>NC_069657.1:173270509-173906471 GCF_027244095.1 Hemicordylus capensis
CATTGACTGCCACGGGTCATCCCGGGGCAGGTTACCCACTGTTTTCAGCAATCCCTGGAAAGGCTTGCAGCCGAGCAGGGCAAAACACACACACACGCAAAACATGGATATGTATTGCAGGGAGACCAGACTGTGTGTGTGTGTGTGTGTGTGTAGTGACATCTTGGCTCTTGGACTCCTGGTTTGCAGCTGTTGCCAATACCAGGAAAGGTGTTGCCAGGTACTCTTCCATGGGGTTTGCAGTGATCTAGCCACCGGGCTGGGTGGCAACAGACCTCCGACCTGCATGTGTGTCTCCATGATCTGTTACTCTCATGAGATAGCAATCTTGGGAGAAGGAGACATACATCTATTGCACATATTGTCTTCATACTGGTCTTTCAGGTTCATCCCTGTCCAAACATCACCCAGGACTGTTCTTCTCATGAGGTATGGCCGAGACTGCATGCTTGCACCCAAGGAAAAGGGACTGGGGCCCCCTTCCTCTACAAACTTGTACCAACCCTCCCCCCCTTAAGGACCACTTAAGAATTCTAGGGGCTATCTTTTAACCCAAATTTTGGGTTATCACTTTGATGGTAGACTTTGCTTTGCCGGTGCACATGGTACCACACCCATCCTGGACCACCACCAAGTTAGGGATGTGCAGAAATGGTTCACAATCGAACTGGTTCACCACAAACAGAATTGGTTCAAGTGGTTCAATTGCGAACTGCTTCAAACCGGTTCAATCTGGTTTGTCGGTCTGACTGGCCAAGGTTCGACCGAACCGGTCTACATAGCAGTAGTTTGGTCCAAATTCATGGTCCTTGCACGCCCCTAGTCCAAGCCGGGGGGCCAAGGCTGAACAATTGGATACCCATACATATATATGAAGACTCTAGACAGTTGGCGGGAGCAGCACCATCCATGGGAACCTTAATAATACAGACACTGTCCAGGCATTCAGGGAAATTAATTCTCTGCTGAACAACCATATTCCACACAGAACACCTTAGAAAGGATGTCTTGAGTGGCAGTGGCACTTGTTCAGGTTTGCTGTTAATGAAATGGTTCCTCTCATGTCTGCCCCCTCCCCAGATGGAACCTGTCAAGACATCATGTATTAAAACTGCAGTTAAAGGTTCTGCATGCTGGGCAACGTGCCAGGGTGCGTGTTGCAAGTTGCGGAAGTAATCCAAGGAAATGGACAGATGCAGACAGGAGATTTGTGGGGATACATGTTGTCTCTTTCTTTATGACTGCACAACAGAAAGGTTTTCATGGCTGGGGTTTCCACAGGTTTTTACGTGGGGTTGGCACATTGGTATTTCTGCCAAGCAATGTGATATCTTTTTGGTGACCTTTTTGGGGAAACAACTGAGTGGTCCAGTTCCTGGTGTCAATGGGGCTCCATGTATTTGTGCACATATTTCTGTAGTCCTTAATAGCTAGAGACCTCTCTTGCGGTGCACAACTTGTCATCCCATCCTTTTTGTGTGGGTTGACAAAAGGGAGACCATAAGATACAGTGGAAAGTGAGCTTTCTCCATTCTGATTCTCTCCCTTTAAATACATTAATGCTTGGGATGTGGTGATGCAACATCTCTGTTGCCAAGCATCGGCAGGAGGAGCAAAGAGAAAGGGGACAGGGCATTAGCTTCGAGAGGCAGCCAGTGATAAATGCAGCCATCCTAGAACAACATGATGCCTCTTTCAAACCGGAGGTTTCAGCAGTGAAACTCACTACAAATCCAAGGGTAAAATTATGGTTTAGGATTGAAAACCCACCGAGGGTTGGATGATTAAACACATTCAGATGACCACAAAGAGGAACCTCTGGCCTCCAGTTTGGCATTATGTCTGAAGGCGGCCAATGAGACATTTCTAGATCTAGCCATGGTTCAATTACTACTTTGCCATACTCTGTCTAGGTGGCCAGATTTGGCTTTAAAAAAGCCAAATTCTGGCTTACGGCCCATTTGACCCACGAGTATACCCCTTAGGTTCTGGCAACTCTGCTCTGTATCAGAGAAGGAGGTATTTACTTTAAGGTCTTGTACAGATTATACTTTGGGGCAATGCCACTGGATTCCTCTTTAGTGCTATGGAGGTTCTGTGGAAGGCTAGAAATATCATTTTGCCATTGACAAGTGGGTAACTGAAAAAAGAAGGATACATTAGCATGTAAAAGATAAGAAGAATGTTTCCATGTGTCTGAAAATATGTTACATGTACAAGTCTATAGAAATCTATTGAAGAATACATCAAACTGCTCAATCTCAAAAAGAATTGAGCTAGAGAAAGTACAAAAATCTATAATGATTAAAGGACTGGAGCACCACCTGTAAAAGGAAAGGGTAAAACATATGTGCCTTATTAGTATAGAAAACAGAACAATTATAAAGGACAATATGATAGAAATTTATAAAAGGAGGGAGAGAAATCTTTCACCCTTTATCATAAAATTAGAATACAGGGTCACTTGACTAAATTGATCATCAGTAGGTCCATTTTAAAGGAATGCCTAATTAGAATAGTGACTGGCATATTGTGCAAGGCTACATTAGTGCAATAACATTGCAAGAACACAAATTGTATAAATGATGTTACCCAAGAGTAGTCTCATTATAATCATTTCCAATGGGCTTACTCTTGTTTAATGTCATACAACCTTTTGCAGTTGCACAACTTATATCCACACAATATTACTGGGCTGACATAGCCTTGCATTGTATATTAGCCACTGAATATACTACCATGATGCAGCAATAGCTGCTAATTTAGTTGAGTTTTAAAAAATAATTACACAAATTAATGGAATATAGGTCTATCAGTGACTGTTAGTAACGCTTACTAAATGAAACTTCCACATTTAGTATCAATAGGCCTTTGAGAATGAGATTCTGGGGACCATTCAAGGGAAGACTGCCACTGTCATGCTCTGCTTGTGAGCTACCTAGAGGCACCTACCTAGCAGGCTATTGCTGGAAACAGAATCCTGGACTTGATGGGCCTTTTGTCTGATCCAGCAAGGCAGTGTGTATGTTATCAAACAATAAGGCTGTGCTCTCTTTCCTGCTATCACCTCAATTATACCATGCAAGAACAAGTAAGTGGGGATGGCACAATGCTCATTATGTAAAAAGGTAATTGGGCAGCTTCTACAGCAGGGCTGCTGAACTTTGGCCCTCCTACAGATGTTGGCCTACAACTCCCACAATCCCTGTTTGTTGGCCACCGTGCCTGGGGATTATGGGAGTTGTAGTCCAAAAACAGCTGGGGGGCCAGTGTTGAGCAGGCCAGCACAGTAATCCACTGGCTTATAATAAGCAGGGCTTGCAGCAGCAGAAATAAGAACATTTCCATCACAGATCTTTTTCAAACTTAGATGAAAGAGTATCAGTAATTCAGATGCCAATACCTTGTGGACATGGCAAAACATACCTACAAGCAAGCAACAGTGCAACTTGATTCTTTCATTAAAAAGCATATGCATTAAGATATTCAACCCACGGTTGCTATATAATTTTAGTTATTGGTATAGTTACTAACTGCATTTTTAGAATGTACACAGCCACCTGCTTGTTCACACGTGCATGTTCATCACTTCACTGCAGCATCAAGTGGTAGTTTGCATATGTGAATGAGATCAAACACCATAGAAATAATGAAAATATTTCACTACTATTTAATAATTATTTGGCTATGAAAGCAAATGACAAGTATTTAATATTACCTTTTCTGGATTTAATGTAAAATCTGAAAGACCTCTTTCACTGTGATTATGGCCCACCTCATACATATTATATGATGGGTTACCAATTTCTACATTGATTCCTCCATTTATTATTGGCTGTCTTCGGATTGTTTTTGTCCTACAACACAACAGGGGAAAATGGTGAATACACTGAAGATTCTATATGGAACTCTGTATGATACACATTAAAACTTCATCTTACAGATTGAAGGTCCTATCTGCAATCCTGGTAACATTAATGCCAAACAAAAATGCTTTGCTCAGATACATTTTCTTGTAATGTCATAAAATTTACACTGGCAACCAAAAGTGATATCTGAAATCTCTTCTTATGTATAAATTTGTATTCCACTGTCAGATCACTCACTCCATGTTTCCAGTGGAGAAAGTTCCTTCTTACCTCTCCCTCTGCTGGAGTCCTTCATAGTTCTGTTCTTACTCCCCTGCTGTTCTAATTCTATTTATCTCCTTCATATCCTCAAATCCTGGGTTCTCTGCACTGTACTACCTCTTTGCGGATGAAACTTTCTATGCCAGAACTTTCCAGTGCCACATGTCCACATTTATGTCTGATATTGTCATTTGTCTTGTCCTCATCTCATATTCTGTGGACTAGTGATGTGCCTGGACCGATCCGGAGGCCATTCTACAGGCCTCCAGACCGGTCCGCACATGGGCAGTTCGGATTTGGGTGGTTCAGGGTGGGGGATTCCCTTAAGGGTGGGGGAGGGTTTACTTACCCCTCCCACCGCTTCCCCCCCTCCTGTGCCCGTATTTCTTCAAGTAATTTCTTTGAGTATTTCTTTGAGCGCCCCTTCTCCGCCGCTCTGCTGCAGCAATTCTTTTAGTAATGGGGCGGCAGGATACCTCCCTGCCGCCCCTTCCCCCGCTCCGCGTGCAGTGCAAAAGGCTTTAAGAAGCCTTTTGTGTGCATGCGTGCGTGCACGTATTTTTGTGAGTAAATGGAGCGGCAGGATATCTCCCTGCTGCTCCTTCTTCTGCTTTGCTGCAAAAGGCTTGCAGCAAAGCCTGCAGGCGTAGAGGCTGTGGTCGTTCTCGGGGATGAAGTCCACGTCGTGGAGGAAGAGGCAGTTCCATTCCTCGTCCTTCAGGGCCTCCTTCACGCCCACGTTCAGCAGCTTGGCCTGGTTGAAAGTGGCATTCCCAGCCTGATGCACAACGTAAGGCTTTGCTGCAAAAGGCTTGCAGCAAAGTGGAAGAAGGGGCGGCAGGGAGATATCCTGCCGCTCCGTTTACTCATGAAAATACGTGTGCGCATGCACAAAAGGCTTCTTAAAGCCTTTTGCACTGCACGCCAAGTGGGGGAAGGGGCAGCAGGGAGGTATCCTGCCACCCCATTACTAAAAGAATTGCTGCAGCAGAGCGCCGGAGAAGGGGTGCTCAAAGAAATACTCAAAGAAATTACTCGAAGAAATACGGGCACAGGAGGGGGGAAAGCGGCGGGAGGGGTAAGTAAACCCTCCCGCACCTTAAAGGAACCCCCCACCCCAGTGCCGGACCGCAGCTCCGCAGTTCTGTGCACACCCCGACGGTGGATGACATCCAGACTAATGTTGTAGTAAACACGCAAGCATGTTTGCACTAGAGCAAGAATGTTGCACTAGCTAGTTCTAGTGAGTTGTGAACTTGCACCTGCTCAGTCTGTAGTGTGTCTCCTGTGGCGAAAACTTTTCTTCTGTCCATATAGTTCAGGGAAGGATGCAAAGTTCTCCACTATCCGTGTTGTGGAAGTGCAACCCATGTACAAGTGGATTGAGAACATGAGAGATTGCTCAGCGCTGAGCTCAGCTACACGACCTTCTTGCATGTTCATCTTAGTTTGTTGCACAAGAGTAGGATTAGTCTGGAAGCCAGCCAGATTAGATTGCTTCTCTTGCTTCCCAGTCCAAGCTTTTCTCTATTCAGTTTATTTCCCTATTTGTCTCCCTAACACCACCATTCACCCTATTGATCAGGCAGGCAGCCTTGTTTTTTCTTTGATTCTTCTCTTCCCTTTGTTTCCCACATTCAAACAGTTGACAAGTTGTATCAATTCTCCTGGTACAACATCGCAAAGAACTGCAATGAATTTATTGTTGTCTCTTGGCTAAGTAACTGCTCATGCTCTGGTATTTCTTACCTTGACAAGTGCAATTTTTTTTCTACTGTGTCCCTTCATATTTCACTCCCCTTACCAGTATTCGAAGTTTTACTGCTGAAATCACTCAGATCATTCGTGATCTGTCACTCAGATCATTGAGGGCTTTCTTCAGATCCCTGCACTGTCTTACATTCCTCTTTGATAGCCAGTGTTCTTACAGCGTCATCATGGCCTTACCCCACCCTGTCTTTTGGACATTATGTTACTGTTTATCGCCTCTTCTCCACCACTACCTTCAGCTGACTAAAAATATCCTGCTCTCACAAACAGTTCTGCCCCCTATCCAGGGAACACCCTCTTTGGATAAGTAGGTGGTGCTGATTCTTTCCTACCCTTGAAATTCCTCATCAAGACCCATTCTTTCTATGTTGCCATTTGTTATTCCCTTAGTCCCAGCTTAACAGAGCATAACGTATGTGTATAGTCATACCACAAGCTTCTGAGTTTGTGGATTGACTAGATGCAGCAGAAATGTCACCAACTCCAATGATTCAGCAACTTGGGAAGTGTGATGCTCCCTGTAATATTGTGCCGCTGAGTCAGTGGCGACTCCTGGTGACCACAGAGCTCTGTGGTTGTCTTTGGTAGAATACAGGAGGGGTTTACCATTGCCATCTCCCACGCAGTATGAGATGATGCCTTTCAGCATCTTCCTATATTGCTGCTGCTTGCTCCCTGAGTTCTCTCTCTATCTCTTTAATCCAGCTGGGATGAGACAAAGAATGGGACTTAGTTGACTGTTCAGTTTTAAGTTTCTCCAGTGGGAAAGTCTGTGCCTGCTACTGGGAAAATGTAATTAGGTACTTTCATCCGCTGGATGAAACTTCCAGATTAGTTTTGGAAGAGGTAGATGTAGATAGCTCTGTCTGTTTCCCTTTGTTTTCAGAGTTCCATGTCAAGATGTACTTTAGAGCACATTTACTATATTGAATTAATTTCATGCACAGAATCCTTTCTTTGAGATAATTTTAGGCCACCCAGATAAAAATCCCTTACCTTCGTTTTCTTTTACAAAGGAGCAGACCTATTACCAAAGTGGTGATCAAGGTCACCAGGAGGACAAGAGGAACAATGATTGCAATGCTTCCTGCAACAAATAATAGAAACAGGATGGATTACTGCATAGCTAACCTCAGAAACCTTTATAAGTACCTCAGCATACATATCTGTATGCAACTGGGTTTTGCAACAGTTATGAAAATTCTAACAAACTGAGAATAATTCTGACTCTAATAACATTTTAGTTTCCTTCTTCGAGAAGATGTTGTCCATTACTTCTTAAATGGTATGGAGGTGCTGTGTGCAAGAAACTTTTTTAGAAACCTATAGTTATGGATCCTCTCACATCAAGAATAGAGTACATAAAGTTACAGTCTTTCCTGAAGGAGAATGGGTCTCCACACTTCAGATTCAGACCCAATTCAGACCCAAGAGAGCCAGTGTGGTATAGTGGTTAGAGTGCTGGACTAGGACCGGGGAGACCCGAGTTCAAATCCCCATTCAGCCATAAAACTAGCTGGGTGACTCTGGGCCAGTCACTTCTCTCTCAGCCTAACCTACATCACAGGGTTGTTGTGGAAGAGAAACGCAAGCATGTAGTACACCGCTCTGGGCTCCTTGGAGGAAGAGTGGGATATAAATATAATAGTAATAATAATAATAATAATAATAATAATAATTCAAGCCCTCTTCAGATGTTGAAAAGGAGGGACCAGTATGAAAATCCAGCATCCTGGGAGTATGTCTGCAAGTCCCACCACAGTGCTGCTGTGCTGTGTGCAAAGCATCTCTGCAGTGTTTAAGAGGCCATTTGTCTAACCCTAACCCTTAGCCTCTGAAATTATTGGGGCTTAAATTATTGAGGCACCACTCTCATTAATTTCAGCTGGGCTTAGTCATTGAGGCGAGTCTCACAATCAGTGAGAAGCGCCGTAAGGGGATTTGCAGGGAGAGCAGGCTAAGGATCGGCCACCCACACGACTGCCAGCTCCATCGCAGAGCTGGCAGGGGCTGTGGGGATCAGGGGCTGCGTGGCCCCCGGAAGTTCCAGAATGCCCCGCACAAGCATGTGGGGAATTCTGGAAAGACCCCCGAGCCCAGGAAGTTGCTTGCAGGGGGTCGGGGGTCTACTTGTGTGTTGCCATGCTCTGCGGCAACATATAGGTACCTATATTTGTTCATTATTCATAACCTATTATCTTTGCCTCTTCTGTCCTGATCAGGCCAGAGCAGCTACATAAAGTGCATTGGACGCATGAGATAAGGGCATACATTAAATATCAGCTTAAACATTTTTCCTGCTGTTGTTCAAAAGTCACTTACTTGTACTTATATTGTCAGACTTGCTACTCTTGGGAGCTGGCCTTTCGCATTGTGTACCTGACCAATTGGTGGAGCATCTAAAATAACCCAATTAATACAGCAAATTAAATCATGCTCACGAATAATGCAAATATCTATTAAACAAACCAGATATAATTCACATGAATGACAAGAAAGCCATGTTTCATAGTTAACAAGGTCTGTCTTTAGCAGTGCAATGACACTAACATTTTCAGTATTAGTTTCATTATTTATTGACATAATTAATCCAATATAAATAACAATTACATTGTGACACAGCAATGCCAGCTTGTGAGGTTAACATTCAGTATTATGAAACTGCAGCAAAAATAATATGTGAAACTCAAGTATAAAGATTCACAATACTAGTGACAACTGATATTCAGCACTCACAAGCAAGGAAGTCTCAGTTTTAGTTATAGTTGCTTTCATTTAAACATCTTTAGCAGCTTTTCTAAAACATAAAGCCGTATATTTACTTTAGTCTAGAAGCAGTACCAAACTAGGAATCCTTGAAAGGCTAATTACACTACTAATTATTTCTGTTCCTGTGCAGAAATTGTGCATTTAAGAACAGACCACAAGTAGAAGTGAATAGATTAATTACATGAAAAACATCTTTTTTGAAAGGATGATGTGATCTCCTGCTCATGCTCAGATATGATCTCCTTATTACGCCATTTAGCTTAGGCTGAAGTATTTAGTTGATATGGGTTAGATTAACTGATTAAAAACTTTTTAAACTGACAAAACCTCCAATTAACTAAGCAGCACATATACAAAAAAATAATTATTTTTAATACAATGATTAAATAATTATTTTTAATTCTTATGAAAAATGGCAGGCATCCAGACTAATGTTGACCATGCTGCAAAAAGCTACAAGCATATAGTGAGTTTTGCCATTCTTCCCTTCCCACAGCAATCCACTGTGCCTTCTGAAAATATATCCCCGAGGATTGCAGAGCCTACGGGGACATATCCTGGGGGCACACATTGAGCCACAGAGGGAAGGGGAGATTGGGGGAAATGGCTCCTCTGTTGCATGTTTGCAGCTTTTTTTGGTGCATGCAATATTTGTCTGGATGTAAGCCAGTACTATTCTTTAATACAAGTACTTATAAAAACTGTATATGTCAGGCAGTTTCTTGGAGGCATTCTATCTTCTCTCACATACAGCAAATAATGCCATTTCTAAGAAGGTACTTCCTGAGACACATGCATGTGAAAATCCCCCTCCCACCCCACACACAAAGCATCCTTTTCTTCAAAATAATTGTTTGATCATATGTGCATTATCTATGCGCATGAGGACACTCACAGAGTACAATACTATGCATGTTTACTTGGAAGTAAGTCCCATGGTGTTCAGCGGGGTTTACACTCAGGTAAATGGCATAGTTCTGCAGCCTTAATTGATATATTGCTTAAAACTCATATACTTAATCAACTAAGATTTTTATAGAATGTATAAAATAACAATACACAGAACTGTTATGCAGCTAAATCACAATTTCTACCTGTGTGGACTTGAATATACTATTTATTCACTTATATTAAGCTGCACATTGAATTTAATTCCAAATATGTATGATTAAGATCACAACCATAGGAGAAATGTTATCAGTACTAATAATTTTTCACTTCTTTCCAAGCTTACAGGTACAACAAATGAAATCATGTGCATGATCTAATTACAATGATAATATCTACTTCTTTTTAATATTTATGAGCAGGCTGCAATTTTGTAAAATTAATTTGTTCAAGTTTATTATATAACCTTATTAAACATGATTTCCACTAAAAATCATATAGAATATGAATACAAAGAAGGCTAAAATATGGCCCAGAAAAAAGTTTCAAAGTAAAATAAACTCATTGATTAAAGTTTTCATTGTTTCCAAGATTTTGTTATTAAGAACTACTTACTGACTCTTTACCTTCTCTATTTAATATAGTGTAATATAAACTTGAGAGTGTGTACACAAATAATTTTGGTAGAGACTAAGCGGAAAAATACAGTTTATATCAAGCATTTTATCTTTGAGTGCTTGTCTTATGTTTTAAAAAATAAAGTCACAGAATCTGCCTCAAACTAACTCACTCTCTCTCTCTCTCTCTCTCTCTCTTTCTCTCTCTCTCTCTCCTCCCCACCTCCCCAAATCAGGACTGTTGCATTGTGGGGTTGATCTTTCATCTCGCTCATGTTCCCAATCCATTTTCGTCCACCTGTAGCTTCCCTCACAGAGCAAATAGCCACAGTGTAGCCCTTTCCTGGATCAGAACCACAGTGGAAGTAAAGGATGGTTTACCTCCCTTTACCTCCCCACACTATCTTTCGAACCAGATCAGCCCCAGTACAAGAACTGCTATTTAGGAAAAAATATACCAAGCACAGAAGGGCCAATTATGTGATTGACATAATGTGTAGTCTGGCACTCAGACAGCAAAATATATTGAATCTGTTCCTAAGTCATTTATAGAAAAAAACCAACCCCACAAATATTTATGCATTAAATTCAATTTAGAATTTAATGTATTCTTTATAAATGATATGCTTTTAAGCCTTCCTTCCTTTACAGCTTAAGTAAGTGTTGGGGACACCCTGACCCCAACATTAAATCCAGAGCCACCAACCCAGAATTATATGGAACCCAATTAATGCCTGGATTCAGATGACCTAACCAGTACATGATACCCAGATCTCATGACTGCCTGGTAAATTATTTGTAAAGGCAGGGGTAATCTTAGCATTGTTTATCAGTGTTTGTGGAACTCACAAGAGACATGATGGGTCTTGCTTGATTACCAGTCTCACACTGCTGAAATTAACCTGCTCTCCAGTAATCCCCTTACCTCACTGACAGGATGCTTCTGCCTTAGTCAAATGTATTGATTAACTCGCCTAACACATGTACCCCTTTTGATGTTACTTTAAATATTCTTTTGTCATAATCACACACCAGATAGATGTACACAAGAAGTAATTTAATTGCCGTCTCACAAATAGAGCTAATTCTTTCACTAACTCCTGACTTTTAACATTCTTGGGACCAAGAGGCAAATTTACTTTGGAAATGACAATAGAACAATACTCTGCTAACAGGAGATGAACTGAGACCCTGTTTACCCTGGACAGACCAAATATCCTGAGCTAATTTTGATAATTAAAAGACAATATCCAGAGGATAACAGGAGTGGACACCTTTTGTGATCCAGGAGACTCAAATGGACCTCAAAGGATGGAACCACTATAAGGAGTCGTCTCTGGACATGGCAGATTAGCAATCTTTGCCTACGTGCAATACTTGCTCAAGATCCATCCCAGAGTTTGCTGCTAAAGCCGCAGGGCAACAAGCAGGAACTCTGTCCATGGACAGGAACTATCTGTGACTTCTGCTGCGCAGTGAGAAGTCAAGACAACCCCAGCCATGGTGCTCTCACTCTCTACCTCGCTCTGAGCAAACTACCACCAGCCTGCTTGAGCTCTTGAAGAAAGCATTGCTTCCAAGTTCCTGAAATCCAGCCTTCTTGCAGCTGAAGCATGCATCGTTCTCCAGTTCCAGCAATGAACAATTCCATTGAAGCCTGCTTCATGAATCTGGTTAGATGCCTGTTCAACGCGCAGCCTAGCCTGCTCCCCATTTCCCTCCTCCCTACTAATTACTGCCACCCCCTTCCTAAGCCTTCCCTTCCTCCTCTCTCTCTCTAAATGTTTTATTAGGATTTGTTAGATTGTTAGATAGCTGTGATTTCTGAGTGCACACACATAAGTGAGTTAGGCACATTACACTATATTTTGAATCGGAAACATGTTTTTATTTTTTCCTGATGAGCAACTTTTTATAATAAAGCCCACTGAACTTTCTGAGTGTGTCTCTCTCTATCTCTGTTTGCGCGCCCAGATCCTACATGGTCACCATCTCCAAGAACCAATTCAGTTTGTGAATGATGTGACTTTGCCTCTTTCTCTCTGAGCATGTAGAGTGCGAAACCAGGTGTAGTTCACAACATAAGGTAAAGGTAAAGTGTGCTGTCAAGTTGATTGTGACTCCTGGCGCCCACAGAGCCCAGTGGTTGTCTTTGGTAGAATACAGGAGGGGTTTACCATTGCCTCCTCCTGCGCAGTATGAGATGATGCCTTTCAGCATCTTCCTGTATCGCTGCTGCCCAGCGGGGATCCGAACTGGCAACCTTCTGCTTGTTAGTCAAGCATTAGTCAAGAGCCCCTGGTGGCGCAGTGGTAAAACTGCCACCCTGTAAACAGAAGGTTACAAGTTCGATCCTGACCAGGGGCTCAAGGTTGACTCAGCCTTCCATCCTTCCGAGGTCAGTAAAATGAGTACCCAGATTGTTGGGGGCAATATGCTAAATCATTGTAAACCACTTAGAGAGCTCCGGCTATAGAGCGGTATATAAATGTAAGTGCTAAGTGCTATTTCCCCGCTGCGCCACTTAGGTGAATACAGCTTAAGTAGTTTCCCATTAATTGTTTTAAATAGTATCAGAAGAGAATATTGCCATTTTATAATGTGAGTTGTACAGATATATAGTGCACTACTGCTTTTGTGCTGAAAAAGAGAAATAAATAGTTTATGATGCAGTGATGAGGTCAACGTAACATGGTTCAGCATTGCCTCCCCATCGCCAGAATTGTATCACCAGGATATGGGATTAGGGTTTACACATTTTGTTTGAGGTCTGTGACCAGGAAGGAAGTGTGCCCCTCACAATTCCCACAGATCTAGAATTGTTGCAGAGCAGTAGGAGAATGACAAAGGCACCTTAAAAATAGCCAAGAATGATAATCTTGTGAAGCAGTCATGAGACAGGGGGTATGGAGTGAAGGCTAATTCTACCACTGAAATAGCTGACAATGTGAAAAGACGTTTGGGTTGGTGCATGAAAGATACTGAAAAGAGGCTTTAGAGCATACCTCAGGGCTAGCAGGTGTATATTAATCTCATAAGTATTTCTGACACAAAGCTCAGAAGCAATCCTCTTCATTTTTATCTTCAACTGAGTTAGAAGAGGAAGATAACCCTGTGACAAACTTTAATCTGGTTTGCATTTCTTGGAGGATGGAAGATGGATATTCTATATGCCACTCCTGCATTTTTGCTAACTGAGCCCTTTTGCATGGAAAAGGCAAGAATTAAGCCAAATAGCCTTAATGTTCGCCTTATGCGGATAACAAAAATTTACTACCACGTACTATGCTGTACATAGTACATGTGCCTAAATATTTTGTTTGATGAAATGTAGGCCTGTGGTATTTCTTCTGTCATTAATTTGTTAATTTTACTGCTTGTTCAAGGTCACCAAAGAAGACAAAGGTGTAAAAATACTCACAGCTGTTGCTCTAGTACAATTCAGTTTACAAATGGTGATGATATAAATTTCCTCAGGGAAAGAAGCTTCATTAAAGCCAAAACCAGAGCTTATGGTAATGTGTTATTAAACTTAATGTTCAAATCAACTAGTCTATTCTTAGCATACTGTAAACTACAGATTTGATCAGTTCAGCATTAAAAACCCCACAACTCTCTGGTTGTGTTCTTGCTAGCTTGCAAAAATGTTACCTTAATCCATTAAATCAAGAGGAAATTATGATTCTCACATTTTAATTTATAATATTACTAGTAAAGATATTTACTCTCATCTATGAACACCCCTGTACATGTGCGTTTTTATATCTCCATCTTAAGCACACTTGGTTGGGTCCCAACAAAAGTGGGAAATTTTATTTACCATAGTACCTGTTCTTGAGAAAGGCAGGGAGAACATATATCCTTCAGGATACCCCTGTTACTTAGCTGAAACTGGTTGGAAAAAATGCAAAGTATATGAGGAGAAGAGTAAATCCTAAGGAAGTCCTGTCTATCTCATCATCATGGGTTGGCTATCATTCAGTAGGACAATTCAGCCCCACAACAAATACAAAGTGGGGCAAGAACAGGAGAATTCAAGAACTGGAGAGTACAACAGGAGTCGAGTACAAGAACCGGAATTTATACTAAGTAAAAATTCTTGTTTTCTCTTAGGTAGATAGTAGGGCATTAAGCATCCTTCTGGATATAACGGAGCAGTGTGATACACTGCGTGGGCCCTACCAATGAGCTTACTGCTATCAAATGCAGCATTGGTTAAGGCAACCATGGCCACTTTGTAGTGCTTAGTAAAAGGTGTGGACTCCTTTACCATGGATTCCCATGTTGCATGACAGATCTCATACAGTATTCTCCAAGCTGTGTGTTGTTTATCAGTGTTCTGTATGGCTGTAGGCATGTGAAAGAGTGCTGGAATACACCTTCTGCCCCTGCATCTTGTCATAAAAAAGACATATAGACCTTCTACATTATTAAAATGCCTTGTTCTATCCAAACAGAATCCATTTGCACAACCAGCTTATGCCAGCCCTTCTTTTGAAGCGCACTGGATTAGAACAGAAAGAGGGAAGAACCACTTCCTAGGCTCTACAAAAAGTTGAATCAACCTTTGTGAGAAAAGAAGGACCTGAGTGCAGAACCATCTCGACAAAGTGAAAAATGCATATGCCAGCACTGGATGTTAGATGTTTGACATCTGCCTGGCCAATGTGATAAGAGTATTTTAAGGACAGGATCTTTGAGAGCCTCTGTGGCCATGGGTCCAAACAGTGGGTCTATCAAAGCTATTTCTCAGTTTAGATTCCAGCTAGGGAATCAATTGGCCAAGGGATTCCCTAACTGTGTGGAAGGCCTGTTCATAGCCCACAATTTTAGATAACAGAACAACACGACACAACATGATAGTGACACTATTGTGTCATTTTGTGTCACAGCAGAAATCTGACATTTCTATTGGACCTCCACCCAACCTCCTGGCCCTGAGATCCCCTCCACTTTCCACTCCTTTACCTGACAGCCACTTTATTGTCTAGATCCATGGTGCAGAAGCTTCTGGGACTTGGCTGCAGCCTCAGAAAAAAAAATACAAATCCCAGAAACTGCTGCACCACTCAGGACCTCAAAAAGAATTTAGGGGTGGGGAAAGTGCCATGACTGTACAGGCCTAGTGTGCAGATTGATAAGTGCCACTCCCTTAATAATTCTCTGAATATATAGATACAAGACAAAGCCAACCAGTCATTGAACCCAAGATACTATTTAAGGCTTCCATGTGTCCCTTCAAGCCATTGGACAGTCCATCCTGTAGGAACTCCAGCATGACTTCAACATTTTGATTGCAACTAACCCTGGGATCTTATCTTTCCTGGCACACCAAGTCAGAAATGTGTTCCATATTTATCCATATTGATACATTGACTTCTGTCATGAGGCCAAATGGGTGCACAAAATATATTCCATGGATCCCAATTCCCTTGGCCAATGTCGTTCAGGCTCCATGTTGTCAAGTGAAACTTGTTCAGATATAGAAGTTGCACTGGTCCAGCTTCCAGGGGTGGAAAGAAGGTGTACATAAACCCCCTTGGTCATTTGTCTCCCAGAGTATTTGTTTCTGTTGACCTTAAACATTGATTCCTGGACACGGTCTGTTCCTCTTGCTTGTTTTTCAGTATTAATGATCAATTAGAGAATTGCCAAAGTGCCTATCTGATGGACCAATCCTTTTTCAATTTCCAACCAAGTGCTTTGTTGTGATCAACATCAAGTTGTGCTCCAACCCACCTGGGGATACTGCTCACTTCCTGAGATAGAGACCTTGATCGATTTCTACCTTGCTGTTTTTGTAGGCCTTGGCTGAGATGCTGTCCATGGATATAACACTTGTGCCCTGCAGCTTTGCCTGGAATACTAAGAGGGCCAGCTTTTTTGTATGGACTTGTAGTAAGTTGATACTCTTTTGAATTTCTTCACTGGTCCAAGTTTTCTGTGTCACTTGGTCTTGCATATGTGTCATTCCAGCCTAGGGCTGGCATCCATCATGTTTATAATCCTGAATGGTGGCATAAAGCTGATCCCGTGGAAAGCCTGGTGCCCTTCAGACACCATTTCAGAGATTCTTTCAGTTTCATGGTGAATGGAATAATTTTGTAAATCTTTCTGGCTATCTCTTCTTGGAATGGAAGATGTTGGTGCAGTCCTGTGTAGAACCATGACCATTCCACTACATCCTATCAGAATATCATCATGCCAAAAGTGTTACACCAGTGTCACAAGGTTGCTCCTTCCTAGTTGTAGGTGCACAGTGTTTTCAGTGCATGCAGTGTTAGTCTGGATGCCAGTCACTAAGTGTACCTTACAAAAGTAAATACCTGAAAATAAAATCTAAAAATGGAAATTCTGATTCTCAAAGATCTCATATTCTTCTACGGCAGATATGATTTGTGCTGAGAAAATAGTCGACATAATACAGAATGAATATCAAATGTGTCTTCAAAATATCAAGGTAACATCTTAAAAGCAAACTTTTGTTCTATGAATCTTGTTCACAAACAGCCTGTACTCAAAGCAGAACCATGTACAAAGAACAAAAGAAAAAGCTGATGTCACACCTGACAGGCTGCAGCTGGAAGATATGTCTGGACTGTGCTTGAAAAATGACATACAATGAAGATGCCAATTCAAGCGTTACAGCTACCTGGAGAAAGGCTTCAAGATGGCAGCAGCTCCACATGGAATGTGCCATACATTAAACATTATACGAATTGGTCTGAGCATACGGGAGTCTCCACACTTTACAGGAATGCGTGGCACCATGTGAAATCTCTCCATACTGTCTGGACAATACACACGATGAGCAACATTTGAACATTAGGGTCTCAGTGTGGAACTATCACAGTACAAAATGTGTGGCAGTCAAATCTGAGCCACAATCCAACGCACAGTTATGTGTGTTTAAGCACATTTATTTCAATGGTGTTTAGTGCCTGCCATCCTAACACTGTGTCTGTACCCCCAACAACAGTGCACATGCAGCATTAGCTTCTGTGCTAGTCCCCATGCTTTCAGAACATGAGTGCACTTGCACAAGAATGCAAATGCTTCTGAGCTCTTCCAGAGCTCCGGAAACACTCTATTAGACTAGAAACACAACACTTACCCTCAGGGGCATGTTTTCACTGCATTTCTGGAGTTTAGGGAGAGTTGGAAAAAAATAGTGCCCCTCTTGCACCAGATTGATTGTATTTCAGAACCATGGGGATTGAGGCAGGGTTAGTGTTATGTACACTCTATTGTTTGAAGCACACACAAAGCATTGATATGCCAGCCAATGTTTTTAAATCTATGTGCGATAATGCTCTCTATCAGTGAATGAATAAAAGAGTTTCATTCTTATTCCATGGATTGATGTACTTTTAAGAATTTTCTACACAAAATACAGTTGTCCCTCACCAACCACGAGGGTTCTGTTCCGGGAAACCCTTGCGGTTGGCAGATTCACAGTTGGGAAGCAACAGGGAATCATTGAGGGGTTAGGGGAATCATGATTGAAAAATGACTGAAAAATACAAGAAAAAATAGAAAAAATCCCCCCAGACTCCCGAAAATCACCCCAACCCCTGGAAATGATCCCCAGGTCCCCCCAAATTGCCCCAAACCCATGAAAATCACCCCTGACCCCCAGAAATGATTACCTGACCCCAAAATGACCCATTGACCCCTGGAAATGACCTCCAAACCCCCAGAAATGACCCCCAGACCCCCAAATTTCAAAAAAGTCTTGCCAAACTGCAGGTACTCAAGTTGTGGTTGGCGAGACCAGTCACAATTTCCCAGTCACGGATACTCAAATCCGAGAGGATGTTGGCGAGGGACAACTGTAAGTGTAGTTTCATTCCTGATGGACATTTATACTCCTCCTCCAGAAAATATGTCTGAATTGTGCTTTGACAATGGCATAGAAGGTAAATTGTACATAGTCAATGAAAAGTGACAATAGCTCTTCTAACATGCTGTTGTTCGTAATAATTGCTTTTAAAAATAACTTTCATATTACATTTATAAAGAAGTTGATTGCTTCAGCAGCTCAAAATTGAACAAATCTGCTTGTCCACATATCTTGGATGTTCTAGAATTAGAGCATGTGATTTTAGAATACTAAATAATGCGTTTATGTACAGTTTGTGATTTTTCTAAACTTTACGCTTTTTAATGGCAGGGCTATTTAGCAAATCTCCTGACATATTGCATTATTTTCACTATGCTGATAAATTGTATAATATTTTAGTTCTAGTAATATGGCAACATTATATCCAACACTCTATATTTTAATACATTTTAATATACTCATTAGCAACACTAAAAAAAACACCCCTACATTTTATTACACAAATGAACCCTGAGATTAAGATTAAGTTTAAATTGTGAAATGTATATGAATGTACATGATGTGAACCAATGAGCTGTGGCCTGAAATGATGTCACAAAATGCGCAGCATTAAGTGGAAGGTTAAACCTACTTGCATCTCGGTTCATTAAACGCAGTTAAAGTGCAAATTCCCTCATTCTGACAGTAGTAATCACAAGGGTTCACTTTCTGGTCACAGCGCTGACTTTTAAACCCCACAGAGCATCTGCAGAATTTCAGTAAAATACAGCTAAATAAATAAATATTCTGCCTTTTCTTTTTTGCTTTTTCTCTTTGCTGAACATGCTTTTTGAATGCATATATACAATAATGGAAAAATGAACAATATGCTCAGCCCTCTCATAAGGAGTCCAATCTGATAGAATACACAAAACCCTTACAGAAAGCTTTGGGCACAATCCATTTTAATGTAGGCACAGTACCTATGAAACAGAGGATCAGCACAGGGTTCAGCAGAGTCCTGTTACTCTGTAGTGATGGGGGAGCTCCCCATGGCTTGCATTGGATTGGGTCAAAAATAAAGAGAGTTTCTTCCCCAAACATTTGCTTAATAGCTTTGCTTATTTCCCAGTCAGATCAGATGTGCTCACCCAGCCAATCCCGGAATTGCTGTTTTCATTGGAATTGTGTTGTCTCATCATGAATGCAGCAAGGGAGTAATTTGCACTCGGCCAATGGAGGGCCAGCTTGTTTGTTTTTGTATTTAAAAGTTATAAGCAGCCTCTCAAATGATTTTGTGAGAGGAGGGAATTTGGGTTGTTTAAGGTACAGCTGCTTGCTATAGAGCCATTCCTTTTGAATAGCAGTCTATGCACCATCCCAATCTATCCTTATTAAGTTAGGCTTTGCCAGTTGCTCCTTGTAGGGGGCATGCCGGAATTTTTACCCTCCACCTTGATTGGCTCCACCCTGATTGGCAGGGAGGGGGGGCATTTCCTTCATCGAGCCTGTCTTTAATTTCTAATATGGCTGATTGGTAAGCCTTGGTTTGTAGAAGCTGCAAGGCAAGGCAGTTAGCATTTTCAGGGTAATGAATCAAAGAACCCGTGAACCATGGCTGTCAACTGTTTTCCATTTCAGTGGGCTATGACAGCAAAGGTATGAGTTGGGATTGGACTCTTACCTTATAGTATTGGGGTGCTAGGGGTTGAGAGCAATATTTCATGCCGGTCTGGATGAGGCACCCCCCCAATCCCTCTGCCTTCACTTATGCTATAGCTCCTGACACCCCAGTCATACACTGTGGCGTGCAGCTCGGGTGGGTTGGATTATTAGGTTCCAGTGTTAGATTTGTGGAACTTACTCCTGCTTTCAAGCTGCCCTAATTTTACTTGACACCTTGTTTATATTGAAGTTATTAATAATGTTTTGGCCAGGCTGTTGTCTGTGCCCAGTTATCCACTTAATTGTTGACTAGCCTCTTCATTATTCTCAGTGCAAAAGGGGGAATTCTGGAAGACGGCAAGGATACAGAATTCCCAGTTGCAAATCACAGTTCTGGGGACTGAGGACAAAGCCTGCTGGTGGAACATCTACCCAGCCACCTCGCCAACCTGCTTAGGAACCTCTTGTTGCAAGGGTCTTTGGCTAAGCTTATTGTTTGTCCCATCTCTTTCATTTTCAGGGCTGCAGTTTCTTTCTCTTTCTCTACTAAATTCAATAGAGAGATGAAAGCAAGCCGTAGAAAAATTCAGGGACATCTAATGCTGCTTGCCTTCTCAATTTTATGCTGATGATTTACAGCTGTGTTTTTCAGTTTCTGACTTCACCCAATGTCAATATCCAATCTTTCTATCTGTCTTGTTTCTGTCTCTTCTGGGATAACTTCTCCCATTCTTATTTAAGATGGGACACTGCAGAATGAAGAATGAATATCAGTATTTTTACATGGGGATAAAGGAAGACCAACAAAAGAGAATTTCTTCTCTTTCTGCTGCTGTTTCAGTCCCTTCTGTGTTTTTAAAAATCTTGATGGTACTTCAATTTCCACTACTTCACATGCTTGGATATGATTTATCAGTATTCTTCTTTGTCTTTCAGATGAAGGTTTAGGCCCTTCTAAAGCATGTTGTTATCAGCATCAGTATTTCTAAGAGGTATTCTTTTATTTCTGAAGATACTGCTAAAACCCTTGTTCACACGCTTGTTCTATTTAAACTTAATTGTAAAACCTTTTGTAGGTCTTCCTTCATCTTATCAACATACTAATATATTCTTTATTCTGCAGCTTGTTTCATTTTTCTTGCCCATAAATATGACAAAGTTTCTCCTCTTCTTTTACTTTTATAATATCTGCCCTTTCCTTCCTGTGTTTAAAAAAATTCTACTACAAGAAAACCCCATTATTGGAAGGGGTTCTATTCCATGGGGGCCCCCACAGACAGTGACTCCGTGAATAACAGGGTATTAGGAATCAGGGGGTTAGGTTCCTGGACTGCTCAAAATGGCACAAACTCAGCCAAAAATTGTGGCTTTTGCCCCCATTTCTCCCCCAATCATCCCCAAAAGTGCCCTACCATGTTGCAGAGTGGTCCATCCAGGGGACTGAAAAGCAGCATAAAATCAGCCTAAAATTGGCCCCAAATCACCATTTTTGCCCCGTACTGTACTTACTTTAAATGTTTATATTCTTGATGTTTTTATCTTTTAAAATTTGTCTTTATACTCCTCCCAGCAATGTGTATTCTTCAAAAATTAATCTCTTTGTTTGATCAAAGATTACACTTGCTGTTTCCTTTCTTCATCTGTTTTCACTGGCAGCACTTTGTCACTGAAATTCCTATCTAAAATTCATGTGATTTAATCCCTCTCTTTAAGAGGTGGTGCCCCAAGACATGTTTTTCCCCTCTCCCAGATCTTTTCCAATTTCTTGAAATTGCTAAGGTTTTTAAAATTATTATTGTCTCTTCTTTGAGGTGAACATTATGGTGTTCCCAAATCTCATTTCTAAGGCTGAGCATGGCAAACCTTACTACCATCATGCTGAAGCCCTGGATAATAGAGGTGGGAGAGCTATTTGCATTTTCCTGTTTCTAGCTAGTGCTCCTACACCTACAGTTGCAAGTTTCTTGAGCTCTGAACTGATTTATAATTCAAGAAGGAGGCCTTGATTTACATACAAGAAGGAGGCTTGATGGGGATAAGGAAGTGTACACAAATCCCCATTACTTATAATGGCCCAGCTGCTGTGTACAGGGAGTAGGGAGAGAGCAACAAGGTTACACTTAATTTTATGTTTAGCTTTCCACATGCAGCTGAGCACCTACACTAGGATGGATGATGCCCAAACTATGCAGTCCTCACTTGTTGACATTTTGACAAGTACATTTTACATTCTATGACGCTAACGCAATATGCCATAAACAATTGTGATGGCTTTAGCCATGACTGAATCTGAACAACCAAATCAATTGCCAATATGTTCTGACCATTTTTTCCATTTAAAGTATTTCTTTCCACCACCACTTAGAGGACAATATAGTCAAAATGGTTCCAGGGATATTGAAATCATGGATCTTCATTTTGACATGATGGTTGTAATCTAGTCATATACTTAACCATTCACAACCCTAGAATCCACATGTACATTTACTGTAAGGTAACTAAAGTGAGCCAGGTTGTGGCAGGATGCATTATTGAAGCATTCTAAACCTCACCCCAGATTTGTTGAGCGCAAGCAGTTTTGGATGTTTTTTGGGTTTTTTAAAGTCCTCTCATTGCTCATAGTATCATGGAATTATATGCTGCAGTTGCTGTATGTGTTTTAATGAATACACACCAGTTAACATGAGTATGACAGGCTAACTCTTATTTAAGTATTGACTTTGAAGTCCAACTTAAAAATTCTGTCTTAAAAATGTAACATAACATTTTATTTTAAAAATTCAGGTATCACAAGAATGTAAATGTTATTTATAAAAAACCTAACAATATTCATTCTTAATTTATCATATAACAATTGGTATTTAAATATTCCAACATTGTCCAGTTATTGAAATGCATGAGCTTATGTCTACGCCACACATTACATTATGTCCACTGCTGATATAAGCAGCAGTAAGAAATATAATATACTAAAATAATTAAAAATGCCATCACCCTTTTATCACTTTCACTTAAACACTGCAAATTATCAAAAGCGAAAAGACCTGGAACAGCAAATATTTCATCACCACAGAATCATTTGGACAGGAAAATCAATATATTCAGACAAAACGGCACTAGGAATTGATTGGATGAAAAGATACCCCAATGATTGGCAGAAAGAGTATACTCACAGACAAACAGGTACATTTGTCTCTGGATCCAACTGACATGTACCACCATTATAGCAATATCCATCACATAATTGACAACTGGGTGCAAGCTTTCCATTTGTGCAGCTGTAGTGAAAGAAATTATCAGCACACTATTAATGCTGAATGCAAAAAGAGACTTAAAGCAGTTTCTTTTTTTAAAAATTGCCATTAATTGACTGTCCTAAATTAAAGGAGAATACTGTGACTAATTCCTCTGCCCCCAGATATGTTTATTAATATTACATTATTAATTATTTGCTTATATGTTCAATGGAAAAAATGATAATGCTTAGCAAGATCAGAAGCTTTTGCATAATTTCATTTTTATCTCAAGATAAGGAGTCACTGGTGGATAGAGCTAACAGTATAATAGAAAATACATGGTGAGTTATTCTAGCATCTCTCCACTAGTTTTTCTGATCAAGCAATGTGACAGTAATGGACTTGACTTTCTCATAGTCAGGTTCTCATGGTCATGCATTGAGATTAAATTCTGAAGGACATATATTTAAGCACAGTAAAAACTACATTGATATGTATGTTACTTTATTATAAGGGTAGGGTTAGAAGTGATCCTTGTATTGGTCTCCATGCCTCAGTGGTGGATTCAGTGGACAGAAGAGATTATCCATCTGGTATATTATGGAACTCCCTTTTTAAAAACTCTTTTCAATTGATAGATGAGATCCAGTAATGATCACTGGAAAAGTTGCCATGAAACATATATACATGGACTAGAAATGCCCCTGAAATTTCATACCTTGTAGAATTTGTTGACTTCAAAATTTGTATATATGTTTCATACAGTAGTGGGTGGTGGTGCTGCTCCAAGAGGGCCACTGAAGGCAGGAGAATACCGCTTTAAACACCGTAAAACTTATCCACAGCTCATATCCAAAATGCTCTATGGGGTGGAGGCACTCAGCCCAGAATACCACAGGCAGGCTGCCCCAAAATCGTTGCTCAGTTAGCTTCTGTGTATGCGTGGAGACCATTTGAGGTGTTAGTACAGCAGGTTTGCTGTGGCATACACCCCCCTTGTGTGCCTCGAGGCACATATGGTCTGGATCTGCCTGCCCAAGAGGGCCCGGGAGTTACAGTATTCATCATTGAAGTTAAAGAGCAGCCCAGGGAACCAAGGAAGCTGCACAGCTGCAGCTCCCTAACAGCCCCAAAGAGGTACTTCATCACCCTATAAGGTGCTTCCCGAATGCAGGCTCCAAGGCGTACCTGAGACCCCAGGGTCAGGCCAGGCAGCCATAATTCTCTTTTCATTCACCCACCTACCTGAACTCCTGACCTGGGTTCTAAAGCCATTAAGCCATCTCTCCCTGACTATCCAAATCCTTAAAGCTAACAAGCCAGGATCAACATTGGTGCTTCTGTTCCAATGAAATCCTGTCTTCCTGTCTAGCTACTCCCAAAACCTATTGTTCACCAGCAAAGAGCACTCCTGCTAACCGTTGACCCAGAGGGGCACTAATTTAGCCCTTCCTTGCCCTATAAAACAGGCAGCCAAAAGCCCTCCTGGGATCCTTCCCAGCGGTTGTTTTCCCCTGCTTCTCCATCACCACACCCCATCTTCTTCATTGAGAACCCAGCCTCTTCTTCCTGTACAGGTTATACAGGGAGCCGTCCCCTCTTTCCTTTGCTCCTAGAAATTTTCATTTTTCCTTCCCTTCCGTGTGGGTATGTGTGCAGGCACATGTACACTTGCGATTTCTCAAGCTAAGCTAGGAGGTTTTATTAGATCTAGAGGCTCTTCTGTGGGAAGGCAAAGTGCAGAGCAAAGCCCAAGGTAGCCTCTAGCTGAATCCACCAGCCAGGGACATCCCCACAATTATAGGGAACTCACGCAGCCCCCTTTGTTCCTTCCCTTTTCTGCCACCGGACCCTAGCAAGTTCAAACCACAATCACCACCCCCTTGTCTTTGGGGGCCCCCAATAGTGCTGCTTCCTTCCCCACTCACACTTCCTGGTTCCCAACAGCCTCCTGACTTTTGCATGTGTTCAGTCCCAAGATTCACCTTTCACTTGAGAGCTGGGAGCTGCTCTCCTCCACAGTCAGAGAAGCCATTTCTTCTTCCTCTCTCACCTGTCTACAATTGGCTGTCTTATCCTGTCTTATCCTCCTTTCCGTCCTCTTTTTTCCTCTGGTTCCTTGACCAGTCTCTCTCTCTTTCTTTTCCTCTGAACTTCCTCAGGATCCTCTCTTATGAGCCCTCAGCCCTGCTGCTGGCTCTTTTTACTGACCTCTCTTTTTCCTTCTCTCCCCAAGCTTGCTCTCTTCCCTACCTTTGGATTCATCTGCTGGTTCTTTGACCAGATTCTCTCTCCTTTCTTCTCCAGGCTTTCTTGGGGGCCTTTCTTTGCCCTCAGTTTTTCCACAGGACCTTTTCCCACTCAGCTTCCCTATCTCTCTCCAATTGATATGTCTTACTAAGCAGACCAACCATCGCTGCTTCCCTTCCCCATCCGTCTATCACAACCACAACCATATATTCATAATCATAGCAGAGATAAAGTGAGCCTGTTCACATGCCCATCTGAGTGTTCAAGTCATGTGGGAAGTCCCTCATTGGCATCATAGTCAAGCCTCTTCATTGTATTCAATAGAATATATTTTTATTCAGCGTTAAGCCTGTGGTTGTGACTTCCTTCGGAAACTGCCTGTTTTATAACTGTGCCTAAAAGGCCCTGAAAGGGGGTAAAAAGCACCCCTTGTAACAATGTAGTGCTTCAGCTGAGACATTTTATTGCGGTACAGCCCTAATATCTTTGTTGCTTGTGGTCATATACATTCCTTGCCTAACAACACTGACTAAGAAAGAAAATAATCTGCTGAACTGCTCAAGAAACACCTTAGAACATCTGGGGATACTGAAACTCCGTGGGAGGTAATGGAGGGAGAAGATCAGGGGTGGCCTCAGCCCCTTGCTTTAACAGACCTGTTAGCAGAAAATGGAGGGCTGATCTAAGTTATAGGCACTACAAAGTTAGAAAGGGCAGAAACACTGGCGGGCTGAAAGGGAGAAGGAGGAGTCACATGTGGATTTAGCCAATGAACATGAAACCACTTTGGTACTATGAGGGTGAAGAGAAAAGAGAAGAAAGAGAGAAAGAGCCACATCCAATTAAAGAGTTATTACAAGAGTTATTAAGGCAGGCAGAGTCCAAGTGAGGCAACATAACTCCATGAAGAAGAAAATGTTTATGGCCTGAAGAGAAAATGTTTTATGTTCTGATCTTGGAAGAAGAATCTGAGTCTGTGTGATACAGTTATTTGATTGAGTTATCTTTTGGTGTTCAACTATGTCCATTATGGTGCCCAGCCAAGTTTCCAGCTCATATGATGTTCAGCTTCCCCCAGGAGGGGGGGGAGTGGAATGTGATCACCATTTGTAGCTAAGAGAGCTTTCTCTCATAAGAGAGCCTGCAAGCAAGAAGAGTTACTGTGACAAGCTTGTCTAGTACATTTTTGGCAGTGGTGACAAGTCTCTACTTTATGCCCTTCTAATAGGCACAACAGACATTTGTCATGTATGTCTGACATAGGGAAATTTCCAGCACAAAACATGCTTTTCAAAAGATTTTTCCTGCCATAACCTCTCGGTAACAGTCAAGGCAGGAAATATCATCGTAGGAAGGGATGCGGAGAGGAAACAAAATTGAAAAACTGACAGAAAGATAAAGGCTAAAGCAAGGAAAATATATGAATATGAATAAAACATATATTTATATATTGCTTTTCAACAGGAATGCCAAAAGTGGTTTACATACAAATAAATAAATAAATAAATAAATAGCTCCTGTCACAATCTAAAAAGGAAACATAAGATAGAGACCATGAACAGGCACTGGAAAAATGCTCTCCCAGTTGAGGCCAGTTGCTCTCCCCCTGCTAAATAAAGAGAATCACCACTTTTAAAAGGTGCCTCTTGGGGGGGGGGCAAACTGGTTCAACTTCAACCCCAGTTCAAGTTGAAGTGGCCCGGCTCAGCCGCTCTGAGTTCAAACTGGCCTGGCCCTCCAAAAGGGGGTGCTGGTCCAAGTTTGAACCGGCCCGGCCCTGGTTTAAACAGAACTGGTCCAAAACTGGTTAGCGGCAATGCTTGTGAAAGGGAATCTGCTGAAGATAGGGGTGTGCATTTTGGACTTTTCTTGTTTCGATTTGTATCCGAATTGAAACATCCCCGTTTTGTTTTGTACCCAAATTTTCTGAATCCGAATCAGCCCTGTTTTGTTTTGTAGCCAAATTTTCCGAATCTGAATCGATTTGGATTTTTAAAAAGGGTCCCAGGGCAAAAAGAGTGGGTGGTGGTGGTAGTGTCCAATGGGTGGAAGCTACCACCCAAATTTCAAAGGAGTTAGGCAAAGGGCTGATTTTTTTGTGTGATTTTTTTTAAAGTTTACACATCTTTAAGAATTTTCCCATAGGGAATAATGGGGATTCCAGCAAATGTATCGCTTCAAATCAAGGGGAAAGGGATGACCCAGAGCAGAGTGTGGTGGGTGGTAGTGCCCAATGGGGGCAAGGAAACTTCCAGAATTATTTCAAAGGAATTGGGCAAAGGGCTGATCTTTTGTGATTTGTTGAAGTTTACGTGTCTTTAAGATTTGTCCCATAGGGAATAATGGAGGTTTCAGCAGCCCCATAATTCCACTGGGGGGGGGGGTGAGGGGTTGTGTAGTGCACATTGGGTGTCAACCACTCCCATACCCACAAGCCTGTGGGGCACTGGGTTTTGTTGTTTCTGAGGTGTTCATTGTAGATTCTCTGGTAGCATATGAGATTTTCAGTGGAAAGCAAGAATCCACTCTCATATGCTACCAGAGAATCTACACTCAGAACACCACAGAAACAGGAGAACCCAGCACCCCATGGGTTAGCAACCCTTGCCCTGGCCAATGTGGGGTCAGTAAAGAGTGGGAAGAAGCAAAAGAGCCAATGGGGAACAAGGAGGGAATTGTCAGCAGGTCAGCCCATTATTTAGGTCACTAATCAGAAGGCTGGAAGGGTGGGAAATTCAAAGAGATGTCAAACACAAAATGGAAACTGACTCAGAGATCACCACAAAATCGAGGTTCGAAACAACAAAACGTTTTGTAGCCAAAACAGGGGCATTTTGTTGTGTATACAAAACTTTTGGATTTGGAGAATGGGAGTTTTGTTTTGTCTACAAAACACCCAAAACAGGCTGTTTTGGGTACAAAACATTTTGTATCTGAAACGTTTCACACATCCCTAGCTGAGGATTCCCCTTTACAAGCAAAGGGGGATTCCCACACAGTGGAGTGGGGCAAGCCAATAACTTACCATTCTGCCAGAGGTGACTGAACTTCTCTAAATCCCCCACCGGTGTCCCCAATAGGAACCTGAGCAGCTGTGGCCCAGTTCGGTAACTGCAGAGCACTTGGGCCTCCATGCAGGTGCAGAGGCCATTAGAATAGATAGCCCAGTACTTTTGCGCAAGAGCACCCGGTGTGCCAGGAGCACCCACTGCTCTTGTACAAGAGCTGTGGGTGACCTATTCTAATGAACTTGGCCATAGCTGCACAGACTGCTATTGGGGAGGCTGGAGGGGGGGGGTTAGAAGAGCCCCACCACCATCCTGCCACCAAAGGGAAGGTAAGTTACCCTCTTGCTCCCTGCCCTTTGGAAAGCCCCCTTTGCTTGTAAATCCTTAGCATTTACCCAAACCAGTTTGTGAATGGGTTCAGTTGGTTCGGCGGTCAAATTGGAGAGGGCTCAGTTTGGCCAGAACTTGATGGGGCCAGGTCAGTTCGAATTCAGTTTGAATTTGCACCAACCTGTCCATACCGGTTCCATGCACATCCCTAGTGCATCTTCGTGCAGTTACCAGGGGATAAAAAAAAGTAATAATTCCTTTTTGTTAAAAACAAACAAAAATGAATGATTAGCTAAAAGCCAGTAGATCTTCAAAAGAATAAAACAGAAGAGAGAAGGCTTCTTATAAAGTAGATGTTGCAGTGATTGATGGCAGACTAAGGGAGATTGCATGCAAGGTAGTCCTTATACAGAGTGTAAGATACTTGGGGGGGCAGCTGTGCAAACAACAACAACAAAAACCCCTTGAGGTAAAGCTCTAGACAGTTCCAAACTGGGGTATCATGCAGGTGCTAAAATCCAACCAAGTGTTTGTGTAGAAACCACAAGAAAGAAAGAAAAATATTTGCTATATCCATCTATATGTGCGCGCGCGCACGCATGCGCACGCACGCACACACACACGCACACACACGGTGTGCACAAATCAATATCTGTGATTTGATTTGAGGTTGAATCAAATCACAGACTCCTGCCCCCATTGATTCATTAAAAGCTCTGCTAACTTGACAAAGAGGCACCGTATAACGTGGTGATTCTCTTTTATTTAGCAGGGGGAGAGTAACTGGCCCTATCCACCCCCAGCACAGTATCTCCAGTGACTGTTGCTGGTGTCTATCTTATTTTTCTTCTTAGATTGTGAGACCTTTGAGGACAGGTATCCATCTTATTTTATTTATTATTTCTCTGTGTAAACGCCCTGAGACTTATTTGGAAAGGCGGTATAGAAAACAAACAAACAATAAAAGCAGTTGGCTTGACCAGCTGCCTTGATGAATCATCCTGATTCGACCTGAATTGATTTTGGTGAATTGGACGCCATTTTGAGAAACACTGCAAATGGTGCTTCTTTCCAGGGAGAGCTGGTCTACCAATTGAGATCAGAAGGTCCCTCCACTCTGGACTTAGCACTTCCACCTTGGAAAGCTGGGCTAACTTCTCATCCCAATTGGTAGACCAGCCCTCCCTGAAAAGAAGCACCATTTTAAGACCTCCCCCCCTCAGCAAAATAGGCCTCAGAATGGTGCCCAAATTGATTCAGGTTAACTTGGGGATGATTCTATTCTACCCTGAATCTGGCCCTTTGTTTTCAGGGTGATTCAGTTTGGGGTAGAGTAATCAAATCTCCCCTGATTCAACCTGAATTGATTCATGGGTGAATCTATTTGCACATCCTCCCCACACATATATGTAGAGAGATTGCATCCTTCCGGGATCTGGAGCCTACTGACAACCCTGTTGTTAGATTGCTTTTCAGTGTTATCCTACTACACATACGCACACTCTCACACAATCTCAACTGAATGGTCAAGTATTTGCACAAGAACCCTTTGGCTTGCTTTACAAGCAATTATATCACACTAGCAATTTTCAGACCGTTAGATTAACAAGCGCTAGTAGACCACCCCCGCCCCCACGAGTGCGGCCGCCAGCGGGCCCAGTCCTTCCCAGTCTGCCCCGCCACCTTCGGCCTCCCCTTTCTGGCATCCCCCGCCGCCACACCCGTACCTATAGCTCCGCCGCCACCGCGCCCGTATTCCCGGTCCCAGTCCTTCCCAGTTGCCCCGCCGCGGCCACCGCCACCTCTGGCCGAGGTCGCGGCTCTGCCGCCGCCTCGCCAGCACTCTTCTCCCATTGGCGGTGGCCGCTTCTCCTAGGCCACCGCTTCTCCTGCTCCAACATGGCCGCCCGTGTCTGGGCGGCCATATCTTTTTTGGCAGTTCTGAGCATGCGCTCTGCGCATGCTCAGAACTGCCGAAAAAGACACGGGCAGCACGAACACACGCCCAAGCCTTTTATTATAGAGGATGCCACTATGTTTACATGTGTTAAATAAATGCATAAATAAATAAGTAAACAAACAAACAAACAAATAAGTGACACAAATACTAGTAAACCTTTTCTGGTTTTGTAATTGTTTGATTTATCATAACTTGGACTTACTTGCATGTTATGTCATCACTTTCTTTGTCTATGATGCACTGTCCTCCATGGCATTTTATACACTTGTCTACTTCACACTTTGGACCTTCATATCGAAGAGGACAGACACATTCTACATTGCCATCTTCCGCAATGATGCAGGATTCAGAATTAACACAATAATGGTGACAAACATCTGTAATGAATCAATAGTTTGTGTATTACTAGTACAAATAACCCAAAGTGTTTTCAATCGGAGCACATTAATAGGATGATGTAAACAGCAACTTTTCTCATAATCCATTCTCATTCTGCCTATGACCATATGACACTGCCTTAGCAGACCATTGTTCCACCCAGCCCAGTATTGACTCCAACTGGCACCAACTTTCCTTCAAGGTCTTAGACAGAGGCCTTTCCCATTCCTGCTACTTGATCCATTGCCAGGAATTAACTTCCTGCATGCAAAGCATGTCTTCTAGCACTGGGCCATGGTTACTAACCAAGAGGAGGTAGGTCACATGAAGTGTGTTACATATTGCAGAGCAAAATTACTATCTAAATCTAAATCAAGTTTCAAATGCAAGGTGACGTATAAGCTTAACCATTCTGGTTTTTTTTCCCCAGATGATCCAGTTTATGAATACTTTATGGAGTGAGCAGAAAACATTTCTTTTTTGATGGAATGAAAACCATCGATTGCAGCCTACATTGTAGGTCTGCTGTAAGGAATACAGAGATAATGTATGTGGAACATTTCAGAAAAAAGTACCATATTAGTATTATAATGAAGTGGTAATAAATGAATACTTGAAGTCTTAGAAATCTTAAAGACACTTCTCTTTACTTTTATTTGTTCATTAATGGATTTGGTTGATCTGAAATATGCTGTTATTTCAAATTGTGTCAGCAGACTTTCAAATCTGATAATCAAGACACAATGTAGAAAGTACTCTTAAATTTACATTTAAATGAATTCTTTTTTTCTTTTTTTTAAATGATGTTTGCAGAAGCAGTCAACTAGAAACAATTTGTCTGGCTTTGAGTAAGCCTCAAGTAAATATTTTTCCCCCCTTAATCTGTGTGTCTGTCTGTGCATGATTTATACACTATACTGTTTTCAAATACCCAAGTGTAGCTATTTTGGGATCCATCCAGTTTATTTAATACAATGAGGAACAGCATCACAATTATTGTTGTTTTCCAATGTGAATCTGAGATGTGAATTTATTGTGTAGTCTCCCAACTGGAAATGCTTTCTTTTGATTTCCGTGAAAATTCCATTTAAGATGCACATTAACCTTTTTTGCTATTTGACAGATCTTGTTATTAAATTAGATAGTTTAATATCATAACAGGATTTGTATCAAAGACTTCCAGATTCTAATTGTTCCTGGATCCTCCAATTTAACGATATTCATTACAAAGAGAAGGGGAAAAACAGGAACAATGACATACAGGTGGCCCTTATTATTTGTGGGGGTTCCATTCTCATCTATAGACATGAATACAAAAACTGTGAATAAGGATACCTAAGGATACCAAATAAGGATTCCCTATGGGAATCAATTAGGTTCCTAACACAAGCTCCCCTTTCCCCGCAAAAAAAACCCAACAAGTGAGGCAGAAAAGCAGTGTACCTTATTCTTCACGTCTCCAGCAATGCCCTCAAACCCTAAAAACAGTTGAATAAGGGAAGCCTAGAGGCAAGAGATGAAGGCCTGACCTCTCTCCTGCTGCTGCTCCCCTGCAACCGGCATACAGAGGCATCTTCCCTCTGGGGCAATGAGCAGGAAAGCAAAGCAAAAGCTGTCAGCCCTCAGAGGCTCAGCTGCATTTGTCCCCCCACCGTTCAATTGTTGCTATGCCTTTGCTCTTCCCTGCTCATTTTGAATTAGCTTTGAAATGATCCAAAAGTCCTAGTATATGTGGATAAAACTGTCCCCTACAGGACAGCTTCATCACTGCATCCCAATGGAGAAATAATGTAGAGGTTGGGGCTTCCACAATGCTTTCCCATACTTTAGGAACCCAACTAATGTCATTTCTCTTCATCAGAAAGAGGGGAGTGATGTATATGTGGGCGGGTGCAGTTTAGCACCACTTAGGAACATAGGAAGCTGCCATATATTGAGCCAGACCATTGGTCTATCTAACTCAGTATTGTCTTCACATACTAGCAGCAGCTGCTCCAAGGTTGCAGGCAGGAATCTCTCTCAGCCCTATCCTGAAGAAGCCAGGGAGGGAACTTGAAACCTTCTGCTCTTCCCAGAGCGGCTCCATCCCCTGAGGGGAATATCTTACAATGCTCACATTTCTAGTCTCCCATTCATATGCAACCAGGGTGGACCCTGCTTAGCTAAGGAGACAAGTCATGCTTGCTACCACAAGACCAGCTCTCCAGTCACTTCACACTGACAATTTTTAAATGCATAATTTTTAAATGCATGAACCAGCTCTGTGTTCTTTACATGTACATTACTGATTGGGAGTTTAATATTACTTTTTATATAAACAAAACTCTGGTATGTATATTATTATTATGTGACATACATTTTAATATTGGGTGTGAGGTGCCTTGAAATGCTTAAAAAGAAAACAGGCTATATACTTATAAAAATACATAGAAATACAGTTATTTCGTCTGATACTCAATTCTGACATTTGCAGAGCTTTAAATATGCGTTCTGATATTTATTATACTTACAGTATTGACATCTGTCACCAGTGTATTCAGCCTGACAATGACAATGCGGCTGATTTCCAGCAGTAACAGTACAGGTTCCTCCATTTTGACAAAAATGACTACAGACTGTTTTATTGCAGTTTGGACCTGTGAAACCCAGTGTGCAGCTGCATGTAGGCCTTCCTATAAGACAGAAACAAAATGTTAGATAAGGTAAACTGAAACATTCACTTCAGGCAAAAATCTTTTAAATAAAAAGATAAACTTCTGATTTTGTATTTAAGAATTATAGATCAAAACTCTTATGACTGTAAGATATTTATTCCAACAAAGGAATTTCTGACTTTATAACATTAGCAGAAATAACAACAGTGGACCAATTAGTGAAAATGATGACTTGTGTGATTTTGACGCATTATTTTGATTTCACACAACTTTGATTTTTTCAATTATGTGAAAATTGGAATTCCTTCTCAAACCCATATGACTTTAAAGGAATACTAACAATGACCTATATTTGGGGGGAATGTTTGTAAACCTTAGAATAAATAAAATTGTTAACAGGAAAAAATGGCCTATAATGCAGAAGAGAGCTTACAGATCAGTTTAAAAAGACCTAGAATCTTAGGGAGTGACCAAAATGATAATTCATTACAACAAAATATTATTTCTTTAAAGGAAATATTCTATTTTTATTTTGGTTTTACATTACAGTACAAGTAGTGATTTTCCATGCTTATTGTAATTCATGACTATAGGGAATGAAAAAGAATAATATACAGTAAATAAAATACTGGTCTTTCCCCCCTATTTCCAGTGCTCCCATGCATGACATCTGAAACTTGAAATAACCAACAAAATCCCCTTTGCTACAGAACTACTGTACCTGCAAATGATTAGATCACTCTTTTCTGGCTTAAAAACACAAAACAAAACTGAATTTCCAACAGATTTATCTACTATTTGCAAACCTGGGTAGTATCATTATATTGCCTAACATTAAGAATATATTACTGACATCCAGATTAACTCTGTACTTGCACAAACATGGTGCACTAGCACAAGGATGTTGCACTATCTAGTTCTCCTAAGTAGGAGATTGAGTTACAGACTACTGTTGCGCTAGTGCAATGCTATTATACTAGCTCAAGGATGTTGTGGAAAGAAGGAATGTCTGTTCCAAACTAGTCCTTGTGCTGGCAGAAGATGTTGATAAATTGGCCAATAACCTAACAAAGCACACATGCAGTAAATGCATACATGCATTTGCTGCATTCCAGAGTAAAGCAGTGTGGGTGCTTGCATAGGTAGGTGATTCCCCCCCCCCAAATGTGAAACCTCCAAGGACATATTTTCACAGGTCGCACAGTGCTTCAGAGGGAAGGGAAGATCTGTGAAAATTGCCCCCACCCCCCGCAAAGGCCTACACTGCTTTACTCTGGAACGCAACAAATACACATGCTGCACACATGCTTTGTTGGTCAAGATGCCATCCATTTGGTAGTATTCCTGCCGATCCAATTCTTCAGTGCCCTCTATATTATATAATAATAGCATGAAATCTTGCAGCTGGTGGCAGTTTGGATCCCACAAGCCAATGACATGCTGAACACAAACACTCAACAAGTTTGAGTTCAGCTTTTATTACGTTCAGCTTTCCACTCCCCTTATAAACTCTGGCAGAAGAAGCCTCATTATTAAGGTATTAATTGCCACATGGAACCCTGGAAAATTAGTTTTTCAATCCACCTGCCTCAGTGTATTTATCCAAGAGGAACTGAAATTATATTCCCAGGTTTCCTGGAGACACCTGACACTTCCAAGCATCATTGGGAGCCTCCATTGCTCAAATTCCATTGAGTTTCTGATACTTACCATAGCAGAACTATTGTATTTACCAAACTATTAGCAATTTGGTTTCTCTAATAATATCATTATGGAATACTGGGTGACTCTGGGCCAGTCACTTCTCTCTCAGCCTAACCTACGTCACAGGGTTGTTGTGAAAGAGAAACTCAAGTATGCAGTACACCACTCTGGGCTCCTTGGAGGAAGAGTGGGATATAAATGTAATAATAATAATAATAATAATAATAATAATAATACCCCCAGTGAGGCACTAGCTTGACGTGGTTGTGGGGCTTGTGTGCTCTGATGAAGGTGAGAGCTATGCCAGAGGTCCAACCATAATGGACAGGTCTTACCAGAGGAGCCAGACAAAGAGTGCCTCTCCCATCAACAATATGGTGAGATGTAACTTTAATAAATATATACCGGATCGGTCGTCGCCCGGGTCAACAAGGACCACGCCAGGTGCTATAGTCCCTGGACATCTGGTGGCAAGTGGGCTACAGAACTCAGGATCTTCAGTTGAGCAACCAGGGCTGGAGACAGCAAAGCTACTGGAAGAAACGTTGCTTAACCGAAAAAAATATACAAAAAATGCCAACAAGGAAATAATGATCTGCTATTACAAGTCTAGTCCAACTAGAAGAGGTTATTTAAAAAGAATGTACCCAATTTGGAAAGAGAAACATCCAGATACAGAAATAACAGAACAAAGGCTAGCAGACCAGAGAAGATTCATAATAAGAAATAAAGTATTCACAGGAGTTGAGCTGGAAGAACTGCAAAGAGCAACACAGGCTCAAGATATGGAAGAAGAATTACCACCAACTGAAGCAGTTGCTCAGGCGCAGATGGAGGAGGTGTTGGAAATAGAGGATACCACCGTTGCTGAACTGTTTCAAAATCAAAACCAGGCAACCTCCCCTTTGCCTTCACCTCAAAAACCCAAATGCCATTTAACAGAAAAGCAACAAGAACTAAAGCAAAAAATAACTGAGCACATGAACCAAACAACCACCAGGGTTCGACTTCCCGCTCTAAAAACATTTGCCAAAAAACAACTTGCTCAGGCATTAAAAGATGTCAATGCTGCACTTGCAGAAATAACAACCAATAATTTGCAAGAAACAAACCAACTAATCTACAGTGCAGCAACAATAACAACACAAGAGCTCGGATATAAGATCAGTGGACCTGTAAAAAAAGAAAGTAGTACATCACCTAAATGGAAGATTAAATTAGAAAATAAAATCGCCAGGCTTAGATCAGATGCTAGTAAATTGAAAGATATGAAAGACAAGAAGCTGAAGAATGAAAACACCAAACAGTATCTGATCCAAAAATACCACCTAGATTCAAGGAAAATTAGAGAAGTCCTGGAAATAATAAAGCAGCAAATAACAGCAGTGTCAAAGAAGATTAGCAGATATGAAGCCAGAATTACACAACACAGGCAGAATCTCCAATTCCAGTCGAATCAGAGACGTTTCTACCAAAGCATAGAAGGAGAAACTGCAAGAAACGTAGAAACACCAAATAAAGAAGAAACAGTGCAATTCTGGCGGAAATTATGGGACAATCCAATAGATTATAATTAAAAAAGCAGGCTGGATGAAAGAGGTCAAAAAATGTAACCAACAAATGCAAGATCTAATAAAAACACCAGAATTAATAAGTGAAAGAGCAAAGAAAATTAAAAATTGGACTGCTCTAGGCGATGATGAACTGCATGGCTTCTGGCTTAAACACCTAACAAGCCTTCATAAACAACTATCAAAACAGTTCAATCACATTTTGCAAGGAGGTGATATTGAACAATGGCTAACAACTGGGAAAACTCATCTCATTATGAAAGACCCAGCAAAAAGTGCAGTTCCAAGTAATTATAGACCGATAACCTGCCTGCCAACCATGTACAAATTATTAACTGGTATAATAGCAGATGAAGTGATGCAACACTTATTAACTAACAAACAGCTTCCAGTTGAACAGAAAGGAAATTGCCCGAACACCAGAGGCACAAAAGACCAGCTGCTGATTGACAAAATGATTTTAGAAAACTGCAAGAGAAGAAAAAACAATCTAAGTGTTGCATGGATTGACTACAAGAAAGCCTTCGATTCATTGCCTCACACATGGATACTAAAATGTTTAGAAACAACTGGTGTCAGCAAAAACATCCAGATATTTATTAAAAAATACTAAACAAAACAAGCCTCGGATACCAAACATCTAAAACATCCAGTAAAATCAACCATCTGCTGTACATGGACGATCTGAAGTTGTATGGAAAGTCCCAGTCAGAAATCGAATCACTGCTAAACACTGTCCGTATATTCAGTAGCGATATAGTAATGGAGTTTGGACTACACAAGTGTGCTGCATTAATAATGAACAGAGGGAAAATAACAAAAACAGAAGGAATAGACCTGCCCAACGGAAGCAACATCAAGAACATGGAAGAGAAAGAACCTTACAAATACTTGGGCATTCTCCAGGCTGATAACATCGCACACACTGAAGTTAAAAGAAAAATTGGAAGTGAATACATCAGGAGAGTCAGAAAAATCCTCAAGTCCAAACTCAATGGCAGGAACATCAGAGGCGTAACTATAGGGGGGGCAGGGGGGGCACGTGCCCCGGGCGCCATCTTTTCTGGTCACGTGGAGGGCGCCGCCATGACCAATTTTTTTAAATTTTTTGTTAATTTTTTGTTAATACAAATGTTTCCTGCTCAGTGCAGCAGCGCTGCAGCAGTCAAGGGAGCGCGTCGGTGCCCCCTTCCCCACGAGTGGTCCCTTCCGCACCACCTGCGCCCCCCCATTACTTTGCTGGCGCCTGGCGGCCAGTCAGTGGCCTGGCTTGGCGGCGACGGCGGGCGCTTGTGAGGAAAAACCGAAGTATAATGTAGTATGTTGGGGGGGGGGGCGGGGGGCACCATTTCAGTGCTTGCCCCGGGCACCGTTTTCCCTAGTTACGCCTCTGAGGAACATCATACAAGCCATAAACACCTGGGCTATACCTGTTATCAGATACACTGCAGGAATTATAGACTGGACCCAGGCAGAGCTAGAGACGCTAGATCGTAAGACCAGGAAAATCATGACCATCAAGCATGCTCTGCATCCCCGCAGTGATGTAGATAGGCTCTACCTCCCTCGCAGCTCAGGTGGAAGAGGAATGCTGCAAGTCCATCAAACAGTAGAGGAGGAGAAAAGAGGCCTTGAAGAATATATAAGGGACAGTGAAGAAGATGCACTTCAAATGGTCAAGAACGCGAAACTATTCAACACCAATGAAACAAAACAGGCCTACAAGAAAGAACAAGTCAAGAACCAAGCAGAAAAATGGAGGAATAAGCCCCTGCATAGTCAATATTTATACAATATAAGTGGAAAATCAGACATCACCGAGACCTGGCAATGGCTTAAGAATGGCAACTTGAAGAAAGAAACAGAGGGTTTAATACTGGCTGCACAAGAACAGGCACTAAGAACAAATGCAATAAGAGCAAAAGTAGAAAAATCCACAACAAACAGCAAGTGCCGCCTTTGTAAAGAAGCAGATGAAACAGTGGACCACCTGATCAGCTGTTGTAAGAAGATCGCACAGACTGACTACAAACAAAGGCATGACAAGGTAGCAGGGATGATACACTGGAACATCTGCAAAAAATACAAGCTACCTGTAGCCAAAAATTGGTGGGACCATAACATTGAAAAAGTTGAAGAAAATGAAGATGTAAAAATGTTATGGGACTTCCAACTACAAACAGACAAACATCTGCTATCACTGTAGTTGAGAAGAAAGAAAAACAAGTCAAAATAATCGACATAGCAATACCATGGGATAGCAGAATAGAAGAAAAAGAAATAGAAAAAATCACCAAATACAAAGATCTACAAATTGAAATTGAAAGGCTGTGGCAGAAGAAGACCAAAATAATCCCAGTGGTAATTGGTGCCCTGGGTGCAGTTCCAAAAGACCTTGAAGAGCACCTCAACACCATCGGGGCCACAGAAATCACCATCAGCCAATTACAAAAAGCAGCTTTACTGGGAACAGCCTATATTCTGCGACGATATCTATAACCATTGACAATAAAATTCTGGCATCCCAGGTCCTTGGGAAGGACTTGATGTCTGGATAAAACAAACCAGTCAATAACACCTGTCTGACTGTGTAAATAAATAATAATAATAATTACTAATTAATCAGGTTAAGAAACTCAATTTCCCCCTATTATATTTTGAACAATAATTTTTGAAAAATTAACCCAAGTGTATATATGTTTCAGATAGTTCTATGGTTGCTCTTAATAATTTCTTATTAGTTTTGTTTACTTGAAAACAGTCAGTACTATAGCTGAAGTTTTAATTACATTCTTCAGATGTATACTTTTAATTAACTGATGACATTTTCTTTGTTCAGTTATTATAGTTCAATACAACTGTCATAAATTTATAAATTTTAATTAAAGCTGCCCGAAACTCTACTTACATAATGTCTACACAGGAATTTGCCAAAAGGCTTAGCTGTAAGTAAACCAATAATTAATAAATCTGTGAATTGCCACTGGGGTTTGTTTAACAAATTAACATTTGTGTCCAGATAATGAGGATCTAAAGCTTACAATGCCCAACAAGATTTTTAAAGACAATTTAAAAATGTTCACAATGTTTATTGAAATATTATGTGATTGATTTTTTTTAATGCCATGTTATTTGTCCTGATCCAGAGACCTGTAAGTGCAGCACCTTGAACCAGTGATTGATAGGAGGGGAAAGAGCTAACTGAACTGCATTTCCCTCATCCATAGAGAGACCCTTCTGCATATATAAACACTGCTGCTGGATGTGGAGGTTCTGCCTTCTGACTGTGAACTACTGCATAATGGGGGAGGGGATGGAAAAAAACCTCTACAGATATAGAATTTGTTTGTTTGCATGTTTCTCCTCTTACTTTATCAGGACTATTTAATACATTCCTGCGTCAGAATTGTTTTGCACATCTGATTTTTACATGCATCTGAATGATTTACATAACATGATGATTTCAGTGTTTCATAATTGAAACCATAATGATTTCAGTGTATCATCTCCTCTGTTCAGACGTTCAGTAGAATGCCACTGTACACAGTGTTACAAAAAGAGACAGTTGCGGGGGCTCCCCAAGATGCACCGCTCTATATTTGGAGCTCAGGGCTGTATCTAGGGGTGGGGCAGGGATTTTTTTTACTTTTTTAAAAAAATGGCCACCGAAAACAAAATGGCCACCACACATGCTCAAATGGCCTCTAGGCCATGCCAGGCCTTGCAGAGGCCATTTGAGCATGCACGGTGGCCATTTTGTTTTCAGTGGCCATTTTTTTTACAGAAAAGAATATTTTTTAAAATGGCCAACACACATGCTCAAATGGTCCCTGCGAGGCCCTAGGCCTTGCCAGGCCTTGCAGAGGCCATTTGAGCATGTGTGGCTGCCTCCAAAATGGTCACCACACCAATCTTTGCAGGCCCAAACAGGCAAAAAAATCAGTCCAGGACGGGCTTTGGCGGTGAATTAAGAAGCTGGTGGGGGGAGGGGGAAGCTTTTCAGGCCCCCCCCAGCCTTTAGGGTAATTTTTTTTTTTAAAAAAAAATATAATATAAGTAACTGTACACATATTCAGTTTGGCGCTATGTACAGAGAATCAGGGCTTGTGAATACTGAGCTGAAGCTTATGAGCTAGGATTGTATTGATTTGCTCTTACTTTGCTTCTTGTGATAAGTGAGATAAATGTGATGTCTTAATAATATGGCTATTAATAGTGAGTTTGTCTTTGAATCAGTGTGAAATCCTTAGTATTAAGGCCCACTGGGAGTTTCTTGCTCTCTTTCTCTCATTTTAACTGTCTTTCTGAAATACTAGAATATATTCCAAGCAGTGACACAGTTTACTCTGCATATCCTTTCATTATTTTCAGAGTATCTGGGAAAAGCTGGATTCTCCATTTATTTTTAAAACTTATGTAATAGTGATGCTACAATGCATAATAGAGAATTAGACAGGCACATCTGTTTAGTTTTCCAAGTACACCTCCACATAGTATTTGGGTATTTCATGAGCCCCAGCATACTGAAATTGGTAGTTTTCCAGCATTTTTTGGTCTGGCTACGTCCACTGCTAAATAGTTTTTGAAATATTAAAAGATTAACGAGGTTGACTTGTATTTTTCAGCTGATGTTTTGATAAAGTTATTTGAAAGATGGGTGTAAGAAGTTTGGACAGGGGATGAAATTTCAGTGCTTGCCCTAGGCGCTATTTTCCCTAGCTACGCCTCTGTTGGAGCTACAAGCCTGTAGCTCCAAAAACTGTTTGCACTCTAGATCTTACAAGACTATTTGATACCTACTTTGTTTCACCTGTAGCTAACTCAAAGGGCATGTCATTTTGGCACGTAGCCTGGGAGAAGGAACTCTTAGGTCAAGTGCAAAGCGCAGGACTGCAGGAGGACCTCCACACATTGCCCCCCCTCCCCTGATTGCTTACTGGCTTGAAGCTAGAATAGACATTATGCGCTCAAGAGCTATTCTTTAAAGTATTTTCCCTCTGTTGGCACAGTGGATCAGGTCAAGATAGCACCCCCTCAGGAAGGAGTGATAAGAAAGCAACAGGTCATCTCCGCTGCTAATTTGTATGTTAATGGCTGACTCTGGGCCATGGGAAGCTAGCTTGTTAACATTTTAGCTACTCATAGATGTTCTGACAGACACAAGTCCTTTCAGACTTTCCCTAGCTTTTGGCCAAAAAGAAGTCCACTCCTCATTTTTGAATAGAACAATGTCACGTCCTGTTCTTTTGGGACAAAACAACAGGACCTTTTATCCACTTTTGCAAGGTGTGTCCACCTTTACGAGGTCTGTTTAGCATAACTCCTTCAGGCAATAATTGGTCAAGACACTGTAACCCTAACCTCTCACCTTCAGACTGGCCCTTTTCCTAACCTGGTCTGTGCAGCACTCCTGACTGTGAGATTTTGTTTCATTTTTGGATTTTTCCTGGCTGGCAGACCTCTGCCTCATCCCAGGGCTACCACTCACACCTTCCTGCCTCGGATAAGAGAAGCCTCTCAGCCATGACCATGCTGCAAGGGTTCACAGCTTTCCTCTGGGATGGAGCAACGTAGTATATAACTCCTATTCGCAAAACTCTACCTTCCATTCTCCTCATTTCTCCTAAAAATCCAAAACTGTCCATTTCTCTTGTCAGCCTTGAGTGAACTTATTTCAGAAACCCAAGCCAAATTGCCTCTTTGTGAGATGTAATGTAGACTTTTGTAGCTTGTTAATCTATCTAGTGTTTCTAGTTAAATATTGTGGCTCCTTAACCATTATTTTCTTTTCCTGTACCCCCCAAAACCCTTCAATAAATCTCATTTTATTTTGAACTTTAACCTCTCTGTTCACCTTCTACAACCGAAGCTTTGAACACATTTATTCCGAAGGTGGGACTGCTCCATTCCAAGCTAGCTAATTTCCCCACACAAGCCTAGAATGTAGCTTGGGGCCCCCACTAATTCCCCAGGAGCAGTTCCATTAACAACACTTACATGGTTCCAAGCGGGTTGTTAGTGCTGCCCCCCAGGCTGTCACTTATGTTCTCTGCCGTGCTTCTCATGCACACCACAGCATTCGTTTGGAGAGGCAAATGCTGTAAGTATCATCACACCCATCTCCATGATCAGGAGGCTGGGGTGCCCCAGCCTCCTGATCACAGAAATGGGCACAATCACCCTACTGTGTTCAGGTCATCAGCTGAATGCTGTAGTAAGCATGAAGCATGTTGCAAAAAGGGTGAGTGATGGGCTGGGGATGAGACTTCCAACCTGCTTCCAACCATGTAAGCTTGTACAGCAGTGTTCATGAACACCTGAACAGACTAACATAAGTCCATTATCATATGATAATATTCATAATGATAATGTGATTTTTAAAAAGCATATTCCATTGGTAGAGAAATTTTTTTTAAACTGAAGGATGCATTTAAGTACTTACCAAGAACAGAAGCCACACAAGTTCCTCCATTCTGACAGTAATTGTTACAGTGGTTAGTCTCGCATCTTTCCCCTGAATAACTTGGCCAACAGTAACATCTTGGATCACCCTTCTCATTTATAACACATCTTCCTCCATTTTCACAAGTCAGTTTACATGTATCATCTGTACTTAAGGCATAAACATACAGATCAAATTCCTATAATGTTAATCCAAGAAAAAGCAATAAATTACTTAGTTTATGCAGAAGATTAGTACACACTGCAATTCCTGTTGCCTAGGAAGGATATTTATTCCAAATGTTTTACTTCATTTCTGGGTGTCGCCTTATTATTTTTGGATAAACTCCTGGTCCAGTTGACCCATGAAATGTATTTGGATCACAGTGATACACCAGTGTTGTAGATGTTTGTTGGAGAAAAATCCAAGGACTAATATTTGAGCTCACTTTCTATTAAAAATGCAGTGGGTAGATCTGATTCTCAATTTCTGAAACAAAAATCCTTATGTTATGATACAAATAAAGGCACTGAACAAAGGACTAGATTTTGCAACAGGTGTTGCAAATCTGTGGCAGTGACTTCTCATTAAAGATGTTGCACTGTTAGTTAATTTCACAGAATATGGACAGATGTGCCACAGTTCCTCTTTTGAGAAACAAGGAAGTGCTGTGTGAAATAAGCATGCCCTTTGAGAGAAAGCAATGGTTAGAGATGCTGGAAAACTTCTCTAAGCTCAGATCCAGAGAAGACTATTAGGTGTTTAAAAAAGCTGGATTGAAAGCAGAACCCGTTCTTGACATGGCTGAAGTTACTTGATGCTCAGCAACACTGTTCCCTCTAAGGCGTGGGCACGTGCGTGCGCTCACAAGCTTTTGAAATGTCGGCTCAGTTCAATTTAGATCCTGCTCAGGTTGAATCAGGAAGGCCCCATTCTGAATGCAGGTGTGCACACACTGCCTTGATACTGCCTCCCAGAACAAAACTCATTCTGCACAGAGATGAAAAAAAACTTAGAGGGACCACTGCTCAGCAAATTAATAAATGTTTTCTTTTTAACTCTTAACATAATCAGCAAACAAACCACAGGGAAAAAAAACTAAATTATTAATCACTTGTTAAAATTATTTTTCTGTTGTTAGTCCAAGTCTAAAGGGCCTTCTCCACTGCTGCCCCAGAGCTTTGGAATGTGCTTCCTGCTGAAATAAGAGCCTCCCCATCTCTGACATCTTTTTAAAAGTCTTTAAAGACGCACCTATTCACACAGGCTTTTAATTACATATTGTTTTAACAGTTTTAACATAGTTTTATAATGTTGTTTTAAAATCGTTGTAATGTTTTAACTTTTACTATATAATTTATTTTGTGTTAACTACTGTTTTAAGTTTTCTTTTGTCATTTATTTTAACTAATGTTTTAACTTTTTGTTTGTTTGCTTGTTGTAAACTGTCCAGAGACATGAGTTTTGGGTGGTACAGAAATATGCTAAATAAATAAATAAATAAATAGCACAAAATGATTTTAGACATCTCTGAAGAGATTCTTCTTAAACTTTTGTGAGGAGGGGTGTGCTTTGCAATGATAGAGCTTGTCTAACCAAGTTCAGCAAAAGCTTCTTCAGCTAACCAGATCAACATTATTATTCTTACTATTTGCAAGAGCAGTATTAAAGACTTGAGGCCACTCCAGGTTTGTCTTGCCAGTAACCCTTTAGGTAATGGTCAGGACATTTTTGGTCAGACGTTTTGAGCTCCACAAATACTTTGAGCCCCCCAAATACTTCCTTCAACATCTCTTGGCAATTTTAGATGCATGAGTTCTGCTTCTGATTCTGGCTTAGACCAAGCTAAGATCAAGTCATCTGAACTGGGAGATCCCAGTTCAGATGTCATGAACTGGGATCTCTAACCAGAGTTTCCAAATAAACTAGGATCTGAAGCTATAGTACAATTTGTTGAGACTTGGGAACACTGCATAAAACCAAGTTAAGTTGGCTGTTTTGAATGAAGAGGATTATCTGGACCCATTTCAAACTGGCTTTCCAGCAGGCTATAGGGTTGAGACAGCCTTGGTTGGCTTGTTGGATGATCTCCAATTAGGAATTGACAGGGAAAGTGTGATTCTGTTGATCCTTTTGGATCTCTTGGTGGCTTTTGATACCATTAATCATGGTAGCCTTCTGGGGCGCATGAAGTAGTTGGGAGTGGGAGGCATGGCTCTGCAGTGGTTCTGCTCCTACCTCTCGGGTAGGTTCTAGATGGTGTCGCTTAGAGACTGTTGCTGTTCAACACGAGAGTTCCGATATAGAGTCCTGCAAGGCTCCATACTGTCTCCAATGCTTTTTAACATATACATGAAACCTCTGGGAGAGATCATCAGGGGATTTGGTGCAGTGTGTTAACAGTATGCTGATGACACCCAAAACTATATTTCCATGTCAACTTCATCAAGAAATGGCTTAACTTCTCTAAATGGGCTGGATGAGGGAGAACAAACTGAGGCTGAATCCAAGCAAGACAGAGGTACTAATTGTGGGAGGTCAAGACTTAGGAAGTGGTTTAGATCTGCTGGTTCTGGACAGGGTTGCACAGTGAAATCCAAAACGGATTGTGAGGAGCTCCAAAAGGATTTCTCCAAACTGGGGGAGAGGGCGACAAAGTGGCAAATGCAGTTCAGTGTTGGCAAGTGTAAGGTGATGCACATTGGGATGAAAAACCCCAACTTCAAGAATACGCTGATGGGATCTGAGCTGTCGGTGACTGACCAGGAGAGGGATCTTGGGGTCATGGTGGACAGCTCGTTGAAAGTGTCGACTAAATGTGTGGCAGCTGTGAAAAAGGCCAATTCTATGCTAGGGATCATTAGGAAGGGGATTGAAAATAAAAGTGCTAATATTATAATGCCCTTATACAAAACTGTGGTGTGGCCAGACCTGGAGTACTACGTACAATTCTGATCACCACATCTAACAAAGGACATTGTAGAACTGGAAAAGGTGCAGAAGAGGGCAACCAAGATGATCAGTGGCCTAGAGCACCTTTCTTATGAGGCAAGACTACAACACCTGGAGCTTTTTAGTTTAGAAAAAAGACGACTGCGGGAAGACATGATAGAGATCTATAAAATCATGGAGAGAGTGGATAGAGAGAAACTCTTCTCCCTCTCACATAACACTAGAACCAGGGGTCATCCAATGAAACTGATTGCTGGGAAATCTAGGACCAACAAAAAGAAGTACTTTTTCACACAACGCATAATACACTTGTGGAATTCTCTGCCACAAGATGTAGTGACAGCCAACAACCTGGATGGCTTTAAGAAGGGTTTGGATAACTTCATGGAGGAGAGGTCTATCAATGGCTACTAGTCAAAGGGCTGTGGGCCACCTCCAGCCTCAAAGGCAGGCTGCCTCTGAGTACCAGTTGCAGGGGAGTAACAGCAGGAGAGAGGGCATGCCCTCAACTCCTGCCTGTGGCTTCCAGTGGCATCTGGTGGACCACTGTCTGAAACAGGATGCTGGACTAGATGGGCCTTGGGCCTGATCCAGCAGGGCTGTTCTTATGTTCTTAGGTGTAATAATGAATCCTCATAGGGATTCATTATGAGGAAAGGTTATTAGACACCCAAAGAGTTTCCAAATCGCCCGAATCAGCTAGATATGGGTATAAATCAACTGGTACCTGAATCAGTTCACACATCCCTACTTTCTATCAGGCTTTAACTCCACAACCTCAATTTTTAGAAATTAAGAATTAAGTGGAAGATGAATAACATTTGACATATTTCTATGCATTCATTCAACTTGGTAGATTTTTTAATGTAATTTTTAGAATTTTTAATGTAATTCTGTAATTTTTATAATTATTCAACCGATTTGTGCATTCCCAGACCTAGTCTTTACATGCTTAACATAAGCAACTTAATACAGAATTTTTGCATGACTATTCTGTTGGCTCTTTGCCAACAAACAAACAAACAAACACCACAAGCAACTAGCCATATATTCATATTATTATTTACCTTTCTTAAATAAATTATAGTACTGTTTTATAACTGTTTCTCTCGTAAACATAAAGCAATCTCATATAGATATAATTATAAGTTTATTCGGAAGCATCTCCATTTCCCTCCTTCTCCTTTCCCCCCCATGTCTTTTTGACTGCACCCCCACATTCTCTACAGGATTTCCATAGGGACAAACTTCTAATTAACAAAACATGAAAGGCTGCTTAGACAGAATACAAGCACCCACCTAAAATGCTCAAATCACTGCATGTTCCATTAAACAATGACTTTCCTTCTGGACACACACAAGCTGCACCTGAAGGGTTGAGTAAACACAAGAACTCACAGGTAAACTCCAGGCAGGGATTGAGTGCTGTTTGGAGAAAAAGAAATCAGAAAAGTATAAAACAGATTATTTTTGAAGAATGAAATAAGAGCAAATTCTGAAATCCATTAAGGTTCATGCTTAGCAAATCTCAGTGTATTAATTTATTCAAATATAATTAAAAGCGGCCAACATCCAGAGCAGCCATATTGAGATGTAGTCCAGCACAGTCCTCAGGGACATATTTTTGAAGGTAAAGAACATCTACAGGGAGAGGAGAGGCAGGAGCAATCACTCGCCCTCCCCTTGCACACACCTTCTGCTGATCTGTAACATTCTTATTAAGCTCAGAACAGCCTCTCTACCCCAGAAGCAGCTCAGCTACATTCCAACTTGACTGCTCTGGATGTCAGCCAATGCATTTAAATCCAGAAACAGTAATTATTTTTGTGCGTAAAAAACTTCTATTTTATCAGTTAGCACTTCAATACCTGCCATCAAGCAATCAAAATTCATGTTTCCAAGGAACTGTGATAGAGAAAATCAGAAGTAGCGATGCAGAAATATGGTGGGTGGAAGAATATTCTGCTTAGCATCTGTTACGTAAATACAGCTAGGAATGGGCAAATGCTCTGTCACTCATCTGTTACTGGCTCAGTCATGATCTGATTTCACACACACACACACACACACACACACACACACACACACACACACACACACACACACAGTTTCTGAGCAAATTCAAGGATCAACCAAAGTCCTCCCCTTCTTCGACAGTCCTCCTCATCTGCCTTTGAATTTTTCCAAATGTGCTCTTAGGGATTGGTTCGGGGGGTTGGCAGTTTGGTTCGGGGGTGCGGGGTTGAACCGACCACCCCCCGTTCCTTCCAGACCGGAACCAACCCCCCACATTTTTTTTTAAAAAAAAAACAGCCACCGTGCATGTGCAAATGACCTCTGCGAGGCCCTGAGCGATGCAAGGCCTTGCAGAGGCCATTTGTGCTTGCATGGCAGCAGACAAAATGGCCACTGTGCGCAATTACAGGGGCCAAAACCCACCATTTTGCGGGCTGCAGCGGTAATTTAAGAGGTCGGCAAGGGGAGTGGGAACCTTTATGGACCCCCCATGGACTTTAGGAAGCCCCCCGAAGGGGCTAGAGGTAATTAATGTTTTTGTTGTTTTTTTAAAAAATCCATGAAGCACCCCCCGGACCGTACCGGCAGGGGGTTGATGGGGGCCGGACCAAACTTGTCTAGTCAGGTTCGAGCACATGCCAGTTCCAGACTCTAACCGAACTGGGCCAGCCAGTTCCATGCACACCCCTACTCTTAATTATCTCAGCGACAGTGAGCGGGGGAGTCTCCTTCCTTCTCCTCCATAGCTCTGGTGTGCAGCAGCATGTACACAGCATGCATGAGACTCTTTTCCTCCTTTAATGTCCTTTAAGCTGTGATGATTTGGAAGAAATATAGGCATGGTGGACAATGGGAGTGGCAGTGCTTGCAAAGGCTACTGCAATGGCTGTGCCCCTTTCAAAGATTCTGATCCCCAACCCACACACTTTTCTTCCCAATCAGCACATGAGAAAAGGACGATAAGGCCAGCAGGTTGCTCACCTGTTCTTCTAGTGGTCATCCATTCGTTTACACTTGTGGGCTTTTGCAACTGCATGGAAGCTCAGTTCATAAACTTCTAAAGATCTTTTCCTCTGCTACATTTTGGTGGTAGCTCGCACCCCATCCTAGCATTGCTCCAGTTTTCCCTCAGTTCAGGAGTCCGCCAACCTGAAAGGGACTGCAGTGGGGAGGAACGGTGTGTGTGGGAATGAACAGATGATCACAAGAAGAATCTTATTTACAGGTAAACAACCTGCTGTTCTTCATTCTGCTCTCTGTTGTTCACATTTGTGAGCACCCTGCAAGCTTACATACGTGGAGGTGGGATGCCTTCACTGGAAGATGGATCTCAATACCGTCCTGCAAAACACGGCATCCTGGTGTGCTTTGAAAGCCAGGGCATAATGCGAGATGAAAGAGTTTGGTGTTGCCCAAGTAGTTGCCTGGCAGATAGTTTCCAAGGGGAGGTTGTTGTCAAAAGCTGTTGAGGTTACTGCCATGGTGGAGTGCACCTGACTGGATTAGTCAAGGTTTTTTTCAGGAGGTGTGGTGCCAGTGTAATGGTTTCCACAATCAATCTTGAAATGGATTGAGAGGCAGGTAGTGACCCCAACGTATGTTTCCCATAAAACACAAAAAGGTGGTGTGCCTTCTGATCCAGGCAGTGTGATGAACATAAAAAGCAAATGCCCTTCTGAAAGCTAGGGTGTGCGGTCGTCTTTCATGAAGTCGGATTTGGAAAAAATACTGGCAGCAAGATGGGTTGTGATCTACGAAACATGGAGACTACTCTGGCTAAGAAGTTGATATCTGGATGCAACTGGAACTTGTCCCAATGGAAAACTAGGTAGGAGAGAATTTGCAATTTGCAAAGGAATTTGCAATGCTAAGGGAGGAGATTGAGATATGATAATGTGCATCTTTCAGGTCTATGGAGACAAACCAGGTGTTTTCATCTAGGAGGTTCATATAATGTACTTTCAAGTGAGCATACAAAATCTTTTGTACTGGTGGAATAGATTCAAATTGTGGAGATTGAGAATGCAGCAGAGTCCTCCATTGTTTTTTGGACCAGTAAAGTATGGGGAATAAAACCCTCCTGTCAAGCTTGCTGGCACTGGCTCTATGGCATCCTTTTCGAGAAGGGCATTCATTTCTGTCAGAACGGTTGTGGTGATGGAGAGTGGGATTCATGTGAGATCCTGGAAGTGGATATTGCTTGAATTCTATAGCATAGCCTAATGATAGTAAGTAACCAGTGGTCTGATGTAATGTTTTTCCATGCTTTCGGGTAGGGTTGAAGTCGTGTACCAATCCCTAGTATAGGAGTGCTGGACCCATTTCATGTATGAAGTGGCCTTGGATCTGGTTTGGTTCTGCTTTTGATTGGTGAACTGGGCAGGTTTCCTGTAAGTATTTTACCTCTGACTGTGAAAGGAGTTATTCAGGTTTTGAGAATAGGATGATGACTTAGAAGTAGTGGATCTATTCCACTCATAGGTTTTGGTTTGGTTAGGTTGGGCAGGTTGGAAACTCATGGAGCAGACTGTTTTCCATAGTTTGTGAACCTTCTCCATTGTTTCATCTATCTTATAGCCCGAGAGCGCTTCTCCCTCAAAGAGCAAATCCTCAATATGTGTCCATTCTTCCAGAGTGAGTCCTGATGAGTGGAGTCATGCATGACATCAAAGTGCAATAGAGGCGGCTATGGCCCATGCCATACAATCCATCTGTTGTCCAAGCAGAGTAGCTGTTGTTTTTTGTGGATGACTGATGCTAATTTCCTCTGCTCCTGAGGTGGCATGTTAAGATAGGGACCAAATTTTCCCCATTGAAAGTGGTTGTATGGACCCATGAAGGCTTGATAGTGTGGTGACTGATCAAGTCCAAATTTCTACCCACAGAATCAATGGGGATTTATAGGCATGGTGTCTTGAGCGGGACTATGCAACCTCTACCACTATGGAGTTTGGTATTGGATGTTTCTGAAGAAAAGCACAGTCATCCAGTTGAATTCTATAAAAAGATTCTAGACATGTGGAAGTTGGTTGTATATAAGAAAGCTTCATCCAGCAATCACGGGTAATGTCCAACAAGGGTATGGGCATGGGTGAGGCAACTGGGGTATTGGCATCCGATTCAGGCTGTTTAACTTTCAGCCCTAGAGATGTTGCCATGTGCAGGACCCTCTCCGAGTGAGAGCACACATCCTTGGTTGGTGATTGGCTTTGGCTCACAAACGCCTTACACAGGTGATATGTGTGCTGACATCAGAGAGGTCCAACTCTGCATCCAAGGCAAAAGCAGAGTCTAAGTATATTGTAGGTGACAAATGATCCAAAAGAGCAGTTGAGTTAGGGGATGTTCACTCCTACGGGAGTGCTGTGGTGAAGTTCACTCCTGTGGGAGTGCTGAGGATGTTCATTCCTGCGGGAGGCTATGGTGAAGCCCCTCCCATGGTTTAGCAGTGTCCTGTTCCTTTTGTAGAGGGGCAGCTGGCTGGTAAGGTGGAGATTGGCATAGTGATCGGTTTCATTTCCCATGGCATGAGATAGACATAGACCCGGAACGTCCCTTGGATCAGGACCAACTGTGTCCCATAGGGGTGTGCAATTCGGGGTTTTGGGTGATTCGGCTCGGACCCAAGCCGAATCACCCCCGTTCTGTTTTGTGCCCGAATCTGGGTCACCCGAATCACCCTTGATTCGGTTCGGATTCGGATTTAATCTGAATCCGAATCCGAATTGATTCGGGGGGGGGGTAAAAAGGGGCCCAGGGGCAAAATTTTGGGATGGGGTGGTAGTGCCCAATGGGTAGAGTCTACCACCCCAATTTCAGGGGGATTGGGCAAAGTCCTGATTTTTTGTGAATTTTTAAAGTTTTGGTGACTTTGGGGCAGTTCGGGGGCATAGCATGGGATCTGGGCAAAAGGAGTGGGGTGGGGTGGTAGTGATTCTGAGGTGTGAATTTAAGAGTGATTCTGAGGTGTGAATTCTCATTCTATCATAGCAAATGAGATTTTTTTCAATTAAACAACTCTCATGACCCCACTTTCACTTTTTCACACTTTCCTTTACTATGAATAATATGAGGAAGTAATCAATTTAGCACACTTCACCTTATGAAGACAAACCTCATAAAAATAAATTCACCAAAATTCCCCCCTCTGCCCAATCACTCTTAAATTGGGGATGGGTGGTAGCCTCCAGCCATTAGGCACTATCTACCAGCCCAGCCCACTCCTTTGGGGCAGATCCACTTTCTGCCCCCAAACTGCCCCAAAGTCACCAAAACTTCAAAAATTCTCAAAAAATCACCCCTTTGTCCAAACCCCCTGAAATTGGGGTGGTAGCCTGCACCCATTAGGCACTACCACTCCACCCCACTATTCTGCCCCAGGCCCCACTTTCTGCCCCAATATGCCCCAATCTGCCCCAAAGACATGAAATTTTCAGAAATTTACCAAAAATCAGCCCTTTGCCCAATCCCCCTGAAATTGGGGTGGTAGCCTGCACCCATTAGGCACTACCACCCCACCCCACTCCTTTTGCCCAGATCCCATGCTATGCCCCTGAACTGCCCCAAAGTCACTAAAACTTTAAAAAATCGCCAAAAATCAACCATGAACCGAATCACCCAAATTTTTTGTGCCCGAAATTCGGGTGATTTGGCTCGTGCCCGAAAAAATTCGGGGGACATCAGGGGTGATTCGGTTCAGCCCTGAATCACCCGAAATTGTTCATTTCGGGCACAGATCGTTCTGTGCCCGAAATTTTTTGCACATCCCTAGTGTCCCATGCAGTTATGGCCATGGTGAAAAGATGGTGATCTATCCTGAAGGTGGTAGGATGGCAGGGGTGAATTTTTGTAATGGTAGTATCCTCTCTGTGCATATAACAATCTGCGGAAAGGCAATGGTGATCTGGAACACACCGTAACTATATCATCCCAATCCCGGTCACAGTCCATGGTGATGCCTAAAATTGTTGTAGTGGCCCCAATCCCTTGGTGATGACGGTCCTTTGGAGGGTAGTCATCATCTGAATATTTATCAGTTGGAACACAGCAGTCCTCTCGGTGTGGCTTTCTCCCTAGATGGGGTTTGCAATTGGTCTAAATCATCCACAGAAGCTCACCGGCCATCTGCCATTTCCCAGGTTGATTGGGGAGGCTCCGTCTCATTCAAGGCTGACTGAAGTAGAAGGACCACAGGGTGTGTCAGGATCGAGAATAGGATCGGGGTCAACCACGTTGGGTTAGTCTCTAGGCTGAGAGAGCTCCTGGTGGTGTTTGGGAGCACTCCGATATGATGTCCCTGATATGATATGATATGATATGATATGATATGATATGATGAATATCTATAAATCACTTTTCAACAAAAAGTTCCCAAAGTGATAGATATAAATAAATTTATAATTTACATAGATAAATTTACATAGATATAAATAAATTTTAAAAATTATGTTTAAATTTAATAATAAATTTAATGATAATAAATAAATGATGATAGTTTCTTTTTCTTAGGAATCTTGGGCAACCCTTGTCCCACCGGAAGTTGTGGCCGCTGGGTCTTCAGTTTGACTGTGTGGAGCCCATTGGATCCAATGAGATGGCCTGTTTCTTTTTTCTGTTCTTCTAAGGTTACACTCTGGAATCTGGTACTCATTTAGGTGGAGCTGGCAGAGTGGACTTGCTTAGATTGACACTGCTTGTTCCTGGGAGGTTGGGGAGTGGGTGTGCGGTCAAAGTCGATGGCACATTGACGGCGCAGGCCTGACAGATCAAGAGGGTTGAGGTCAGGCCCAGGATCCCCCAAATGGTACAGATCTAAGTTCAAGGGCTGCACCTCTGATGGTATTGCAGTCAATGTCGAGGCCATGAAGGCAGAGAGAGTGCAGTCTCAGAACCCTATTCCCCCCCCCCCCGGTCTGTTCTGTTCTGTAAATTCAGGCAGTGAGGGCAAGAATCAATGCAATGCAACTCCCCAAGGCACAGAAGACAAGAGTGACCATCAATCGACAGGGGTTTAGCCCGACAAATAGCATAGCATTGAAATGTGACTTTTCCAGCCATACAGAGATTCCAAAGAGGGATTAAATGGGGTTCCTATCCCACTCCCAAGGGTGGGGGTGAGGGAAGGGAAGGGGAGGTACCCAAGGCAAAAAGCAAAACGCAAATGGTGATAGTATGAAGAGGAGAAACTGAGAACCAAATATATAGTCAGGAAAAATGTATAAAGGAGATAAAAGCAGAGGGTTTGGGGTTTTTTAAGTGAAAGAGAGAGCTGAAAATAAGACATCTCACCAGAAGTTGTAGATCCTTTTGTGGACGATAAAGAACCGAGGGGATACTGGAGCAACACTAGGATGGTGGGTGGAGCTACCACCAAAATGTAACAGAGGAACTTTAGAAGGTTTGCAACGGAGCATCCATGCAGGAGTGAAAGCCCACAAATGTGAACAACAGATACCACGATGAAGAACTTATAGCCACACACACTTAATTCCTAGCATACCACACAACAGAGCAATGGGAGGAATGGAAGGAGAAGCTTGGATAAGTAAAGTGAGCATTTGGGGAAGGTTGGAAACCTGGTGGGAAGGACTGGTGAAGTGGGACAAACATTCTTTGAGCTCCAGCTTGGAAGCACAGTTTTGGAAGATACCACCTAATTTAGAGAGAGGATGTCTAACCAGCAAAACTCATGAATGATTCTTTAAATCATTACATCTTTCAATCCCCCTTTATAAATACTTCAAAGATAACATTTTCATCTTGGGACAAGGAGCACTCAAAGCCAAACTACTTTGTTGCTCCAACTCCATAGGGGTACAACTGCTTGTCTTAACTTTGCTAAACACTGACTGCTACATGTTGCTATTCCATCCCAAGCATTCTTTTGCCCCCCCCCCACCTCCATGCCTGTTGTTTGGCACAGGGCCAAGCTCATTGGAAGATGTAATTGAATTCACTAAGACTATTCAGGGTCATTCACATGACCTTTGAGAGCACCAGTGAGAGCGCCAGTGAGGGGGGAGGAGGCAGGAAGCCCTACCATCCCCCAAAATGATTTGGTGTGCTTTCGGGCCATGCAGCCCGGGCACTCATTAAATCGGCGCTTTTGCAAGCTGCATGGTGTTCTGGAGGGTGGGAAAATGCATCCTTGCCTCCAGATATGAGCGTGGGGCATTGAGGGAATCCCACCATGAATCGGGCACTCCAAGTACCCAGCTCTGTGCCTGCTCTGGATCTGCTCAGGCTGTAGGTATACACAACCATGTGCCAGGGTAAAAGGGTACACTTGTGCCCTTTTAGAGTTAGGGTACACTTGTGCCCTTTTAGCCAGATAAACCATCAGGTAGAAATCCTGCACTACCCACGAGGGCAGCACAGGGATCGGCCTCGATCCCAGCACGTCACACCAGCAGCCATAGGGCTGCTTGTGTGAACAGCCTCATCATGTGTTCTAGAATTCAAAACTGTATTTTCTCTGCCAGTGGTGGGTCATGAGATTTTGGTGCATATAATAATAGTGCACCAAATGGCACCCCTCCTTTCCGTTTACTTTTGTTCTTTTTTCCTATTTAAATCATCCCCCATGTCTTTGTTCTTTCAAATATCTTGTCTTTCCTTCTTTTTTCTGTTAGAAAGGAAAGCAGAAAAGCAGCATGGTGCATTTCACCTTCCCTACTTTGTAGGCCATCCATTTGGGGAGAGTTGTGCTAATTAGGTGTTGTGCTGCCCTGAGAATTAGCCTCACATCTGCTGGCTGAAATGGCCTCCTTCACCTTGCTGCATGGTAGGGCCAGCTCTGTTCTCTGCTTGATAGATTCCTAAAAGTCCCAGTACACTTTCTGGAACAAAAAGGGCACTAAGCTCAAATATATTTGTCAGGGATCAAGTCGAGCAATTACTTTTTCATTAATGAAAATTCTTCCTTCGATTTAACGACTTAAAAGCAATCATCTTGACTTCTAATGTTCTGAGGTAAAAAGAAACAAATGCAGCTTTCTGAGGGAGATCTGTATGAAGTGTTGTTTTTTAACACAAAAGAGATGTGCTTGTTAAAATAGTTATCATGCTTTGTCATATAGAACAATCAAAGGCTATTAATTTAAAAGATGTATTAATTAAAACATTTCAACAAGCTTCCCTGGAAATTACCGTACTATACAGTCAATTCAAAGCTAAGATTATTTTAATTAAAATACAATTCCTTTACAAATATACCTGGCAATAGAATTATAACTATTAAAAGATAACAAAGTCAATTAATTAGCAATTGTAAGGATACACAGCCAATTCCTAACTGAATATTCATGCATCTCAAGGATATCCAAAATAATACAAACTGCATTTAGATTCTTAACAATTGGAGAGAAGACACAGCTGTTACGTTATTTCAAGTGGACTGTATTTATCATATCCTGTCCTGAAGGTAAGAAGTTTTGAGGTCCAACAGGTGGTGAGGTGAGGCAGATCACGGATGCAGAACCCTGGAGATGTCTTTAATATAATTATACTCTGATTTTTTTTTTGTCAAACTTGACTTCCAAAGCAGCATACAATTAAACATACCCAGAAATATACATTTAAAATAGGGATACATGAAATACACATGGACTTTCATTCAGAGTATTGCTGCACTAGTGCAATGAAAAAAGATTCACACATGCAAGATGGTTGGATAGCTGAGTGGATGTTCAAAATTAGACCATCTCTTGGGTTCTCAGACTCAGTCCATTTGTGCAAGCATTGCACCTGCATGACAAGGATAGTGTGTAGCTTTGTATCATTTCCTGCAACATATATGGACTGAGGAAGAGATTTCACAGCTGGAGGCACAGCACAGATTGTAAAAGCACACTCAGTTGCACTGTGGCAACAACGTTCTGGAACGTAAACTCCCAACTTAGCAGAACTACCTAGTTCAACATCACTGCACTAATACAACATGTTTGCACTAGTGCAGCATTAGTCTGGATGTCAGCCATGGTCTTCTGGTCCCCGTCAGTTTGCGACATAGTCCAGGTTCCAGGCATTCCCCTCCAGAAGGAAAGGATGGAAGGAGTTGCAAATGGATTCAGGGACTGGCTGATGATAAAGAGTCAAGCCTGCAGGAGCAGACTCTCCATTGATTTGTTGGTTCCTGGCATTTGATGGCATAATAAAAGTTCCAGTTCTTTATTTCTAGAGTGAGGGCAAAGTTGCAGATAGACTTGGGAACTGGTAAATGGTAAAAATGCCAGCCCAAAGAAGTAGTTCTTTTGTTGATCAGCCATGATTAATGAAGCCATTACCTCCTCTTCTATCTTATCCCACAATACACCAAGACATTTAATTTAAATGGCAAAATTGTCTACACTTCTTATATGTAAATCATGTCGCTCACCCAAGAGCTTGCTTGTTCTTAGAACAAGTAGTTGCCTGTGCATAGCAGGAAAGGGTTTGGCAAAGCCACATATTTATTTTGTATATGCTGTTATGAATTTAAACTCAATTCAATTTTGAAGACACATTGAAACATTTCATAGAAGGCAGCAAAATATACTCACAGTATGTTTGTTTGTAGCGATGTGAAATCAAGGCACTTTTGGTCTTATCAATCTCCAAACTCAGGTATTCTACAGAACCATGGCCAAATTTTGGTACTCTAAAGACACCATTTTTAGGTCCGGCACCATATATATAATTCTCAAAAATATCAATTCTATGAGGATGGAGTAACCCTTGGATAATAAAGGAAAAAAGGCACATCTATCATGCTTCATTTCGGTATCAACGAACAAAACTGCAGGCTTGCAGTTCTTTGGAAAATACTATTGGTGAAATATATATAAGCCAGACTTCCAAGAAGTAACTAGGCTAATATTCTGAAAACTAGTCACTTAGCAGATATACCTTTGGTGTTACAAGCAGCATCTAGTGTGTTCAGCTTATGGAACCTGTAAAATTAGCATACACAACACAGGATACATATGACCTTTTTGCTAGGGGACAGAAAATGTGCACTGGTTCTAGTCACCTGCTGTTCCAGACATGTGGAGATTGTTGGGCTTCTCTATAGGCCCCACTGGGTTGAGGCACTTATCTGGCTGAGCGGCAGAGGAAATGATGGCCAGGATGAGCCTGATCCCATGTGGGCAAACAAACTGGGAGGCTGGCCGCACATGGCTGGGCTGGGGTGGCCCAACGGGCCATTTCCTGGCTGCAGCTGCGAGACAGCTGGGCCTGCCCCATTGCAGAGGTCCTGTGTGATGATGTGGGGAGAGGAGGTGGGGTCCTAGAGAGCAGCCTGTTCAGAGGCTATAAGTGGGAATGATGAAAGGCTACAACGGGGGCTGGGGAGGGAATAGCCTTATTATATCTGTGGGGCTTCTCCTTGGTGGGCCGCTTATACCAGAGGGCTCACAGGCCTAAGAAGGCTGAAGGGTATTTATTTATTTATTGTTGAATTTATATACCGCCTTTCATTAAAAACAATCTCAAGGTGGTAGAGGAGGAACAGTGTGTTTGAATCCCCCTCTTCATCCTTTGGAGGCCTGGGAGCCCTCTGGTATAAGCAGCCTGCCATTGGTACCGTAAGTGCCACAGAGATAATAAGGCTATTCACACAAGCAGCCTAACTGCTGGGTTAGGCTGTTTGTGTGGCGCACCGGGATCACTCCCAATCCCGGCGCTCCCACCCATCTGGACCTGAATTCCAACCCCGGTCTTTAGCCAGTATTAAGTGCGCAAGCACTTAAGGGAATGCCCTGAACTCTGGCACCTGGGTCATGCTTGGGCTGTATGCACCAAGCTGCTGCCTGAGCATACACTGAGCCGGGCGACAAGAGCACCAAGCTGAGGAGAGTCGAGTGTTTCCTTAAACACCCCACACATTCTGTATCCCTGCCCTATGCTGTGCCTGAATACAGTGTTTGTCTTTTCAGATAAACACTGAAGTCATGAACAGCATGGGAGTGGGGATTAGCACACCCTTGTGGAAAGTATATCTGGGTACAGCATCCCATACTTACTTACAGTAATGGGTCAACAGGGCTTACGTTTTACTATTCTAGAACCTGTTCTTCAAGCAGTAAATGAAATCTTGCAGTATGCAAAATATTAAACATGTTTGCAAGCTGTGGTTTCAATAGAAAATCTGATTTATGGCCTAGAGAATATGAATGACTGAAACGCAAGTGTGGTATAGAATGTTCCATAGAAAACAATAAGCATTTTGAAGATGGCAGGAATGTTTAAAATACCAAATAACCATTAAAAACAATCCCCATGTTGTTTTCAAAGTTTTCGTTTGTGTGGACTTGTAGGTTGTATGGCAGCTTTGTTAAAAAACATACATACCTTGTTTACTGCTCACACATATGACCGAATCAGAGCCATCAAAAAGAACACTGCCAATTACAGATAATTCAAAATCAGCCCAGAATAAGCGCTGACTGAATTGATCAACCACAAGACCTGGAGGAGAAGAAAAAACATAATTTTATGAAAAATTATAAGGAATTAGCACATCCTTTTCTCATACAACGCAGTAAATACCCCTGTATTAGACATAACACAAAGGGGAAAGAAATTTCAGAGGCTTGTCTGTAAGGTTGATTAACCTTACACGTTAATCAATATAGTAATCATCAGCATGAATGTTCTACTATGTGGATCCTACTATCCAGTTACTTACATTATTACTTACATTGACTGTAGGTCAATTCCCCCATTTATAACACCTGGAACACAAGTTGTGAGCAATTAATCTAAGATATTATCAGGATGCAACTTCAGTTAAATTAGTCATGTCCTGTTGCACCCTTCTGCTTGTTCACAACTTAACACCTAAATCTATTTTGTGATGCTGATGGCACTTCAGGAATAAACCTCATGGCATCTGTGTATTTTCTCTGGAATTGAAATGTGACTATAATGGCTATTACAGCAATCTAATATATATTATAGTCAAACTTTGACAGAGGGACATGAGGAAGACTGTAGTTCTTAGGTAGATATAATCCACCTAAGGTATATCTTAGGTAGATATAATCCACCTCTGCTTTCTTAATATACTGGTTTATGAGAGGGGTACTTAAAAATGCTATGAACTCCCCATGGTGGTGGCAATAAATATTCTAAACCATAGTTATTGAATGTTGATCTACTCCTGATGCGAGTGTTTATATACCCAAATAAAAGCAATAAGCAGCATTGTTCTAGTACAGAAATACAGGAACATGAAGCATATCACATCCTCTCTAGCCCCTTCTTGTTCACCAGTTCATGGAGCAAGTAGGAGAAATTAAGAGGAATATAATACTCTGGCTTCTTAAATTGGCTTTCCATGCTGAAGAACTGGAATGTTTCTATCAGTGCTGTCCAAAATTCCTCTAGACAGCAGGAAGTCCTTTTGCTGCACTATATTCTATATATTTGATTGAACACAATTCTTTAAAAAAGTCATCACAATGTAATCGCTAACAACAAAAGTAATACTAATGTTGACGAAAAGCTATTTGTATTATACTTGTATTAACTTCAAACTTTATGCACAAGTCAGCTTTTAATTTTACTTCCTTAATTTTCTTCCCATTGGAAAATTTCTTTCTCATGAAAGTCAATCTCAATATTTTTGTTCCTATAATGCTTTATAATTGTAGGATACAGGGCTGTCCTTTGGACAGGGTGACCAGGGCTATTGTCCTGACACCCGCTCTACTCTAGGCCCTGTGCCGTGCCTGCTTGCTTTTTCTCTTCTTCCAGTCAGCCCACTGAGTCCCACTGACATTCCCTAGGTCTCTGCCTCCTCTCCCCCAAGCAAAAACCAGGACAAAAAATCTGCCTTGTGCATTGGCTGATGATTGGCTCAGCAGCCAATCAGGGAGATGGATTTTTCACACTGGTTTTTGATGGGGAGGTGGTGGGAAGCTAGGGAATGTTGGTGGGACTCAGAGGGCTGACTGGGAAAGGAGTGGAGGAGAGTGCACGCAGGGCATGGAGAGTCCCAGTATGATAGGACAGGGAATGTGCCAGTCTTCCTCCAGTGCAGAGCAGGTCAGTGCTGGGTCTGTTGGGGAGGAGAGGGTTGCTGCACCACATGACCCTGTGCACATTGGAGGCTGATCACTGCCTCCACTCTGCTCCTAGCATTCCTCTGACAACATGCATTGCTCTTTCCTGCTTGTTCCTTCCTTCCATCCCTTCTCTCAAGCCTTGGATCTAGGGGTGTGCAAACAGGTTCGACAGTTCGGGGTCAAACCCAACCACCCCTGTTTGGTCCAACCACAGACTGAACACCTCCGAATGTTTGGGGGGTTCGTGGATGATTTTAGTAAAAATGAATAAATAAATAAATATGTACCTTATTCACCCTCAGGGGAGTTCCTTGAGGCAGCAAGGGTGTGTGTGTCCGTGGAGGTTCCCCCTCCCCCCGCTGGCATTCCTCATGTCCCCCTCGACTGGTTCAGCCACTCTTCAGCCTTCACCCAGTGGCCTTCACCCATGCAGAGGCCAAGTGCGCAGGCACGCAGCCTCCATAATGGTCTCCAGGCTTCTGGGTGAAGGCCAAAAACCGGCTGAAGAGTGGCTGAACTGGCCGAGGGGGGCATGAGAAAGGCCAGCGGGGGGAGGGAGAACCTCTGCGGACTCCACCCACCTCCAGGAACTCCCCTGAGGGAGAATAAGGTAAAAATATTTATTATTATTATTTCTTGTTTACACAGTCAGACAGGTGTTATTGACTGGTTTGTTTTATCCAGACATCGAGTCCTTCCCAAGGACCTGGGATGGCTGAATTTTATTATCAATGTTGTTGTTGTTATTATAGATATGTCGCATATGATGATGATGATGATGATGATGATTATGATGATTTTTACATTTTATATTCCGCTCTTCTTCCAAGGAGCCCAAAGCAGTGTACTGCATACTTAAGTTTCTCCTCACAACAACCCTGGAAGTAGGTTAGGCTGAGAGAGAAGTGACTGGCCCAGAGTCACCCAACAAGTAAACTCGGGTCTCCCTGGTCCTAGTCCGGCACTCTAACCATTACACCACGCTGGCTCTCTCTCAATGGTCCATGAACCCCCCTGGGCCGAACCGAGCTGGGGGGGTTCAGGGGTGCTGGACCAAACTGGCCAGGTCAGGTTCAAATCCAGTCTGGACTTTAACTGAACCAGGCCAGCTGGTTCCATGCACATCCCTACTTGGCTCCTCTGTGAGTTGTTTCATGATTTATTTATTTTCTTTGCTTCCTTTTGACTGCCTTTTAAAATATGTTGTAAGAGATGGGGAGGCTCCCATATCAGCAGGAAGCATGTTCCAAAGCCAACAAGTAAACTCGGGTCTCCCTGGTCCTAGTTCGGCACTCTAACCATTACACCACGATGGCTCTCTCTCAATGGTCCATGAACCCCCCTGGGCTGAACCGAGCTGGGGGGGGGGGTTCAAGGGGTGCTGGACCAAACTGGCCAGGTCAGGTTCAAATCCAGTCTGGACTTTAACTGAACCAGGCCAGCTGGTTCCATGCACATCCCTACTTGGCTCCTCTGTGAGTTGTTTCATGATTTATTTATTTTCTTTGCTTCCTTTTGACTGCCTTTTAAAATATGTTGTAAGAGATGGGGAGGCTCCCATATCAGCAGGAAGCATGTTCCAAAGCCTCAGGACAGCAATGGAGAAGACCCATCCCTGAGTAGCCACTAGACGAGCTGGTGCAACTGCCGATGAACCTCTCCTGATGATCTCAATGGGTGGTGTGGTTCATAGTGAAGAAGACATTCTCTTAAATACCCAGGGCCCAAGCTGTTTAGGGCTTTATAGGTTATAACCAAGACCTTGTATTTAGCCTGGAAACTTATTGGCAACTAGTGTAGATCTTTTAAGACACAAGCAATATAATCTGCATCGGATGCAGTTTTACAAAGAGTGCTGGTTTTACAGAGAATGCTGGTGGGGGAACGCGGGGGGGGGGGTAAGTGCACCTTCCCCTGCCCTTAAAATGTTATTCCTCCCCTCACTTTGAATCTGTTCAGAGACCCGTAAAAGGGTCTTCATTAGCTTCATGAATGTGTACACCATAACACCATAATGACTCAATTATTCATAGCTGAATTAGAATGCACTAAAATCTTCAGCAAACAAACACGTAAAGTATAATAACTGATTATTAACATAAATATGTGTATGCAATTAATGAATGTGTGAATAAAACAAAAAACACAACACATTTGGATTTTGGAAAATAATACACACACACACACACACACACACACAACCCCTCCTGCCCCCCAAAAGAAAGGTTTTTTGTACCTGTAGGCCTTTGCAAATTCTTTTGTACTAATATTCTTCTCAAAGTACCATCCATTGCTGCTTCTTCTATGTGAGAATGGTCTCCAATGACTGTCCAGTACATCATACTGGAAATGCCAAACAAAAATTCATATAATGCTGACTAGTCTACACAATACTAAACACAAGGAGGAAACATATTTAAATTTGTAGTTATGTTATATGGACTGCAAATCTCTTCTCTTGAAATCAGTATCTATTGACTCTAGTTGATCAGACAACCGCAATGGTAAATAAGAAAGGCAGACGCCCTAGAGCAGGGCTGCACAACTTTGGCCCTCCAGCTGCTTTTGGGCCAACCCCTTCATCATCCTCGGACACAATGGTCATTAGTCAGGAATGATGAGAGTTGTAGTCCAACATCTGCAGAAGCCCTGCCTAGAGGGTAAAATGAATGTAGTGTTCATGTTATGTGACAACTCATAAAGACAACAATTTCAAGTGTGTATTTCATTTAAAGAGGGTTTGTGACGTACAAGAAGGAGCATTCTTTCTTAATGGTGAGCATTCAATGGCAGAAGCAGAAATGCATCTCAGTCAGTACTGTTCAGGAGTACAGATTCTGACTGGTGTGCTGGAGAGCAGTGACACCAGCAGTTTCATTGGACATGGTTGATCAGTCAGCAGCCATATGCCTGCATGGTGCTGACCCAGATGCCTCTCTGCCACCGCCACCATTTTGCAACACCTACTGGTGGGGGCACAGAGGCCCTCTCTACACAGTCATCATTAAAAGGGGTCTCTCTTCCTATACCCTGCAACCCCTTGCAAGCTTAGACTGCATAAAGTCTAATTGCTTAAGAGGTTTTGTGTTGTGCAACCTTTCTCCCAGTTGTCATGTCTTAAAAATACTGTCTTGGTTCAGGCCAACAATTTGTTGTAAATGTCCTGCGTATGTATGAAAACAAGAGTGAGAAAGAGTGTGTTGATGATAAACTGGGGTAGGGAGGTAGTCTAACCACACCCCTTTTTTCCTTATAAAGTGAAGCTCTGGAAAGTTCTGATTTGTGGCTCTGTGCAGGGGCATACTCAAGTGATGCACAGAGACCATGAAGAAGAAGACTTATTTACTCCATTTCAACTCAATGTAGAACAAGGCAGATTAATTTTTCTCACTAGGTAAATTTCCTATAGCCAATTATAACATAACATGTAATGAATTAAGTTTTCAGATTATCGTACACAAAACTTAATGACAATGATAAAATCTATTCATAATAACATACCCTTTGGGAGGATTTACAGCAATTGCATATGGTTCTCCTGCCATATTTGTAAGGAGCCTTGTGCAGTTTGGTCCATTTATCTGTCCTACATTGATGGAATATCTTAAACTTGTCCAGTGAGTTGTATAATAACTGAACCAGTGCATTCTGGAATGATCAGTCCAATAAATGTGTCCAGCTATCCAATCAACTGCAATATCTCTGGGCCTTTTAAATTCAGGACACTAGGAGAAAGAACAGATTTTAAATTTAAAATCACATCCATTTCTTTTATGTGGTTTGTTCACTTTTTCATATTTGAAACTTCTCATTTTAATATTGATCACCATTTCAAAGGAATGATTGAAATATATGTTTTGAAATAATTTCAAAGGAATGATTGAAAAATAAGTTTAGAAATGTGTTAATCTCAACAGTCTGTAAGATCTGCATGCTTTACAGTTCAATGTAAAAGATCAATGTCAACTAAGTTCTTCTGTGAACTACATCAGTAGAAGCTTATCTCTTCTGATGCAAGTTCCACGTGACTCCAAGAAATAGCTATAGGGAACAAATAGATAATAGGCAGGCTGTATCCTGGATCCAGATCTGCAGTCTGTGTTTTGTGGACTGCCACAATCTCCATGTTTTGCTCAGCCATTGGTGTTCACATGTTGTTTTGTGATTACTGGAAAAAGTCCATTCCAAATTTTGCTAACAACCATAAATGTAGCAGTGCACACCTGACAGCCACTGAGAATCCATACAGCAAGGAAGGAGTGGAATTCCAGCGGACAATGTAAAATGTCAGGAGTGCAGCTCCAACTGATAGGTCACATTCACATGTTCCGTGGAACTGCGAGTCCAATGGGCCCACGGGTCCATGCCCCCCTCCCCCAGTCTCCTGTCCACATTCAGCAAGACTGCAGAGAGGCAGGGGAGCTGACTGTATGGGCTTCCGTCTTCCTTTATTTTATTTATTTATTTTTGCATTTTTATACCGCCTTTCATTAAAAGATAGCCCCAAGGCGTTTTACAAAAGTTAAAAACATACAATAAAAACACAATAAAAACATCATGCTAAAGGTATAAAAACATATAAAAACAGGCATAAAACAATACAACAGATAAAAACACCCAGAAGCAGCAGTAAAAACGATTATGTAAAAGCCTGAGTAAAAAGCCAAGTCTTTACAAGCTTTCTAAAAGCCGTGATGGAGTCCGAGGAACGAATGGCCACTGGGAGAGCATTCCAGAGTCTGGGGGCAGCAACAGAGAAGGCCCTGTCCCGAGTACACGACAGCCAGGCCTCTCTCATTGTCGGCACCTGGCGCAGGGCCCTCTCAGATGTCCTCGTCAAGCGGGCAGCAACCCTTGGGAGCAAGCGGTCCCTCAAATACCCCGGGCCCAAACCGTTTAGGGCTTTAAAGGTCAAAACCAGCACCTTGAATTGGACCCGGAAACGAACCGGTAGCCAGTGCAGCTCTTTCAAAATGGGGGTGATATGTTCCCAACGGGCAGCTCCGGATAAAACCCTCGCTGCAGCGTTTTGCACTAGCTGCAGTTTCCGGATATTCTTCAAGGGCAGCCCCACATAGACCACGTTACAGTAATCCAGCCGTGAGGTGACTACGGCGTGGGTAACGGTGGCCAGATCTGCCTTCTCGAGAAAGGGACGCAGCTGGCGCACCAGCCGAAGCCGTGCTTGAAGGACAGCCCACACTGCCAACTGTGGAGGGGGAGAGGAAGGAGCTTCTTCTCTCAACTCCACTCTGGCTGAATGCAGCCTCCAGTGCTGAATTCAGATGAAAAGGAAGCTCCCTGGACCCTTGGTCTGGAGTAGCGAAACTCACTACAAACTGAAGTTCAAACTGGATTCTCATCAGTGCAAGACTTGGGTCAACTACAGATGAGAATGAAGCTGGCTGGGTTCAGACATAATGATAAGGAAAACATGGGTCCCTCCAACTCTGATCCCCAGTTTCATGCGAATGTGGCCATGGTTCAAGGACAGGTTCACATGACAATTAGTAAGTAAGAAAACCATTTGTTGCTGCTGGGCAGACAGGTCTGCTGTGATTGTCATTTTCATGACATCTGAACCCACCAACATTGGGCGATGTTGGGCACAAAAGGTTGGTTACTGGCTTCAGCCTGGCATCTGAAGCCAACATTTGACGTCAGCTTGAGAAAGTCAGGCTGAGGTGAGTAACCAGCAGAAGTTGGTTACCATCAATTAAGAAATGGTCTGGCACTGATCACTCTTACACACACCATGTACAGGAGGAGTAACAGAGAGAGTATATTTGCTGGGCCATCACCTGAACTTGGCAATTTGGAGCCCAATTTCACTCATTCAGTGTGAATAACTGATCGACAATGAATTATTATTCACTAAAACTACAAATTCTTCTCAAGTCTACAACACTTGTGACCGCCAAATACTCTACAGAGTAAGAGCTTTGAACTTTGACCTGCCAAAATACCATACAATCTCCTTGCTTTTGAAGTCCAGACAGGGAGGAAAAACAGATTTGTCAAGTGCATGATGGACCATTCAGCTTGGTGAATGCTAATTTGAGCAGGCCTGCACTATCTGTATCTATTACCAGTACACCGGCACTCATTAAGTTTGCTTGTGTCCTGCAGCCTTCCCAAGAATGTGACTTTCCATCTGTGGGTACACATCCACTTGTGTATTTGATGATTGTGAGTTCAATCATCTCATTTCAAAATGAGCTGAAATTTTTCAGAATTATATTGATGCAGACAGTGACACAATTTATATAGAAGCAATTTACAGAAATTGCCTGACATGCTGACTTACAAAGCACACACACATTTTTAAAAAGCATGCATGCATTTGATGTGTTTCAGAGTGAAGCAGCATGGGCAGCTGAACAAGGGGTATGTGCAATTTTTGCTGATCGCTCCTTCCCTCTGAATTGTCCTGACCCCTGAAAATATGGCACTAAGGGCTGCATAATCCTCAGGGACATTGTTTTGGGGCCATACAATACTTCAGAGGGAAGGGAAGATCAGCAAAAATAAAAATTATTTGCATCCTGACCCCAAAGAAGACAAAACATAAATGTATGGATTTTATACTCAGGCCACACTTAATTAACTATTTAAAATAATGCAATGGAGCAATATAAACTTTCACGTCTGAATTCGGGCAACTCTTCCCATGGTGGAAAGTGACTTCCTTGTGAGAGCTGCCTTACCACTGCTGTGTGAAACAAGCAGGTCTGAAGGCTGACATTAGTCATTTGACCTCTAGCTTTCTCCCTACCATACAGTATTCCACAAGTCACACACAAAAACACCCCAAGCCACAAAGCTCTGAGTGGGTGAGCTAAGCAACTCCCCAAGGGGCTTCAGTTCCCAACCACCTTGGGCCACAAAACCCTGAAGGACTTCCATGAAGTCCCTCTGCACCATAATGGTGGCTCCAGTTGTACACTGTTTAAGCAAACCTGTTTACCCCAGCCCACACTCACCTGCCTGTGTGACACACACTTACCTATTAATGACAACCTACTATTAAATGCTGCAAGGAACTCAGTAGGGGAGTAGGCAAACACGCCCCCCCCAAAAAAAACCTTCCACCCAAAGGCAATCAGGTGAAAGGCAGAAATTTCTACTTGGCCCCTTCAAGGTGACTGGCTCTCCCCCACTAAGTGAAAGGTGGGCAGATGGGTGCTAATCAGAGCCTGGAATGGAGGGGGATGGGTCAGGCCAGCCTCATAAGGAGGCCCAAATCCCCAGCTGTCACTGAGTACGTGCACCCACAGATGGAAACCCAGGATGTGTTGTGCTCTCTCCAATGGCCTGGCTAAACTCCACTTACAGTCTGCATCGCTATGCTCACAGGGTGAAGTGGCATCTCACAACTTAAATCAAGTTGTAAAACAGCCCAGTTAAAATGCATTATCGTATTGCTTTGAAACTATTATTTATGCAATTATTATTGTTATTATTATGAATATGTATATACCACTCTTCAACTAAATTCTCAAAGTGGTTTACATATAAAAATAAATAATATATAAATAAGATGGTCCCCTGTCCACAAAGGGCTCACAATCTAAGAAGAAACATATGGTAGACACCAGCAACAGCCACTGGACTGATGCTGTGCTAGGGTTGAAATGACTTATCCAGAAAGATCTGCTTTAGGTTCTACAGTGGAGGATTTGAGTTGTTGTGTTTCACCTAAAAGTTTGCAGCTATTTGCATAAGAAAAATAGGTCTGATGTCTCTGGTGATTTATATACATTCTGGTGTTTCTGGTATTCAAGAAGCAGAAGTAATTTTCTTAGATCCTACTGATTCCAAGTGAATTTTCTTGTGTACAAAATGGATTTGATATGACCCTTGTTTTTATATTTATTAAGATAAGAGGCATCCCAATCTTAATTTTTAGTTTTTTAATTTATTTATATTTATATATGGCCTGACTCCAAAGACTCTAGGCATTCTTATCCAAGAATGCAGCTGTTCCAGATGAAACAAAAGCAGCAATGTGATGTAAGAAGAGCTAGCCTCATGACCGTGCTAGCCTCATGACCACAGGGGTCTTCTAATCCAATCCCCTGTTCAGTACCAAAATCTGCATATAGCATCTCTGACAGGTGGCTATCCAGCCTCTGTTCATCTCTTCCGAAGAGCTCCAATACTATGAAGAACTTTCTCCAGTGCTTGACAATGGAGATCAAGGATCAATAATTTTCTTCTGGAATATATCATGCTGTTATGTGACAATATTTTATATGTTCTCATTAGGATAGTATCAATAAATAAAAAATGTGCTCTGCGCCAAATTTTTGGAGATTTAAAGAATGAAGGAATTTGAAGAATCAGTTTTAGATGATGATAGGAATCTATACCTAACCAGTTGCTTTTGTGAAGAAACAATTATTGTGAAAATGAGAAGAAAGAATATGTTTTGAAAGAAAGGACTCTGGCAATTTCTGAGGCATGTGCAGAAAATTTCTTTGTAATCATGCAAACCTCATAAGCCTCATTACAGTCACTACCTTTTATATGACTGTTTCAGTCTCTTCCCATTTTTCTGACATTTCTCCTTTTCATAAAAGGTGTTTGGGCAGCTTCAGAAGTTACCTTTTATCTGCTGCACTCTTAAATTCTGTGCCCTGAAATACATGTCAATGTCACTTTTGAATGATTAGATGTGCAAGACAGTCTTATATTGCCTTTACTTTGCACTTTTGATTGGCAGGCTTCCAGGTGTTTCTGTATCCCATGTTTTTTGTTCCTGATCCCGGAATGAAAATGGCATTAACAATAGAGTAACATCTGAAGCAGCCTTCAGTGACCTTTTTGACAGCCATGACATCCAGATTTGAAAACAGTTTTTGGCATACTGAAAAGTGTCTGATTCATGGTCTAGGAAACCTCAAAAATGTACAAGAGCTTAAATATTCAATTAAAAAATGCAAATTGGAAGGCAAGACGACATCTTATAATATGTTAGTTAACACACTATCAGATCTTATTTTTGAATCAATAGCAAGCAGTCAAATACAAATGGTGGTTGCTTGGAAGCTATTATAATTGAATGAGTTTTCATTAGAACTCATCTTTCCATCAGAATTCGTTCTGTGGAACAGAATCTGTAATCTTATATACATTTACTTTGAATTAAATCCCATTGAACTGAGAGGCTCAAATATTGACTAGGCATGCACTTTTCAAGGGACTGTGGGGACACAATAAGATCTCTTGCACAATTCCTGCTTTCCATCTGTGTGCATGTTTTTGCGCCAGAGCCTTTAGGGTCCACAGCACTCCATGTGCTCCAGAAGGGCTGTGAGATCAGAAACACATTGCTGACCCTCAGGAATGTGTTTCTGATCTTGCAGTACTATAATTTGGCAGAATGTAGGAAATAACTTTACATTTGTTTTAGACCACATGTTAGCACAATGGTCCAGCAGCTTGTTGGACGGCTTGGTCCAATTGTTTCTGAAATGCATGAACTAAAGGTCAGTTTTGACATAAGGGGTTATTTCATAGGAAATATTAACAGCAATCAACTTGTTATCATCTGTTTTTGAAGATGCTTACATAGCAGAAAGACTTTGTCAAGTTACTAAATATATATTAGAAAAAATATACTGTATATTAAACTAAATATAACTATTTATGTGACAAAAGCATGTTTAATATTTTTATTTAAAAACTACCATTTATTTTATAAATATGCATCACACACAGAAGCTAGGTGGTCTATTATTAGAATTGAATTATTATTATTAATTATTATTATTAGGTGGCTGTCTTAGTGGTAACATCTCAATCAGTAAAAATAGATTGCTCAACTGTAATTTATAATGTGGTAGTGATCCGTTGACATCCATAAGAATAGGGGTACTGCGCCTGCACAGGATCCTTATGGTGGAATGACACAGCTCCTCGAGGCATGGTGCTATTTAAGGCAGGCTGGGTGCCATGTTCCTCAGTTCTTGGACAATCACTGATGAGGACGATCATCCCTAGTTGGTGTGTTCACTTTGAAATCTACTGCATGCACACTCTTCACGTTCATAGCGGAACACTACTGCAGCAGGGTGGTCCAGGATAATCTTATGGATGTCAATGGATCACTACCAGATCATACGTTACAGTGAGCAATCTGTTTATTTGGATTGTGATCCATTGAGATCCATAAGACTGGATGTTTAGCCAGCTCCCTTTGGAGGAGGGTGCAGTAGTAGTCATTGTTAACACCTGTTTTAAAACACTTCTCCTGAAACTTGCCTCAGCCACAGAGCGAAAGTCTATGGTGTAGTGTTTGATGAATGGTAACTCTGTGTACCATGTTGCTGCTTTGCAAATGTCCTTAAAAGCTACACCAGATAAGTGGGCAGTGGACAAAGCAGAGGCACAAATGGAGTGAGCCTTGATAGCTTTTGAAGAATCTACATTCTGTGATCTATAAGTCAGTATAATTAGTTCCACTAGCCGGTGGGACATGATCTTTGCCATAAATTTCAACTTTTTAAACTTCTCCATGGTGAAGACCATTTCCTCACTGAAGAAGCTTCTTCCATCAAATAGCAGACCTTCAATTTTTTCCTTCATATCATTCTGTAATAAGGAAGAGCAAAGCCAGGCATGTCGTCTTATCAGCACAGTGGTTGTCACAGTTCTAGACTCAGTTTCAGCTAGATGCTTCACTGTGCTGAGCTGTTGGAGTGTTAGCGCTGAAGATTTAGTCACAGTCTGTTTTTATCGCTTTTTAAAATCTTCTGGCAATAACGTGTCCAAATCCTGTTGAAGTTCTTTCCACAAGCAGTGATTATATTTTGCCATGCAGTTTTGCCTTGTAGTTTGCTATCTTGATGGACAGGCAGGCCATGGAGAATAATTTCTTGTCCATGAGGTCTAATTTCCTTCCTTCCTTATCCCCAGGTGTGGTGTGATGTCTTCCCAACTTTGTGGATGTTGCACAGTTGATGACAAGCAAATTTTGAGCCAAGTGTTTCAGAAGGTATTTTCTTATTCTTAAACATTATACAAACTCTCTAATATCTTTGAGGTAGAACTGGAAGTGTGTATGACTTCCCATGAGCATTGCGCTGCCCTGGAGATCACGGGAAGTATCAGTAAAGCCACCAGTTGTGTGGATTGTGATTTTACCATGATGACAGAGTCATCAATAGTTGCAAGCTGAGACTTTTAGTCCAGGCTCAAGGCATCAGCCATCTCTTTTATTTGCAAATGATAAGCTTTCATCTCTTCTGTAGGAGAGACATGTGTGACAGGTGGCACATCAATAGGTGGGTCAGCTAAGCTGTCCGGGTCATCAGCATCAGACTCAAAATCTGAAGAGCCATGGTGTTCAGAGGAAGACCCTGCAGGTGATGTAGGGATTAGCATCTGTGTCTCAGTAGACGTTGTTGATAAACTTGGCTTTTGTGATTGAGTTTGTGTCTCTGCAGTGGGCATTTTTGGTTTAGGGTCACAGACCACCGTCTGAGTGGTAGAGGATACCATCATGCATGAGGGCAGTGGAGAAAGTGTTTGAGTTACCATTGACTTGTTCATTGGTGCAAATCTACATTGAGAAATGAAGGTGTCGCAGCTGACCAGAGTAGGGACTGGCTGAACTTGTGCAAGAGATGAGATTAGCAGGTAATATGATTTTGGTTGGGCCATTTTCCATGTTCTGTTGTCCTGAAAATCATAGGGGAACCTTGGAGAAGATATCGCTATGCCAGTGGTAGCCAAGGTAGTAGCAGCCGCAGAGTGATGAAAGAAACCGCATGAATGCCAGGAAGAGGTACTTGCTAGGTGAGAGGCAAATATTTATTTATTTATTTAATACATTTCTATACCGCCCAAAACGCAAGTTCTAGCACATAGAATACTAGAGGCTGAGGCGCAGTGGGTTGTTCTAGAGCAGGAGCAGAAGCAGAAGCAGGTACCCTAGTTACTGTCAGGTCTTCCTGCGGGCGATCTGCACTCTGGGGCAGAAAACCTTAAAAGTTGTTGTTGAAGGCGTGCTTGTACTCGAATCCAGGATGGAAAGTAGAGTTTGGGCTGTAGTTGAGTCCAAACAGGTGTCTCTATCAGCTTCTGTGTCTTCAATATTGAAGGTCAGTGCCAGTGGTTGATATCAAGGCATGACTTGCTTCGACAACAGCAGCACTGGGGTATTCAACATCGAGGCAGGAGCTTGATTTGCGTCAGGCAACATCAAAATCAGAGTCTTCAGTGTCAACGGAACATCTCAATATTGATCCGTCGGCATTGAGTATCAGAGTAGGCGCCAGTGAAATTGGATCGTGCTCTTGATGTAGAAATCTTCGGTGTCAATGGCTGTTTGATGCAGAGAGGTTCCCTCGACATTGGCATCTTAGGGCACTCAGTCGCAATCGTTTGTAGACCTGACGGAGAGGGGGTTCAATACCGTCAAGTTATTGGTCTTGCTTACTTCGGTCTAGGTGCTGAAGTGGAGTCTTCCTTAGACAACCTCTTTCCTTTCAACTTCAAATACCCTGCAGAAGCACTCCCATGTGAATAACTTGGAGGCTTAGGGCTCCGGAAAGTCTTCAAATTTGAAGTGGATGTTGAGAGCTTCAACTGTTTCAACGGAACAGTCCTCAGTGTTGACATCAATGTCAATCTCGACGTCGATGAGAGGGGCTCTCCCGGTGTTGATGGGCTCAAGACCACAATCATTGTAGATTGTGGCACAGAGCTAAGAGCCCAGTTTTCCCTCATTTGCTTTGAGAAAGATAGTCAGATCTTGCAAGTAGAGACGTTATGCCCTTCACCTAAGCAAATAAAGCAGAAGTCATGGAGATCCTTTGAGGGGAGTTTTATGTTGTAGCCCTCAAACATCTTAAACTTTCCCCCCTCTTCAGCCATAATCTGTCCTCGTAGTCAGTCAGTTCTGTTGTTAGTGGCACTGCCATCGTAGCCAAGCCGTTTTGTAGTCAATAAAACCAAAAAGACAATCCTTTTTCTTTTTATTTTAAGATTGTGAAAATCTCAGAAGAGGCATTCCACCACAAGGATCCTATGCAGGTGCAGTACCCCTATTCTTATGGCTGTCAATGGATCGCGATCCAGATCTAAAGATTGCTTGCATTAAAAGCCTGGCCGTCCAGCAGCATGGAGAGGGATTCTATTTTGAATTAAATAACAAGGCAGTGGGAGAAGTCCTTGACCCTTTCCCCTCATGCCAGCTTTGCCCCCCATTCCTCCCTTTCCAAGCTATTCTTCCTCCCTTCAAGATTCTCAAAGAGTGTTTGTGGGGAGAAGACATGTTTAGAAACATGACAAAAGCAATATTCTGAATTAAAGGAGATTAACAAGAACTGAGAATTAACAAAATCTTGATTATTTGAATTTTTTATATTTAAACATTATCTTCATAAGTAATTCACCAAACCAAAATAAAAGATCTCCAGAATTCATAAAAATGAGGAAAAATATAACAGCTTGATTTACTTACTATCACACCACTACTGCTTTGTCTTCTTTCTCCCTCATGGACTTTTTTATAGAAAATTCCTCCTGGATTAAACTGAGTACTCCAAATGATCATTTCCCCTTGATAATACAGATCCATTCCAGTTATTCTTGAATTATGTTCAATGTGTGTAATCTGTTGATGAACATCACTGTAGTTGAATGGATATATAAAACCCAGGATATCAGTGTCATTAGCAATGTAGAGAACTTGATCTTCAGAGCCTGGAGATTATTGTAATAAAATACAAAAATAAAGTAAATTTCAACTACTAAGCAGCAATGCTCATTATGCTTGTCAAATGTTCATATTTATATGGATTTTCTCTCTCTAAACTTCTGTTGCAATCCATATTCTTCCACTTACTTACCCCTGGATACTTAAACATACATCCCACTGAAATCAATGGAACATTATCAAGATAATTCCAAAGTTAAGTACAGTGTGGAATAAAACTTGATATTTTAATGGTTGCATGTAGATACTTTACAGTTTTGTATTAATTGGGTCTAACACACAGGTATCACATATGCAGAAATAATACATAAATAGGACCACCCTTAGTACTAAAGCTCATTGTAAGTCTTACAATATCATCTAAAAGTTAAGTTCTTTTTAAAATTCTCCTCCTCCATGCAGTGTTATAATTATAGTTAAGTGTGAATTTGATGTCTGTTTAATATATTATTCCTATAATTAATGAAAGAATGTCAGTCTTTTTCATGTGAACAGCATGTATAGGAATGATAAAAAAAATACCAGCCGTTATATGTACAAAACATACACATCATCAAACAATTGTACGCATATAAATTTATATCACTGCAATAATTGTTCTTTAATTGTATGGGCTGGTTCCACAAAACCATGAACAGCAAGGAACAGTGCTAGCATTGTTCTTCAAATATTTAGAGAGTTGTTCAAACATTGCTATAATAGGTAGCTTCTTACATATGGTACTTTTGAATTGTTGCTGGGTTTGGTTTATTGAGATCAGTTTATTTTGCTGATTATTATTTTCACTTATTATTTTAATTGTAAAACACTGTAGATGTTTTTATAAATTGTGGTAAAAGCACACAGGTAAAAGCATCCACCCACAAATAGGAAGGAAGGAAACAGCCACAGTACAGTAGCAGTTGATTAAAGAGTAGATACCAACAAGTTTCGAGAAACACTCTTCTTCAAGTTGAGTATTCTGCTTTGTAAACCACTGCCCTGAAGAAGAGTCTTTACTCGAAACATGTCGGGATCCACTCTTTACTAAACTGCTACTGTACTGTTCCTGGTTCCTTCCTTGATAAATTGTGGTATAAACATATTTTAAAACAACAATGGCTGACATGATGAGCAGAGTAACATGGCCGGTTCTCAATACCTATGCTGCTGTAGGTGCAAGAGCACTAATACTTAATATTGCTCCATTGCCATTACATAAAGATACTTCAGTTGGAAAATTACTGTTGTGCATTGTTTAGACATTCACAGCACCGCAGATGGTTGAGAACTGCCTGCTTTAATCTATGCAGAATGTCAACCAATATAAATATAGCAACTTTAGTCCTTTAAGTTTCAATGGGACTACTCTGAGTAATTTTCCTCATCATGGCAGCCACTATATTTAAGGATGAAGGGTACAAACTGTACTATTTGATGTTGTATTGTTTTAGCTATCCCTTGATGAATAAATCCCCAGAATGTAATTTTATTTATTTATTAATTTATATCCTGTTCTTCCTCCAAAGAGCCCAGAGCTGTGTACATGGTTATGTTCATCCTAAACAACAACCCTGTGAGGTAGGTTAGGATGAGAAATACATGACTTGCCCAGAGTCACCCAGTGAGTTTCATGGCTGAATGGGCATTTGAACTCAGGTATCCCCAGTCCTAGTCCTACACTCTAACCAATACACCACACTGGCTCTCTTTGCACTAATATAATTCATTTGAAGTATATAATCAATTATTATTCTGTAAAAAAGAATGTGAAAGAACTAGTACTTGTTTTTGTACAATCTTTATTCCAAGATTAAAGGCCTTGCTCCAATACCAGGATTACTTTGGACTGTAGATTATATGATTTATCTGTGGTCATTATTATACAAATCAATTGGGTCTTGAATAGGTTCCCAGGAAAAAACGTCCTCCATATATGACTCTATTTTCAAATATAAAAATTACCAGCACAAAGCCGTAACATGCAGTTTTTAGTATTGAAGTATATCTCCTCAGGGGCGTATCTAGGGTAGGGCAGGCAAGGCATTTGCCCCGGGCACCACTTGAAGGGGGGAGCCATTTTGTAAATCAAAATTTTTTTAAATGGCTGCCGAAAACAAAATGGCCACCGTGCATGCTCAAATGGCCACTGTGAGGCCCTAGGTCATGCCAGGCCTTGCAGAGGCCATTTGAGCATGCATGGTGGCCATTTTGTTTTCAGCAGACTATTTTTTTTAAAAAAAGATTATTTTTAAAAATGGCTTCCGCACATGCTCAAATGGTCCCTGTGAGGCCCTAGAGGTCAGCGGGGGGAGGGGGGACCTATGCAGACCACCCCAGCCTTTAGGAAGCTCCCCAAAAGGGCTACAGGTAAATATAAATAAATAAATAGATTATTTATATATATATATATATGAATGACACTGTACACATATTCAGATTGGCACTATGTACAGAGAATCAGGGCTTGTGAATACTGAGCTGAAGCTTATGAGTTAGGATTGTATTGATTTGCTCTTACTTTGCTTCTTGTGATAAGTGAGTTAAATGTGATGTCTTAATAATATGGCTATTAATGGTGAGTTTGTCCTTGAATCAGTGTGAAATCCTTAGTATTAAGGCCCACTGGGAGTTTCTTGCTCTCTTTCTCTTATTTTAACTGTCTTTCTGAAATACTAGAATATATTCCAAGCAGTGACAGTTTACTCTGCATATCCTTTCATTATTTTCAGAGTATGTGGGGAAAGTAGAATTCTACATTTATTTTTAAAACTTATGTAATGGTGATGCTACAATGCATAGTAGAGAATTAGACAGGCACTTCTGTTGACTTGTATTTTACAGCTGATATTATGGTAAAGTTATCTAAAAGATGGGTGTCAGATGTTTGGACAGGGGGCGCAATTTTAGTGTTTGCCCTAGGCGCTATTTTCCCTAGATACACCTCTGTATCTCTTCAGTTGTGCCATTACATTTTCCAGCACAGGACACAATGCCCACAAACAAAGGGACCTCCAAAGTGCTCATTTCATCTCTCCTTCCCAGCATGTTTGCCAGGGCAGTCTGGAGAATGGAAGACCTGCATGCACCACCATTTTCATTCTGTTGTCTCTTTGGTGCTGTGCAAGTTAGTCAAGATCCAAATCTTGAGTAACTTGACATGTACAGGAAAAGAAGTCTGAGAGTATACAAAGGGTATGCACAGACCTGCTATTCTCCGCACTGTCCTAGTGTGCTGCTTCCACATGGGTGTTCTCTCAGAGGGAAGGAGAAGAGACATTTAGTCCTATGTGTATTGCATTTTCATGACCACTAATCCCTTGAATGGGGAAGAATCTAGCTCAATGCATCCAGTAATATCATCGGTGGTTTTGTGTGCTTACCTTTAGCAACGCAGCTGCTATTCCTTTCTTTGTAATTTTTTTCACAGGTACATTTGTATGATCCTTTTATATTGGTGCAGAGTTGGGAGCAGATGCCAAATATTGCACATTCATTGATATCTAGGGGTAAAAACACCATTACTTATTTCAAATTATAGCCACCATTACTAATTTCAATTTATAGAGACGAAAGTTTGGGCGCTATATAAATGTGATCAATCAATCAATCAATCAATCTGCTCTAAATGCCATAGTTATTTAATAATTTGTTGCAGTTGACACCAGGGCTCCATCCAGTCTAATTTCTTTACTGTTAGGCCTGACACCTGAGGATATGGACAAGATTCTTGTAGAGGCTAATTTTACCATGTGTGCTCTTGGTCCATGCTCATCCTGGCTCATTAAATCTGTCAGGCAGGGTTTTTGAACTTGGTCACAATCACAAATATGATATAGGCCTCATTGAGGGGAGATGAGTTCCGTGCGTTTCTTAAGGAGACTATGGTGAAAGCCCTTCAAAACAGCCATTGCTTGACTCAGCCAATTTAATTAATTACTGTACTGTTAAATTGGCTCCATAAGTTATTGTTTTTGAACAAAGTGCTCAAACACAATGTGGTGCACCAGCTCCTAGGAATATACATTCATTTGATAATGAATGGAAAAGTGAAATGAAACAAGTCCATTATTTTCATTCATTACTAGTAAGAAAATAAATGCCAGAATTATTAATGAGTTACAAATGTTGGATATGGATGTGGTTTATGCAGAACCTATTTGGAATTTTTCAGGAATAGGTGCCTCTTTGCACCTCACCAGGTATTTTCCTGCATGATGCAGACCTTTGTTTTCCATTGATTTTCAATGGAATGAAACCACTCAATTGTAATCAATGGGAAATAAAAAAACTCTGCAAGCCTAAACATTTTCTGTGAATTTGAAGGAAAACACAAAAGACACAGACAGCAGAAGAGCACTGAAAGCAATGGGAAGCAGAAACAAATGAGAATAATGAAAATAAATGAATTAATAACAGAGTGAAAACAAACAACCCGTAACAGTTCTCTCCCCCCCACCCCCGCTTTTTCTTTCCTTTGAAACTTATTTAGGTCCATTCCAATCTGATTTCCAATCCAAGTTTGGGACTGAAATGGCCTTGGGCACCCTGGCGGATAAGCATACTAAGAGACTGATGAGTGAAGTGAACCTGTTGATCCTCCTGGACCTCTCAGCAGCTTTTATTACCAACAGCCATGATATTGTTCTGGGCCTCCTATCAAGAAGGGATTATGGAAGCACTATTTTGCAGTGACTCTAATATTTCCTGTAGGATAGGTGTTAGAAGGTGGTGTTGGGGGTCCTCGGTTCTACCTTGTGTCCTGGGAGACACTTGCAGATATGTGGGATAAAGACCCGGGAGGAGTCACTGAAAGAAAATACCTTCATTGCTAGAGTATATCAACAAGGAAATAAAGGCTCATTCCCTGTGATGTGATTTAATTTGTTTGGGTGAAGTAGGGATAGAACAAAGCCAATCAAATCCTAGAGGTTTGCAGATGTTTCAAAACACATTCACTAGATTATGAATGGTTGACTTACCCGTACCAAAAAGTTTCTTCTTAATTTATTTTCCCAAAAGTGAACTGAAATCCCGTAACCACACACGACTGCTGCTGAAGGCAGTCGTCTGACATTTATTATACTTAGTCTTTTTATGAATAATTTTTAGAAGACAAAGATTTCAAAGTAGTTGCTCAGGAAATACCTTCACATTGCCAGTTTTTCCTGTTCCTTTGAAATCCCGGCTTACACTGACAGAAAAGAGATGTTTTGGTTTTATTACAATAGGCGTCATCACCGCAAGGGTTCACATTATTTTCACAGCTATATTCAGTTAGGCCTAAAATGAGATGAAAAGCAATATAAAATCAAATGGATTCTTGGATCCTGTTAAAACATTTGAATGCATTAGAAACTATAATTTCCATATTAGCCCTAGAACACTCATGGCCACTCTCTCTCCTCCTATAGTGGATGGAGAATTTTCGTATCCAAAGAAAATCAACATTAATTTTGTGCAACCCGCTGCACAACATGTCAATTAAGTCAGACCCAAATAAACTGCAGAGGAAAGTTCTGAACTGTATCCTCCCATTGAGAATACAGCAGGGCCTGATTTGCACTGAACAATGCATTTTCTGAGTTTCATCTCACAACTTTCTGTGAGGCGAGCAGCTGAGGTATTTATAACTGTTTGCTGGTAGCCGCCTCCCTTCACCTTCAGGACCTCCTCTCCTGGCCAGTCCTGTCCCATCCTGTGAGATCTTCTCAGGTTGCCCTTCTTTCAGTCCCTGGTATTAGAGAGGTCCATGGTACTAGGGCCCGTGGAAGGGCTTTCCCTGTTGATGCCCCCCTACTCTGGAACTCCCCCCCCCACCTGATTTGGTCTGTCTCCTCCCTTTCAGCTTTTAAATCCTTGCTGAAGACATTTCTTTTCCATCGGGTGTTTGTCCTTTATTTTAAGTGCTGTTGTTTTTTTAATCTTAGATGCTGTTCTTGCCATGGCACCACCCTGAGTCTGTGGATTGGGTGGTATATAGTAAATAAGTAAACAAATAAAATAAAATTTGGGAGCATGGCAATGGCAACGGCAAGAAGTCTGCAGGTGATCTCAGGTTTTTTCTGAGCATGCCTCTATGGTGCTGAAGAAGCTCAGGTCATCATCAGTCACTGCTGCTTCTCTGGCAGAATCTCCAAGTGGCCCACAGCTTCAAGCCTTGCCGGGAAACATTTGTACTCTACTGCAGTGGCTTGAAACGAGGGCTGGAGGGAACCTGTCTGGAGTAAGCCGCAAGCAGTAAAGAGCCCCTGGTGGTGCAGTGGTAAAACTGCCGCCCTGTAACCAGAAGGTTACAAGTTCGATCCTGACCAGGGGCTCAAGGTTGACTCAGCCTTCCATCCTTCCGAGGTCGGTAAAATGAGTACCCAGAATGTTGGGGGCAATATGCTAAATCATTGTAAACCGCTTAGAGAGCTTCGGCTATAGAGCGGTATATAAATGTAAGTGCTATTGCTATTGCTATTGCTAAGCAAGCATTCAACTGCAGGGCCAGGCTCCACATACCAGAGTGTGGATAGCGGGGCTCAGGCAGGTTCTGGCAAGAGCGAGCCCCAGCCTGTGAGGGTCTTAGCCCTCTTGGGTGAGATTAGTGCTCAGTTGGTAACACTGGAAGGGAGGCAGGGTGGGGTTCCGCCCCTTTATTTACCAACTTCCCTCTCGGCATAGGTCAATCTGGTGTGGTGTAAAACCCAGTGGTACCACTGTGGAACGAGTAGTGGATGGCTAGGGTGGTTAGGGAGCATGTCATACAAATACCATCTACTGCTGTCTTGGCTCATCTAGCCTTTATCATGCAATGTGTGGGCAGGTGGGGCATTGCCTCTCGGGTCTGCTCTCGCCAGCCCAATCTCCCACTAGTGAGGTTTCTAGGATTTCTGGGCCTCAAGGTTCATCTGACAGATGTGGCCACCCACAATGCTGGTTCTTGCACTTAAGCAAGTATTTAATGAAGTACTTATATACTAGCTGAACCAGGCGAAGACCATCTGTACCTCTAGTCCCCCCCCAGCTTTCTTCCCCACAAGCCCACTACCAGTCGCCACTTTCCCCCCCAGCCCGCTGCTGCTTTCTTCCGCCTCCCCCCTGCTGGCTGCCGCTTTCTCCCGCACACACACCCTGCCGTGGCTTTTTTCTCCCCCCCCCATCCGCACTCTGCTGCTGCTTTCATCCACCCGCCACTGCTGCCACTGCTGCTTTCTTCCCCCTCTTCTCCTCCCTCCTCACTCGGCCAGGCCTCTTGCCGGAAATCTTGCAGCATGTCATGAGAGTTCCACTGCCAAATCCTGGGCACGCATGCCGGCTAAGAGAATTAAATATATAGATAGATTATTCAAAGGTCTTATAATTCATGACTGGGGTCTACTTGGATGGCCTATGATGAACTTTTCCAGATGCACTGCATAATAGACAAGGCCATCCCATGGAGAGCTTTAGGAGGAGAGCCGGTCGTGTTAGCAAGTATGAATTGTTCCCTATGCTAAGCAGGGTCCATCCTGGTTTGCATTTGAATGGGAGACTACATGTATGAGCACTGTAATATTATACCCTTAGGGGACTGCTCTGGGAAGAGCACCTGCAGGCTTGCATGCAGAAGGTTCCAAGTTCTTTCCCTGGTATCTCCAAGATAGGGCTGAGAGACTCCTGCCTGCAACCTTGGAGAAGCCGCTACCAATCTTGGTAGACAATACTGAGCTAGATGGACCAATGGTCTGACTCAGTATAAGGTCCTACATTGGTCTGAGGGCATTTTGTTTATCTAAGAATCTTAAATCAGCATCGGGCCTAGAAGAAGTAGTGTGCATGAAAATATTTAGAAAGACATTGAGGCCAGTAGGTGGTCGGGGCCATATGCAAGCCTGCCTCTGCCCAATCTTAGGATTTTCCCTTTGAGAGTAGTTCCAAAGAAAGCACATGGGGAAGTCAAGTTGATTCATCATTTATCCTATCCAAGGGGCAACACGTTGAATGATTTTATTGACCCGGACCTTTGCTCAGTCAGATATGCCTCTTTGATGCTGCAGTGGCCCTTGTGCACCAGAGTGGGCTGGGTGATATCAAGTTGGCCTTTTAATTGCTGCCAGTGCATCCAGACGACTTTGATTTGCTGAGATTTAGATTTGAAGATACATCTTTATTCGATAAGGCTCTCCCCATGGGCTGTTCTGTTTCATGTTCTACATTTGAAAGTTTCAGCACCTTTATTCAATAGCACATTTATGGCTTTGACTCTTCTACACAAGTTCAATGACTTCTTGACTGTGGGCCCTCCCAGCACTGATGCCCGTGCCTTCCATGCCCTTTTAATGGCCGAACCTGGGGCTCCCTTGACTCCTGGGAAGACCGAGGGTCCTTCCACAACTGTACAATTTCTGGGCATTTAACTTAATTCTGCACAGGAGGTGTCTCATTTGCTCATGGACAAACTGCAGGAAAGAAAGCTGAGTCTTCAATTTTTTCTTGAAAAAGAAGGCCACATTCAGAGACTTCCATGTCCTCATGGGCACCTTAATTTTGCCTGCGAAGTACTTGATCCAGGGAAGGGGTTTTGTCATCACATTTATTTATTTTGCGTATTTTATACTGCCCAATATATGCATTTCTGAGCCGTTTGCACACTAAAACCAATTTAAAATAGCCAACAATAATAAAACATTAAAATGATTCAAACAATTTAAAATCTCAGTATAAACTTTAAAACTTGGTAACTAAAAGGCCTTATTAAAACGGTAATCAAGTATACATCTCCAGCTGTTTCTTTAAAACCTGCAGAGATGAGAAGACAACTATTTGATTTGGGAGTGCATTTCAGAGTCTTGGGGCAGCCCTAAAGAAGGCCCAATTCCGAGTCACCAAGCACACTGGTGGCAACAGCAACTGGATCTCCCCTGATTATCTTAATAGGTGGCAGAGTTTATGAAGGAGGTGGCATTCCCTTAAATACGCTGGACTCAAGCCATTCAGGTCTTTGTAGGTAAATAACCAGCACTTTGTATTTGCCCTGGAAACTTATTGGCAGCCAATGTAGTTCTTTTAAGATGGGAGTAATGTGGTCATTTTGGCTAGCCCTGGCGACCAACTTGGCTGTCACATTGTACACCAATTGGACTACATACAAAGACAGCCTAAAGTAAAGCATGTTGCAGTAGTCAAGCTTGGAAGTTACCAACATATGCACCACTGTTTTCAGTTCATTCTTCTCCAAAAATGGTTGTAGCTGGTGTATCAGTTGAAGCTGATAACAAGCACTCCTGGACACTGCCTCAGCCTGAGAAACCGTTGGGAGGTTTGGGTCCGGAAGTACTCCCAGACTACATACCTGCTCCTTCTGGGGGAATGTAACCCCATCCAGAATAGGCAGATCTAAACCACTTCTCAAGTCCTGACCTATCGCAATAAATAGCTCTGTCTTGTTTGGATTCAGCTTTAGCCCATTACTGACTACAGACAAGCATTAAGGGAAGTTATGTCATTCCTGATGAAGTTGACATGAAGAAATAGATTGGGTGTCTTCAAGATATTGATAACACTCTGCACCAGATTCTCTAAACAGTTTAATATAGATGTTAAAAAGCATTGGTGACAAAATGAAACCCTGCAGAACCCCATACAGTAGCTCTCATTTAAAACAGCAAGTCTCCAAGCAACACCCTCTGGAATCTATCTGAGAGGTAGGAGTGGAACCACTGTAAAGCAGTACTCCCAACTCCCTCAGACAACCCAGAAGAATACCATGATTGATGCTTTCAAAGGTGCTGAAAGATCCAAGAGGAACAAGAGAGTCACACACCCCAAGTTGATTTCTAATTGGAGATCATCCAACAGGTCAACCAAGGCTGACTCTGTCCTATAGCCCATCTGGAAGCTGTTTTGAAATGGGTCCAGATAATCTACTTCCTCCAAGATTGCCATGTCCTAGGTATGGATAATGAAATTATAGATGCCCTTTCACCCTTTCAGTCTTCCAGGTTCAGGGAGCTTGCACCCAAGGCAGATCCAGAGCCACTACCACTTCCACTGAACATTTGGACTTGAGGGAGAGTTGAGGTAACCTGAGCGTTGATGACATCCCTGGCCCAACAGGACCTCCTACAAGAGGGGCTTTTGTCAATTCCTGGAATTTTTAGGCCCACACAGCTTGTGGGGTTCTCAGGGACTGTTTGCAGGTCATATTTTACAGTTTCTGATTTCTCTTCACAGGAAAGGGCTCTCTACATGCTCCATTTTGATGTGTGAGCTTTAAATTGTTCCAGGAAGAAGGTGAACACCAAAGTAGTTAAGATTCTCTCCTGAGAAAAGGGGGGGCGGGCCGGGGGGATTAATTGATCAACCTGAATTTCGCTTTGCCAGGCCTGATTTTTTCAGCCAAGATGGCATACATCTGTCACAGCTTGGAGGTACGGCTTACATAGCGGGACTAATGGTGGGCATTACCCTGGTCTTAGCTGGGAATCTGAGTGGCTGGTGAGGTGTGGTTTATTAGGGCACTTGCCTGTGGCAGTGGGAACTGGAGAGCAGCTTGAGGATAATACTCAGGGGGAATAAATTCAACAGGATAGGGAGTGTTTCCTCTTTATGTTATTGTTTTGTTAAATGGGCATGCTGAGCTGATATACCACCTTGGTTTGGTATAGGATTTGACTTGGCTTGGCTTGGCCTTGTTCCCATATGCACATGTTGACCTTTGCCCTTACTGCAGCTGAGGGCACTACTGGGGAGGAGAGATATTCCTGCTATGTATTGGGTTGGTTTTTTTTGGTTTAAACTGCTCTCTAGCTCCCCTTTGTCTTCAATCAGATGCTTGTGTTGTGTTAATTTTATGGTTGCCGATATTTTAAAAAATTGACCAGGCTTTTGCCTGAGCCCCTTACCCATAGTTTTGTTACCTGGCTTCTTCATTTTCTCCATGCAAATGTATACTATGACTGTGAGGCAAGAGAACATTTGTGTGCCTTCTATGCATGCAGTCTTTCTCCCCTGAGTTTCCCCCACAGCAACAGCTCTGACAGAACTACCAGTGTGCTTTTGTAAAATTGCAAAGTTTGATCAGTATTCTGGAGTCTTATAGTACAAGAGCTGTTCGAAGAGAAATTCAGCTAAAAATAGTGCATGTGTATCAGATCTCTTGCCAAACTGCACACTGCCTTTTAAATGCAGCAGTGTTTAAAGTTTGGAGATGGTGTGCATCTGCTAATGGAGAAACATTAAAAAAAAAAAACAAAAAACCCAAACCTGGGTTCACACACAGATGGTGTTTGGCCCTGGCCTCCTTGGCTTGCCAGCTGCTTCTGTCTGAGACAACAGAGAAAAGGTTTATGACAAAAGCCTTACAGCATCCAATACCTCCTCTTTCTGCTTTGGTCTGTCTTGTAGCAGTGGAAAAGAGGTTGGGGCTATCTTCTCAGAAGCCTCCCTCCCATCCATAATTAGCTTGTGGCAAACCACAAGGGATAAGCAAGAATCCAAACTATTACTAGCCATCACATATGATGTAATCTGCATTCAACACAGAAGCATCTGGCTGGACAAGGTGTGTGGGGGTGGGGGGGTGCGGGGAGTTGCTCACTCTACAATAATTATAAAGCTTGTGTTTCAGATATAGATATCAATGATATAAAAATCTTTGTACATGCTATTGGCTAGTTGGGTTGGGAAGTTTTCCAGAACAATTCTCCCTACTCCTTCAACACTCAAGAATATCACTGGACCTGTCCACTTGTCACTAGAGCCTTAAAATACTTCTTGGGTGTGTGTGAAGGAATGAGTCCTGAACGTCCTCTTTTTGTATATAAGATTTTAAGTTGCAATTGCCTTGCTTATTTAATGTGTTAGGAAAGCTGTACGGGGGCCAAAGGTTCATGGCTCCTGATCTACAGTGTGCTTTCAGAGGGAGAAGAGTATGAACATTAAATTTTTAGAGGGAAGTGGAGATTTGATTTTATGGGGTATGTTTTGAAAAATGGAGAGAACTTAAATTGTGTTGATTGAATGGTTTGGGAAAATGAGAGGGAAGTTAGAGAATATAAGGAGGCTGCCTTTAGCAGTTTTAGGGCAGACCAAGTGAAGGAGCTGAGGGCAGTTCAGGTTGGAGAACTGAAGAGTCAGAGTGAAGATCAAGTGGACATAAGGCTGGAAAGAGTTGCAGAGCTGGAGTGGGAAAGAAGAACGGAAAAGAATTGCTGAGAAAGAGGGCTAAAAAATCACTAGGAGAGAGTCAATCTCTCTTGAGAGCTGAATCACTCACCAGGAGTCTGGGACTGAAACCCAAGAACTATGAAGTGAGAGCAGGACCTAAGGTTAAGGTTAGGACCTAAGGACAAGCCGGGTTTGCTGGAGAAGCTGAGGTGATTGCAGAAGACTCTGGGTAAGGACTCTGAAGTTAGGGCCCATTGTTAGGCAAGTGAGTTTGGATGTGTTTTGATCACATTTTATTTCTTCTTTGTGTTCATTTGGTTGCTGATTTTAAATTTTGTAAAGAATTTTTTTCCAAAGAAACTATTATTTTAAATTGAACTGTTTTCAAATTAAAATTTCTTCTTTGTATTTAAATCTTTTGAAGCGTTTGTCTGTTTTCTTCACTCCACCCCCAAAGCCTTTACCACATGACTTAATTTTTAATATAACAGAAGTTGTAAGGCTGCTTTCAGTAGAAAGCCTAAAAGTCTACTTGGTAGCAGTGGTTAAACCTAAAAATCATGGGGCTGGTAGAGACCGTACTGTGACACGTGGTGGCAACGTGATCCATGACAATGTGTCTGCTTGATTCTCTGTGAACAGCTGTTGGTGTTCAGGACCTGGACAAACTTAAGGGAAGCATTCTCAGTGGATGTGCAGAATCTTGTTTTATATTCCAAAGTGTACAAGTACATTTGCATTGATTGATTGATTGATTGAAGTGATGTCAAGTACATGTCGGCTGTCAGCAACCACATAGATAGATTCTCTCCAGGATGATCTTGATGATCTCAACTTGGGTTTTAAGGTCTCTCAGTGGTGCATTCATTGCTGTCATAATCGAGTCCATCCACCTTGCTGTTGGTCGTCCTTTACTTCTTTTTCCTTCAACTTTTCCCAGCATTATGGACTTCTCGAGGGAGCTGGGTCTTCACATAATGTCCAAAGTATGAGCCTGGTCATTTATGCCTTGAATGAAAATTCTGGATTGATTTGTTTTATGATCCATTTGTTTGTTTTCCTGGCTGTCCATGGTATCATCAAAAGTCTTCTCCAGCACCAAAGTTCAATAGCATCAATACTTTTTTATCTTGCTTCTTCAAAGTCCAGCTTTTGCATCTATAGAGTATCACAGGAAAACCATTGTCCAAACAATTCTAATCTTTGTTGATATAGACACGTCATGGCATCTAAATATCCTTTCCAAGGCTTTCATTGCAATCCTACCTACCAAGTGCTAGTCTGTGGTGTATTTCTTGATTGCTAGATCCTTTACTGTTGATGGTTGATCCTAAAAGGCAGAAGCTATACACCACTTCAATGTTTTCATTATCAATTCTGAGACTGGTTGCCGTACCCATTGCCATTAGTTTAGTAATCTTTACATTTAGTTGTAGTCCCATTTTTTTCACTGTGATCCTTGACTTTCATTACTAGAGCATGCAGATCATCCGCATTCTCAGCTATCAGAGTGGTGTCATCAGCGTAGCAAGTTATTGATATTTCTTCCTCCAACTTTAAAACCATGCTCATCTTCTTCCAATCCAGCTTCTATCATATAAATTGAATAAATAAGTAGACAACCTTGCCTTACTCCTTTGCTGATCTGGAACAATCTGTTTCACCATGTTCTATCTGGACTTTGGCTTCCTGCCCTATATAAAGGTTCCTCATGAGAACAATGAGATATTCTGGGACACCCATTTTTCAAAGGATATTCCACAACATGACATAGTTGACGCAATTGAAGGCTTTTCTGTAGTCAATAAAGCACATATGGACTTCTTTCTGGTATTTTTGGCTTTCTCATTTTGGCTTTCTGAAACCTACCTAAATGCCTACCTGGAGGTGGTAATGGGCTGGATGATAAATAACAAACTGAGACTGAATCCAAATAAGACAGAGGTACTTATTGTGGGGTGTTGGAACTCTGGACACAAATTCAATCTCCCTGTCCTGAACAGGGTGACACTCCCCCAGAAGGAACAGGTAAGCAGTCTGGTAGTGCTTCTAGATACAAACCTCTCTCTGGTGACTGAGGTTGAGGCAGTGGCCACCTCTTGAGATAAACATCCTCAGAACTGTAGTGCATATGTTAGTAACCTCCAGACTTGATTACTATAATGTGCTCTATGTGAGTCCGCCTTTGTATGTAGTCCAGAAACTGCAACCGGCACAAAATGTGGCAGTCAGGTTGGTCTCTGGGTCATCCTGAAGAGGCCATATTATATCAATATTACAAGAATTATACTGGTGGCTACCAATATGTTTCAGGGTAAAACCCTAAGTGCTGCTTTTAACCTATAAACCAGCTTAAGCCCAGGGTATTTAAGATAATACCTTCTACATTATGAGCCCCACCACCTACATTTGGGGAGGTCCATCTGCAGCTGCCACCAGCTTATCTGGTGGCTACTCGGGGAAGGCCTTCTCCATTGCTACCCTAAGGCTTTAGAACACACTCTTGGTTGAAATAAGAGCCTTCCCATCTCAGCTTTTAAAAGGGCTGTTAAGACACATTTATTCACCCAGGCTTTTAATTAGATTTATATAATATATTGTTGTTTTAATGTTTTAACTTTGTTTTTAAGCTGTTGTTTTATTGTAAACTGCCCAGAGATACGAGTTTGGGGTGATACACAAATATGATAAATAAGTAAATTTGAGGGAAATCATGTTTGATTTGCATTATTGTATATCCAAGCAGTAGGTTAATGAGAAATTTCCTTAGGTTGGTAGCTAGCCAACCACTTCATGGCAATTGAGGGGAGAGGAAATTTTATTTACATTTATTATTTATTTAAAATATTTATACCCTGACCTTCCAGCACAGGACAACTTACAGCATTCCCATCCTTACCTTTTGGCTCCATGAACTGCTGGTGAAGGAGGGCTGTGCCATAGCCAGAACTAGGGATGTGCACGGAACCATGGAGGCGTGGTCCAGCACCAGGGGGTGTCTCGCTTTAAGGTTGGGGGGTAGTACTTACCCCTCTCGCCGCTTTTCCCCCTCCGGCGCTCCACTTTGGAGCAAAGTTTTTGGGGCGGCAGCATTCCTCCCTGCCGCCCCTGCCCCCGACATTGCCCAGAAAAAGTGGAGTTACTTCTGTGCATGCACCTATTGCGGCATGCAACAACATCATGTGTGCACGCAACTTGTGACATGTGTGGCATGTGCGCGCTGCAGCAGTGGACATGTGCATGCCACAATGGGCGCATGCACAGAAATAACTTCCACTTTTTCTGGGCAACGACGGGGGCACAGATGGCAGGGAGGAACGCTGCCACCCCAAAAACTTTGCTCCAAAGTGGAGTGCCAGAGGGGGAAAAGTGGCAGGAGGGGTAAGTACTACCCTCCTGCCCTTAAAGTGAAACACACACACCCCCGCCAGACTGGCCCAATTCGAAACCGGTTCGGAGGCCTACAACATGGCCTCCAGACCGGTTCCGCGCACATCCCTAGCCAGAACCATACAAGCACACAGTGACTGACTGTATAGGTGTTCTGGCAAGGACACATGTTGCTGATTTGAGCTGAGGCACCTATCCAGTCAGCAACTCTGTACTTCCATGGCTGCATTTTCCATAGTGAACCACCTCATGGGTTGCTGCTGCATCCAAAGGGGCGTAACTACTATTAGGCAAGGGGAGGTGGTTGCCTGGGGGTCCCCACGCCTCGAGGGGCCCCCCAGAGGCAATTCACATGAGGCAAGTCACATGACTATATATTGTGAAGTATGTGTGTATCAGCGAGGGGCCCATTTTAAAGTTTTGTCTCTGGGCCCACTCCAGCCTTGTTACGCCCCTGTGCATCCAAGTATAACAAAATATGCAAATTCATATTCTCAGTCAGGTAATCACTAGCTCTTTTGCCCAGCTTCAAAACAAGTGAAGAAAATTCGTTCTATGAAGAAAATTCATAGAACGAAAAACACCTAATGTTAATCAAATGTACCACCTAATGTGCACACAGTTAAAACCATGTGGAAAGGAACAAGCAATGCTACTTTTTAAAATAGGACAATAACATGTTTCTGACAATGACAACTGAACTGCTACATGTCATAAACAAATCTCTAGTTGCATTCATGATGCTTCTCTAGGTCGTAGTACAAATTATTATTGCAGTCACACCGTACATATATAAACTATAAAACACTAGTTTAGGTGATGCTTTGTTCATGCTAATTTAAGAGCTACAAGATTATGTAGATTCTGTGTGGAAGGATGCAAGCATGTGTAATATCTTTTCAATCACAATAATGAACAGCTGGCAGCTTCTCAATCAAACATACTTGATTTGCAGCCTAGTTCATCTGAACCATCTCCACAGTCATCAAATTGATCACACTCTAGTTCCACAGGAACACACTTTTTATTGTTACAGGTAAACTCATCCTTCTTACAAGGTCTTGTCTTGTAGGTATTTTTGTCTGCAGAAATGAACAATTGACAGATGAACCATTACAAAAGTGGTAGTTGTACATATTATGTTTATATAATTAATGAATATAACATGAATGTGTAAGATAGAGAATTATGGATACAGTCCAACTTTTTGGGCGTGGAGACTTGCATTGTATGGATATGCAGCAATGGCCAGGCCAGAGCACGACAACCAAGCCTTTCCCACTGGAACATGTTGCATACCAGACCCCACTGGTGCATGCTATAACTGGTCAGGAGGAGTATGAGCTTCACACTGTGGAGCCTGAACTGCTCACTGCTTCAAGAAGGGGTCAGGAAACCAGGCAGCCAACAAGCAGAGAGTGAACCCTCCCTCCCCCATGCCCCTTTCTTTGCTGCTCTGTAATAACGTTGACAATGAAATGTTAAAACAGTGGATTTCAGGGTTCAAGGGGAAACTTGAAAAAATCTGGGATGTGCCACTATTTGGTGTTGGCTGGTGGTAAGGTAGCATGGACAAAGCTTGCATTCAGTTGTGGCCTCTCCTCATCACTGATGCCGCTGGTGCAAGCTCATGTGCTTGTGCTCTCATCCTCTCTCACCTCCAGAAACAAAACTGTCAACTTTGTTTCCACCATTTCAGGAGGAGACACTGCCAGGCAGTCACACACCCTGGAAGATGAAGCCGGTCCAGAGGGGAGGAAGAAGAGACATGGTGTTGGGACCAGTGAGGTGGGTTGGGGCCAGTGAGGGAGGCTGGATAGAGAGTGGCAAGGGATAGGACAGCAAGAGGGGATAACAGTGGTGGCAGCAAAGGCAAGGCAAAAATGACAGCTGCAATCAGATAGGGTGGTGGCTGTGGTGGGGCAGGGTGCCTACAGTCAAAACCCCATGGCACATTCACCACCTGAGTCTATAACCTTACCTTGCCTCATGTGGGAGCTGCTTCTTGATTTCCACCCAAACATAAGGGAAAGAAATCAGATCTTTTTCAAGCCAGGTTGAGGCTTGAAAGAAGAGCTGGTCTTGTGGTGGCAAGCATGATTTGTCCCCATAGCTAAGCAGGGTTTGCCCTGGTTGCATATGAATGGGAGACTTGATGTGTGAGCACTGCAAGATATTCCCCTCAGGGGATGGAGCCACTCTGGGAAGAGCAGAAGGTTTCAAGTTCCCTCCCTTGCTTCTCCAAGATAGGTCTGAGAGAGATTCCTGCCTGAAACCTTGGAGAAGCCGCTGCCAGTCTGTGAAGACATTACTGAGCTAGATAGACCAATGGTCTGACTCAGCATATGGCAGTTTCCTAAGTTCCTATGTTCCTCTCAAATTACTGCACAAAATGCCCTCCCAGACAGCCCCCAAGGTTGCAATAGATGCTCTGCCCTATCTCTTACTTGTCAGGCAGTGAGATGGAGGAGGAGCAGCTTCCCTGAATGTAAAAGTAGTACCTCCTTTTCCCTTCAAACTTCTCATCCTCCCTAACATATCAGAGTCATTGTAGCTCTTGGGACCAGTAATTTGTGACCCAATCAGTAAAGCATTGGGGTGGGGTGAGAGCTTTCCAAGTGAATTCTGAGGAATCTGGAGGGCATCTTAAAGAGCTCGGCTTTCATTTGACTTTGAGCTTTTTGAACCTCCCAAATCCTTTTGCAAGCCAACAGAACTTTGGTGTCATCTCTAAAAACCACCTACCACAGTGATCTTCATCAGAATCATCCCCACAGTCATCAATCCCATTACAAATCTGTTCACGTCGCAGACAGACCCTGTTGCTTCTGCATCGGTAAGGCCTTGTTGGAGGACATGGAAATTTTACTAAGAAAAATAAAAAATAATGCTATTGATTAAAAATATTTTGTGCATGAATCTGCATTTTATATTTACTCATCTGCTTCCCTTAGAGCCTCAAAAGTGATTATGTGGCTTGTTGATATAGATGAATAATTGTTTGTGGTTTTGTTTTTTACTGTAAGCACGTATTATATAAACTGCTGCTGCATGGCTGCATTTGAAAAATGTTTCCACAGCTCCTGTCTCAGGTTGGAGTGGGTGGCTTTACTCACTTTACCCAGTCTCTTGAAAGCACACAAGACAGTGAATGGGGTTAGAATAGTTGCTCAGGGAAGGGGCGTGGCTTCCTGGATCCTTTACTTTATGTGATCCTCTCTCTCTCTCCCCTTGGGGACAGAATGGGTGTTCCTGGTTGTCCTTTGAGGGGTCACGTAGGAATTTTTTGCCCAGTTGGAAGGTTCTCCCCTCCTACTTAATGCGGTCCCCTTTACTTAGGTTTAGGCCATAACTGGCAGGTTCAGTGTGGGCAGGGGATAGGAGTTGGGACAATTTATCAGTGAGCACCTTTGGGAAAATCTGATCGAGAGATGCTGTGGCCAGTCACCAGTTCAAAATTTGGCAACATGAGGGGCAGGATTGGAACTCTTCCCTTCTTCTGAGGCACCATCAACCTCAAAGCCAAACAACTTGTGGGGAGTGAGGCCAATGAAATTATCCTGATCCCCTTAGGAATTGGATAGAGATTTAGTTTGGTGTGCTCTATTGCTCTGAGCCAGGGTATGATCACCCAAACAAGTTGAAAGGAGGACACAATTGTCTGATCTCCTGTGTAAGTGTAGCACCTGCACTGTGTGGGGAAGGAGAGTTAGATTTGCTGCAGTTATTAGTGCAAGTCTATAAAGCTGTGGCACTTTCCCATGCATGTGTTTTTATTGCCTCATATCTTTCTCAGTCTGGGGGTTAGAAAATATTTCTGAGAAGTGTACTCAGTTCAGTGCTAGTTGCCAACTGAAGCAAACAAATGTTTTGTGTCTAATTTTCTCCTTCCACATCATCTACCATAAGATATAAATACCTTATTCACACAGAAACAAAAGGCCAAATGGAGTGTGAAGATGAGCAGCCTGAAGCCAATCAAACCAGGAGCAGCAACATACGGGAACTGAAAGGAATAAGAAACTTACCACATATTTCAGGGAGTTCATCAGAATTGTCTCCACAATCGTCTTCTCCATCACAAACCCAAAAATTGAGTTTACAGAGTGAATTGTTGCAAAGGAATTCATCTGCTCTACATATATTTCCCCCTTCAAAACAAAAAAACCCAAAACATAGCTGATGAAAAATACTTAAGTTTTAAGTATATGCCTATTATATCTTTTACTATACAAATTGTGCCATTATATGTTTCTCAAAAGACCATACATCTTCCTATTGATTTGAAGCTGTTGCAAAGGATCCAGCTTGGGTGTGACTTAATATTCAATAATAAGAAACTGTGATTTTTATATTATTTTGAATTTTCCTCTAAAACCTTTGTATAAAGATATTTTCCCTTTCCTATTAACAGAACCAACAGAAAACCCAAACCATTCGCTTAGAAGCCCAGAAGAGGAGGAAAGGGAGAAGCCCAGCAGAAGGGGAAAGGTTAGAAGCCCAGCAGAGGGGGAAAGGGAGAGTCCATCTATCTCCTACCCAGTGCTGCCTGGAGTGGGAGACCAGGTGGGTGCTGGGGTTCCTTCTGCTGTTGCCTGCCTGCTTTTGCTTCCCCTGTGGGGCTGCAGCCTCAGGTTAACATATGTGGGAAGTGTGGACAGGACTGGGACCAGGCCCTGAGTGATTCAGCTGTTCCTCGGGTCACCTGCTAAGTTTTGGGCTTTATAAGAAGGCTCCTTGTGGCAGCAGGCCCAACACTGGCGGGGTTGCCACCCAAGGGGCAACACCAAAGGTGGTCACCCGTTTGTGGGAGCCACTTTGGGGGAGGGCAAGGGCTAGAGGGCTTCTGTTTAATTAGTTGTAAGCTGTTTTAGACTTGGGTTGAAATTGCTGTAATGTGTTTGGGTTCATCTGAAGATGGGGGGATAGGGGGTGCCTTTGTTGACTATGGGGCAGCCATCCCAGTGGTGGTGGGGAATAGAAGAAGTAATGCTGGCAGGTCAGCGGGCCATTCCAGGGGAAGCGTAGTCAGAAATTTAATAGGGGTCTCCCCTTCCGGCTGTCCTGCCAGCTCTTTGACCTCGGGGAGCACTGCCAACAACCCACATAGCCTTTTCCTGCTCCTCTGTAATGCCAGGTCAGTCCAAACTAAATCTGAACTCATCCATGATTTGATCATGGATGAAGGGGCTGACCTGGTATGTATTACCGAGACTCTGTTGGGGGAGGCTAGTTGTCCAGTTTGGTCCCAGCTTCTCCCTCCAAGATATTCTGTAAAGGAGCAGGTGAGTGGACGTGGGTGAGGAGGTGGGGTGGCTGTGGTCTATAAGGATAACATCTACCTTACCATGGTCCCTGTTAGGGTATTGGACCATATTGGATGTGTGTACTTGAGTTTGGGGACCAGGGATAGACTGGGACTTCAGTTGGTGTACCAATCGCCCTTCTGCCCAGCGGAATCCCTTACTGAGCTCACGGACTTGGTCGCGGAACTCGCATTGGAGTCTCCCAGACTCTTGGTGCTGGGGGACTTTAATGTTCATTTTGGGACCAATTTGTCCAGGACAGCTCAGTTGTTCATAGCGGCCATGACAACTATGGGCCTATCCCAAGTGGTCTCTGGACCGACACATATTGCAGGTCACACGCTTGATTTGGTCTTTCACTCTGATCAGGGTGGTGTTCCGTGGGTGGGGACTCCTGTAATTTCCCCATTGTCATGGACGGACTACCATCTGGTTAAGGTTGGACTTTCAACTACTTCCCACCTCCGCAGGGGTGAGGGGCCTATTAGAATTGTCCACCCGAATTGGTTATTGGATCCATTAAGATTCCAAGAAGCCTTGGAGGGATTTAATGTTGGCTTTGCTGGTGATCCTGTTGATGCCCTGGTTGAGAATTGGAACAATTTGCTCACTAGGGCAGTAGACACGATTGCTCCCAAGCGTCCCCTCTCACCCGCTTCAAAATTGGCCCCTTGGTATACAGAAGATCTACGGGGGCTGAAGCAGCAAGGCAGGCGACTGGAGCGCAAGTGGAGGAAGACTCGACTCGAATCTGACAGATTGCGACAAAGAGCACATCTAAAGATCTATGCTCAGGCAATACATGCAGCAAAGAGGCAGTTCTTTTCTGCCCATATTGCCTCTGCGAATTCACGTCCAGCAGAGTTGTTCAGGGTTGTGAGGGGATTAGTATCTCCCCCCCCTGAACCAGAATTTGGAATCATCAGTTACCTTCTGTGATGTGTTTAAAGAGTTTTTCGTAGATAAAATCTCTCGGATTTGGGCCAACCTAGATGGAGACTCCACAATTAATTTGATGTCTGAGCTGGAGGTGCCCAACGACTCCTCTTATGTGATTCGACTGAATCGGTTTCAGTTTGTGACTCCTGAGTATGTGGAGAATCTGCTTGGAGCAGTGAGGCCTACCACTTGTTCTCTTGACCCTTGTCCAACATGGTTCAATCTAGCAGGGAGGTTGTTGTAAACAGCCTGGTGGATCTCATAAATGCTTCTCTGAGGGAGGGCAGGATGCCTCCTTGTCTTAAGGAGTCAATCATTAGACCTCTTCTAAAGAAGCCTGCATTAGATCCCTCAGAGTTGAGCAATTATAGGCCTGTTTCCAACCTCCCGTGGCTGGGCAAGGTAACTAAGAGGGTGTTGGCCTCTCAGCTCTAGGTGGTCTTGGAGGAAACTGATTATCTAGACCCATTTCAAACTGGTTTTAGGGTGGGCTATGGAGTGGAGACTGCCTTGGTTGGCTTGATGGATGATCTCCAATTGGCAATTGACAGAGGGAGTGTGACTCTGTTGGTCCTTTTTGATCTCTCAGCGGCCTTCAATACTATTGACCATAGTATCCTTCTGGAACATGTGGGGGTGGGAGGCACTGTTTTACAGTGCTTCTGCTCCTAACTCTCAGATAGATTCCAGATGGTGTCAATTGGAGACTGTTGCTCTTCAAAATCTGAGCTTAAGTATGGTGTCCCTCAAGGCTCATTACTTTCTCCAATGCTTTTTAACATCTACATGAAACCGCTGGGAGAGATCATCAGGGGATTTGGAGCTGGGTGTTACCAGTATGCTGATGACACCCAGATCTACTTCTCCATGTCAACTTTTTCAGGATCTGGCATATCCTCCCTAAATGCCTGCCTGGAAACAGTAATGGGCTGGATGAGGGAGAATAAACTGTAGCTGAATCCAGATAAGACGGAGGTACTTATTGTGCGGGGTCAGAACACTAGAGACAATATTGATCTGCCTGTTCTAGATGGGGTCACACTTCCCCAAAAGGAATAGGTTCGCAGTCTGGGAGTACTTCTGGATTCACACCTCTCCCTGGTTTCTCAGGTTGAGGCGGTGGCCAGGGGTGCTTTCTATCAGCTCCCGCTGATACGCCAGCTGTGCCCATTTCTCGAGATCAATGACCTCAAAACTGTGGTACATCTGCTGGTAACCTCCAGATTGACTTTTGTAACGTGCTCTATGTGGGGCTGCCTTTGTACATAGTCAGGAAACTTCAGTTGGTTCAGAATGCGGCCGCCAGGTAGGTCTCTGGTTCATCTCAGAGAGACCATGTTACTCCTTTACTGATGGAGCTGCACTGGTTGCCAATAGGTTTCCGGACAAAATACAAAGTGCTAGTTACAACTTACAAAGTGATAAACGGCTAAGGCCCTGGGTACCTAAGAGAGCATCTTCTTCATTATGAGCCCCATCGCCCATTGCGGTCATCTGAGGAGGTCCGTCTCCAGTTACCGCCAACCCGTTTGGTGGCTACACAGAGACAGGCCTTCTCGGTCGCTGCCCCGAGATTGTGGAATGCGCTCCCTGCTGAGATACGATCCTCCCCATATCTGGCAATTTTCAAAAAACACCTGAAAACCCATCTTTTCACCCAAGCTTTCTCAGCTTCCTAAATTTTGGGGGTTTTAACATCTGGTTCATTTTAAAATTCAAAACCCAATTTCAGGGTTTTTAATCACTGTAATTGTTTAATTGTTGTTTTAAAATGTTTTAAAATTGTTAATTGTTATATTCTTTTTAAATTTGTTTTAGCTCTTTACTCTTTTAGTGGTGTGTTTTAATTGTAAACTGCCCTGAGCCATTTTGGAAGGGTGGTATACAAATCAAATAAATAAATAAAATAATAATAAATAAATAAGTCATCAGGAGGAATCAGTCTTTCAGTTGCTCAAATGGGGTGGAGCCAACATTGCGCAAACAAGTTCCAAGAACCCAGGCTGCCGCACTCAGGGGCCGTGACTCATGCCCCAGCCACACACCCTGCCTCAGCCACACACTTCAGACACAGGGGGCTTGGCTGCGGTGGGGGGAGAGTCTTGGTGGCAGGTTGAACCAGAGCTGCCGCTGGTCTCCCTGCGCCACTGTGCTCAGCATTCCTATCAGATTGGCTGAATCATGGAACTAGTTACGTTCTCTCATGTAGACAGTGACCTCTTCCAGTTTTAAAATGAAAAAATATGTATAAATAAACAGTCTTTGCCTCCACTCAGCAATTAAGATAGGAGTCAAGATTTATAGGAAGTTAAGGGCCATAACTTTAATAATTCAAAGTTGCAGCAGGAATAGGCCCTCGTAGAGTGTAGGCGGTAATTGCTTCTGAGTCAAGTTGCCTTCCCTATACCTAACTCTTGTCTGGCAATTGCACTCTGGCTTGGGTTTAATTCAGTACTGAAGATAACTCTGGCCTGCAGCAACCTCATAGCCCTGAGCATCTATCTCTTTAGCTGACCCATATAGAGTCAGGCTGTCAGCAAGAAGCATGCCCCCTTCCCACAAGCTATGCAGCCTTTTAGGTTGGCAATGATCCAGACTCCCAGGGGACAAGGTAGGCTCCTGGTCCTTCTGGAACTCTAGAATGACAAGCCCCCCACCCCACCCCGCCCCCAAAGGTCAGCCTCAGGAACAGCCAGGGAGGAGGTTAGTTTGTTACCGGAGTCTTCCTCCTAGCTTGCTGCATTCAGCCGGTTCTCTCTTCCAGAAAACTCCCAGTTCCCATGCTGAGAAGCAGCCCCTCATCATCAGCTGTCTTGTCTTTAAATACCCCAGTGAGTCGCTGACAGGGCTTAAAACCTGTTTCCAGCCCTGCCCACTTCCTGACCTTGCTGTCTGTTTCCTGCCCCACCCAACCTAACTGTTTCCCTGGAGCTGTTTCCTGCAGCTCTCCTTCCCTTGCCCTTTTAACCCAACTGGGATCCAACCAGCCTGGACTCTTCGCATTCCTGCTGCCCCCTGAAGAGAATGAAAGCCCCAAAGGAGGGATGACACACCCTTCTCCAGACTCCACAGGGCCACACAAGCAATCAGGTAACATGGCATCCTGACACCAAGAAAAGCCCCAAGCCAATTACACTGAACAGTGAAGCCTCTAGGGATTGGCTGGAACTCTCCTTCATGCAAAATAACATGCCTCTAGATTCTCAACAATAAGCTGTGTCTAAACATTTTCCAACTCACACGGTTTCTGCTATTATGACTCTATCTGCTATTATGAACCCGAACTAACTACAAAGATCAGCATGAGACAGGCAAAAAATATTCCCCATCACTGGCCAATTCAATGAGGAGTCAACATTCCTACCAGGCCCCAAAAGGATGACCAGGTGAGATCCAAATCATTCTCCATGAAGGGTGGGAGGGACGCTTCTCAGCACCAAATGAGGGTTCAGGTGGGAGAGAGCCCCAGCAACCTGGCTCTGCCCAACCAAACATTTCATTAATTGAAAAACTGAAGAACCCACTCCCCCCAGTCTCCTCCTTTATCAAAGGATGAATGGGCAAAATAAATGCTCCCAGCATGTGCTGAGTGCACACCATCATTCTACAAAACTTTCAGGTTTTTCCCCTTCTGCTTAACCTCTACATGTAGGCACTGGAAGTGATCTTCAGCTATTTTGGAGTGTAGCTGTCATTAGGGGTGTGCATGGAACCGCCAACTGCGGTCAGGCACTGGGGTGGGGGGGGTACCTTTAAGAGCGGCAGGAGGGTTTACTTACCCCTCTTTTAATGGCCTCTGGACCGGCTTTTAATGGCTTTTTTAATGGCCTCCGGGCCGGTCCGGTCCCATCCCTAGCTGTCATCAATATGCTGATGATACCGAACTTTAATTTTAGGAACATAGGAAGCTGCCATATACTGAGTCAGACCATTGGTCTATCTAGCTCAGTATTGTCTTCACAGATTGGCAGTGGCTTCTCCAAGATTGCAGGAAGGAGTCTCTCTCAGCCCTATCTTGGAGACGCTAGGGAGGGAACTTGATACCTTCTGCTCTTCCCAGAGTGGCTCCATCCCCTGAGGGGAATATCTTACAGTGCTCACACTTCTAGTCTCCCATTCATATGCAACCAGGGTATACCCTGCTTAGCTACCTTCCACCACTGATACTTCTTTGTCACACTATTGTACAGCTTTTACTATTTCCATTTTAGTGGTTTCTTATTTGAATCAACTTTAATATTTAATCTTAATTTTAACATTAAGATTACAAACATACAAAAGTAACAATATTTTAATGGTTTCAAATTTACTATTTTAGGGAATTAATTGTTCTTACTTTTTGGTTGTTGATTTTTGTAATTTAAAAATTGACTTGAATATTTTTGATAGAAAGAGTGATTCATAAAAGTATATGTGTAAGAATAAATAAATATATCAGAGGTCCTAGATCAGTTAGAACAATTCCTTATTGTTAAACTCAGAACAATGTTCTGAGAATAGATTATTGCCTAGGGAGATATTGAGCAAATGATGCCAAGCACGGAGGTGGTAGCCAAAGCATGACAGGCTTATCATCCATCAGATGACAGCTTTTAAACTGAGTGTTTGAAGTCTTTTGTTAATGTGAAGATTAAATGTTCATCAGTTTTCCTCTGGCACAGTGGTGGCCAACCTACTATATCATTAGTGTGTACATTTGCATCGTCATACTGCTTTTCTGTTAATTCCATTAGAAGAGTCCATTGTATCATTTTTTCTTATGAAGAATACACAATGCAAGAATAATACATAAGACCCTTATATGGATACATCCCTAGATAATATAATGGTCTCAATAAATTACTATTATTAATATATAAATAATATAAATGTTCTGAAGCAATAGGCTAAAAGAAAGCTCTGCTTAAGACAATCAGGTCAATATTAACAGAAATATTCACTTTTCTACAGCCAGTTCACACAATCTCTTTCACTGCCAAGCCTCCTCCATGCAACTGTACTTGAATTACTTGTAAAATTCACATGGGTTTGTATCCGTTGCCTTGGCATTATGGCAAGTTAGGTACAGGAGATCAGGACTTCAATTCTCAATGACTCAATTGGATCAGACCCTGGATGCAAGGTAACCAAGAGCAGCAGTTACAGACATTGCTCAAAGAGTTGTCTGTAACTGACTACAAGCTTTAATAACCCTGCAATCTGGGCATTGTCTCAGACTCTGCCATTTTGAGGAAAGCTGTTGCAGCTTCAAGTGGCTGTGCTAGAAAGGACTAGTGGGGAAGAGGGGAGGTATAATGGTGAACTTCTCTAAGGTGGCAGTAGCTGCAGGGAGGGGGAGACCAGGAGAGGTGGAAGTTTTGCCTTTTGCCCCCTAAAAGATCGCCGTGGTGGCAGCGGCTGGCTGAAGGGGGGGCAAAGAAGAAAGAGTGCCCCTTTTTTCGACCCCTAAAAGCCCACTGCTGTGTGGGCAGCAGCAAGCTCAGCTCCTTCTTCCGCTCAGGTTACTGTACATCTACAGTACAGCCCATTTCTGGCTTTCATTCCACGTGGAAGGAAAGCCAGAAACAGGCTGCAGATAGCAGAGCCCATGTGCAGACTGCTTGCTTTGGAGCAGGGGAGGAGGACAGAACTGAGCTCGCTGCTGTACACAGCTTCACACACAACAGCAGGCTTTTAGAGGTAAAAAAAAGTGGGCACTCTTCCCTCCTCTCACCCCTCAGCCTCCCTGCAGCCAGCTGCCGCCACCGCAATGATCTTTTAGGGGGCAAAAGGGGAAACCTTCCCATCGCCTGGTCACCCCACTCCCTGCAGCAACTACTGCCGCCATGTCAGCTTTTTTAAAAATCAAAGTAAGGGGGGGGGATTTCCTCTCACCTCCTGATGCCACGGCCACCTCAGAGACAGAGAGGCGCAGCAAAATTTTAGGAACCGCTTTTTTGCCTCCTTTGCCTCTGCATTAATCCATGCCTGAGGCCCTGCTCAGAGAAGACATTTTGGGTTTTTTATAGTTCATTTCTCATTTGAGTAGACTTCTTCTTCAATCCCCTGAAGCTTTCTTTGAGCCTGAACTTGGAGAAGTTTGCTGGCACATCTACACAAACTTATTTATATGATGTACCAATCTGAATTAACATAATTATCAACTGAATTATAATATAATATAATTAATATAATATAATATAACACACCAATAATATAAAATATTGCTTACTGATACAATTATATATATTATATATTAAATTTTATTCCCTTGCCAACACAAGCAGAAGACCCAAACCTATAAAGTGAAATAATACATTGGTATTTAAGCAGCCAAATGCCTAGACATGCTACCATGAATGCAAATTCAAGTGCATTTAGGCTGATTAGTGGTTCATAATTCTCTGTACAAGTAGTGTACTTGTCTGTATTTCAATCAAGATTCTAGTAATCCTTTCATGATATGTTTTCACAATAGGAGCAGATGATGTAGAATCAGAAACAGATTTTGGCTAATGAAACAAATTTGTGATGGATAGAATAGGATCAGTTGGTCTTTCTAGATCATTTAGCCTGCTGTTATGCACTTGAATAACCAAGGAGATCTCAAATGTGATAAATAAAATGTGATAAATAAATAAATGTCGATCGAAAAAAGTAGCTTCAGTTTACATTTTAGAGAATCTCCTGTTAGCACACTGACATACTTCCTTGTATTTTATAATTGCAACATCTGAAAAGTTCTCACAAAAGAGAGAACTATTCATACATGTTTTTACTCTGTAATTAAAGCTTTCAAGAGATAATTTTTCTAAGTATTTTTCCAAGATAGAACTATATCTTTAAAAGTTTAAGTTTTTGGCAGAAAAAGAATCTTCCTTCTTCCTCTCTGAGGTGTGAGGGGCCATTTTTTATCAATTTCCCTTTCACTCTGAAGCTCTCTGTGCTTGAAAATATTTCCCTGGGGGCTACACAACCTTCAGAGAATGTTCTTGGGAGTCACCTCTAGCTGCAAAACAAACAAAATTCACCCTTTTCCCCACAGCGTGCATTCAGTGTTGCTGCACCAGTAGTTTGTTACTCTTCTAATGACCGACCCAGGTCATCTGGAAACTCCATGGACCAAAGGGGAATTGGAAGCTGGTTCTCCCCATTTCAATACTCTAACCACTACACCACACCCTATCTATTATGTTTACTCAGAATACTAACAACAAAAGAAATACTGATATACTGCTTTTCAACAAAAGCTTCCAAAGTGGTTTATACAGAGAAATAATAAATAAGACGGCTCCCTTTCTCCAAAAGGCTCACAATCTTTTTTAAAAAAAAAACTTTTAAGTATGATAAATCAGTAAATAGTATGCAGAATCTATTTAATCTCTTAATTTTGCACTTTCTGCATTACTTCCTTCTTCCCATGGTAGTGTATAATAGGTATACACATAATACACGTAGCATGTACTAGGTTGCTACTGAATTGGATATTGTTAATTTTATAAACTTAATTAGTCCTCTAAGCCACAGAACCATGCATGGCAGAACTCTTGCAAGATTGCGCAAGAGTTCCGGCCTTTTGGGAGGAGGGCACCATCGCTGCGCCAAAGCGTGGGGCACTTGTGAACACAGAAGATTGGGATGTATCGGAAGGAGCAGGGACTGTGGTGGCTGGCCGCACAAGGGAGGTGAGATAGGAGACAACCAGCCCTGAAAAACAACATCAGTGGCAGCCATTTAGGCAGCTGGAAGCGACTGGCCACACAAAGGCAGCCAGAAAAAAGGGAAGCGGGTCCGGCGCTAAGATCGGCTGCTTTGGTAGTGGCAGGGACTGGGGTGGCTGGCTGCACAAGGGTGGTGGTACAGGAGCAAACCAGCCCCAAACAGGAACTTCGCCAGCAGCAACTTCAGCAGCAACGAGGGTGGCCAGAAACAATGCAAGCGGTCCGATGAGGAGATTGGCTGCTTAGGGAGCGGTAGGGGCACAAGGGCATCCAGAAAAAAAGCAAGTGGGTCCGGTTTTGCGCCATGCCAAAGACTGGGGCAGTTGTGAACAGAGAAGGCGGATGGAGAGCTTGGGACTGAAAGGCTGGGATGCATGGGAAGGGGCAGGGACTGTTGTGGCTGGCTGCAGGAGGGAGGAGAGACAGGAGAAAGTGGAAAGTTGTTTTCTGGCTGGGGGCAAAACACAGAGGAGCATCAGGGAGTTGGGTGGCTGGGGGCGGCTGGCAGTTGGCTGCTTCTGGAAGTGGCAAGGAGTTTGGGGGCTGGGGGTGGCTGGCTGCATGAGACAGGAGGCAGTGGCTATACTGTGGTTGGCTGGCTGGCTGCCACACCCACCAGAGAAGAGATGGAGACTTCGGGAGCTGTAGAAGTGGGTGGAGAGTTGGAGTCTGGGCCAGTGGAGCTGCTGGGAGGGGGACAAGAAAACCATGGCAGCAGCAGGCCAATGGGCAGGCAGATGAACAGGCGGGGAGAGAAAGCAGTGGGGAGGAGTGCAAAGAAAGTGGGGAGAGGGCAGAACAAGGGAGCACTACAGGCAGCAGTAGCGCCTTCGTTTGGCCTCCCTGCCACCCAAATGACAGGTTGGGTGGCACTGAGACCTCAAAACAAAAGCACATGGCCCTCCCACACACTCAAGGGAGGGGTGATTACTGGGGCCTCAGGAGAGCAGTCAGTGGGTTTCTCTGTAGTCTATGGAGAAGGGGGAAAGGTGTAGCTGGACAAGAAGACAGGCGGCAGGGGTGGAGGGGCACACACAAAAACAAAACAAAAGCCATACTCAAAGGAGTGAGAGAGGTGGCACGGTGATAAGTAGAGGTATGTGTCTGTGCTGACTCTCCCTCAGACTGAAGGTGGCAGTGAGGCCCCAAAACAAAAGCACATGGCCGTGCCTCACACTGAAGGGGGGGATTACTGGGGATTCAGAAGAGCAGTGGAGCTGAGAATGCCACCATGCCAACCACCTTCTGAATATTTCTCTCTCAGCACTTACACAACACAAGCCCCTGTACACTCAGAGGGGACCTTTGCAATTGCAGCATTTCCAAGCAGCACCCTTCTTAGGGGTCTAAGGAGAGCAGCCAGCCCCTGTGCACAGGGGCTTGCGAGACAACCCACAGGGGAGAAGAGAGAGAGAGAGACAGAGAAGAAGAAAGAAAGGGAGAGGAAGAGAGAGAAAGAAGGGGGCAGAGAGTAAGCAAGGAGAAGAGGAAAGGGGTGGGAGAGAGAAAGAAAATGAATGTAAGAAAACACGAAGGGGGAGAGCGAGCAAATGTGTTGTTTGGAGACCTAAAAAAGAAGGAGGAAAGGAAATTTGGAGACTGCTGGAGTAGGAGCGAGGGGCTGAATGGCACATGGATGCCAGAGTTGTGAGAATGGCATGTTGAAAGCAACAGAATGGAGGAGGATGAGCAGGAGAAGGGCTCAGGGTGGGGAGGTCTCTGGGGTAAGGGGGCTGTGGCAGGGCCAAGGGGAACAATCAAGTAATAGCGCACAGAAGCTCTGTGCGGGGTCAGTTCCTCAGTAAAAAGCCAGTATTCATAGAAATTTAGGAATTCTGGCTTATGTACAGACTACATGGTGCTTGTGTAATGAACAAAGTTGAGCATATGTAAGAAAATCACAGAGCAGTGCAGGGATGCTTGATTTTGTAGGGATGTGCCGAAATGTGATTGGACTGTCCAAATTGCAGGCATCTCCCTTTAAATTTGAGGATTTAGACAACCCCTTTTAAAGCAGAGGAGAGCAGGTCCATACCTTCTCCTCTTCCACTCCTCGTCATTCTGGTGCTCCCCCCAACTATGACTGAGTACCAGCAGTCTTCCAGCCGCTCTTGTGCAGTGCTGGCATGCACATGGCCTCTATGCATGCACAGCAGCCATTTATGTGCTGGTGCCACGCAGGGGCAGCTGTGAGACACCCCACCGATGTGTGGGCATAGCTGGGGGGAGCACCGGGATGGCAGTGAGTGGAGGAGCAGCAGCTACGGACGTGCTCTTCTCCGCTTTAAAGGGGCTGTGTAAGGCCTCAGTTTTAAAAGGAGTTAACCATGATTTGGACAGCCCAGTCATGTTTTGGCACATCCCTATAAGCAATGATAGCAGAATAGGATGTGACATCTACTTCTGTGCTCTTGTTGCAGAAATATACCCTATTGTGCTAGCACAACCCTAGTCTGGAATGTAAGCTCCTGACTTAAGACATCTGCCTAGAGAAACTTCCTTGAGCTAGTACAACACGTTTGCACAAGAGCTGTATTGGAATGTATGCCAGTCTCTAAATTTTTAATTGTTTTTAACTTAATGATGAATAAGCTACTGCTACAGTTTTGTGACAATTTTGTCATAATGTATGTTTTATAGACTTTTCATCCTGCCTGAAAGCCAAGAACAACAACAACAACAATTAATAATAGAAAATAGAATTTTGGAATAAGTGAAGGTAGCTCCTTAAAAACATTGGTGCTTTTTAAAAGTAATCTAACCAACTCTCAGATACAGCAACCATTGTGTTACCACAGGGAAGTCTCTTATTAAAGAAAAGCTAAAAAATAAAACTGAATCTCACCTCTGTCACAGTTTTGTTCATCACTGTTATCCACACAGTCTTGGATTCCATCACAAAGCCATCTGACAGGGATACAGTGTGCCTTATTTTTACATTGAAATTGATCTTCTCTACATTCTGTTACACAATCCATCTGTTTAAATACATTAAAACATGGTAGTATTTATCAATAAAGGTCACAGAATTATAGACAGATTAATAAGAATACAGCCAGATTGATAAAATCCAATATTTTTGTGTCTGGATATTGAGCAAGGGTCATTTTGGTCTTTTATTGACAATAAAGTTACAGTCAGAATTTTAAAAAACTGAAAATGAAAGTGTCTCTGTGTTGTATTATGAAGCAGGGATATTGAGTTGTAGCCTAACTAGTGTGCGTGTAAGTGATCTTCCTCAAACATTCCTCTCTACTGCAGACCCCCGAACCCATGAAAAAATAAGTCCTGAAGGTTGGAAACTCTGAGAAATGATGTGGAATATGGCACAGGGGAGCTGCACTGGGAGGGCAAAACCAGAAATCAGGTACAATTACCTTTTGCAAGCAAATCTCTTTAGTTGAGAAACGAATGCATGCAGTTTCGGTCGATTCCTGACACCCATGCTGTTCGTGAGGGTTCCTTAAACCTCAGGAGTGGCTTTTAAGGTGGCTCAGGAAGTATCTGTTCTGAGGAGGGGCTAGGGAAGATCACTTATATGAGCACCACTGTACTCCCATTGTATCCTAACTACAGAAGTATAATAGCCCATATATGCCTTCAATCCAGTGATTACTTACGTACAAAAATCTTCCTGCTTACATATGAAGTCCTTTATGAATTTAGTCTGCCATTTGGCTGAAGTAAGTAAAATGGGCCATATTAAGATCAAAATAACAGTATCAGTATAAAACATTATGAAATCAAATAATATAAAATCAACATTCAGGAGGAGGCAATGAGAGAAGCAACTTCAAACATCTTCAACTCAGGTGACTTCTTTAAAAGAAAAGTCAAGTCATCATGGCTCTCTGAAAAGTGTTCACCAAGATCTGGAGCACATCTGAATAAGTAAATTCCACAGTTGTGCAGCAATCACTGATAGAACCTTCCTGCTATTTACTTCAAGAAAATATGCAGTTCATTTATTGAAGTCAATACAGAAGTCCATTCAGGTCTGAGTTCTGTATACACAACAAACCTGTAAGGTCAAAAGCAACTTCCCCAATGATTGATAAAGTGCCATCAAGTGGGTGTTGACTCTCAGTGACCACATAGACAGATTCTCTCCAGGATGATCTGTCTTCAACTTGGCCTTTAAGGTCTCTCAGTGGTGCATTCATTGCTGTCATAATCGAGTCCATCCACCTTGCTGCTGGTCATCCTCTTCTTCTCTTTCCTTCAGCTTTTCCCAGCATTATGGACTTCTCGAGGGAGCTGGGGCTTCACATAATGTACCCATAGCATGATAGTTTGAGCCTGGTCATTTGTGCCTTGAGTGAAAATTCTGGATTGATTTGTTCTATGATCCATTTGTTTGCTTTCCTGGCAGTCCATATCTTCAAATGTCTTCTACAGCACCAAAGTTCAAAAATGTCAATGCTTTTTCTATCTTGCTTCTTCAAAGTCCAGCTTTCGCATCCATAGAGTGTCATAGGGAAAAACCATTGTCTGAACAATTCTAATCTTTGTAGGTGTAGACACTTCATGGCATCTAAATATCCTTTCCAAGGCCTTCACTTCTACCCTATCAAGTGCTAGTCTGTGGCATATTTCTTGACTGCTGGATCCTTAACAGTTCACTTTCGATCCTAAAAGGCAGAAGCTATCCACCACTTCCATGTCTTCATTGTCAATTCTGAGGCTGGTTGCTGTACTGGTTGTTATTAGTTTAGTCATCTTTACATTTAGTTGTAGTCCCATTTTTCTACTGTGCTCCTTGACTTTCATTACTAAAGCTTGCAGATCATCTGCATTCTCAGCTATCAGAGTGGCATCATCAGTGTAGAGCAGGTTATTGATATTTCTTCCTCCAACTTTAAAACCATGCTCATCTTCTTCCAATCCAGCTTATCTCAGTATATGTTCAGCATATAAATTGAATAAAGAAGGAGAAAGTATACAGCCTTATCTTACTCCTTTGCCAATCTGGAACCAGTCTGTTTCACCATGTTCCATCTGGACTGTGGCTTCCTGTCTTCTTTATAGGTTTCTCATGAGAACGATGAGATATTCTGGGATGCCCATTATCCTAAGGATATTCCACAACTTGACATGGTTGACATAACTGAAGACTTTTCTGAAGTCAGTAAAGCACATATTGACTTCTTTTTGGTATTCTTTGGCTTTCTCAATTATCCAGAGCGCATCAGCAATGGTGTCTCTTGTTCCTTGGCTTTTTCTGAAACCAGAGTGAACATCCAGCATTTCCCTTTCCATGTAGGGCTCTAATCTGCATTGGATGATCCTGAGCATTATTTTGCTGGCATGTGAAATTAAGGATATTTTGTGATAGTTTGCACAATCTGTTAATTCTCCTTTCTTTGGCATGGGTATATAGATAGAAAATTCCACAATACCAATTTCTTTAAATGCATATTTCTAAACATGCAGACCAAAACATTAGATCTGCTCAAGAGTAATTAACTGCTTACCTCATCTGAGCCATCAGGACAATCATATTCTCCATTGCATCTGAAAGATGCTGAAATACATCCTCCACTGGCACAGACATACTCACTTGAAGAGCAGGTTGGAGATGCTGTTTCAGATATATATTTGGCATTAGGCAAATGCAGTGAACTAACTATCAAATGATTTCAAATTAGCATTTGAAAACAATACACATTTACAGGGTGGCATGTTCTGTAAAGTCAAACTCTGCTTAGTAGAATTAACCTTTCTATGTACGTTTTTTGGTCATTTTTCCAGCCTTAATTTGCTTACATGAAGAGGAGGGTCTCACAATCAGTGAGACCCACTTTGAAAGGATTTGTGGGGAGAGTGGGCTAAGCCCACTCTCCCCGCAGATGATCAGCCACCCACACGACTGCCGGCTCCATCACAGAGCCGGCAGCGACTTGGGAGTTCCAGGGCCGCGTGGCCTCCTGAAGTTCCAGCATGCCCTGCACGAGTGCGCAGAGCATGCTGGAGAGACCCCTGCGCATTTTAGGCTGCATTTTAGCCTCTCGGTCGGGGGTCTCCTTGTGAATTGCTGCGGCATGGAGCCGTGCCATGGCAGCACACGATCCATTAACCCCAGTTAGCGGAGTGCTTGCTCTGCTAACCTGGGCTAATGGGAGGGCTTCTCAAGCGGGTTAGCTGCTTGTAAACCACCAGGCTCACCTGCCAGCCCAGTGGTTTACACAAGCAGCAAAAATTGGACTAGGCTCTTCTAGCCCGATTTTAGCTGGTCATGAGAATAGCCTCGAAGTTTACTTTAGTTGGTCTGACTTCAACCTGTATGTTACTACATACTACAGAACTACATCAACCACTCTTCTGAGGAAATTAAAAAAAAAATCAGTCATTAATGTCTGAACAGCTGTAAAGAATCCTCAGAAGCCATTAATGAATTAATTCAAAACAGTAACACCACACCAGTTCCCCTTTCCTTTAACTGGACAGAAAAAAACTACAAGGGGAAGACTCAAGATAATTCTTGAGCTGAAAACTCAATATAATTCTTTAAAACACTCACTACTCTAATGTTTAGCTTTTGATTAGGGTTTCTTTAATCTTATTATTTTTACTGTTGTTTTTGATGTTTTTTAGAAGGATTCTAGGGATTGTATTTTAATGTGCTATCTGTTTATTGTGGTTCAAATTTGATATGTGTAAATTACTTTGGGGGGAAAATTGGCTGCAAGGTGGGATACATTGTTTTGTTATTGTTTTTAAAAAGAAAGAAATGAAATGGGGTTCTAACCTAAAATTTTATTCTCCCAAAATAAGTCTCATTGTTCTGGAAGAAGACATCTCCAAAACAAGAAGTCCCTTTCTCCAGTATAACATGCCTTTCTCTGGAGAAAAGAAGCCTTATGATACATTCACCCATATAAATTGCTTACTTATTTCAGAAAAGATTCAACTGGACTTCATCTAAATTTTGTCAAAGAAAGTACAACATTTCATTACTGTTTACATTATTCTATATGTTTTCATAACATCTAGTGGAACAATTTTTTGTTTTGAAAAAAACAAAATATTTGATGAGTTAGCTAAAGTGATCTAACCAATATTAAATTGTACTAAATATAAAACAAATAAAGTTGTTAGAGGCTCTGCCAAATGTGCATCCTCCTAGACATAGCTGACATGTGAATGGGTTGGCCCGTGTTTTGAGTCCAAATGTGCACAGTGTAAACACTGGAGTCAGAAAAGTAGCTTAGGAAGTCAGGAAGGTAAACCATGACAACCTAAATGTAAGGAACCAGACAAGGCTCCCAGAATTCCCTAAAAAGTCCTGACTCTCTAGAAGACCTCTCTTTTCAGCCCTTCTGAGACAGGTCCCATTGTTTGTTTTTCTCTTTTGTTGTGTTCTGACCTTGCATTCTTTCTCTGCCAAGCAAGATGGTAAGTGTGCCTTTGCCCTGTATCCTCCCCAGCCTGGGAACTGAAGGTGCAAGACTTGTGTGTCCATCTTTGTGACTACTATTGATGAATGTAGAGGGTGTTAGATCTAATCAACCATCAGCACTTTTTGGATAATCTTTGGTTCTCAGAGAACTTATTTTTGAAATGTTTTGCTTCCTATAAGAAGCGCCCCCCCCCCCCCGAATTTTCTTCACCCATAACCTCTCTCTCTCTCTTTCTCTCAATCATATTTTTATACCGACTGATATGTAAATTTCTAGAGCATGACCCATACTTACAGTAACATCCATACCTTCACTCTGACTTACATGCATACATGTACTTCCTTCTGCCTTTTTGGGGTGCAAGATCTTGTACTCTAAAATGGCCCATCTTGCTGCCCATTTCAGCACAGTTTTGCTCACTTGGCTTCATCGCCTGCATGCCGGACAGGTATATTAGGGAGTCACCGGGCCCTTCCTTCACTCCTGAGGAATCTATTATGATTTTTCCCATCCGTTGTTTTTGGGTGAGCATGGAAGTGTATGTGTGTTCAGCTAGAAAAGCCAGATTAAAGTCTATTTTTAATGGATTAGGAGGATGAAGGGCCAGACTTCCCTTCCTTAATAAGGAGAGTGGTTGGTCCTCCTCAGAATTAAGAAGAGAGTTTCAGCCTAGCCCAGTTAACTAGCTGCCAGGAGCTCTCAATCCTCATCAATTTGCATACAATCTTCCTAAAGTCTTGCTATGATGCTAACATTCAATCACTCTGTGTACTTTATTTACATGATCTTGCCCTGGGTAAAGTTACAAGCAGAAAAGTTGGCCGACAGCCTTTTCCCCTTCACAAATGTAGCCAGTCATCTTCCTGAGTGAGTTCAGATTTCTGATAGGTTTGTATTCACTCAGCCTCAACTCTGGAAACCCAGACTGGACTAATCTTTCTTAGATACCTGAATGCTCTCTCAGATTGGTCTTAGTCTATACTCAGTTACCTTTCTTGTGTGTTGCTCCAATTTGGTTCTAAAGCTCTCCTCAACAACAATTAGGGTATTTTGTTTAGTACACATTAAACTACACATATAGAAGCATAATCTCTAACATAGGTTAAGTGTTAATGCCAGAACATGCATTTCCATTGTGTATGGTTTTGGTTTTAATGGTTTTGGTTCATGTATGGTTTTAATGGCTTCGTTTTAATTGTAAACCACCTGAGCCATTTTGGAATGGCGGTATAAAAATTGAATAAACAAACAAACAAACAAATATGTTAAATTATATGTGGTGAAATCTTGGAAACCGCTGATTAGGATGAGATAATATTGGATCTCTGTATATATTACTATTATATCATATGTGTATTATTATGTATCCTCTAAATTTTGGTCTATGACCGTAAATAAACATGACTGACTGACTGTGGTAAAATCTTGCATGTTTAGGCAATTCTAGCCTCACTTTGTATTCAATAAAATGTATTATTATTAGTTTTCATCTCTGGTTGTCAAGTTATAGGGGTCACCTGTTTTAGCCTTAGAGGTCCCTAGGAAAGAGGAGGAGGTGTCTATGACTAACCCTTCCCCCCACTTCACGTTATAGAATACAACGTACTATTCTCTACTTAGTTATTTCATCAGATAAAAGTAATTCAACACAGCTGCTGAAACTGTATTTTGCTGCAACTCACCACATTTTGTGATATCTGGTATTATATTATGGAAACTGATAAAATCAGAACACCCCCCTCTTTATAAATTAATGTTTTAAATTTATCAGCTAGCTGTACTTAAAGGAAAGCTAATTCCATGTAAGTATAGTACCAAGGGCATAGGTGACGGTTTCTTCTGTTACTGTTTCTTCTGGGAGCAGAAAAGACATCTGAATGGTACTGGACACATATTAGGAATAGAAATGTTCCCCCTTATGTTTGCTGTTGGCTAGTAACAAGATAGCCTTTCTGTGCGACAGATTTGCATTGTTGTGAACTACCAGGATCTCAGTTCTTGAGTAATCCATCTTTTTTTGAACAGCAAAGTGGAAGATTCTACAACAGAATAGACCCTTTAATTTTAGCTCTGATTAGGGTAAAACCAGACTACAAATTTATTGTGTGCTTAGCATTTGCACATCTATTCTTCTCTTTAATAAACAGCAACTGTATTTATTTTATTTATTTAAAATATTTATACCCTGCCACTCTAGTACAATAGAGCTAGCAGAACCCATTGGAACTGTGGCAAAGAGAGAGAGCCTTCGTGTTTTCCCCTCTGCCGTGGTCTTAACATGGTTTCCATCTTGGTTGTGGCAGCTGCTATGTGCCTTGTAAGAAAAGCTCCTATTAGTACCCATGAACGCTTCCCTTTTGAGACAAAGTGCATAGCCCAATCCGGACTGACCATCGCAAGTGAAACATGTTTTCATGAGGCAAGCCTCACAGAGTGGAAGTTGTTCAGCAAATTGCATTGCTGAACAACAACAACAATTGCACACTTAAAACTATTAGAACCATACTAAAAGGCACAGTTTACACAATGTGTAGCTCACAGCAGTCTATTCCATATAGTGCAACAGAACAGAATGATTAATAGTCATTGTCTCCAGACCCCAGCCCTAAGAAGACACTGACAACCAAATAGTGGGTATAAAGGGCCACAACTTTATTAATCAAATTAATTCGAGTTAGCGGACTGTAGGAGGGTAAGCACTCCACCCCCCAGACAATGCGGGTCTGAAAAGACTGGGTTCAGACTTCACATTCCTTCCCCGTGCCTTGCATGGGTGACACTCCGGAAGTAAGCAGGTAAAAACCCACTCCTTTCCCTTCATAGTCAACCCCAGCAGGGGTCTGGACACTTCTAGGCCTTCACACACCCCGGACCGCTCAGCCCTAGGATCTGTGAAGTCCTGAAGAAGGTTTCAATGCAAATCATCCCTGGGCCGCATCTAAAGCACAAGGGATCAATTGCCCAATTTACCCTTTTAACTGTCCAAGGGCACTCACCGATGTCACATCCCTTTTCCCTTACCACCCAGCCCACACTGTTCCTGCCAAGCTGTGACCTAACTACAGGTGAAACTCGGAAAATTAGAATATCGTGCAAAAGTCCATTAATTTCAGTAATGCAAATTAAAAGGTGAAACTGATATATGAGACAGATGCATTACATGCAAAGCAAGATAAGTCAAGCCTTAACTTGTTATAATTGTGATGATCATGGCGTACAGCTCATGAAAACCCCAAATCCACAATCTCAGAAAATTAGAATATTACATGGAACCAAGAAGACAAGGATTGAAGAATAGAACAATATCGGACCTCTGAAAAGTATACAGTGTACTGTGCTTGACTGGCCAGCAAACTCGCCTGACTTGACCCCATAGAGAATCTATGGGGCATTGCCAAGAGAAGGATGAGAGACATGAGACCAAACAATGCAGAATTGCTGAAGGCCGCTAATGAAGCATCCTGGTCTTCCATAACACCTCATCAGTGCCACAGGCTGATAGCATCCATGCCACGCCGCATTGAGGCAGTAATTGCTGCAAAAGGGGCCCAAACCAAGTACTGAATACATATGGTCTGGTCATCCTTTTGGGGGCCGAGTAGAAATTTTTGGCTTCCAATGCATTGGCCTTGTTGGGGGGGTCTTTGCCTACTCCGTTCTGCTATTCTAGCCCTTGTAGATACAGGTGAAACTCGGAAAATTAGAATATTGTGCAAAAGTCCATTAATTTCAGTAATGCAAATTAAAAGGTGAAACTGATATATGTGACAGACGCATTACATGCAAAGCGAGATAAGTCAAGCCTTAATTTGTTATAATTGTAATGATCATGGCGTACAGCTCATGAAAACCCCAAATCCACAATCTCAGAAAATTAGAATATTACATGGAACCAAGAAGACAAGGACTGAAGAATAGAACAATATACTTTTCAGAGGTCTGATATTGTTCTATTCTTCAGTCCTTGTCTTCTTGGTTCCATGTAATATTCTAATTTTCTGAGATTGTGGATTTGGGGTTTTCATGAGCTGTACGCCATGATCATTACAATTATAACAAATTAAGGCTTGACTTATCTCGCTTTGCATGTAATGCGTCTGTCACATATATCAGTTTCACCTTTTAATTTGCATTACTGAAATTAATGGACTTTTGCACAATATTCTAATTTTCCGAGTTTCACCTGTATCTACAAGGGCTAGAATAGCAGAACGGAGTAGGCAAAGACCCCCCCAACAAGGCCAATGCATTGGAAGCCAAAAATTTCTACTCGGCCCCCAAAAGGATGACCAGACCATAGACCCGTTCTGCCCCTAGGGAAGGGAGAGAAAGGAAAGCAAACACTGGACTGAATGTTTGGGGTGGGGAGCTGCTGGAGCAGCCATGCTAGCCCTGCCCCATCAAGGCCCCTGGCCAATAAGGCGTCTTCTAGGGCCTGTGCTAGGGATGGGGCTGGGACAAATCACCTTCTCTACAGCAGAAGGCTTTGGGAGGGGCAGTCTGTTTTTTTGGATTTAGGCACACAGAATAATAAATGTAGTTTTAAAATCTAGTGAGATATATGCAACAATGATGCAAACAGATCATTTGAGTTGCCAATACATTTGTTTTTGTCTGTTAATTTCCCCCCTGTTCATTAAGGTGTACCTGATTCACAGTTTTTCTCATCTTCTCCAAGTATGCAGTCATCATGTCCATCACATTTCCACTTTGCTGCTATGCACTGACCATTGGAGCATTGGAACTGGTCTTTTAAGCAGCCAGAATCACAATATCTCTGTCATAAATAAAATTATTCAATTTAACCAATATAAAAGATAACATGAAACAGGATGTAATTGTGCAAATTATTTAAAGTTCATATCTGAAAATAAACCATTTATGGAAGTAACACAGAAATATTTTCTCAGGCTTCCTTTTTCGACATCTCTTGAATGCTAAAATTATTTTTCATAAATGCAAACCGAAACCTATTGAAATTCCTTTAATTTTTCTTGAAACCCCTAGAGATAGTTCACCTCACCTCCAAATTCACCTCATATTTACTGGCTATGTATGCCTCACCTACTGCAAGTGTCTCTCCTGCTTTTGAAGCTGTTGGGCATCTAAGTATGGGTGTCTCATTTGTACAATGACTATGCTTGAAATGTCAAGCATGTATAGAACCAATCCACATAGTTAATCCCAGGTTTTGTAAAGGATGTTGATTGCAAGGTTTCATTCTACCCAGTTCAGTTTTTTTTTACACATAAACTCATATATAGATGTTGAGGGTATGTGGGTGGGAAAGGCATACAGTCTCCTGCCCCTACTTTGACAATTCCATTTCTGCACCACATATAACGAGCCATCTGTCAGAACTGGCCCCTTGAAAAAGCTTACCTCATCTGAGCCATCTGCACAATCATAATCACCATCACACCAAAACCTTGCAGATATACAGTCTCCATTTGAGCAGTGAAAGTCTTTCTGAGTGCATGTTTGTGGTTCTGAAAAAAAAGGAAGTGTTTACTTTCATATGTAACCAAAAGCAATACTCTTTAAATTCACAAACCATTGATACAAGTTTTTTCATCCATAAAGTCCCACAAAGACTCCCTGTTTTTTAGTTCTGCAAAACCAAATATGTATTTTAAGGCAGATTATTTTAAACATCCATTTTTTAAACAGCTTTTGTCATTACTAGAATTTAGGTCAGAATATTATTTAAAAAATTAAAACCTTTTCCTTCGGCATTTTTCTTAACATGATGTTTTGAACTAATATCCTGCAGTTGATGCGATTGTAACTATCTATTGAAAGTAAGTTTTATATATTTTGCATAGCTGATACAAGTATTCCAAGTATTTAGTGATGCTTATTAGATGCTTACATCCAGAACAAAAAATAATAATAGTAGCTGAATTCCAGACTTATGAAATGTGGGTGCTAGGTGAGAAGAGCTGGTGCTTCCTGTGCTGTGCATATGTTCCTCAGGGACATATTTTTGGATGTCACAGAATGCTTTGCAGAGAAGGAGAAATCACTGAAATTTGCCATCTTGAACAATTGCTGGTGCTTCCATAGCACTGGTGTGTCTCACCTAGCACCAACTTCGTTAGTCTGGATGTCAGTCATTGAGCTCAAGTTTATTATTGTGCTGAAAATAAATCACATATTTAAAATGCTCAATGAAAAGCTTTTTTTAATTTAGGAAAATACAGAAAAAATACAGTAAAAGGACAATTCAATAAATAGGGACATATGGGTAAAAACTAAACATGGTGTAATTTACCAAAGTTGGTGTCATCTTTTGATGGCGTAATTGACCACAGTTGGTGTCATCTTCAGACATCAGAAATGTCTAAAGATCAATACTTCATTTATGTTTAATCTGTGCCTTGAACTCACAATTATATAATTATAAATTATAAAAACAGTTGTTAAAAAGATAAAACATACAACATTAATCACTAACGCTTAGTTGACTTAAAAGATCATATCATATAAAAAATGATACAAACATCCAGTGTGGTAGAATCCTATGATTACTAGCAGAATATGTCTAAAGATCAATCTCATCAATATCCAGAGAATTATTGACTAAAACTTCATTACTATTTGGATATTGTGGACTGCATTATGGATACTCATTATTCTCCTTACATCAATAAATTATTTCCTTTTGGAATTTTAGTACAACTCTGGATATTGATGAGATTGGACTTTAGACATATCCTGCTAGTAATCATAGGATTCCACCACATAGGGAGTTTGTATGATGTTATGGTCTTTTAAGTCAACTAAGCTTTAGTGATTAATGTTGTATGTTTTATGATTTAACAACTGTTTTTATAATTTATAATAGAAACATAGGGATATAGGAAGCTGCCATATATCGAGTCAGACCATTGGTCTATCTAGCTCAGTATTGTCTACACAGATTGGCAGCGGCTTCTCCAAGGTTGCAGGCAGGAATCTCTCTCAGCCCTATCTTGGAGTTGCCAGAGAGGGAACTTGGAACCTAGATGGAGTGGCTCCATTCCCTGAGGGAAATATATTACAGTGCTCACATGTAGTCAAGTCATGATTGTTACCACACGATCAGCTCTCCTCATCTATAATAAAGATGTTATATAATTGTGAATTTATGTGTATCATTTATTGTAGTTATATAGCAACATTATTGGATTCTTTGTAGATTGTTGGCTCTGTTTTGAATCCAATTATGCTGGTTCTTGCTGTTAATCTGTGCCTTGACCATAAAGTCTGAAATGTCTAACAAAAAAGCAGAATTCACTGATGACAAAAAAACCTAACTTCTTGAAACAGATAGTAAAGAGAAATAAGTAAGTTATACTAAATGTGTGAATCTTAAAGACAGAGGGCTCTTAAGGTTTTATTTTTCTCCACTTAGCAAGTTTTAAATAACTTGTGAGCACTACATAAATCATAGATAATTAATCCTCATTATGTTACCATTGAAGTGCCAAAGCATAACCACTGCAAATAAAAATCCAAATCACTGTAAGCAACAGTTCTCATGACTTGCCTCAAAACCTGCATTTGTTATATGTTTTAATGTCTCTCCAAAATATATTTTAATGGAATCAGGTTTTTATATTAATGGAATCAGTAACAGAATCAGGTTCCTATTTGGTTTGAGCACACAAAACAGGCCAACAGAAAGTGGTCAGTCTTCTATATTTCATCAAAATATTTCCAACCGAGACAAAATTATATAATAAATGAACAATTATATTTATTAAAATAATACACTGAAAAGGTAAAGGAACAATAAAATAAAGCCTCCTAAGATTTGCAAAAGTTTGTTTTACACAATATCCAATATGCAATGGTAATATGAAACCTGAGATTGATAATCAACATAGAATAGAGAGTAGTAACGTTTCAGTCAAAGTCACAAGTAGACTGCCATCAATAAACTTTTGACCAATCACATTTTGACTTCTGATCTTCATCAGTGGCTTGAATAACACATCAAATAAGAGTCTACAGACTTGTATATGATGGAAAAAAGATAGATGGAAACTGACTTCTCAATATAGAACACTTTTCCAATTCAAATAAATACAGAGCATGTCTGCTTCATAATAATTTCCATACAAAAATACTTAAGAGTCCTGTGGCACTTTGGTGACGTATCATGGCAAACACTTTTGTGGTCGAACCCACTTCATCAGCTGTAGTTCACTGAAGAGTAAAGTCATTAGTAAGTGGGATGACTTAGTGGGATGACTTAGATCTTTTTACATGTATTCAGTTGATTTGATTTTGTATACCATTGGCTATTCATGATCGAAGATCTCCCAAGGTGGGAGAAATAGGGGAAAAAATTAAAATTCACAGGGAATAAATTTAAGAATGTTTCTCTTCTTACTGAATGGTGTAATCGCAGGATATAATATTAGGAATTACTTACTGCAGTTTTCTTCATCAGAATTGTCACCACAGTCATTCTGGCTGTCACATCTCCAATGATCTGGAATACAGTTGCTGTTCTTGCACTGGTATTCATGAGGCCCACAAGTTTTTTTATCTGTAACCAAAATGAATACTTCTTCTCTTAAAATATTCTAAGGCAATTCAGTTTCGTGAAAAATATTGGTCTAGAGATTTCCAACTATATCTTTAAAATATTACACTAGTAAAGGAACTGAATTAATTATCTTTTGTCAATCACCTTGTGTCAGCCAGTGTTTTCTAGTGCTAAAATATAACCTGGAGTGGCATCTAAGAAAATGCTGTAAAGCCTCAGATGGCCTGGGAATGCTCTCAGGGTGTATTCCACCTTGCATTGTAAGCACTGGAGTGTCAAGTACATTAGCCAATTACATGCTTTTTCGCAAAAGAAAACATAATTGACTTCTATACAAGAATAATAAAGCAATGCAAAGCCTCAATAATTCCATAGAATTATATGATATAAATAAGATGAACTTAATACATTAACTACATTATTAGCAAGAATAACACCAATAATGCCACTTAGATGAACTGATGTAACTTGGATGAAATATTATCATAATAGAATCTGACATCTTAAGTTAAGGACAAAAATATTCTTAGTGAAGCACTTAATATTAATTTATACTCACCACAGTTTGCCTCATCAGACCCATCAGCACAATCTGGATCCTCATCACATACCCACAGCTTAGAAATGCAGTGTTTTGTGGTTTTACATTGGAAGTGGTCAGGAGAACAGCTGTTTTCCGCTTTAAATAAAATGAGCTATTTTAAGTTCAGAGGCTGTTTGTTAACATTCAGAAGCTCTAGTTGAGATAATCAAAACTATTTTAAACAAAAATTCTCCAACTCCCACAAAATAATCTCCAATGAATGCTTAACTTATCCTACTGCCTGTATTACCAGAATAACATTATTCAAAGCAATGCACCAAAAAGATAATATTCAATGGTGTTTTACTGATAACATGAAATGCAGTTCAAGATTTGATCTATGTAAACCAAGGGTCCCCACTGTGGTTGGGGATGATAGGAGCTGTAGTCCAACAACATCTGAAGACCCAAGGTGGGGAGCCCATGATGTAAGCAAAACACACACATCAGGCTTCTTTTATTTATTTGTTTTTTTAAAATCCAACTCATTGTAGTGCCCTCTTTCTTTCATCTCATTTCTGAAATTTATACTCAATAAAATTCTGCTTCATCAGGTATGCAGAATATTTATTTATAAGATTTAAATACTTTTTCATCACATAAGGAATTTGAAGGCAGTATATGGAGGTTGCCTTTTATCTGTCAAAAGACAGTCTCTTCCTCCATCCCCCTTATTAGGAAACTAGCTTCAAGCAAGTATGCAGCAAACATATAGCATAGACAAAACCTGGTGCCATAGAGGAAACTGGTCTCTGCTTGGATCAAGCAGGAGAGTTTCACAAAAGTAGATCAGTGCAATAGCTGCCCAGCAGGAATAGTGGACCCCACAGACTGAATCATGTGCATCCTTGATTAAGCTTGGACACAACAAAAGAATTGCAAACATTCTTTTACACAACAAAAGAATTGCTAAAAGCAGCCTGGAGAACCATTAGTCTATTCAGCCATCCTGCAATGCAGTTTAGACACAACAGACCCTTTTGTTCTGTAAAACATAAAGTTTACCTGTCTTTGGGATTTTGCCAAGGACAGAACCCTATAAGGTCCTGTCTCCCCCAAACACTTGTGTTGGTTTTTCTGTTCCTCCTGGGAAACATCATTGCTGCTGTTGCTGTGGGAATTTGGTGGTACCAGCTACTGCTCTAAAACACCCACCTGGTAAAGTACTCAGTTTTTTACTCACCCTTGTCCCCCTCTCTAAGCTGAATTACTGGGCTGCTGAGCCCCAAGCCGGAACACTGAACTGCAATCACTACTGAGATGAAGTCTCCGGCTTTGAATATTCTCCGCATAGGATTGTTGCAGAGAGACTTGCTTTAGACTTCTCTGGACATTCTTGGAAAACAAAGTCCTTGGATCTCTTTTTTTGTGGATGTCATGAGACTATCCCTGTGCCTGACCAGCTGAGAGTCCCTAGTCTCCTGAGCAGAACCCTAGGGAGAAACCTCTGAGACTTGCATTAGTCTCTACATAGACTTGCTGTGGCCTAACCCCTGTGCCTGCCTGGGAACCCCAGTGCTCCACTTTGCTTAACATAAATAAAGTGTGCTGTCAAATCGATATCAACTCCTGGTGCCCACAGAGCCCTGTGGTTTTCTTTGGTAGAATACAGGAGGGGTTTACCATTGCCTCCTCCCACTCAGTATGAGATGATGCCTTTCAGCATGTTACCATATCGCTGCTGCCCATTATAGTACCAGCGGGGATTCGAACTGGCAACCTTCTGCTTGTTAATCAATCATTTCCCCGCTGTGCCACTTAGTGTGACTTTGCTTAACATAGTGCCTAGTGCCTGCCAAAGCCCTTGGTGCCATATAGGCACCATGCTGCCCTTCTTTGTCCCTACTTTGCCAGGACCTTTTTGAGGGGCAATAAATCTTCGCCTGTTGAGAAGTAATAATTTGGCATTGCACACCAAACAGCAGATAGGGACAGGTTACAAACTACTATTTTCACTCCTTACTCTCTCACACCTCTTTCTGCCCACATTTAAAAGTCCGCCAGCCACCAGGAGATTTAAGCCTTCACTCATTCATTTACCCTCCCTCCTTATCTTTTACATGGGAGCTGTATGGAAGGAAGTTTTTTGTTCTTTGGCACAAGGAAGTTTTTTGCTTCCTTGGCACCCTAACTTTGCCATTGCCTATGTTCAAACTATGGTCAGTTTTAAATGCACACTTGCAAATCTGGTTTTCAAGCTAATTCCTCCAGTTTGTTCTAAAACCACAGAGACACTTGTGGGCAGTATACACACGTGTGTGGTAACATACCTATAATTGATTTAAGGTCTAGCATGGCTGAAAGCTCTTTCCTTCATAAATTTGTTGAGTCCTCTTTTTAAAACCACTGAAGCTAATGGCCATCACCACTGCTTGTAGCACTGAAGTGCACTTGTTAATTAACAACATATATGAAGCAATATTTAATTGGCTGGCTTCAATTTTACTGCAGTAAGGTTCATTGATTAACTCAAGTTTTGAAAGGGTACTTCTGTTGCCATTACTGATAATATTATATACATCTATCATGTCCTCCAGTTGTCTTTTATTTAAACTAAAGAACAAAGCTTTCATAGGTCTCCTTGCTAGAAAAATACTCCTTCCTCCTCCATTTCCACTATGACTAGAATTTCCTTTCCTAAGTAGTCACAGTCAGTTTAGATTTTATTTATTTTTTGCTCCCAGTGTACATTATTCACAGACTCAATCTCGCCTACCATGTTGCTACTTATTCACTCAGGATATATCCTTTTGGTGGTCCAGTCTGCTTTGGATTTATTTTATTAACCCAAACAATTTAGTTCATCTGCAAACCTGACAAACTTTTATTGTTCCCCATAACCTACTTCTGAATATTTATGAAAAGCTAAATAGCACTGATTTCAATATAATATTTGAAAGATTTCACTCCTTACTCCCCGAAAATTTAAAAAGTGTTCATTTACTCTGAGCCTCTGCTTCCTGCTTTATATGCAGTTACTGACCCGTAAGAGGATTTGTCATCTTATCCTATGACTGTTAAGTTTGGTTTGGAGCTTTTAGAGTTTCTACATCAGTAGAAAAATGACTTACGACAGTCTCTTTCATCTTCTTCATCACCACAGTCATCCTGCCCATTACACCTGAGATTTATTGGAATGCATTTTTGATTCTTGGTGCATTTGAATTGTCCTGACAGACAAACATGTGTATCTGCAAAAGGAGAACCAAGAAAATCAAATCAAAATTTAAAAAAAACAACCCTCAGATGATTTTCATTTTCTGATTTTGGATTTACTTAATGTTATTTTTAATGTTTCATTTATTCAATTGACATGTTTACTTTAGTTAAGGAAAAATTAGACAGAAATGTTTTAGAAAATGAACCCTTTCACACTATCAAACAGAGGTGGGCTGGAGGGGAGGCAGGAACCTACCTGCTTCCTCCCACACAATCAGAGCATCTGTTGGGCCCTGCCACTCATGCGCCCACATGAATGCTGCCGCGGTGTTTCTCAGGGCTACATTAGGGATCTGGGAGTCCTCCAGCATCCCATAATGCACTGTGCAGGCATCTGAGAGGCAATGCAACAGTGTGCTTCTCCCTGGTCCCAACCTCCAGTGGACTTTGTTTACTTGGCTGCCGCCCAGCTCCCAGGTGCTGCAGAAGCCAGAGCAATCAAAAGCTGAGGTCTGTCCTACCAAGGCTTAAGCCTGGGTAAGAAAGCTAGGCTACCCAGTTAGGCAGGTGCTGGTTAGGGGAGGTTTCTGTGGCTCCAGACGAGCCTCTATACCTGAGTTAACTCTCTCCTACTCACAAAAGCCTAGTCATGAGAATAACCTCAATGTTAAAAATATATTCTGGTACAGAACAGCTGCTCTGTTTCATAGTCCAATATCCTATAAAGAGAACCAGTAACATCTACCACATGAACCTGCTTTTGTGATAAAATCTGACAGAGAGAGCCTCCCGCATGTGTTGCTTTTAACAGAGGTTTGTTTGGTGGTCACACAGGGTAGGATTGTCTCTTATGCAGCTCTGCTCAACTGGCTCCCTCAATCCCCTATTTTAGATGTCTGACACAGACAGATTTACTCAGACAGGCTTTTAGACAGATGTGTTTTTATTTTCGGTAGTTTTATTGTTAATTTTAACTTTTCTACATGACTCTTTTTGGGAAGGTTTGGGATATATGAATACTACTACGACTTTTGGGGAAGGTTTGGGATATATGAATACAACGACTAAATAAATAAATAAATAAATACACACACACACACACACACACACACACACACACACACCCCACTTTTAAATCCTTTTAAATAAGTACATACATATCTTCCCAGAGCCCTCTTGATATGCTAGTCTCTCAGTTTCTTCTATCTGCCAACCACTCTTTCATTTAGTACTGTATTCTTGGTCTATTTTTATTTATTCATTCATTTATTCATTTGATTTATATACTGCCTCTCCAAAAATGGCTTAGGGCTATTACGCATAGCCAGTGCTTCTGCTAAATACATTAGTTAGAAACATTCAACAATGTCCATCAAAATTATTTTAGTCTTTCTTCTCAATGCATAATCTGTTATTTGCTATGGTATCCTTTTAACCATATATCAGCTATAGAACAATTTCAATTCTGCTCTGCAATCATATGTTTAAGAAATAAAGTACAAGATCATATCTATTTGGCATTTGACACCAAAAAGACTAAATGAAATACATAATTTAAAAACTGGGGAGTTAATTTATTATTGATTTTTTAAAAAAGCTATCCATTCAAGGTTGTATACGGTCCAATTTGTCCTTCTTTTGATTCAGTTTGATATGCCTTTGCTATTTTTTAAAAAATATTTGCCATTTTCCTAAGGCCATTACGCTAACACATGATTTCTCTCAAAGCATGCCTTACCTACAAGTATTGAGAGAACTGCAATCTTTCTTCTTCTTCAAATTTGTTTTTAAGTTCACTATATGAAAGGGCATTTCTAATTTTAATTAATTCTCTGCTATACACTCCATGTGACTAATAGCAGGATCTTAAATGTTCAAAATGATACTGTGCCACCCTAATGGAAATGCAGCCTTCCCGGATGCAAAAAGGGTTTTTGCAGGGAGGGGAAAACCATGAAAATCATGCCTCCTCCCCCTCCACTGTGCTGCAAGCCAAGCCTTTCTCGCAGTTAGTTCAGTGGCCCCTTGCAAGAAGAGAGCTCTGCCCTCATAATGCTTTGTGGAATGGCAGCCACTGTTATTATTGTTCTCACATTGACAAAGAACTGCATGTATGTACTGGGAAAAGCCACATGTAGCTCCAGAGCTGCAAATTGATAATCCCTGGATTAGTTACGGCCACACTCTTTTTGATACAACAGAGGACATGGCAGACTCAGAATTAGACTCCACAAGAACTAGACTATTTTGCAAGCTTATAGAAAATTGTTCAGTTTTTCTAAGCCCCATTCCAAATTTGACTAGAGTAGTTCACTTCATCACCTCTATTAAACATAATTTGTACTTTCAGGTGTTTGTATATTAGGTTGATCTATTTAATGAAATTGCATCCTAAACCATTAATGATTCCAAAGGCAAAGATCAAGTGCAAATATTAATGCAGCCTGATACTATTCAGAGTTTTAGCTAATGATATTCACACAGCGTCATATCAAGCAGAAGCAACGGAAGTGGAATCATACAGCGGGGGTGGCGGAGAGGAGAACTTTATGTAGTCTTATAGTCTTCTAACTTTGCATCAAATATTCTTAATATTTCTTTTTTTGTGCCAGCATTGTATCACTGCTAAGGAAATGGGAATGGGGCTCTATGTCTCTTAATAAAAACCTCTGACGGGATCCTTGCATGGTTCCATCTCCCACATTCTGTAAAACCCTTGTACAGCACTTCTGCAACATAAAGAAGATTACACTCATCGTGATGCAATACCACTGAAGGCTGCCACAGATCCTGGAAAGTACGCTCTGAATTTATAAAATGAGACAACATGTCTGTGGCCCTATACTATGATGCCACTGCACATCAGGAATTCAAGGGTTTTCCTTTAATGGTTTTAATGACCTACCACAGTTGAGTTCATCAGAGTTGTCCCCACAATCATTTTCTCCATCACAAATAAAGGCCGGTAAAACACAGAGTCCAGTTCCACACTGAAAACGGCCTGGTTGACATTTAAATTCAGCTGGAAAAAGAAACAAGTGTTGAACAGCTGCATAGGTTGGTAATAAAATGAAAAACAATGCTTTTTATTATACTTAATAGCTGATAACTTGAATATCAAATCACAGGTGCTTCATGAGATGAAGAACGAGCTAATTTAACTATTTATTTATTTATTTATCAATCAATCAGATTTATATACCACCTGATGTGTATATCTCTAGGTGGTATCAATAATCTCAGTGTATTTCCCCTTGAACTCCTCTGCATCACCCAAATATATGTTCTTGAGAGGTGCGCAGCCCTCAGGGACATGTTTTAGGGTGGCACAGAGTGATTCTTGGGGAAGAGACAGCCGTCAAAATTCACATTCCACCTGCCCCTGTGAGTGCCAGTGCTGAGCTAGTTGGTTGCATTCACAGCACCAGCACATTTCATGAAGCACGAGTAATTGGGATGTCAGCCAATTTGCTTTAAACTTCATATTATTTATTTAAAATATGAATACCACACCCCTCTAGTACACTACTGCTTAGGGTGGCTCACAACATTAATAAAAAGATTCAGTGTAAAATAAGACTAATAAAATTAACCAAATTTAAGTTAAACAAGTTAAAATCAGGCTAAAACTACATTTAAAATTTACATATTTTTTAAAGTTCCAAAGCTAAAAACTGAGAACTATAAAAACTAAAAAACCTACCAGATATAAACAGAGGTGGAACATTTAAAAGACTCGTTAAAAAGATGTGTTTTCAATCTTTTTAAAAAACCACAGGGGGCAGGGGAAGCATGGCAAAACTCTTCAGGAAGGGTGTTCCAAAGCTGAAGAGCCACAACGGGAAAGGCCCTGTCTCTAGTTCCCACCAACCATATCTCTGTTAGTTGGTAAAGGGCACTTCTGTACTCTGCCCCACCTGTGCCTCCAAGGACAGTGCCAGGCCCAGAAACAGCCCCCCCCCACAAGTGCAGACTTTCTCTTTCAGAAGGAGTGCGACCCTGTCGAAGACCATATTTACCTCACTACTCAGATGATCAGTTTTACTAACCCAGAGCACTTCCATCTTATCTGGATTAAGTTTCAGCTTGTTTTCCCCCATCCAGTCCAGAACAGCCTTCAAGCTCCAGTTCAGAGCATCCACTGCCTCCCTAGTGTCCACTGATTTAAAAGATAGGTAGAGCTGGGTGTCATCAGCATATTGATGGTACCTCAGCCCATACCCACAGATGAGCTCTCTCAGAGGTAGATGTTGATTTTATTTATTTAACTAACATATTTTTATACCACCCAAAACTTACGTCTCTGGGCGGTTTACAACTGGTTCTGTTCCCTATGATGTTAAGCATCATAGGAGACAGAATAGATCACTGTAGCACCCCATAGGCCAAAGGCCAAGGGGTGGAGCAGGCTCCAGCACCACTTTCTAAATACGACCCTCTAGGTAGGAGTGAAGCCACCATATAACTATGTCCCTAAGTCCCAACCTGGAGAGACATCCTAGAAGGATACAATGGTCGATGGTATCAAAAGCCACTGAGAGGTCCAGGAGGATCAACAGAATCACAATCCCTCTGTCAATCTCCCATAGGTCATCCACCAGGGCAACCAAGGCAGTTTCCGTCCCATATCCAGGTTGGAAGCCAGCCTGGTGGAGGTGTGGGGGGGGTGATCTAAGGAATCAGATTCATCCAGAGCTGCCCGGATGAAAAATTATTGCAAAGCAGAGAAGTCAAATTGTTCCTTTAGTAACAAGTAGACATTTAAAAGTGACTATGCCTCAGCTCAAGTCAGTTAATGAAAATATTCGGATCATCCGGGGACTTGGATTGGGTTTTCAGCAATATGCAGATGACACTCAGCTCTATCTCTCCTTGTCACTTGATCTTAGGGAGCCAGTGGATATCTTGAATTGGGGTGAAGGGATTTGACTGGTTCTGGATGGGGTTGCACTTCCCTTGCAAGAGCAGGTGTGCATCTTGCAGGTATTACTAGACCGGACTCTGCTTTTGGAAGGTCAGGTGGAGGCGGTAGCCAGGGATGCCTTTGCACAGCTTCGGCTAGTTCACCAGCTGTGTTCCTTTCTTGAGAAGGCAGATCTGACTACAGTTACTCATTCCTTAGTCATGTTGTGGCTGGATTACAGTAGCTCGCTCTACATGGGAACAAGAATATAGAAGAATATTCAGAAACTGCAGCCAGTGCAAAATGTGGCAGCTATGATTTTAGCTGGAGCTGCCTGCTGGAATTATATTATACACATTCTGAAGGAACTGAACTGGCTACCAATTTATTTCCGGGTCCAATTCAAGGTGCTATTTTTTACCTTTGAAGTCCTTAATGGTTGGGCCCTGGAAATCTGAGGGACCTCCTGCTCCCAAGGATTGCTGCCAACTTGATGAGTTCATTGGAGGGGCTCTGCTCTGTCATGCACATGGGACAGAGTCTTCTCAGTTATTGTCCCCAGACTTTGGAATGTTTTCCCAGTGGGCATCCACTCCTCAGTCTCCATCACAGTTTTTAGAAAGGAAGTGAAATCTTGGCTTTTTACCCAGGTTTTTAGCTGAGTGTTGTTTTTGTTGCTGTTGCTCTGTATTTTATGGTCCTATTATGTGTGTTTTTTTAAACATGTAATTAGATTTGTATTTTTATATTCCACATTAATATTTTTATTGTGTAACTTTTTTAGTCTTATATTGTTTTAAATGTTTTGTAAACCGCCTTGAAATTACTTTGATGAAAGGTGATATAAAAATGCAACGATAAAATACTGACATGTAAAGTACAAGAATCTTCTAAGACAAAACAAAAAATAGTAGCAGCTAACATGAGTATACAGTACATATTTGGCTAAGTCAAGCATTAAAACTGATACTTTTTGTATGTGTCAGAACAGACTTTGTAAAAACAAACTGTCATCTTCAAAAGTATTAACAAGATATTAAGCATCTGTATGCAGAAGACAATGGGCGGAATCTAGGCTAAGATAGCCATTATTAAAACATTACATGAATTAAAATAAATGAAACAAGCTAGCTATGACCAGCTTAAATCCAAATAACTTCAATGGGATTTAGTCATTACTAACTTTATTATAATTTACTATTCCATCCTTCCTCCAAGCAATTCAGGGTGGTGTTCAAGGTTCAGCCCCCAATTTTACCCTCACAACAGCCCTATGAGGATAGTTATTGGCCCAACTCAGTCTGGATCCTGCCCAATCTGAGTTAGAATAGTACTATTAGGATTCTTAATTGTACCAAATCATTTTAGGCGAGATATCAACAATATTGCATATAGGTAATCAGTGAAAGCTTTATTAAATATGATTTCAAAAATATAAGGAGTGTTTCTGTCAGTACTTTTCACTGTGCTGGTCTCTGGCATCTCTCAATATTACTATCAGCAAAAGTGAGTCTTATTTGTTCTTTATCAGGGCATCAGCTTGATGACAATATTCCCTTTAAGACACTCCTGTCCTCATGAGCTAGTACTAACTTTGCCTCCATTTCATCTTTAGCAGAGGAGGGCACTCTGAACCCTAGACGTTCAGGATTTGACAGAAATATTAGAGATGTATTGGTTCTGTGGAGCAAAGACGGTTCCTTTCCAGTAACCCAGCTCTGAACAAGCCAAGACAGGAATGTCAGTGTGGGACCAAACCAATCTTTTCACCTGAATGCCAGTGTTTACTCCTTATTCCCACATTGTCACCAAACTATGGCTATACCTCTCTAAAAGCACTCCTTACCTTTATGAGAGGGCATTACACACTCACCTCAGCATCCCATGCTGCTGCTGCTGCAACCGCTGCAGACTTTTTACTGGTTCCAGGGGAGGGGCTGGGGGATAGCATTTGATAGTTGCCTAGTAATTGCCCGACATACTTCCAACATAACCTGTCAGTAGTTGGGGAATATGTTGAGTGGTTACTATGCAATCACCGAATGCTTTTTCCTCCCCTCCCTGGAACAAGCAAAACAACCAGTTGGGGAGCTCTTGTTAATGGCCATGACAAGAAAGTGACCGATTGGGGACCCTGTTTTGCTTCTCTGCTTGCACTTTGTCTAGGTAGCTGCCTGGATAGTGATCTGAAACCATCTAGTCTAATTTTCAATAAATGAGAATAAAGACATGAAACAAATAAGGGCACCTAAGTCCAGCAGAAAAAGTTTAAGTGTGTGTGTGTGTGTGTGTGTGTGTGTGAAGAATATCTTCGGTTACAGTATTGGCAACCTAATAAAATTTGGGCTTCAAACCATGGTAGGGATGGTGATAACGCTGAGTAGTAAAGTGTATGTTTTGCATGCAGAAGACCCGGATTCAGTTTTTAGCATCTCCAGTTTAAAGGATCGGTGAAAGATCTCTGCTTGATAATTTGTAGAGCCCATACCAATGTAAGAAAGCAGATACAAGGGCTGGAATAGATGGACCAATGGAATGACTCAGCTAAAAGCAACCACATATGTCCAACTGACAAATACAGAAGATTATTATCCATTTAATATTTTGGTAGCAGGATAAGCCAAGTTAGGCCCATTTGAGACATTCTAATAATATGTGATGCATGAAATGAAATAGTACTGAGAACAATGAGGGTGAGCTAGCAGTTGTCACAAGCAAAGGTAATGGTGTATTGATTGTATTACCCAAACCCGTGAGGAACTGCATCATTACTGGAGTAATTAAGAACTAACCATTACAGCTTATTCTGGAACGATGGGCAAAAGTGAAAAAGAGACAAAATAGCACTGAATATTTAGTGAGAGACTAAGATCTAAGGAACTACAGGACTGTGTGCCCAGGGAAGGTTTGGACATGCTTCTCTTGTGTATGCTACAGCTACTTTTAAATCTGAGAAAACTTCCAAAATCTGATTGTAACATGACACGAGAGTCTGCTGTTCAGAGAAAAAGAGTAAAAAAAACCACTAGCCATGCCTATAGAAGGCCTATATAAACCATGCTATACTAGGCAGTATAATCCTGGTCAGTTAGAGAGATATTCAGGGTCCAACTATTCTATCTATCTATCTATCTATCTATCTATCTATCTATCATAACTAGATATAACAACAGTGATGTGTGGATACATCCCCATCTCTTTCCCCTTTGCTGAAATAATAGTCTGGAGAAGGGCAAGACTGTAGCAAATGACTTTTCCACCCCCGACCAAGCGAGCTAATTTCCCCACACAAAGCATGAATGCAATTTTAGGGTGTTCACAATCACCCTGGGGCAGTTCCATTAACACAGTTGGGTTCAAGATGGAAATGTAGGCTGTCCACATATTTTTTCAATATATTGTAACAATTTTCTATTGAAAAACCTAACAAGGAAATAGGCTGTTTTTAACACAAGTCCTCATCAAGATAATAAATGATAACTAAAATAAATAATAGATAATGAAATTCAAGATTTGGAGGAAAGAAATGAGAGATCATATAGAATTTGTTTTTAATGATTTTGACAGCTCAGACACGTAATTAATGATTTTCTATTTCTATCCCACCTCTCCCCAAGGTCTCAGAGAAGGTCAACAAGATTTTGAATTTAAAAAACACATCAGAACCAGAATACGGATGTAATAACTAACCCATACTACTTAGCCATGATAATTTAACACTAGTCCAAGCAGCAGTGTGTTAGAGCACCCCCAGAAAGCATTCTGGCCTGGACTTTGGCAGACCTCTAGGGAAAGAGTATTCCACAACAGAACTGTAGTCACTGAGAATGCCTCTATATGTGCCTTTGATTTTTTAAATATAACCCAGGATGGAATGATATGGTTGGACAGAATGAGGTAGAGAAGGCCATCTCTAAGATATGTAGAAGCTGTTAGATATGTTATAGGTCAAAAACAGCACCTTGAATTCTACTGAGAAAGTAATAGGTAACCCATACAGATCCTAGAGTATCAGGGTGTTATCAAAAGCAACAATAGTGAAATGTGGTTTCAAAAGATCTGGTGATAGAATCACAATTGCAAATCACATTTGTGCAGAAAAGTGAATAAGAGAAAGAAGAGAACCTGATAGGATAAGCAATAGCCATCATTCTAATAAACCACAGACTGAAGAGGGAGTTTACAGAAAGGGGAAGAAGATATACTTTCCAAATGCCAGGTACAAGGGATTCAAACTACTGCAAGAAGAATATGTAAACTGGTTCTATTGTTCTAAAATGGCACAAAGCAACAGTCAGCAACATTTTTTCTCCAAAAGAATATGAAAGTACAATATTTCCTTCCTTGTAAGTTTTAATTAAAAGGTTGGGCCTCAATCTGTTGAAATGATAAAATGATTTCATGGGCAAGAGAATAGACTAGATGACCCAGTAAACCTGTGCTGCCTAATCTTTGTGCTGACAAAGTGTCATCAATACAATTGATCAGGGATGAAACTCCTTATCAGGGCCTTAATGTAGTAGCAGTAGTTTGCCAAATACATTGTTTTCCAAAAGTAAGATACCTTGTATTCACCTGTCATGGCAAAATTATGGCAGACATACTCCCAGCTCAGCTGTTGAAAGCACTGTTTACTTCATGCTTTCTAAACTCTGACAGGAAGAGTATTGTGACAGCTGTATGAGGTATGAGATGCTGTCAAAATATCTGCTGATTCTAAATCACATCCAGAATATTGTTGCAATACTATAGAAGATGCAGCACTACATCTTACATAATCACTTGTACAAGGGCGGTGATTACTAAAATACTGCCAATCTTTGGTATTGTTTGAAGAAGTTATAGTATACAGTGGGAGAATTAAGAAATTCTCTAGACTGTTAAATATCATACCAAAAGGTAAGAAGAACTCCTATGAAACGTTTGATTGCTACAGTTATTCAATTATTCTTTAAGTATTTTTTTCACTCTTTTTGAACAGGATAGGATTAGAAATTATTGTATAGCAAGTATATAAATTTAATATATAGGTAGTAAACAAGTATTACAAAATATCCTAAATATGTAACAATAATTTCTCTATGATTCTTACACTATGAAAATGATCAGTTTTTTGCAATGTCTGCAACACAGCATTTTTAAAATACTGTATGAGTTTAAACTTACGGCATTCTTCAGGTTCATCTGATCCATCCCCACAATCATCTACCGTGTCACATTTCCACCAGAAAGGAATGCATTTATCAGTTTTGCAGCGGAACTGCCGGAGGAAGGTATAGAAGGAAAAGTCTGAAAATATGGATACTTTTCATTGAAATATTAATATTTTATGCAAATAAAAATAACGTTTAAGTAGCCTGTTGCTCCTTGAAATTTGAGTGTGATATTTATTTTGAATAAAGCATTTTTTAAAAAGAAGAAGAATTCCACTCTGTTATGTTTATGCTAGTAATGGTATCGTTATGGCAGCTGGGCACCTGGCCATTAAAATTTAAATTTAAATTGTGCTCACCACTGGAAGTAGATGTGATCTGTTAGACAGGCAGTTAGCTAGCTATAGACAGAAAACTATCTATCTATCTATCTATCTATCTATCTATCTATCTATCTATCTGAGACAGTATATACAAGGTGAATTATTTCATTGTATAGTACATTACCACAAACTGCATTTATATATTTCATTAAAATAAAACAGCATCCTTTATAAATGACCAGCAATACATTTCAGCACATCTACCACCTCCCTAGGGGCAGAAGATATAGGGCCGGGTCTCACGATCTGTGAGACCCGGTTTTGGGAAGTGAGCGGGAAGAGCGGGCTAAGCCCGCTCTCCCCGCTCACGAGCAGGGAGGGAGCCCGATTTTTGTGATTGTAAGAATAGCCCCATAGTGAGATATAGTTGGGTATCATTAGCATATTGATGACACCACAGTTCAAATCTCCAGTGGACTTTCCCAACAGTTTCATTAAATGTTGAACAACATGGGGGACAAAGTAGAATCTTGAAGGACTCCAAAGGCCAAGGGTCATGTAGTAGTTCCTAGTGACACTATCTGAACCCTTCCCTCCAAACAGGGCTGCAACAAGACTAAGATGTCCTCCCAGCCCCAGCCCAGCAAAGCTTTCTAGGAGGATACTATGGTCAATGGTATAAACTGCCATGGAGAGGTCCAGAAGAACCAACAAGGATGCACACCTTGTCTAGTTTCCAATGTACTCATCCACTAGCATGACCAAGGCAGTTTCAAATGAAAAAGATTGAGATAATCCATTTCAGCCAAGACTCTCTGCAGTTGAGGAGACACCTCTATTATTTTATTCTATTAGCTCTATTAGAGTTGCTGGCACATAATCATGTAAAGACTGGAAGATGTGTTTGGAGAGTCCAATATATTTAACTTGAGTGGGATTTGGTCCTTGAATGATTTCTTGTTTGGAATATCCTCCAAACATTACTCCATGGAAAGAAGGCAAAAATTTGTTCATCGTTAACCTTAGCAGTGTTCCCTCTAACAGGGATTCCCAGATGTTGTTGACTACAACTTCCAGAATCCCCAGCTGAAGTGGCTTTTGCTTGGGCATTATGGTAGTCAACAACATCTGGGAATCCCTGTTAGAGATTTTGTCTGGTCCATGACCGAAATCAAGATTCCATTCCATTCCTTGTTAGAGGGAACACTGACCCTAACCCTTTCCAATCTGCAAAAATGACTGCAATTTTACCCCAGTCATTCTGGAGGTAGCGGTGATCACACAGGGATGATCTCACAGAAAGCTGTAAGTGCAACAATTATATCGCCAATTTCCCATCCTTAGGGAGGTAGAGGTTATCAAAAGTTGCTATGAGTATTTGTCCCCCAAGATGGTACTGGCAGTCAAAATTTGCGGCCCTGGCTCATGGACTAAATATGCAGGAGCAGGGTAAAGCCATGCCTTCCAGCTTATATTTTGATATGGGAAGAAAACCATCTGAGAAAATTCTCTGATGGATCTCCTTGGAGAAACCATGACTTTCTCTTTCAGATTTCACTTTGAAGAAACATTGGTTCCAAGACTAATTCTGATTAGTCATGCAGATCTACTCAGTAAATGAAAGCTGAGTCTGCCTGCTTCTTCATCTACAGCTTCCCACCCTGCTTGACCCAAGGATAACTTCAGAGGCAAAGGGAAATGATAAAGCAGCTGCTATTTTGGCTTTATAGCACTGAAGTTAGAGGTTAAAAAAGCAAACTTTATCTCTCCTGATGGATGGTATAGATCAGTAGTTCCCAACCTAGGGGCCTCCAGATGTTGCTGGAGGCCCCTAGCATGCTGGGAGGCCCCCAGGATGTTGGGAGATGTTGCTACAAATCCCAACATCCCCAGGGAGTCGTAGTTCAGCAACATCTGGAGGCCCCCAGGTTGGGAATCACTGGTATAGATGTATAAAACACAATTTTGAGTTTATCATTTACCATTTCATAGCAATGTCCTTTCTACCAGGGACATTGAATATGTAAAATTACAAGAAGCAGATATTCTTCCAGTCACTAAAGGTCAGATGACACGTTTGCGCTTAATGCAGATGTGCTAGTTTTTCTTTAAACAAATAATAGTTGGATCAGGCCCCCACAGATCAAGATTACAGAATGAGGGCAAGAGGCTTTAGATCCAATGGGATCTCTCCTTCTGATGCAAAAATCAGCATTGTGTTTGTGTGTAGAATCTGGATCAGGGCTGCCTATGAGGCAAATGCCCTCCCTCCCGCCCGTGGTTCTGCAAAGGGCTCGATCTGGTTGCTTTTTATCTAAGAAAACACAAGCATGTTAATACTTGTATTTTGATCTTTAAAAATATAAGGAACATTGAGGTCATCTATTGGTTATACATATGTATGATGGCAAAGCTGAAATTGATGCTATAATCTTAAGCAAAATTAACACAATGACAATTAAGGTAAAATGAATAAGTCTCAAAGCTTAAAATTTTTGCTTCATTTCAAAACATTTAAATATGTTTGTAAGCACAGCACATGTATTTTTACCATATACTTACTTGACTGGCCGTGCAATTTGATAAACAGGTTTTATTATCTGCAGCAAGGTAAAAGTTGGTGGGACAGGCACAAGTATGTGTTTTGCCTGGGGCTAGGAGGCACAAGTGACTACATCCTCCATTGTTTAATGTACACTTATGTTTAGGCACTATAAATGTAAAAGGGAAAATAATTAAACATAGTAATGTAACTCATGTAAAAAATATTACAGTAGGTAAATATATGCTATGAATACAATATTTATTGGCATGGATGCCTTTAAAATGCAAACTGTCTATAAAGTATGGTTGTTAACAAAAAAAAGGCATGTTATTAGGGCAAACTTATTGAACCAATTTACTAATATTGAGGGTTTTTCTAAATTTCATTAACATCCAGCACTCAGTGGCAACACAAGACCTTTGGATGCCTGATGTCAGGTACCATTCTGCCACTTCCCCTGCCACGTTTGCCCCCTTCCTCATCCTCACTTAATAACAATGCACAGCAAGCCATTCCTGCCCCTCCTCCCATTATTGCTGCACTGGGAAAGGAAGAGGGGGAGGGGGGAGAGGTGGCGGTTCTAGCTCTTCTCTCCTTCTCATGTCCTCTTCCACTCTCCTTCCTTTTCAAATGCAGCAGGTTTGAGAGGAGGAGTGGGAATGGATTATTGTGTGCTACTGTTGAGCAGAGGAGGAAGGAAAAGAGAACGGCAGTAACAACAAGAGCAGTGCAGAGGAAGCTGGTAGCAAGTGAAGCACCACCAGCGGTGGTCAGGGCAGAAGGTAGAGGGAGGCAGCCACCGCTCCCTACATGCTGCTGTTATTTGCTGCCGCAGGCAACTGCTTCATGTTGCCTTATTATGGCACCAACAGCACCGGAGGTGAATGCTAGTCTCTGTGTGAGCCCAGAAAGGGTTTGGCAAAACATATTCATGCTGGAATGGGGCTGCCACTGCATCCACTTCCATCTCCTAGACCATCTTCAACTCACTAGACGAATGAAAGTTGTGAATGTGCTTGGCTGTAGTTATGCCTTCAGGCAGGTGTATTGAAACTCTTTGGAAGTGGTCAAGGATGCAGCAACAGAGGTGATCTGGCATGCTCATGTGGGATTGGGTAACATTCCAGAAACAATTCGAAATCAGAAATAACAAATCAAATGTCTGGTGGACATCCAGTTTATTAATCTGATAAGAGTTTATTGTTTCCAGATCAGAGCTGAATGGGCTCTTTCATTACTAAGAATATTAATATACATTGCAAATGAACATTGTAAAATATTTTATACAGAATTGTATGTTATGATTTGCCTGGTATTAATGGTTACAATAGTTTATAAATATCTTGGCTCAAGCTTAACTGGATAAAAGTGTTCTCTCTGTTTTGCCCTAAAGTTTCACTTTTATGTACTCTGTTTAACTAGGCCTGTGACATTTTACCTATATGTGCAATTTGAATCTTACCATAATTTTGTTTAATATAATTATATATTATATTATATTATATTATATTATATTATATTATATTATATTATATTATATTATATTATATTATATTATGATAGTACCATAAATGTTTGGATCTTACCTCAAAACATCTTATCTTACAATGAAATATAAAACTGTTTGGATGTATTGTAACCAATGCCTTAAAAACTCTAAGATTCTTAGGAGTCAGAAACATTCCTGTGTTTGATTGAAGACATGCTGAAAATATTTACCATCAGGTTGTCTATAAGAATGATACACTTGGATATCAGTTATGGCATGCCACGAGTTAATCAGCGATACTTTATCTGCTCCAGAGGTTTTCTGTGCACGGTTGACTGACTTGGTTTTTCCATCAGTCCAGTACACATAGTCTTCAAACAATGTGAGAGCAATCACCCCTAGAATATGTTGATTAGGGACTGCAACAGAATAGAAGATTAATGTTCAGTTTTGGAAGACTGCCAGTTAAAATATTCCATGCTGCAAAAGCTGACAAAGACAACCACTGTATAACTTCTTGTGAATAATTGCTGTGACAATCTGTCAAACCTAGAAGCTCTTTGTTACCAGTTAAAAGTACCACATATTAAGATTAGACACACCACCCCTGCTTGGTTAGATTTTGTTGGCCTAACCATAGTGAAATAAATGACAGGGACTTAGAGAACTGCTTGCATACTTCCACATGCAGATGAACAGGCTGTTGAACAAACTGTATGCATACAGCTTGTGTAAGGATTTCCACATGCTGAAGAATTCTCTTGGATGCACTCTGATTTTCATCACTCATACTGCTTGCTGAAGAGAAATAGCCACTTCAAAAGCACAAGGGTGGAGTGCCTTCATGTTTTTTTTGTTTCCACTTTTGGCACGGATGGGACACAAACAGTACTACTACAAGCAGCCACCAGCAGCAGCAGCAGCCAAGGGGTACCTTATTGCTTTCTGCACATGCACTGCTTTTGTTGTTTAACACATTTTCATGACTGTAAAGCAACCCTTTTGTGAGTAGGAAGAACCTATATGCAGAAGACCACCTTTGAATCCAATCCATTATTCCTTAGAAACACTTGGCTGATATCCTGACTAAATTTATTCAAGGAAGTCAACAGTGAAATTAAAAGGACAAGTTAGCCATGCTTAACCTGTCCTTTTAATGTCAATGGAACTTCCTAGTATATTTAGTCAGGATATCATCACTATCTTTTACTGGAAATGCCAGAATTTAGCCTTCTGTTTTCACTTGAAAGAGTCAAACAGTTGCAAAAAATATAATTTGAAACTGATACATATTGGATTTGTACTGCTTTATGCTGCCATGGCTTTTTCAGTAGAAGTCTGAAAAAGGATAAGCTAAGAATAGCTAAGAATAGCTTTCAACAGGCCAAATGAAAACGTTCCGTTCATATAGGGAAAATTCTGCCTGAAACCACCCCTTGCAACTTCCGACTCCCATGAAGCTACTCCAAAACCAATGGGAATCTTCATGAACAATGCCACACAAGAAGCTGAAAACTGAAAAGCAAATCAGGTGGTGAAGTGCTCACATGGAGTAATACAGGATTCTTTGGACCTTTTTCAGCTTTTAAAATTAAGTTTAAAATCTTAACTGCAAATGTAACTAATAGAGATGTGCAAAACATTTTGAGCTCAAAGCAAAATGCCCCTTCAATTAAAGGGCTAGAAACAAAACAATCCCGCTTTCACTCAAAATGTTTTGAGTGTTTCGAACGCCATTTTGGAGGGCTGTTTTTCCAGCTAGAGCTGGCCCACCAATTGGGGTCAGCGGGTAGACCAGTCTTCTAAGGTAGGCTGACACACTAAGCCTGAAGTGGAATCTTAGTCTACCCAGAGAGTGAGATGTGTATGCCTGGGCTCTGCTTCAGACTTAGCATGCTGGCCCACCTCAGAGGACTAGTCTATCTGTCATGAGAGGCAGTTAGACCAGGCCTCTGCCTAGGACTTGCCGCATTGGACTGCCTCGGAGAACTGGTCAACCCAGTAGACAGGTCCTCCGAGGCTGGCCAAGCCGCTAAGTCTGGAACAGAGGCCAGGTCTATCCACCTCATGTGGCAGGTAGACCAGACCTCTGAGGTAGGCTGATGTGCTAACTCCAACGTGGAGGCCTCGTCTACCTGCTGTGTGAAGCAGACTTAGCTCATTGGCCCACCTGGGAGGACTGGTCCACCCACCAACCCCAATAAGCAGACCAGCTCTCCCTGGAAAAACAGCCCTCCAAAATGGCACTCAAAAAATTGACACACTTGAAATGTTTCAAGTTTGTCTCATTGGAACAGCCAGCTTGGCCGCAGTTTCAATGAAACATTTCAAAGATTTTGAGCTTGAAACAAAACACAAAATTCATTTCATGAACACCCTGAGTAACTACCACTGAAGCTAATGGGACTTAATTTATGAGTAAACATGAATAATTATCATTAGTTTTTTGTGTAATGAATTACAATTTGTTACTGATTTATTGAGCCATATTATGGCGCAGTGGGGAAATGACTTGACTAGCAAGCCAGAGGTTGCCGATTTGAATCCCATCTGGTATGTTTCCCAGACTATGAAACGTGAAAGGCATCATCTCATACTGCATGGGAGATGGCAATGGTAAACCCCTCCTGTATTCTACCAAAGACAACCACAGGTCTCTGTGGGAGCCAGGAGTTGACACCGACTTGTCGGCACACTTTACCTTTACTGATTTATTACTCATGAGGATTAATTCACACCATAATGGTGGGCAAAGTGAAGGGCAGGGATGAACCTACCTTCCCCCAGATGATCATCATTTCATACTTTAGAGCACTGTCGCATGCCCTTTCCAGGCAGCATGAATCTCCGGAGGCCGGGACGTGTCCTCGCTTCCAGATATCCCACAATACACCACATGATGAGCATGATGTATTGGTGGAAACCCCCATGAGTGTGTTCAAGCAGCTGTTCACAACCTTAAACCTCGGCTAAAGGCCGGGGTAAAAAGGAGGGTCAGATGGGCAGGAAGCATCAGGATCCGCATGGATCTCAGTACTGCACATGAGCAGCCTAACCTAGGGTGGGCTGACCTAGCCTGGGTTAGGCTGCTCGTGAGAATAGGCTTATGGTCTACATCTTCCCTCAGTGTTGCCCTTCAGTTCAAAATGTCACACTGTCTGATCAAAATTCAATAACATTACTTTGACTATATTGCATATAGTTGAATGACTAGCTTCTGCAACATGAAAACTGCCAACTTAAAAAATAATCAAGTAAGCAATATGCAATCATTTTATTCTGGAAGGAAAATCACCACTTGTGCGTGGGAGGCTTTGTACTTTAAACAAAGTAACACAGTGTTAATTTTATTAATCAGGTTAAAACTGCTAATGCCATCTATTTTACCCCTTTCAAACTGAACTCAGTTTCACAACTTCCTTCCATTTAAAATTTCATCTCCTAGTATCCCCAGCTCCTTAGGATTCTGTCTTTTCTTTCAAGCTGCAGTAACTTAGCAAGAAACAAAAGTCATTTCTCTGTTTGGGATGAATGGCAGCAAGGAGGAACTGCATTGCCAAAGAAAACCCAAGAAGGTACCAACCTCAGGTACCTTCTTTAATTTAAGAATGTTTCATGCTGAGGCTTTTACTCATGGGTGGGGCAAGCCTTTACCTGAGCTCCTGGACTATTCATCCTAGGCCTGCCTATGAATATCTCCTGCTCCTCTTCTTTACAGACACCTGATTACAAAATATATTTTCTACAAATATGGCTGACATGCCACATACCTGAACCATTTACTTTGAACTGGTTACCATTTCTTGTATTTAGGGCTTTGGTACACATTCATGTTAAAGGCAAGGAAGATATTTTAGATTCAGTTTACTGAAGGTGGGGAATCTGTTACAGCTGATTTTTAGGTTCAGGTTTTGTTTGGCTCCCTAGTGCTGAGTTATCCATCTGATAACTCATAAATAATAGACTTATTTGTGCTACGGAATTTGGCTTCTGTGTGATTGTGACACAGCACCCTCCCACTGGATTGGTATTTGTGGTAGCATCAAATGATGAATGCAACCGAGGCATGTTATGTGGAAAGTTACCAAGTGGAAGCATGCAATTTTGGGCTCAAGCTATATAAAAAAGAAAGAAGGAAAGAAAAAATGCTTAAGATGACAAAGTCGAGAAGAACAGTTTTTATACTAAGTAACATCACTGCCTTAATGGAATATACTCAGTCTGATATACATAAAACTTACACAATGATGATATAATACAACCACATACAGGCAGCTACTACAGTAGAAATTTGTGATGTGAATTGGAATTGCTTTATGCTTTATGTTTAAAGTATTCATGAGTTTCATGTCAAATGCTATCATTCTTTATATAGGCATTTTATGTCACTGACGGTAGTGCCAAAAAGTATATCTTTTAAAGGCTAGATCTAATATCTCTTGTTTGATGAATGCTGCTTGTAAAGAACAGTTACTTGTCTGTCAGGGCGCAATAGATGTGTGAATTCCTTACAGATGTATTTCTTTCGGAACAAGATGCTTCAATAAAATACCATGCATTTAATCAATCTGTATTTAAGGTTTTTCTTCTACTTCAATTGCTAATTTTTACTAAGCATTAATTAATGTGTTTAAAACAACTGTATCATTTTGTAAAGGAAATTTTGTTTGGGATGTACAATAAGTAACTAGTCTTTGCATACAGAAAGCATCATTACACGAGCTCAGTCACTTTCTGTCTCCAGCGTGAATATGACTGTGAATGTGTGTAATGGGCATTCTTTATGAGAGATTATTAGTTAAAAAAAATACAAAAGCTTACATGACTCTGCTTCAGGACCAAGTCTGTCATCCCCCAAAACAAAAATAAGGCACATGAAGAACTGGGAGACAAAATTGATTAATTTCCTGTGTGAATTAGGAAGTGCTTTTTAGTTATACATGGGGCTCTTTAGGTCTAAGCTAATATCCCAGAATAACGAAGCACTGGAACAGTTAATGGAAATGTTAACATAGCTGGTGCTATGAGGGAAGGATGGTTTAAAAAAAATTGATTTCCAAAGCCCATTGTGATTCCTGAAAAAAATTCCCTCAGGGCTACAATCAGCTTTGGAGAGAAGGGAAGAGAAATGAAAATCATCCCTCCCCCAGCACCAGTGCAGCATCACTGCATGAGCGCTTTGTTAACCTGTTTGAGTGAAACAGCAAAGGAATTGGGAGAAAGCAAAAAGAGATTCAGTATGACCGATAACATATTTATTTATTTATCTATCAAATTCGTACACCGCCCCAAACTTTCATCTCTGGGAAATTTCTTAGAGAGACTTCTTCACATCCTTAAAATGGCATCAAATGTTGCCTGAAAAAGTTTTAAAACATTCCTGCTCAGGCAAAATATCTGAGGAATATCAATGGTCACTTTAAAAGTTTCCACTAGCAAAATTTTCTCTGGGGGTTCGGATTCCACACACTCCTGGTAAGAAAGGATTGCTTTTCAAGAATCACAAAGGTAATCATTTACTTTAATAAAGATTTTTTTTTTAATTTTTATTTTTATTTACATTTATATCCCACTCTTCCTCCAAGGAGCCCAGAGCAGTGTACTACATATTTAAGTTTCTCCTCACAAAAATCCTATGAAGTAGGTTAGGCGGAGAGAGAAGTGATTGGGTCACCCAGCAAGTTTCATGGTTGAATGGGGATTTGAACTCAGGTCTCCCTGGTCCTAGTCCAGCACTCTAACCACTACACCATGCTGGCAATGTATATTGTTTGGTAAAGAATGTCAATCAAATACTCTTAGTTACGAGATTCATTTGAATGATGTTACATGACTTTGGTGTTAAACTAAATAGTGGCTAGCATTGCTAGCACTATGGGGGAGGGTGATATTTGCCGATCTCGCATGCCTTCTGAATCCTACTATGCTTCCAGGAAATATATTTTTATGGTCTTGCAATCCTCAAAGACACATGGGGGGGGGGGTACAACAGACCAGAGGGAAGGGGAGGTCGGCAAAAATCACCTCTCTCTTATAGAACAAGTGTTGTGTTAGTTTGGATGTCCACTAGTACCTCTATTATTATTATTTTAGAGATAGTACTAGAGATGTTCACAAAACATTTTCTTTAATTTGTTTTTATTTCGAATCAGATTGGAGTTCGGGAGGAAAATTTAATTTGACCATGTTTTGGCGCCTTATTTAACCAGTCAGGTGGCCTGAATGTTTTGAAAAAAGTGCCAGTTCTCAAATCAAATTAAAATCAAATTTCAAAAATTCATTTAGAATTTGAATTGAATTGTCCTTTTATGGGGTGATTCAATTGGAATTTGAACCACTTGAATCACCCAGATTTGAGTCAAATTGATTCAAATTCAAATTTATTTGCACATCCCTCAATAGTACATATTTCTTTTAAAAAAATTCAGATAAATATGAACTCATAATGTCAAACACAGCATCTATTCAGTTCTAACATGAAAGCTTATTCTAATTAGTACAATATCTTCGTTTACCCTTAGAAAAAGTACTTCATAACAGCCATTTTACAAACCATGATATATTTCTAGAGCAGATTATGTTTTATCACATGGAGGTAGTTTCTCACCACCACCACCACCACCACCACCACCACCACCATGCTAGCTATTCATTTACATGGTGACTGTATGTGGAGCTGGGAAGGGCAGGGGGAGGCAGGATCTCATCTACATTCCCCCAGATGATCCATCCTTTGTCTTTGGTGGCTCTGCTTGTGTGCCCACACAAGCTGCATTGCAGCGAGCCTCCATTCTGGAGGCTGGGGAAATGAAGGCCAGCCCCCAGAAATCCCACAATGCACTGCACAAGGAACACAGTACAATGGGGAATTTTCCCACTGCAGGGTGCTCTAGCCACCCTGCTCTATAAATGCTTGGGATGCCTGCATCATACAACTGGGGATTGCAGTAGAATAATGTGCTAGCACCCCTTTACCTTTATATTAACCCAGGTAAAAAACTCGGACTACTCCAGTGAAGAGCACCAGGATCAGGACTGATCCTGGCACTCCACACAAGCATCCCTACCCCATTAAGAACCAATGTGAATAACTACATTGATTTATATACAGAGGAGAGCTGGTCTTGTGGTAGCAAGCATGACTCGTCCCCCTAGCTAAGCAGAGTCTGCTCTGATTGCATTTGAATTGGAGAACAGATGTGAGCACTGTAAGATATTCCCCTCAGGGAATGGAACTGCTCTGGGAAGAGCAGAAGGTTCCAAGTTCCCTCCCTTGCTTCTCCAAGATAGGTCTGAGAGAGATTCCTGCCTGTAACCTTGGAGCAGCCACTGCCAGTCTCTCTAGACAGTAATGAGTTAGATAGACCAATGGTCTGACTCAGTATACAACAGCTTCCTATGTTCCTATTAGTCTCTCATCATACAAATAAATATTTGCAGAAGTGAGACAGCTTGTGACATATTTTTAAAGTGCTTTCATTCATGGAAGTAAATCATCACAACCTAGATATTTATCAATTTTAAATAAATGTCAGCAAATTAAGAGCATGAGATAGAAAAGTGAAAGAAATAAGAGTCACTAGAAAGATAGTCTCACCCAGTTGCATAAGCAATGCAGAAGCCACACTACCTCCTGGCATTGATCAGCAGTTTGCAATGCAGGGTAGGATGATGAGAATCTTCCAATTGCCTAGGCAATTGCGCAAATATTCCCATCTTCCTCTCTCTTCTTTTTGTATGATGAGAGGAAGATAGGGAATGTCACACAATTGCTCTTCCCATGGAGAGGAGAGCTGGTCTTGTGGTAGCAAGCATGACTTGTCCCCATAGCTAAGCAGGATCTGCCCTGCTTGGATATGAATGGGAGACTTGATGTGTAGCACTGCAAGATATTCCCCTCAGGGGATGAAGCCGCTCTGGGAAGAGCAGAAGGTTTCAAGTTCCCTCCCTGGCTTCTCCAAGATAGGGCTGAGAGAGATTCCTGCCTGCAACCTTGGAGAAGCCACTGCCAGTCTGTGAAGACAATACTGAGCTAGATAGACCAGTGGTCTGACTCAGTATATGGCAGTTTCCTATGTTCCTATGCTGTGCTGTATGAACCGCTACCTTGCTTCTTCTACAGCTGTGGACAGTCATAGAAAAAACTATTAAAAGGTGCATTGTAGGGAGGGTTACGGTGGACCTTTCCATTGCCCACAGTCCTCCAAATTCAAGCTGAAGTATTTCCTTTGTTGTAGTGCACACTAAAGACAAAAAGATCTCCCATCAACAAAGAAAGGCTCAACATGTGCTATTTTCTCTCTCCACAAGAAAAGCTCCTGTCACTTAAACGAGAAGCTTGATTGGCACAAACCTGAACAGTCATGATAAGCAGATTAAATATTCAATGAAAAGATGTGAAATATTGTTTTGTACATTTGCTCAGTGATTAATGGAAAAGTAATCACTACATTATAAGAACCTCATTGTAAAATTCTATAAAACAAAACCAACTTAAATTAAGCATTCAGAAGTCTGTAGCTTCAGGAATTCATCTGAAATACATTTCAAGCAAATCTTCTTGGAGTTTTTGAATCGCTATAAGATAGTAAGGGTGGACTGGATTCTTACATACATTTGTAAGAGCAGATAAAGTAAAATCCACATTTAAAGAGGTCATTTGATTAGTGCTTACTAGAGAGCAATCCCACTGTTGCTTTCGATAGCATGGCATCTTAAGCATTATTAATGATGTCAAAAAATTTAATTTCCATTAATTGGAATGTTCCTAATCATAACACTCACATGCACTGTCCTCAAACATCACTTCCCTGAAAAGTTATTTTAATTTGCATTTAACACTTCACACACCATGGCCTAGTGGAAAACTAGCTCCTCTGAGCCCTGATAAATATTTGGTGGTCATAAGGATGATTGATTGATTGATTGATTGATTGATTAAGTGCCATCAAGTAGGTGTCAACTCTTAGTGACCACATAGATAGATTCTCTCCAGGATGATCTGTCTTCAACTTGGCCTTTAAGGTCTCTCGGTGGTGCATTCATTGCTGTTGTAATCGAGTCCATCCACCTTCCTGCTAGTTGTCCTCTTTTTCTCTTTCCTTCAATTTTTCCCAGCATTATGGAGTATGGACTTCTCAAGGAAGCTGGATCTTCACATAACGTGTCCAAAGTATGATAGTTTGAGCCAGGTCATTTGTGCCTCAGGTGAAAATTCTGGATTGATTTGTTCTATGATCTATTTGGTTTTTTTTCCTGGCTGTCCATGGTATCCTCAAAAATCTTCTCCAGCACCAAAGCTCAAAAGCGTCAATACTTTTTCTATCTTGCTTCTTCAAAGTTGAACTTTCGCATCCATAGATTGTCACGGGGGAAACCATTGTCTTAACTATCCTAATCTTTGTAAGTGTAGACATGTCACGGCATCTAAATATCCTTATCTAAATATCCTTTCCAAGGCCATCATTGCTACTCTGTGGTGTATTTCTTGACTGCTCGATCCTTTACTGTTGACTGCCAATCCTAAAAGGCAGAAGCTATCCACTACTTCAATGTCTTCATTGTCATTTATGAGGCTGGTTGCTGTACCTGTTGCCATTAGTTTAGTCTTCTTTACTTTTAATTGTAGTCCCATTTTTTCACTGTGCTCCTTGACTTTCATTACTAGAGCTTGCAGTTCATCTCCATTCTCAGCTATCAGAGTGGTGTCATCAGTGTAGCACAGGTTATTGATGTTTCTTCCTCCAACTTTAAAACCATGCTCATCTTCTTCCAATCCAGCTTATCTCAGTATATGTTCAGCATATAAATTGAATAAAGAAGGAGAAAGTATACAATCTTGTCTTTCTCCTTTTCCAATCTGGAACCAGTCTGTTTCACCATGTTCTGTCTGGACTGTGGCTTCCTGTCCTGTGTATAGGTTTCTCATGAGTACAATGAGGTGTTCTGGGATGCCCATTATCCTAAGGATATTCTACAACTTGACATGGTCAACACAATCGAAGGCAAGGGGTGGGGCGTGGAGTGGCTGTGATCCATAAGAATACCATTTCCCTTACCATGGTGCTTGAAACCCCAAATCAATTCAGGTCAAATCAGGGGTGATTCTCCACAAACCCAAATCAGGCTCTCTATTTTGAGGATGATTCAATTCAAAGTTGAACCTCAGAATCACCCCTAATTTGACCCCAATCAGTTCGAGGTAGAATCAAATTGCACATCCCTAGAAAACAAACCTAACAGCTCTCCTTGGCTTTTTATCTTCTAAAACACTTCTTTTTTATCCTTTCCCCTTCCATCTCTCTCTCTCTTCCCACAAACCACCACCACCAACAAAATAGGGAGAGGGTGCTCCTCAAATGCAGATCTGCCTTCACCCTGTACAAATTAATTTAATTTGTCAACCATGACTCAATGGGCAGCTAGATCAGACCAATCAAGTTTCCCATAGTATGTGGGAGATTAGTAGAACAAGTATGGAAAGAGCTAATAAGGCACATGCTCTGGGATACCAGGTTCTGAAAATATGAACATCAAAGGGCAGGGGATACGTGTGTGTCTACAGACCTTATACATATACATTCCCCTCTAGAGAAGAAGGCCATATACATTCCTCTCTAGAGAAGAAGGCTTTAAAAACACATCTGTTCAAGCAGGCATTTGGTAATTACATTTAATTATTTTTAATTTTATTGTTTTAATAGCTTAATGTTTAAATTTGTAAACTGCCTAGAGACTATTGATTTGTTACACAGAATGTAACATATAAATAAAAAGATAAATAATATATAGGATAATGCAGTGACATCAGAGAATTCTCATACTACTAGCCTATTACTAGCATCCCAGAAGACAAAAATGCATATATAATGCTGGAACAAGCCAGTGTTCAAAAGGTAGCACAGAAAATGCTGTTGGTTTCCAACAGAGTACTCTGTACTAGTAAATATTCTGAGCTGATCATGCATTGTTATCCTGACTCATCAGAACTCCCCATAAAAAGATGAAATGTTACCTGTGCCAGTATGGCAGAGCTAACATTTCTGATTACACTTTTGCGTTTGCATCCTTTTTCTACATAAAGTGCATTTATGCAGGAAATATAGAAAGCATGGCTTTTAATAACTATTGTCTGTGACTGAAATCTAGACTGTACAAAAGTCCATTAAATGAGCTAGTGCAATGTTAAATTAACCTGTTCATCACTGGAAGCACATTTTTGATTACTTTGTCAAAGGTTTAATCAAAGGTTCATGTGCAATTTACCATCTTATCAATAAAAACATTAAGCTTTTGAGTCTAGCTCATTAAATTATGTACTCTTTATGACAACTTAAGCACTTCCTTCTTGTACTTTGAACCAGCAAGACATTTTAGCATCAATAATTTTGAAAGATTTGTACCCGATATGCTAATTTACAAATTGAATTTTATAATACCTTAAACTGAAATCATGCTAACTAATGTATGTCATATGTTAGGTGGTTAATTTGTACCCTTTTAATTAATAAATGTTCTAGGCAACAGGGTTGGTTTATACAGCGGAAGCAGACATAGTATTAATACTTCCCAGGTTTTATATATGAAATGTGTTGGTTTGGGCAAGATGAATACACATTGTACATAATACGTCATATCTTACTGAATGCTCTTTTGTAAGCAACTGTAAATGTAAACTATTTCATAGGAAGTCATACTTTAATATGCAGTCATACTTTATTTATAAACCAAAATGATTTAAAAAACAACAACTTTGAATATAGTACCTGTGATAGCATAACAAAAGAATCTTAAAATGTTGTCAAATGACATACACTGGATCAGGGATGCACAACTCAAATGCCCCAGTGGGCCAAAAACAACCATGACTTGGCATGCGGGGACCAAAGTCAATGTTCAGCACATTATTACATTACAATTAATTTTTACAAATATTAACGAAAGGAATTATTAGTTATTTGCAGAAAGAATGCATTCATAACAGCAAACACATTTACAACAACAAACAAATATTTATATACTGCTTTTCAACAAAAGTTTCCAGAGTGGTTTACATAGAGAAATAATAAATACATAAGATGGATCCCCCCCTGTCCCCAAAGGCTCACAATCTAAAAAGAAACATAAGATAGACACCAGCAACAGTAATTGAAGTACAGCGCTGGGGGTGGATAGGGCCATTTACTCTCCCCATTAAATAAAGAGAATCACCACATTGAAAAGATGCCTCTTTGCCCAGTTAGCATTATTATGATATAACATAATAATGCCAAATATTAGAATTTAGGCATGAAAATGATCAATTAAATATATGCACAATTCAAAGAAGCTCACCACTGTCCTAAGTATGTATGAACCTGGTCTGTCTTCTATAGATTTTTTAACTATTCCATTTCAGAAATGCTATTTAATTAATTAATTAATGTTGTTTAATGGTTTTAAATGGTTTTAATGCTCTTTTAAAATATTATTTTAAAATTTTTGAATTGTTGTAATGTGTTTGTCCCCCCCCCCTTTTTGTCTTAACAAATTTTTTACTTTGTTTTTATTCTGTTGTAAACCGCCCAGAGACGTAAGTTTTGGGCAGTATAAAAATGTCTTAATAATAATAATTACAATACTGGCCCCATGAACTGACATACAGATCAAGAAAGCAACGGTACAGCGAGAAGAGGAGGCCAACAGCACTACTACTACGATGACGACAAATATTTATATACCACTCTTCAACCAAAATTTCCAAAGTGGTTTACATCAGGGGCGTAACTATAATAGGGCAAGGGGACACAGTTGTCTAGGGGCCCACTGCCTTGGCCCCCCCCGAGGCAAGTCACATGACTGGCTCCCCCAGCCGCGCACCTGCCCGGGCTTCCTTCCATTATAGTCTTCCTCTGAAATTGATGTGAGTGTTAAGACCTGGAGCTACTAGAACAGCATGTCTTTCTCTAGTACCATGAAATGACTTGCATCGTCCACAATTTACAAAACAATTTATATTGTTATATATATAACAATATATATATAAATTTACTTCATGAGCTGAGCTTCAGTGAGCGGGGGGCCCCATTTTAAAATCTTGTCTCTGGGCCCACTTCAACCTTGCTACACCCCTGGTTTACATAGAAAAATAAATAATACTTAAATAAGATGGTCTTCCCAAATAACTGCATCAGTGACAATTGCTGATGATCCCCCTCCCCAGAAAGCCCTCTGTACCACCTGAAAATATGTCCCCATGGGCTACAGAAGTGCTCTTAGTCTCTTCCTATCTTTGGTGCTTCCTTATTTTTATACCAGCCATGGAGTAGACAACCATCTTAACACTATGTAGTTAGGAATAGGACCTGTTGCTGGTCAAAATCAGCCTCCCACTTGAGCTTTCTCAATATCCTTTTGACAATATGTATATAAATAAATACACTGCTAATAAGAAATGAAACAATATTGTTTGTTCCAATTATGAATTTGTAAACAAATTCAGTAATAATAATGACATAGATTATATAGCTCTTTCAAGTTCAAAGTGATCTATCTATCTATCTATCTATCTATTCATTTATTTATATATTAATGAAGTAATTCATATATAGTTCAAAGTAACCAGAGTTAAGGCTATATCATTTTGACTCTGGCTCCACAAAGCCTAGAAATTGGAATCTAAGATCGATGCCTTAACAGATGTGCCACATAATCAATAATGATGTTATACAATGTTACAAATTGTACTCGCTTACAACTTGCCCTCCATGCACCCACACTCTTTCTTGGTCTTTGGGGCCCACCAAAAGATTCCCCATGTCGACCTGTTCCTTCACTACTGTATGAAGCATCTAAGCCTTATTGCATGGGTTTTCAAACTTGGGTTGCCAGATGTTGTTGGACTACAACTCCAATCATCCCCAGTCATGGCATTGCTATATTCTTCTAGAAAACTCATTGTATTACATTTCCAGATCCAGAATAAGAAATTTGAACTCTCAAATTATTCAGCCCCTCGAGTACCAGGCCACATCTCCCTGCCTAGGGTACCATTTGACCCTTTCATCTGTTGGAACAGTGTCCTTCTCACCCTCCTCCTCTGATGTTCTGTGTGGGAATCTCATTCACCCATTCATGTGCGTCACTAATTAGATGACGAGGCATTTGGCTACCTTAAGAGAGTCATAGTTACTCCCGCCGTTTACCTGCGCTTCATTGAATTTCTTCACTTTGACATTCAGAGCACTGGGCAGAAATCACATCATGTCAACACCCACCGCGGGCCTTTGCAATGCCTTGTTTTAATTAAACAGTCGGATTCCACTGGTCCGCTTACCAGATAAAACTGCGTGGGCAGGTAGATGGTCACGAGCACCAGCTATCCTGAGGGAAACTTCGGAGGGAACCAGCTACTAGATGGTTCGATTAGTTTTTCGCCCCATACCCAGGTCGGACAGCTGATTTGCACGTCAGGACCGCTACTTCCCCCCCACCCAGTTGATTCAGCAGGTGAGTTGTTACACACTCCTTAGCGGATTCCAACTTCCATGGCCACCATCCTGCTGTCTATATCAACCAACACCTTTTCTGGGGTCTGATGAGCGTCGGCATCAGGCACCTTAACCTGGTGTTCGGTTCATCCCACAGTGCCAGTTCTGCTTACCAAGAGTGGCCCACTAGGCGGCTTGCATTCCATGCCCGGCTCCACGCCAGCGAGCCGGGCTTCTCACCTATTTAAAGTTTGAAAATAGGTTGAGATCATTTCGGCCCCAAGACCTCTAATCATTCGCTTTACCAGATAAAACTGCGTAGGTGGGTAGACGGTCACGAGCGCCAGCTATCCTGAGGGAAACTTCGGAGCGAACCAGCTACTAGATGGTTCGATTAGTATTTGACCCCTTCATCTGCTGGAACAGGTGTAGTGGTTAGAGTGCTGGACTAGGGCCAGGAAGACCCGAGTTCAAATCCCCATTCAGCCATGAAACTAGCTGGGTGACTCTGGGCCAGTCACTCCTCTCTCAGCCTAACCTACTTCACAGGGTTGTTGTGAAAAAGAAACTCAAGTATGTAGTACACCGCTCTGGGCTCCTTGGAGGAAGAGCAGGATATAAATGTAATAATAATAATAATAATAATAATAATTATTATTATTATTATTATTATTATTATTATTATTATTATTCTCACCCTCCTCCTCTGATGCTCTGTGTGCCAGCCGAGAATTTAAAAACAGAACTAAAAGAGACCAGATACTATAGAACGCTAGTGACTCTAGCATCATCTATAGTCTTTCAGACCATCTTCTAAGTTTTTAGCATCTTCTAAGTCTATAGTCCTTAACAGAAGAGAGGCAAGCCAGTGATAGAGAAGCATCTGATAACCTTTTTTCCTGAGCTTGGGACAAGTTCCAGATAGTGCTGCCATCCAGCCTTTACTGGAGTGCATAATAAAAAACCCTTTCTGTTGAGTCAGGATAAGGATGATGAAGGGTGCTAGAAGAGGCCCTGTTCCCAACTGCAGAACTGTCCTGCAAGCTAGTGAAGTAAACAAAAAATAGTCATAGGTCAACTCATAGGATAATTACTCTGGCAATGCAGAAGCTTCCTAAGGCAGTACAGGAGCAGGACAACGTGGTGCATTCCATCCTCCCCATCTTGATTTGGGCCTCAAAGACCAAGGAAAAGTGTGGGTGCATGGAGGACAAGTTGTGAGCACAATTTGTGACATTGCATAACATTGTTACTGATCACATGGCACATCTGTTAAGGCATCAGCCTTGGGTTCCAATTTCCCAGCTTTCTGGAGCCTCAGCCAAAATGATATAGCCTTAACTCTGGTCTGAAACTGGTAGGTTTTTTGCTGTCTAATATCTAACTTCCCATGGTTTGTGAAAAGGAAAGGTATCATTACAGTGTTGGCAATCCAATACCATCCCCAAAGTACCATTTAGTGTTGATTCTAATGAACAATGTACAACAGGGATGTGCCCTAATCATTTCGGCAACTCTTCGTGCAGCAATTACACCAAATCAACAAAGAATTTTATTCCTAGACAAGCCTGTCAGAGTACATCAGTTGTTTCCACCCAAATCTGCAATAATTTAAGGTATACTCTTCTAAAGTTTGGGGGGAAGGACCAAAGCGTCAATTTTCAGCACTTTTTACACTGCAGTAGCAGTGGCATTTTAAACAAATCAGATCTCCTTGTGCGTTGGCACATTTGTACAATTCATCAAGTAGATCACACATGCCAAGTTTCAAGTTATTTACTCAACAACTGTCATATTTATAAGCAACAGAATTGTGAGGCTTATAATGGTGGAACCTTTTTTGCTACTTGTCATATATATATAAGAATATATGAGACAAGTAGGAAAAAAGGTTCCACCATTATAAATATACAGCGACCACACCAACCAAGACAGACTAAAGAGGATGCTGGGGGGCCCAGGGGTTGTGGAGGCCTTGGACTTCGGCCTTGCTGTTCAGCCATGAGGAAAGAGCGCCTCTGCACATGTGCACATCTTAGATTATCTTAATAGGCAGATCTCAGATTATCTTAATAGGCAGCAGTGTTCATGACAAAGGAGGTGCCCTCTTAAGTACCCTGAACCTAAGCCATTAAGAGCTTTACAGGTAATTAGCTTAACCTACCTGCACAAAGCATCTGCACGCTAGTACTTGATTGCTCCCCTCACTCTAGAGCCCCCCTCACTCACAGCCCCCTTCACATCAGAGATCTCTCCACCCTCACCTGAGCAGCAGTCCTGCTCCTCCTCATCCATCCCATTGCTTCCATCCCCATCACCCCTCTTGGTCACTCCTCCATCCCTTTATTTAATCCCCCTCACCCCTCTTGGTGTCGGCTGCAGCATTGCTGGTGCCTATTGGCTAAGCTGCAGCCCCTATCCCCACAGACCTCCCCACCTTCACCCGAGCCTTGCTCCTGCTCCTCCCTATAGGAGCAGCAGCAGCAGTTGACCGGGCCCTTCCTCACTGCTGCCACTGCCATGGCTGCTCATTCTCCTCAGGCTGCTGACAGGCCCAGGCCTGTCCCTTGCCCGCCTGCCTCCCTCCCTCTGCCAATGGCCTCGGTAGCTCCAAACAGCAGCAGTAGTTGACTGGGCCCTTCCTTGCTGTCAATAGGCACTGCCATGGTCGCCCGTTCCCCTCAGGTCACTGACAGGCTTGGGCGCTTCCCTTGCCCTTCCTTCTTTCTCTCTTCCCCTCCCTTCTTTTTCTCTCTTTCTCTCTTCTCCACTAGCTCTTCCCCGCTGTCTCTCTTCCCCTCCCTTCTTTCTCTCTCTCTTTCTCTCTCCCTTCCTGAGTTAACAGATCTTGTTCATCTTGTCTCCTCATCTAATTCACACGACAGCCTTCTTTTCTAGAAGAGGCTCTTTCTTCCCTCATGACCCGTCTCTTTGCAGACGCCTGCCCACTATAGATAGATAGATAGATAGATAGATTCCTCTCCTCTACAATCAAGAACATCTTCCGACCAGTAACAGTTTCATTCCAAATGACATTAACCATCAAAGGCTCCTCCTCCCTTTCTGCATATGGAATCCCTATTGCCCAGTCACCCTGGAGCCACAGGCTCCTCCCCCCATCTGCATATGGAATCCCCACTGCCCAATCAGGTGCTTCTGTTCATTAACTCTCGCGAGAGCTGCCACACACGGGATTAGCCATGGGTATGCCTTAGAGAATTACACATATAGATAACCAGCGCTTTGTATTTCGCTCCAAATACAATTCAAACACAATTCTTTTAAAATTGATGTTATATGGTCCCTTTGGATTGTCCCAGAGACAAACCTGCTGCCGCATTCTGTGCCAGCTGTAGTTTCCGGACTACAAAAGCAGCCCCATGTAGAGTGCATTACAGTAGTCAAGCCTGGTAGGTTACCAGTATATGTACTACTGTTTTAACATCATTTACCTCTAGTAAAGGGTGCAGCTTACATATCAGCTGAAGCTGATAAAAAGTGCTCCAGGCCACTGCCTCAGCCTGAGAAACCAGAGAAAGTTTTGGGTCCAGGAGCACTCCCAAGCTATATACCTGATCTTTTGGGGAAGTGTAACCCCATCCAGAACAGGCAGATCTAAACCATTTCTTGGGCCCTGACCCCCCACAAATAGTGCCTCCATCTTATTTGGATTCAACTTCAGTTTGTTATCCCTCATGCAGCTCATTACCACCTCCAGGCGGGCATTTAGGGAAATTATGCTATTTCCTGATGAAGTTGATAGGGAGAAATAGATTTGAGTGTCATCAGCATATTGATAACACCCTGCTCCAAATCTGATGATCTCTCTCAGCAGTTTTATGTAGTTGTTAAAGAGCTTTGGAGACAGTATAGAGCCTCATGGAACTCCATACAGTAACTCTCATTTTGCAAAGCAACAGTCTCCAACTGATACCATCTGGAAATTACCCAAGAAGTAGCTTTCAGATGGTTCCGCTGCCTCTGAATACCAGGAGTAACAGCAGGAGAGAGGGCATGCCCTCAGCTCCTGCCTGTATGCTTCCAGTGGCATATGGTGGGCCACTGTGTGAAACAGAATGCTGGACTAGATGGGCCATGAGCCTGATCCAGCAGGGCTGTTCTTATGTAAGAAGTAGGAATGGAATGACTGCAAAACTCCAAAAGGATCAGCAGAGTCACACTCCCTCTGTCAGTATCTAATTAGAGATCATCCATTAGGCTGACAAAGACACTCTCAATCCCATAGCATGCCCAAAAGCCAGTTTGAAATGGGTCTAAATAATCAGTTTCCTCCAGGATTGTCTGGCGCTGAGAGGCCACCACACTCTCTATCACCTTGGCCAACCATGGGAGATTAGAGTTGACGTATAGAGGCCTAACTCTTAGGGGTCCAATGCAGGTTTTCCCCCCCTTCCAAATACGGTCTAATGACAGCCTCCTTAAGACAAGGAGGCATCCTACCCTCCCTCAGAGAAACATTTATGGTGTTTACCAGACACCCTCCAATAATTTGATTGTTAGATAAAATAAACAAAGTTGGGCAAGGTTCAAGAGAGCAGGTGATAGGATGCACATTCTGAAGCAGTATGTCCACATCTTCAGGAGTCACAAACGGAAAGTAATCCAATCTGACCATGCAAGAGGAGGTGCTGGATACCTCCATAACAGACTCTACCCTAATTGTAGAATCCAGTTTGGCCCAGTCTGGCCAAAATATGAGAGATTTTGTCTGTGGAAAATAATTAAAAGTGTCACAGTGGGTGACAAATTGTTCCAAATTTGGATTCAAAGGGTGTGTGTGTTATACTAGCCCTCTCACAACCCTAGAAAACTCAGCAGGATGTGAACTTGTGGATGCAATGTGGGCAGAAAAGAACTGCTGCATGTATTGCCAGAGTATAGATCTTCAAATGTGGTCTATTTTGTAATCTGTTAGTCAAGTCTTTCTCTATTTGCACTCTAGTCTCCATTTGCAATCTACCTTGCTGCTTCAGCTCTCACAATTCTTCAGAATACCATGGGGCTAATTTTGAAGTAGGTTGGAAAGGACACTTACGAGTGATTGTGTCTACTCTTCTAATGTGTTTGTTATTCCAATTTGCAACAGAGCATTGACAGAATCATTAGCAGATCCAACTTGAAATCGTTCCAAGGCTTCTTGGAATCCTATTGGATCCAATAACCTTCTAAGGTGGACCAAACTAATGGGTCCTTTATCCCTGCAAAGGTGGGTTGTGGTTTCAAATCCCAACACACACACAAACAAAACCTTTATTTCAATTCATTAACAAAAGGGCAGCAGTTCATTTAAAATCACAACCAAACATATAGGCCCAGTAAAACTTTTAAAAATTCATTAATAATTTAAGGGACACATTGACAAATTCTTCTACTCTTTCCTCAGCAAGAGTCTTCTACTCTTTCCCAGACAGCTATTATGTTTCTGACTTCCATTCCCCTGTAGGGATGTGCAAACTGGCTCAACCTCAAAAGCCTCCACCATAGGCCAGCCCCCTGTGGCATTGTGCCAGAGGCTTCACCCCTGACATTGCTCTCCTTTATAAGGGCCAAAAGTTGGCAGGAGGGAAACCCTACTGCATGACTCCCACTTACCCTGTGAGGCAAAGTTGGCCCAAGTGCTCAATATTAGAACAATTAGGAAGAGCAAAGCAACCAATAAGCAGCCAATAAGTACCTCTGTCTTATCTGGATTCATCCTCAGCTTGTTACCTCTCATCCAGCCCATCACTGCCTCCAGACAGGCATTTAGGGAGGTTATACCTCCTCCCAGTGAGGTTGAGGTGGAGAAATAGATTTGGGTGTCATCAGCATACTGATAACACCCTGCACCAAATCTCCTGATGATCTCTCCCAGTGGTTTCATGTAGATGTTAAACAAGATCGGAGACAATATGAAGCCCTGAGGGATACCATACAGAAGTTCAGTTTTTGAAGAACAACAGTCCCCGAAAGAAACCATTTGGAATCTGCCTGAGAGATAAGAGTGGAACCACTGCAAAGCAGTGCCTCCCACCCCCAACCGCCTCAGATGCTCCAGAAGGATACTATGGTCAATTGTATCGAAAGCCGCAAGAGAATCATACTTACTCTGTCAATTCCCAATTGTAGATCATCCATCAGGCTGACCAAGGCAGTCTCCACCCCATAGCCTACCTGAAAGCTGGTCTGAAATGGGTCTAGATAATCAGTTTCATCCAAGAGTGCCTGGAGTTAGGAGGCCACCACCCTCTCAATTACCTTGCCCAGCCATGGAAGGTTTGAGACAGGCCTATCTATAGTTGCTCAACCCACAGTGAGCATTAAAAAATCTAGGTAAAGAACAGGATGTCTCAGCATTGTTATTTATTGAAGTGAAACCTACCTTTATTTCGACGAGAGCCATCCATATTAGAAAATTCAATATGGTTTTCATCAGCCCAATAGAGTCTTCTGTTGACATAATCTATTGTAAGAGCCATTGGTCTAGATATCCTTGTTTCTATCACAACTGTCTGATTAGAACCATCCATGCCAACTCTGCCAATGTGAGGATATTCACAGCAATCAATCCAATACAAATATCTAGGGAACAAAATTGATAACCGTGTTGTATATACAAGTTACTGACTCATAGTAATAATCTATGTACACCCACAAACCAGGTTATTCTGATGATTATTATGTTTCTTATTTTTAAATGGATCATCATTCGAAGGTTACAGAGATGATTGCAAGATTTTGTGTTGCGGCATGTAAAATGAGATTAGATAAACTTAGCTGTTTATGACCTTGCCATCCTTGTAACTCAGTTTTATCTAATATATTCTTTTGATGTTGTATATTTTTACTGTATTGTATTGTTTTTATTCCTTGTTTTCTTGGTCATGGACTGTAATAATAAATTTGATTAGATTAGATTATGTATATTCTGTATCCCAAGGAGAGCTGGTCTTGTGGTAGCAAGCATGACTTGTCCTCTTAGCTAAGTAGGCTCCACCCTGGTTGCATGTGAATGGGAGACTAGAAGTGTGAGCACTGTAATATATTCCCCCTCAGGATGGAGCCGATCTGGGAAGAGCATCTAGGTTCCAAGTTCCCTCCTTGGCAGCATCTCCAAGATCAGGCTGAGAGAGATTCCTGCCTGCAGCCTTGGAGAAGCCACTGCCCATCTGTGAAGACAATACTGAGCTAGTTAGACCAATGGTCTGACTCAGTATATGGCAGCTTCCTATGTTTCCTATCATTCTTTAGATAGTAGTCCTAAACACCAAGTTTGGGTGTTTAGGACTACCATATACTTATGATGCAGTAAATCTCCTTATGATACATTTCCTGTTACAAGTGTAGAAGATGATCAAACTAGACATGTTGAGACAAACACATCTTCACGTGTTCACTCTATTCACGTATAAAATGGATGGCAGTGGTCTTACAGTAAAAGGAATGCATTGGAGAGGGCGCTGAACCTTCCTATCCCTCAGTTTATTCCTCCAAGCACATTTCTCCATTTCTGACTCACTTCCATGGCATGAAGGGAAAAAAAAATTTGTTGCAATGGACTGCAGGGAGGTAAGATGCAAGAAGGCATGGAAGGCTGACTCTCTCCCCCCGCCCCATGCATTCCTTATACTATTACTACAAGACCCTCGTGCCCATATTATATTTGAATGGGACAGACATACAAATGGAAGCTCTATCAACTATTTCCTCAAATTATAGAAATAGCACTGATTCACTAATCCTTCACCTTCCTGAACATATCAGAATAATATATGTATATTGACCCATTTAGTATGGCTTGCAAGGAAAATAGCCAATTTGTTATTTTCTTCCCAAGCTATACTAAATGGGTAAATATACATATATTCTTTCTCCTGATATGTTCAGGAAGGAGAAGGATTAGTGAATCAGTGCTGTTTCTATAGCCCGAGGAGAAGATTTTGCAGTATAATGTTTGGTGCTCTCTACTTTTACCATTCAAAGATCAAATTTGCAAATTTCAGAGAAGTGCCTGATGGGGGAAGTGCTGTCCACAGTAAAAGAGCAAATTGGCTAATATTTGAGGCAAATATCCTGTCAAGAAACAAAGTTGCACTACTGAAAGAAGCCTTAATATATGCTTTATAGATGCATATCTCATCCAATCGATTAATTGAGGTCGGAGCTTTACTTATTATTCTCAAGAACAGTTGTTCAAATATATACTAAACAATACTACCTGGAGCATTTCTAGATGGGGCTTTTAGCTCACTTCTCCTCCAGAATGGAGGCTGTGCTTTCCCATATCAGCCAGATTTACCCCAAAGCCCCTGCAAACTATTGGGGAGCACTCCAGACATGATTCAAGTTTTTCATTGCACATTAAGAGTGTAACCTGATTTATGTCTGGGGTTAAAAAATTCACTTTTTGCATCTTTTTTTAGGGCAAATTTGAATTTCGCAGTAAAGTCCCGCAGTAAAACCACAGTAAAGCTGCTGTCTGGTAATGCTCCTGATAATCTTTTTTCATGCTCTTTTATCTATTTAATGATATTTTGCATCAAACAAAAAAGCCTGAAACCAACTACATATATTTAAAACATTCCTTTATGCGTGCAAAGAATTAGAGATGTCCTTTAGGAATTTCTTTGAGTATATGTAAGTGGGACTTTCTGGAAAAGAAATGGCATGAGTGATACCCAAGTCTTTCACCTTGAATTTTTCAATTATTAGATTATGAAAGCTTTGTCTGTCCTTCAAATCAGTTATGCAGATACATACTAACCTCCATTAAGTATAGATTCTGATGAAGAGGAAGAACAAGAATATTTCACAGCCAGCATTTTCCTGACTACATATGATCAATTAACACATTAATTTATATTATAGCTCCATACCCAACTTGAGGATCTAAGGATAGATCTCTAGGGAATTTCACCCTTTTGCTCACAAGGACGGTGGGGTACAAGCCATTGAGTTTTGATACTTCAATTATCCTTTTTTCTGTGTCAGACCAATAAAGATTCTTTCCAACCCAGTCAACTGCTAGTGCATTAGGGACAGCTGTGTTATGAACTACCTAGATAAATTAAAATGGTGTAAGTAGTAGAATACACAGGAGGGGAATTAATTTTCTGTAAATATAAATAATTATATCACACCGACAAATACAATTGCCTAAACAAATCCCTAATACTTTATAATTGACAGGAGGTATATATACTGTAAGGATCATAAAAACCCACAAACAAGATTGAAACTAGAATTCTGTTAGGCTGTATGAAGTTGTTTTAATATAGTAATTCAGTTAAACATTTTTATATTCCCTTCCCAAACAATGGCTAGGATTCAAAAAGCTACTTTCAATATGCATGGTGAATTTGCTTTGACTTGCTTCTTTGAACAGCAAACTTGTATTATCATTTTTCACTAAGGGAATTCCTTAGATTCAAATGTGGCATAGTGGGCTGCTATTAGATAAACACAAGATCTCTCAAACATTCAGAATTAGTTGTGCATTCCTTTGAATCATGACCAATAGTACGTTTTTAGAAAAAAAGAAAATGAAGAAACTTTACTAGCAATCCATTATTTTATAATTCCATGATTACTTCCCAATCACCTTGACATCACTTCCATTCAAATTCATTCTGTTTATTCTACTGCCATTTGGTCTGCTGGAATCAATCCAATAGATGAACTCCTCTCTGTAATCAAAGTCTACTGCAATCACATTGTTCAAACCCTAAAAAGGAAAACAATAAACCTCAGGTTTTCCATAAAAAATTTAATACGACTACTATGACCATTCCTGCAATTCTCAGTAATCAAGTATTATGCAGACAGTTGTACAACAATATGAAGTTAAAATGAGACTACAAACCCACAGAACTCAGAGGTGTACGTATTAGAATAGCAATATCTTGAAACAAAGATATGTTATTATCAGTTCATCTACAACATTAATTCTGTTCATCTCTTGTTTGGGAAGTGTTCTCTTGTTGGGATGTGCACGGAACTGATTCAGCAGTCCTTTTCTGGAGTGCCGAACCAGTTCCACTGGCTTCAATCCCCTTTGGGGCAGCTTACTCTTTTGAATCCAGCCAGCTGCTGCTCCCTTAGGGGGCTTGGGGCCACACACACACACGTGTCTGAACTCCCTACTGACTGGAGTGTGTGACAGAACCCAGCAACCTCAAATATGCTATGGTAGGTGGAGAGCCTTACTCAAGAGTAATGGATTGTAGGGATGTGTGAATTGATTCTAGTATAAAACTATTTGTACCCGGATTTAGCTTATTTGAGTGATTTGTAGACAGAACAAATCACCCCTGTGCTCAATTGCCCAGATTCGGGTACAAAACAAATCAACCCAGATCAGACCCAAGAAATTTGGAGATTCGGACATCCATTCTGTGGCCAAAGTGGGTTGGGTGGTAGTGCCCAGTGGGTGGAAGCTACCTCCCAAATTACAAAGAAATTGGGCAAAGGGGTGATTTAAAAAAATCTTTTGAAGTTTGTGCATCTTTAAGCCTTTTCTCATAGGGAATAATGGGGATTTCAGGAACCTTATAACTCCAAGTGGGGGGCACCAGGTGGCTTAGAGCCAGTTGTGGTGGGTGGTAGTGACCAATGTGTGTAAGGAAGGATAAAGTATCACTGCTCATCTTCGTTCATTCATAATCTTCTTTGGTGCAAAATGATGAATAAACTTAGAAAGAATCCACTCTCATTTCCTACCAGAGAATCTACTCTTAGAACATTTCAGACATTGCGGGGGGAGGGACCCAGTGGCCTTGCTGTTTGGGGGGTGGTTGGCATCCTATGTGCACTACACCACAACCCACTTTGGGACACTCTGGTGCCCCCCCTCCAAGTGGAGTTATGGGGCTGCTGAAATTCCCCATTATTCCCTATGGGGGTGGGGAAGCTTAAAGACACACCAACTTCAAATGATTTTTAAAAACCACCCCTTTCACCAATTTATTTTAAATCTAGGTGGTAGCAGGCACTCCTTGGAGCACTACTACCCGACCCACACTTCTGCCCCGAATCTGCCACAAAGAAATGCCAAAACTTTTTTTAAAACACCCCTTTGCAATTTCTTTGAAAAATGAGTGGTAGCTTCCTTGCACCCATTGGGCACTACCACCCACCACAACCTGCTGTGGGCCACGCTGCTGCCCCCCACATGGAGTTATAAGGCTCCTGAAATCCCCATTATTCACTATTGGAAAAGGCTTAAAGATGTGCCAGCTTAAAAAAAAATTAAATCACCCCTTTGCCCAATTTCTTTGAAATTTGGGTGGTAGTTTCTACCCATTGGGCGCTACCACCCACCCCACTCTTTTTCCCTCAGAACCCCTTTTTTGCCCCAAATTGATTCAGATTCAGAAAATTACAGATTCGGAAAAGAGTCGGAAAAGTACAAGTTGAATCTTGGGTGATTTGGCGGGGGAGGGGGGCAGATTTGGACCTAAAACAAATCAGGGGTGCTTCGGTTTGGGTACAAATTGAAACAAAAAAATCAATTTGTGCACATCCCTAATGGATTGTGACCCTGCAGCAGAAACAAGAAATACACATGGGAGGCTGGAAACCATGGCACAGACTTGCAAGTAGGGATGTGCACAAAACCGGAAAAGCTGGTTTGGCTAGAATCTATGTTTATGGCTTAAAGTGGGAATTCGTTTGGCTAGAGGGAGCTGTTGGGTTCTTATATCAAATCTGAACAAGTTTAAGGTCTTGGGAAGATGAAGAGATGTAGATGCAGTTCAAAAGTTTTATTTAGGGTAAAATGGGGGCACAGAAATCAGAAGTGTAGTTAGGCAATGCAATAAATCTTAACTGATATTCTAGGCAAGAATATGATTGGTGATAGGTTAGCTTGAAGTCCTAATTAGAGATTGCTCAGCGGGCTAAGGTACTTAGACCAGAGCCGGGATTAAGGCTTGCTGTGGAAAGTGCTTGGAGAAAGCAGAGAGGAGAGGTAGGCTGCAAGGAGGCTTAGAAGGGCAATAGGTTAGTTTATCTATCTTTCCCAGTTATTCATTTATTCCCATTGATTGCATATTGGTTGGCATCTTCACCAGTAGACAAAAGCAATACAGATATATTCAAAATCAGAACCTAGGGTGAGAATTGAATCAATCAGGGGGTTTCTCCTTCCCTGTAGGGTATGGAGAGTATGGAGGGTATGGAGAGTCTTGCAAGACAAAGAAGTCCATTGCTGCTAAAATCTAATTACCCTGGGTATAACTTGCCCAACAAAGGCAAGGATAAAGTTATATCGATATGTGGTATGTGTTGAATAGAGCTGCGCTCAACCAATTAGCTTAAGAACAGGATACCTTCCAGGTGTTCAAGAATAACACATTTCCAGTTCTGATGTGCTCATTTCACCGACTCCTTGCCAGCTAAGTTGTTAATTCAGACCAGGTTAGGAAATGCACTGCGTATCTGTGTGACTCCCAAGGAGTGCTCCACAGTGGTCTCTTGTGAAAGGGAAGATTCATTCCCTGATTGATTCTCCTTAAGAAATGGGGTCTGCTCACCAGCTATTGTCTTCTCTTGTGAAAGAGAGGGATGCAAGTGTCCCATTCAGTCTTCGCTATTCTCACTTTGTGGCATGTTGCCCCATGCTTTGCTCATGCTGAGCAACCAGCTGTGGGTCTTGCCAAACCCAGGGAGGTGAAAATTTCACTATAGGGACTATGATTCTGTAATCCCGGGATGTGTAGCCATCCAGATAGAGGGGTGCTCTCTGAAACTGGGCTAGATTTCAGATAGAGGAGTGCTAGCCTGAAATTGGGCTCTCTGGCAACACTATAGGGAAGCCCATCCCTAAAGAAAACTGTTTCATTTTCTTGATGCACTGGGAGAATGATGTCCCTGAGCACATCCTGGGCAAAGCGGATTTTACTCACCGCAGCTTTACAATGAAGCATGAGGCCAAGGGAACTTAGTGACTGGCTGAGGAGTCTGGGCCAGCAGAGCAAGTGAGCAGTTGAAAGGCTAGACTACCCAGCCTCTCACTTGGGTTGGTAACAGCACCTTGGGGCAAAGTGTGGGCTTCACTGATCATCCATGTAGGAATTTTTTGGCCCTTCTTGTAAGATTTTTTGTTTTGTTTTTTATTTAGGCCTACTTCACACTATTCTCCTTAGGTAGCTAGGAGCAGTCTCAACAAGCAGGTACAGAGCAGGTTCTGGGATGCATAGACCAGTTTAAAGGTGAACACCCTAAGGTACATGTTTGGCATAAGAAGACAATAATTCCCTAGATGTTGTCTGGCTTAGGGAGCCACGGTAAGGAGGGACTTCTCTAGATAGGGGGGCCTTCGCCAATCTTAAATGCTTGGTGGGGTGCGGACAGAGTTCCTCACTGATATCTTGACCTTAGTGGGTCAACTGAGAAGAGCACCAGTCACGCTTTGGGTTGTATTGATGTTCTGGGATGTAATTGCCCATAAAGATTTCAGGCTAGAAACTTGCAGTGGGGCTAGTTCATTAGATGAGATCTCGATGTAGAGTGCTAATCATCTTTTCTGATAATAATTGGCAACTGTGAATTAATAAAGTTGAGGCCCATTTCTTCTGATGCTTCTGTGTCTTCACTGGTGTTGGGGCAGATATATTTTGCCCTTTAAACTGATATCTGACAGGTGATCTCTCTAGCAGCAGATGTTCAGGACTTAGTCTGAATAAAAATGGGAATGTGCTCATAGGCAGAGTGGACTGAAAATGCTCATTCTACTTTTTATTTTTTATTTTTTTTAAGGGATGTTTTCTCTTCTACTATTTTCCTAAAGGTACTGGGGGACACATGAGTTAAGTTTGTTTTATGTGTTTAATGGGAAATTTTAAATGCAGAACAGCTGTGCATATACAAAGATTATTCTGGGTTATTAAAATAAAGAAAACATTGCAGCCATTAGAACTGTTTTAAAATATGGAGATGGTTCAAAATATCACTAGGGATAGCTGGGGAGAAATTGGTTAAGTTTAAAATTAATATCTCTCTATCAGACACACACACACACACACACACACACACACACACACACACACACACTACCACCACCAGTGAGTCTTAGTACAAAGAAATATTTTGTGCTTTGTATTATTCACAGTTTGAGTATAAAGAGAGATCCAGGAGTCCAACTTTGCTCAACCTGGATAAGATCTCAAAGTCTGAAATGTATTACAGCTGGGGGAGAAAGCTTACTGCCGGGAATTTGAATGGCATGATAACTTAGATGCTGGAGAAGTCACAAAACGGAGCATATTTTGAGTTCAATGTGGCACCCTACCTAGTTTAAATACATCTGAGACATTTTAAAAATGAAATGTATTATTTTCATTGTTGTGGGCCATGAACAAATCAGTTGTCTTACAAAAAAATCAGACAGGAAGTGAATGTCCAGCATCTGAACTAATGCTGGGTACCCTGAGCTAGGAATGAAAAGCATTCATACATTCCAAGACTGCAGCTCTCTCTTTAGGGAGCTTTCTCTCTTTAAGGCAGTTATTGATGGCTGTAGGACACAAGGGTGTTTATCATGATGAGAATAATGCCAACAGTATGCATGTCAGTGAAACAAAAGTTTAGGGACATCTTATTAAATGGAGCAGGAAAAGGAAAAGTATTGGATATTCAATAACAATAGGCAGGTTCCATAGGGCTTCAAAATAAGCTAACATCCTGACTAACATAATTTATGCATAAATAGAGGTATCAGAGACATGACTGGAGCCCATGTACAATTGCCCAGTCCCTCTATACATGCACTGTTGTGCAAGTGCACAAAATATTCCCACTTTGCCCATGCTCTTGAAGTCAGAAAACAAATTTCTGAGGGTTTTTAGAGATACTGAGAAGAGTGAGCACTTAATCTATTACCAATCAGATGAGATCTATTGTTCTTTCTAACAAGAAATGGAAGGAATGGGTTCTGGTCTAAGCATATATGGACATAAAGAGTGATTACAGTATTACAACAGTATTTTGTGGGTCTCTTTGACCCCTAGCACTGTAAGTGCATCGTCTTCATGTAATGCAACAAGGGCTGTCAATATCCCACTATTAGAAACTGCAATTTTAAATATGAAGGGGTGGTGAATGAAATGCTACAGGCCACTTAACCTCATTAAGAATGACCCTGACCTGGAACATGGACTTCCAGAACATTAAACACATTTTATTAATTTATTTCCTTCTCAAATGGGGTATGATCCACTTCAATTTTGCCCAAGATTCTTAAAAAATCTTCCATTTAAGAGAATAGTTAAGGTAAGAACAGATTCACTCAAACACCAAAGCGCATGAAAAAGTGAACGCACCTGTCTTAATTTCTGTACAATGGTAACAGTTGCACATTCTACAGTCTCACATGCAGCCCATTTGCATGTAACATGAAACCAGAGTTGAAGGGAACTCAGGTTGTAATCTTTATATGTCCAAATTTGTTGTGAACCACCCTGAGACCTTAGGTTAGGGCGGTATAAAAATGCACTAAATAAATAATAATAAATAAATGCACGGAACTGAAATTAAAACCCCAAAGTGACCTGAGGTTTCTCTTCTGAGACTCCCATTTGAAGTATCATTTTTCTTCTTCTGAGACCTCCACTTTGGTTTTTAGTGGTGTTTGCAGCAGTTTGGCAGTGCCAGCATTCTGTCCGAATGCTGTACCACAGTCTTACTCTGTTGCAACCAGAGTTGAGGGAAGAAATTCCTCCCTCACTCCAGCTGTGATTGGCTGCCGGGGCTTTCCTTCACTCAAGAAGGAAGCCCACACAGTCATTTCCTCCTCCTCACTGCAGTCTTCCTGATTGCAGAAAGCTTCCTGTCTGTTATGTGCGTATGCAGACAGAAGGGCAGAGTGTGGGGGAGTGGAACTATGGGTCCATTGGACCTGCGGTTCTGCGTTACATGCAAATGTGGCAATACTCTGCTCATTTACAACTTAGCTTCCATATAACCACACTTTTCACTTGGTCTTTCAGTTCCAATCGTCTTCCTCGGCAGGCTGAGAACAGCTGTGGAGTCAGTAGTTTGTCAATCTTTTTCTTAAAAAATGTATTTCAACACTAAACTCTCAATCTTGATCACTAACCTCATCTAAGGCTTAGGTTAGGCTGCAATCTTGTACATGGTTGATCAAAAGTAAAACCAGCAAAGTAACAATTCAAACATTATAAGAACATAAGATTTGTTTTACATTTAATAAATCCATTTTAAACAGAGCTAGCTTGTTGCAAAGGCCAGTCCTACAGGGATGTGCATGGAACCAGTTTGTACACTCCCAGGAGGGTGTGAATGGAGGGGGTAGCTTTAAGGGGCAGGGAAGGCGCTGCCTCCCTCATAGCCCTCATCCTGCTGCTTTTCACCCACTGGCGCCCTCCAAGAATGTGGGCACACTGGGCTGCAGCATTCCTGTTTGCAGCCCCGATCAGCATCGCCACGCTCATAGCCAACGCTCATGCACATGGCACAAATGCGCTATCGGAGCTAAAAAAAACCCCCTCGTACCAGTTTGGACACTGGCAGACCGGTTTGGCACTCCATAAAGGGAGTGCCAAACTAGTTCTGAGCACATCCTTACTGTCCTATCCATCTTTACTCATGAATAGAGGACTTGCTCATCTTTCAGATAATGACTTGTATGTCATCTCATGTTGATACAGACACTTGCCCAAATGCCTGTCTGTCCTTAGATGTATATCTCTTTGATTATTCAACTTTGTTTCCCCTTCCTCCCCACTCTGATGGGCAGCTTATCATTACTAACACATGCCATTCTCTCTAAACCAAATGAAAGAGTATATGGAAAGCAGAGGGGCTTAGGTAGCCATTGCCTCTGTAATGCAGTATTCCCCTAAGTTGCAGAAGTCAGTTTTTACTATATCAGTGCTTTAATTTATCTGATTCTGACTAAATATTGCATCCCTAATAAGTATATTGTTGGTTATCCATTAATTTTGCATCATAGTAACTTATAGAACTACTGCCTACATATTTAAAGCAACTCAGAAATATGATTTTAAGGAAGATGCCACATACTTAATACGGAAATAACTAAGTCCATGGAATTGCGCTGGTTTCAGTGGAAGTACTTGTGCATAGCACTCAAATTGTTATGCTCATTATGCACTCTAAATGCATAAAAGCAATAAGTATTAAGATTTAACTTATACCACAATATGAATTATACCTGTTTCAGTGAAGTGTAGTTGGATCCGTCAGTGCTGATTTTTCTTATCTCATGATGATCAGCCAGAATTAAGAAAGGTTCTTCATCTAAATATAGGAAAATGAAATAATATTATGCTAGCAGCTTTTAAGTTAATTTATGGAACTTCATGAATATAGTGTGCAGAAACACAAGTGATGAAAAATAAAATGTTACATGCTGTGAACAGTGTTATGGATGAAAGAAACATTAAAAGCATAATATTTCAAGTAAGATCAACGATGCGTCATAAACTGAACAAGAGATTCAATTAGCATCTCTTTCGGAGTACTTTAATTTAGCCTTTGTAATGCAGAAAATGTATTAGCACTCACAATAATTTCAATTTCAAAATGAATTTGAACACAGCTACTTGGTCTGGCTTTTAAGGAACAAATAGGTGATATATTTCAGTTGACATTAAGAAAAGGGGGATTTTAAACTGTCAAATAGTTCAAATTAATTCACACTACAATATTCAGCTAGTAGTGAGCTAAGTAGCTTTGAATAGTTTTATATTCTTAATGTTAATACATCTTTACAACATTTATTATACCTGTGGAGTATACTTTGAGATACTGGACACTTAAACAGTATACTGAGAAAAGTATTTAAGAAATTTGCAGTTATACAAATGCTTGGCAAAATCAGTCCCTTCTGATCCCAGGGATGTGGAGTAGCTTTTCAGAGACTCTGGGAAGCACGGCAGAGCCATTTCAGACTCCGCTGGAACAGTCTAAATTGTGCTGGTGCTGTAGACAACCAAAAGAAAAGGTAGGATGGGCTCTCATGTCCAACCTCACTTTTAGCTGGGGTAGTGAGTCTGGGCTACCCAGTGACAGAGCTACTGGGCTCCCACTGGTACAGACGACCAGGCATTCCTGGGTTAACCCTCTTCTACCCAGGAATCTCTCTTTGTGAGATCGGAAAATCCCATTTGGGTTTGTCTGGTCCAGGAGAGGGATGCGCAGGACACCCACCCTTGAAATGTCACTACCCCTGTAGCAACTCTCTCTGCTTTCCTTGAAATCCCTCAGATGTTTCACAGGGGCAGACTCTCCAGATTTGCCCTAAAACAGAGTGGCAATTTTAGACACCTCCTCACCTATGCCATAATATTCTCCATTTATATGCAATACTTGTATCTGAATTCAAAACCGCAGCGTGTAGTCTGACATCCAGACATGTCCTCAAATATGAAATAGGTTGTTCTAAGAGAGCTTGCTTGTTAATGGAAAGTGTAATACGTTGCAACTAACTGAAGTCCCATTGCTTTCAGTGAGACTTACTAGTTATGATTAAAATAGGTACACTGGAGCTTAAATATTTTGTGTATTAAAAAATGGTGATACCTGAAAGAGATTTGCAGCCATTTTGGTTATTAGGTTGCACTTCATAACCATCTGCACACAAACATTTGTAGGTTCCATATGTATTAATACATTGCTGACTGCATGGAAAGCCAGATGAACATTCATCAATGTCTACACATGTTTTGCCATCATCCTTTATATGGAAGCCAGGCCAACATTTACACTAGAAGAAAAAATAAAGCAAGTTATACACAGAGCACACTAAGGCTAGTATTGCCGTCCTCCCCAGCATGATATCAGTTGTTCAAAAAGCTTTTAAACACCTGCAATCCAAACAACATAGAATCCAGACCTCTAATAATAACCCACTTCAAAAGAAAATCTCATGGCGATTTTCAGTGTTCCAAATGGAGTATTCTTTTTTTGCCTACTGTACACTGGCAACATTCTGTGAAATGAGAACCTATACAGTCCTTTAGACCCTTGCAGTACTTCATAGCACATATCTGTTTGAAAACAGGTCAATCAAGTTTCTGAGGCTCAGGGTGAAACTATACTTTCCACATCCACCATATGTCTTCAAAGCCTAGCTGCTGCTGCCTTTTTTTCTCTTTTTCTTTTTGTAATGTAGGCCAGGCGAGTACAGTTTCTAGAAGAGTGGTAGAGAGGAAGAAAGCACTTAATCCTCCCTTCCCCTGAGGCTTATCCTCTCCGACTCTCCCACATCCAGCTTATTCCCCAGCAGGAGTTCTATATTTCCATTGCAAGTTTTCATCACAAACACAAGTCTGTAACCTGGACTTTTTTTGCTAGAAATCAAGCTCTCCTGGTCCAGCTTTCCTAGCAGAAGAGGCAGTGAGGCTCTGAAAATATGCATTTGGGGTGAAATGTATAGCATACCCTAAGCATACAGACATGACTGCTGTATCTATAAGTAGTGTTTATAATTCTCAATTTTTAGCTTTTAAAATAACTTTTAATTTGAAATGTAACTCTGATTGCGGTTTTAGCCTGATTTTTAACTTGTTTACTTAATTTGGTTAATTTTATTATTTTTATTTTACATTGTCTCTATTTTATTGTTGTGAGCTGCCCTGAGCAGTACTGGAGGCGGAGTACAAATATTAAAATAAATAATAAATAATAATAAATGATTGCTGTGTCTATAACTATTTCTCCGTTGCTAACTGAAAAGATACTGAGCCTGTTCTCATGACCATATGGGAGTGGGCTGGAGGGAAGGCATGCTCCTACCTTGTGCCTTCCAGATGACCAGAGTCTCATTTTGGCTCTACAGTTTGCATGCCCAAATGAATGCTGCAGCAGCATTCCCCATTGTTGATATCAGGAGCAGGGCCCTCCGGCTATCCCACAATGCATTGTGAGAGCAGCAGAAAGGCAGTCCTCAGTACTGCAGCAGCTCCATGCTGTCTGGCCCCACAAGCCACAGGACTGCCTGAGAACAGTTTAAAATGATATGACAGCACAAATAAACAAATTAAAAAGGTAGGATGGGCTTCATTTTTGTCCTACCTCACTTTTAACTTCGGTAGTGGATCTGGGCTACCCAGATTTAGAACTGCTGGGTCGGGAGTAGGGGTGTACACGGAACCGCCAACTGCAGACTGGTACTGGGTGGGGGGGGGGTTCTTTTAGAGCGGCGGGAGGGTTTACTTACCCCTCCCGCTGCTTTCCCGCTTGGCGCCCGTAATCTTTAGAATAATTGGGGCGGCAGGCCACCAGCCACCCCTGCTGCCGCCCCCGCGACCGGATTAGGGGCCAAATCGGCCCAAACTACTGCCACCGCCGCCGACCACCCACCCAACCGCCCAACACAAGGCCCAATTTCGGGCCAAGGAAGCCACCCCCCACACGGGCGATGATGGGCCGAATCGGCCCAAACTACAGCCGACGACCACCCACCCACCCTCCCAGCCGCCCAAGTCCTCACCACAACAAGGCCCGCATCAGTCGGGCTGATCAGGGCCCCACAATTCGAAAAGGAGAGGAGCTCGCAAACAGAGCTCCTCTCTCTGAAAAGTCTTGGCCCGAACTGGGGCTTTGGGCACAAAGGATGCTTGGGAGTTCCGAAGAGCGTCAGAATTCCCAGGCGTCCTTTGCGCCCAAAGCCCCAGTTCGGGCCGAGACTTTGCAGAGAGAGGAGCTCTGTTTGCGAGCTCCTCTCCTTTTCGAATTGTGGGGCCCTGATCAGCCCGACCGATGCGGGCCTTGTTGTGGTGAGGACTCGGGTGGCTGGGAGGGCGGGCGGGTGGGCGGTGGCGGCTGTAGTTTGAGCCGATTCGGCCTGTCATCGGCCGTGTGGGGGGTGGCTTCCTTGGCCCGAAATCGGGCCTTGTGTTGGGCAGTTGGGTGGGTGGTCGTCGGCGGCGGCTGCGGCAGTAGTTTGGGCCGATTTGGCCCCTAATCCGGTTGCGGGGGGGGGCGGCGGGGGTGGCTGGTGTCCTGCCGCCCCAATTATTCTAAAGATTACAGGCGCCAAGTGGGAAAGTGGCGGGAGGGGTAAGTAAACCCTCCCGCCGCTCTTAAAGAAACCCCCCCACCCGAACTGGACCGCCCAGGTCCGGACCAGTCCGGAGGCTTTTTAAATGGTCTCCGGACCGGTCCGGGCCCATCCCTAGTCAGGAGGGCTCCTGGTGCCCTAGAAGACCACAAATTCCTGGGTTAACCGTCTCCTACCTAGGAATCTCTGGTGGTGAGAACAGGCTCACTGGTACATATGTGCATTTCAACAACCTCCCTTTCCTGCAGCTGACATTTTCTGTGTCACCTCAGAAAATGTCCCTATGGCTATGCAACTCTCAGGGAAATATTTTCTGGAGACACATAAGTCGTCCACAAAACCTTTTTAGAAGGGTGGAGAGGGCTGGAGGGGGAGGCAGGAGTGCTCCTACCTTTCCCCCAGACAATGTTCTTTTATTCATGGACCAAGTGGGCACCCTGGAGAGCAGGAAAACACAGCCTGGCTTCCAGATACTCCTCAATGCACCACCCGAGAAGCATGGTGCATTGAGGGAGCCCCCCTCAGCCAGGCGCTCTAAATGCCTGGCTCTATGTCTGGTCAGGCTGCCTGCAGCCCAAGCAGACACATGACTGGGGATCCAGGGGGAAGGGCATGCTCACACCCTTCTACCCAGGTAGAAGCTCAGGCAAAAACCCTGGGCTACCCTGCAGGGCAGTGCCGGGATCAGCCGCAATCCCGCTGTTTCAAACAAGCAGCCCTATACCAATAGGGCTGCACAAGCCCAGGTTGGGCTGTTCATGTGAATAGCTTCAAATAGTTCTTTCCCACAAAGCACTAAGTGAGGCTATTCACATCAAAATTTCCCCCCACTTTTGAGCTAGCAGTGGAATGGAACTTTGCAGAAGCACTGGTGCTTCATGACTAAGTTGTCAGACAATGTTCTTCTTCCACGACAGTTTAATTGCTACACTAATAATTTGTATTCTTTTCCAGCCCGCTCCTTTCCTGGCCAAAATAGGGCAGTGAAGAAGAAAGAAATGATAGTCCCTCCTTTGCTCAGCTTGTTCACTACTGCTGAGCTGAGAAGCCAATTTTGGTGTGTTGACCAGGGCTGTCCTTAGAGAGCCCTGGCGGCATGTAGGGCCTGGGGCAAATCAGCCAGTGCAGGGCCACCTTCCAGTTAATTCTAATGGGAGTTTAAAAAGCAGGGCCTGGGGTGGTAACCCTTCTTGCCATGCCCTAAGGACAGCACTGGGGTTGACTAGTATATCATGGGAGTGGGAGCAGTCATGGAGATAGTGTAGAAGACGGTGGGACACTTTGCTTCTGTTTCTTGTTGAAATCTTTCTTTTCTGATTCTGTTTAAAACAACTAAGGATAAATAGAAGAAAGCAAAAAGAAAATGTGTGTGGGAGTGGTTGTTTAGGAGCAGCCATATAATCTTGTTACCTGTTTGTTACAGAGGGCTGGCATGGGAAGCTATATTTTCCCCTTGGTATATTAGCAATTTGACCCTCTCTCTCAGCGAAGAGTTTCCTAAATGTGTATAGTGAATAGGGATGTGCACGAACCGGTCCAGAGGCCATGTTGGAGGCCTCCGAACCGGTTCGGAACCGGACCGGTCTGGCAGTCCGGCACCGAGGGGGGGTCTACCTTTAAGGGCGGGGGGGTAGAACTTACCCCTCCCGCCACTCTTCCCCCTCCGGCACTGTAGTTTAAAGCGAAGTTTTTGGGGGCGGCAGGGTTCCTCGCTGCCGCCCCTACCCCCGTCGTCGCCTGGAAGTCTCTGTAATAGCAGCACGCATGTGCGCGTGGCGGCACGTGCGCGCCTGTCGCCGCCATGTGCGCGCGCGCCGCCATGCGCACTGCTATTACAGAGACTTCCAGGTGACGACAGGGGTAGGGGCGGCAGCAAGGAACACTGTCGCCCCAAAAACTTCATTTTAAACTACAGCGCCGGAGGGGGAAGAGCGGCGGGAGGGGTAAGTTCTACCCCCCCGCCCTTAAAGGTAGACCCCCCCTCGGTGCCGGTCCGGACTGGTCCGGACCATGCACATCCCTAATAGTGAATACTGCCTTCCCTAGATACTTCTAGAGAAGGCAACACATTCTTACATTTTTTTTAATAATTGCAAGAACTATGCAGTCCAAGATATTCCATTTCAACTATTCAGGATTTTTTTTAAAGGTATACATTTGAGATTGCTTGGATTGGGGGCTCTCCCCAAACAATGGCTGCTTCTGCATTCTCTCCCAGGCATAGCCAGAGGAGCATATAGCACAATAATTCCTATCCATCTTCCACAAGGGGAAAAGATTCTGTCTCTTCAAGGGTTCTGAAGACACTAGACATCCCAGAATTACAAGTAATTGTACAAACTATAGAAATGAGGGGGGAAATGGAATATGTTGAATGCTTAAGTCCTTGGCATGTAGACACTTAATAAATTTTTCTGATCTGCGACCTTTATCCAGACTTTGTTCATACTGTTACACATATGCAGTTTGCTGCACTTTTCACTTTCCGCCACTTGCAACTTACCAATGTTCCTAGCACATATGTGCAGATGAAGTGACAATGCAAAACATAATCTTGATGTACTTGTACAATCACATCTAGATTCCATTAGCATTGTATTGCTAATGTTTAATGAAAAAAAACCTACTGGCTGACATCCAGATTAATACTGCACTGCTGTGGCAGTGCTGCATTCCAGAGTAATGCTGTACCATCATGTGAGCGGTGGGAGAGGTGATTTTTCTCTGTAGCCCACTGTGTGTCACAGAAATAAGTCACTGAGTGTTGCTTAACTGCCAGCCATTCAATGTAGCCATTCATTTTGTTGACTGGTGCTATTTTTCATATTTTCTGCTACTGACTATTTCAAACGATAGTCTATATTATGCTATTTTGTAATTTTAAATTGTATTAATTGTATTATTGTTTTTCCTATGAGCTAAATTCCTTCAGAGAAAAATGGTGGGATTTTAAAATTTAAGAAAATAATAATGAAATAAAGGGGGGGGATACATTATTTTGAAGACAATTGCCATATTAACCCACTAGATTGGGATATGTTTTTTTACTACTACTTCCCCAATGTACAGTCAGTCTTTCTTCTTTATTTCTCTCCCTGCTAAAAACTTTAGTTAATGGCCTTTGTGCTTAAAAACTAAGCTGGAGGACTGGACCAGTGGAGACTGTCTTTGATCTTGAATTATGGAAGTTCTTCGTTCTGCTTTGATTGGAAGAAAGACCTAGCCATGAGGCCTTTGCACACTGAAAACTGTTGGCTCTAATCTGACCCAACAGGAAAAATGATGTGAGGGATTGACATGATCCCTCCCGAAACTGTTTGGTCAGATTGAAAATCTAACAATTTTCAGACATTCTGTTGGGATTTACGTGTTAAAGTCTTTTCCCTTCAACTTGGAAGGTGAAAAAGAATTTTCCTCTCAGCTGAACAGCATATTCTCTTTTGTCTTTTTGTCTGGTTGGGATTTAAAAGTTAAAGGAAATTATTTTGGTATTTAAATTTGGGATTTAAATGTTAAAAAGGGAAAACACCTTTAACTTAAATCCCAACTAAGGAAAGAAAACCTGCCTCTAAGCTGAGAGGAGACCTCTCTTTTCCACTGTAGGGTCCAACCGGTATGTCGGAATTGTGACAGAGTTCTGTCATGACAGGAGGGATGTTAGTAGGAGTTGTGACTGACCGGGGTCCCTCTGGTTGTGACAGAACTCTTTCCTATAGTACTCAACAGAAGGCATTCAACATGCCTCTTGCTCAGACATGACTGCACAGAACTAATAACCATAATGTAGATTCATTTCACTTTCTAAAGCCTATGTTATTTTGCTTTCCTTAAAATCATATTTATAGATATGGAAGACCTACAAGCAGCTACAGAAGCTCTACTCTGGGCTGTCACCACTGGAAATATGACTGGTGTGTACGAGGGACACAGCCATCTTTTGCTGGTGATGCTTCAATTGCAGAATACTTTCCCTGGTGAAATGTGACATATTCCCTCTCTTTCAGTCTTCATACGGGTAAGACATTTTTATTCAGGCAAGCAGTTGGAGCTTAATTTTATTGCTGTTTTAGTTGTTCTTGTGCTGCTGCTATTGCCGTTTACTGCTGGTTTTTATTGATTGTTAAATTGATGTTTACTGTTGTGTTTTTATAATGTTGTACAACACTGTGAATGCATTTTTAATGCAGAAAGTGGGCTATGGAAATGGGCTATTCAGAAAGTGGGCTATGAAATACTCAAATTAAATAAATAAAAGAAAAAGGTAGCTGCTGACATGGCTGAAGACCTCCATTGATGGTAGGGACCTTTTGGGGCTGCTGTGTAACTTATAAGCACACCCAATGGTGTAGTGATGGGGCTGCTGTGGAATAACTTTAAACCACTTCCAAGAAGCAGTGTAGTGCTACTTTCCATTGGAAACGATGCAAAGGAGCACTGTCCAGAAGCAGTTTCAAGTCATTCCAGCAGCATATTAGTTGCTATCCAGAAGCAGTTTCAAGTCATTCCAGCCGCCCCATCAAGTCCGTAATGTCAACAGAGGGCTGCCAGTCATGTTGGCCAGTATTAGTCTCAGAGTCAATGGTAGTGGTGTTATTATTATTGTACAACTATAAAACAGCAAAGGGTAGTGAACACAAGACTTATGTCCTTTTGATAGGACTATCTCTTTTAAAGGAAGTCTCAAATTCTAGTATATGGAAGCCATATTTATTTATTTTAAAATGACATAATATACTGTTTTACACACCATGACTACCAACCTTGTACCCAACTGGAAGATCCTGACAATCTTGAGAACACCCACTGACTTTCTTACTCAAACATTCATTAACATGGCAGTTTCTCTCATCAGATCCATCACCACAATCCTGTTTAGAATCACAAACATCTTCTTGAGGAATACACTTGCCATTTTTACACATAAAAAAGGAACTGTTGCATGACTGTTCTGAAAAAAAGAAACAAGGGGGGGGAAGAAAGGAGACAAATGAAATGCAAGGAATATATCAAGACATTTTATTTGAAAGTAGACCAGCTTAATTTATGAACAGGGCATAGGTCAGTGAAAATGCAGTTCCTTCACAGTCTGCTTACATGTGGTGCACAACACAACAACATTAACAACTAGAGGAAGTTTGCCACTGATTTCAGTGACATGTGAATTGCACCAACAAACCTGAAACAACTACAATTATTCAGGAGCATACTGTGATCAAATACTCTTCAAAAAAATACCATTACTGCTTTTTTTCCCTTTTCTTCAACTTGATCTCTCATAATGATATTAATATAGATTAATTTGATAATGGCACAATATTGGATATATTTTGCCATTATCAAATTAATCCTCACAAGCAACAAATTTTAACAAGACATAATATTGTTCTACCATATTCTAAGATCTAAAAGTAGGTAGCAATTTGGTAATTATTCTACCCAAACCTTAATTACCATAAGCCAGTTTGAATAAAAATAACATTCGAGATTTTTTAAATAACATATCAATGGGCAGGTAGATTATTTCAAAACACTACCTGAAATCATTACTGAAAATAAAAATCCAGCATGAGCCAATGATATTAATCATCAGGTGTAATTTGAATTGCTGCACGACATCTAGATTTGCAGCTACAGGGAGCCCAAATATTTTTCTATCTAAGAAAGAGACTATAAATATATACATTCAGGAGTGCAGCTAAATATATTTTTAGAGTCTAATTTACTGCACATATTGAACCTATATCAGAAAATGATGGATGGTATAGTCAGTGAAGTGCAGAAAGTCTCTTACAAATGTGGATTCTATTCTTTGAGTAGATCAACTTTAAAAAAAACACCACAACAGTGCTCTGATATAGCAAGGGCAATCAGCCATATACACACATCTGATGTGCAACAACCATGGTGCACTGCATGTGCACTGCTAAATACCATTCTACTATGTGGCTCCTCTCTCACCTCCAACAGTGCTAAACATGTTTGGTAGAAAAACTCCCCAGGATCAGCATCATGTGTGCAACTGTTGCACACAAGGTTAACTTGACTGGGACCAAAAAGCTTTCAAGTGTTTGGCTAGGGGATAAAATGGCACCCTAAAGTAGGAGCACATAAGAGAAAGCAAAATATGATGCTAGAGAAATAATATTTTGGATAAGGGGATTAGACAACTCAGAGCTATAACCTTTTCTAAACTCTTCTTAAGCCCTCAACATTCAGCATGTTATGTCAGTAGCAGTAGCAGGAACGGCCAGTGCAGGCGCCGCTGGGGGTGGTGGTGAGAGGCAGCTTTAAGCATAAAATAGAAGGTGCTTCCCTCCACTCTGGCAGCACCTGCAAGCTGCTCCCAGCAACAGGGCGCCACCCACCACTCCCTGCAGCAGGGGATTGCCTCCTTTACTCACCTGGCCACCAATGGGGGATCAGTTCTGCGGAAACCAGGTGAGTGGTAGAGCTAATCCCCTGCTGCAGGGAGTGCTTGGCGGCCACTGTAGCTCGGAGCAGTTCACAGGTGCAGCTGGAGAGGAGGTAAGCGTCTTCTAATTTATACTTAAAGGTGCCTCTCGCCACCCCTCCCCTCCAGGCAACAACTGGTCTGTAGCTCAACGAACACAAACACTTATATGGACAGTGGGCTACATCCAGATTAGTACTGTGCTAGTAAATACGTGCCTCTGTTACGCTACCACAAATGGAAGCTGAATGCATGATCATACAAGTGCTGTTTCAGGGGATTATATTATAATATATTATTATTGTTAGACAGTCAGACAGGTGTTATTGATTGGTTTGTTTTATCCAGACATCGAGTCCTTCCCAAGGACTTGGGATGCCAGAATTTTATCCTATACCATAAAACCCTTCAGCATGCGGCCGTGCTGCCCGTGTCTTTTTGGGCCGTTCTGGGCATGCGCGGGAAAAGAGTGCTGGCGAGGCCCGGCGGGGCAACTGGCCCCGATGGTGGCGGCAGCCGCCACGGCGAGAGGGCCACAAGGATAGCAGAGGCAGCGGCATAGGGTCCGGACCGGCCTCAAGGAAGGGAGAGTCGGAGGGGGCGGGCGGCACTATGGGCGGCGGGGGCGGCACTCAGTCCGGACGTGGGGAGAGAAGAAACAGCGGCGGCGGCCCCGGAACGGCAGAACAAGGAGAACAGCAACAAGAACTACAATGGGCAGCAATTTCTGGGAACCAGCCGCACGATGCCCAACACAAAAAGTGACATGAAGCATGACACACAGAGCCAGATCCAACGCCCCCCGCCCGCCCGGCCACCCAGGAGCCAACACTATAAATATAAAAAATATATTGTTGCCCGCCCCCCCTTCCGTTCTAAACCGGAGCAGGAAGAACTCCCCGCCCACAGCCAAGGGCGGGGGGGGGGAGGGGGCAAGAGAGACCATACGTGGGGGGGGCACCAGGAGTTTGCTCTGCTGCCTGGTAAGCCAGTCCGAGCCTGCTACTGGGGTAAAACCTGCAAGAGGAGAAAACAGCACCTGGCGTGGTCTCTCCAAGCAGGCACGGCAGCCACAGGCAGCGACAGCCAAAGCTGGGAGCGCATGGTTGTTCCGTGCAGGAAAGGGGGCGGGGCTGTCCCTTGGCTTCCGCTCAACTCATCCTTGGGTTTGAGGGAAGTGAGAGGCTCCCAGCCCCACTTCCATCCTCTCCTCAGCAGAGCGATAGCCCCGCACGGAGGAGGAGAATCTGGTGATCACCTCCTTCCCTCCCTGTTGAGTGCTGCGCACACGTCTGCTTCAAATGCTGGCTCTCTCTCCGAACTGCTAGAAAATCGCTTTGTGTGAGTGTTAAGGGAAGCCTTTTCTCTACCCCTCCCCACCCTCCTTTGAGTTTTGTCCTCAGTGCATTAGGGGTTGCCACCAGAAATCACCTCAGATCGCGAGTACAGGAGAAATTACAAAGCACCCACTCTTTACCCCTCCACGACTGCTGGCCAGAAAAACAGACAAAAAGACGTTGAGGGGAGATGCACTGCTTAGAGCACTGCTTGCTCATCAATAAGATAAAGTTATTTTTAAAATAAGCCTTGAAAAAGGTCGAAAAAACAAAAGGGACAAAAAAACATCACCATGTAAATTGTAGTTGAACCATGACGTAACTAATTCCAAGGCCCAACACAAATTTATGAAACTTGAAGGGGAAAAAAAACTTCTCATAATAGAGAGACCATGTGGCACCAATAAAGAATATTATTTACTCAAAAAATAGCCTCATAAGTATGTAAAAACTAAATAAGGGAGAAAGAAGAGCAAAACAAGAAAAAAAGGGGGCAAGAGAGACGGAGAAGTAAGAAAGGGGGGGGGGGAAGCTAGCGCCCGTTATTATAACGGGCTTAAAAATACTAGTTGTCAATAATGTTGCTGTTATAGATATCATCGCAGAATATAGGCTGTTCCCAGTAAAGTTGCTTTTTGTAATTGGCTGATGGTGATTTTGGTGGCCCCTATGGTGCTGAGGTGCTCTTCAAGTTGTTTTGGAATTGCACCTAGGGCACCAATTACCACTGGGATTATTTTGGTCTTCTTCTGCCACAGCCTTTCAATTTCAATTTGTAGATCTTTGTATTTTGTGATTTTTTCTATTTCTTTTTCTTCCATTCTGCTATCCTCTGGTATTGCTATGTTGATTATTTTAACTGTTTTTTCTTTCTTCTCGACTACAGTTATATCTGGTGTTTTGTGTGGCAGATGTTTGTCTGTTTGTAGCTGGAAGTCCCATAATATTTTTGCTTCTTCATTTTCTACAGCTTTTTCAATTTTATGGTCCCACCAATTTTTGGCTACAGGTAGCTTGTATTTTTTGCAGATGTTCCAGTGTATCATCCCTGCTACCTTGTCATGCCTTTGTTTGTAGTCAGTCTGTGCGATCTTTTTACAACAGCTGATTAGGTGGTCCACTGTTTCATCTGCTTCTTTACAAAGGCGACACTTGCTGTTTGTTGTTGACTTTTCTACTTTTGCTCTTATTGCATTTGTTCTTAGTGCCTGTTCTTGTGCAGCCAGTATTAAACCCTCTGTTTCTTTCTTCAAGTTGCCATTCTTAAGCCATTGCCAGGTCTTGGTGATGTCTGATTTTCCACTTATATTGTGCAAATATTGACCATGCAGTGGCTTATTTTTCCATTTTTCTGCTCGGTTCTTGACTTGTTCTTTCTTGTATGCCTGCTTTGTTTCATTGGTGTTGAATAGTTTCTTGTTCTTGACCATTTTAAGTGCATCTTCTTCACTGTCCTTCATATATTCTTCAAGGCCTCTTTTCTCCTCCTCTACTGTTTGATGGACTTGCAGCATTCCTTTTCCACCTGAGCTGCGAGGGAGGTATAGCCTATCTACATCACTGCAGGGGTGCAGAGCATGATTGATGGTCATTATTTTCCTGGTCTTACAGTCTAGCATCTTTATTATTATTACTATTATTATTTCTTGTTTACACAGTCAGACAGGTGTTATTGACTTGTTTGTTTTATCCAGACATCGAGTCTTTCCCGAGGACCTGGGATGGTTGAATTTTGTTGTTGTTGTTATTACTGAAAAAATTGTCATGCTTGTTTGGACAACAGCAGAGAGGTACTGTTTGTGGAGAAACGGTTTGAGAAAATTCTCCAACATTACTACTTGAGAGCAACCCTAAAATAATCTTGGGATTTCAGTTTCTCCGTGGATTAAGCCTGAATTTCTCTTTTGAATTATATTTTGAAGAAGTGTTGGTTCAATTGCAGTCCCTGTGGCAAGCTGCTGCAATGACTGGCAGCAGCTGACTACTAAGAAACATGAACAGGGCCACTGATTCTGCCGCTGCCTGCACAGGGGTGGCTAGGAAAAGGTACAACAACAACATATTCTCAAGCACCACTCTCTGGGCCATCAATTCTGCTCCCACTAGTGGTAGTACATCTGCTAGTGTGCCACTATCTGGAGCAGAGGCTCATTTCTTTGTGTATCACTGCTACACAATGTCCTTAAGCTAGCACAATTCTAGTCTGGATTGTAAGCCATTATTCTTTTTCTTTTTAAAAAGGAACACACTTTTTAAAAAGGAAAGTACTTTTGAAGTAAAAGAAAAATTGTACATATATTTAAAAAGCTGAACCTGCACTTTTGCATTTCACGTTAATTGGATCTTCATCAGAATGATCTGGACAATCAAAATCTCCATCACACTGCCACTGAGAGTTTAAGAGGCACCTCCCATCAGCACATCTGAATTCTCCAGGATTACAGTGACGATATCCTAGAAGCAGAGTGATAGAAATTCATACTGTACATTTAATACAATGTACAATTTAATAAACTTTTCAAAATAAGGTTCCTACAATATTTGTATCATATACATCCTATACATACATATATAACTAATACATAAGCATATCTGTATCAAATATTCTATGCAAATTCAGCACTGGAGTCAGGGGTCAATACTGTAGGCCAGCTGCCAAGGGTCTTCAAGCGGGCTCTCTGATGATTGCTGATACCATCTCTGTGCCAATAGCCTTTATAAGGTGGTGACAGAATGACTCTCTTGGGGCCTAACCAAGTAGGAGAAGAGGCCATGGAAGGCAATTTACCAAGGACCCTGTGAAACAATGCTTGGCTAAAACATATGTTTAAATGTGTTTAATTCTGTCCCTTTATAGTACAGGTTTATCATTTATCTTTATGTATAAGGTCTGATCCATAGAACTTTGCTTCTAAATCTGCTATGCAGATACGCTCTCAGCTAATGCAGACATCAGGCATACTTGGGGTCTAGAGCCTAGCCTACACCTGGTGTTGTTCTTCCTTTTAATTACACTGTGGTGGCCAAAAGGAACACTTTCAGTAAGCTTCAGTAAAAAGGAACTTCAGGGGCCACAGTATCTTATTTTATAGCTAAGACTGATGCAACTACTCTGACCCAGAAGAACAGAGTTCAGCTAGGGAATAAGGCACACAGTGCTTACAATTCCTGGTCAGGGACTATTGGAACCACTTTTGGTTTCAGATTTTGGCAGCAAAATCTGTTGGAGATGCAGCTCCTGATGGCATCAACTCTTGGCACCAACAACTCTATTGACCACTAGGGGCACTGGGGTGGAGATAGTGAGCAAGGGAATCCCCTCTCTGACTACACTGTCTCTACTCTATTTCCCCTTTGTTAGACTGTTTCTCTAACCTGAGAAGCAGACGACTTCTATCTCCCTTCTCCTTCCCGGTGGAGTAAGCAGCAAGGCATGTAGACCTTTCCTATTTCTCTGATGTATTCCTAAATATACTACTTTATTTAGAACTTTAACTCCATGCCTCCAGACAATATTAATTGCCAGTGTTTTCCTTACATCTGCACTTCCACTGCCGCGGATGGGGTAGATGAATGATCCCCCCTCCAAATCTTTCTAACAGAATCTAGTAGCTTATAGATCCCAGATCTGGCCAGGATTTGTGGGGTATGAGAGAGGTGAGTCTCACAGCATAGCATTGTTGTGGGTTGGACAGATGATGCCTAGAATACTGCAGAGAAAAATCTGAAGTTCTTTCATATAACATTAAAAAAAATCTGTTTAAAGGTGTACAGATTTCTGAGTTCTAGGCTTTTTAGAGTAGAGTGATCACAATTCTTAACTCACTTATTTTCTGCAGTAATACATAGCCACATTAATACATAGCCACATAGAGTGATGACGATTCTTAACTCATTTATTTTCTACAGTAATACATAGCCACTTATTTTCAAAAGATTTCAGTATGGTCAATTTAAGACTGGTGTCTACATCCAGGCAAAGTATCAAATCTCTTGTGCAATTTAGAAATCAATTCATAATTTTAAGAAATACACACAAAAATGGTTTTGCTAGGAGAATGTAAAGTTTTCGTCTGCAGAAATTTTAGAGGAGTATTAATAATGCTCCCTTAAAGGAAGTAGAAATTGAATACCTGTTAATTCACTTTCTTCAAATGATTTTATACCATTTGTTGTGGGGTGTTCTTTCCAGTCAGCAGACAGAGACAGAGCACTTGAACTTCAGAGTTAAGACATCTCTCTGTATCCAAGACTAAACCTCTCACAATTCTCAGGTTACCCTTCCAAATGAATTAACTGACTGCTAATGCCTTAAAACAAAGCTATATATTCTGTAACAATGTAATTAGAAACCATCAAATGTCTAACACAATTCATTCATAAAATTATGCCATGTAACTTATAAATGAATGAATGAATGAATGAATGAATGAATGCCTGGTCTTAGAGGATACAATTTAGACTGCTATGGAAAAACCCAAGGAGGAGAAAATGACAGGAATAAATTTCTCCTTGTGCCATTCTTCTACCAAGCAAGATATTTGAGACTTCCCATATATTACAACTGAATCCAAGAGTGTTATGATTGCCCAGGATATTGGTATATGAAGGTTTACACCAAAAAGCAAGTTTCTGTGGCAGTGCTGTGGCATCATATCAGTATGCGTACCTGTTCATTTAATGTTAGGTTTGAAAAATAGCTAGGTCTAGAGTTATAAAGTATAGCGCAGCTAGCTTGCTATTGTCATCTTAACATATTCCTGGTCCTTCACGAAACTGAACTCTTGAATGCCTAGCCTTGACAGGTCCTGCTTTGTACTTGTTGCATGCTATGTTCAGGATATTATAAACTAATATGTTATGCTTTTTGAATCCTGCCTCAGTAGAAGACAACAGGATATTCTTTGGCTTAAATCTAGATATATACATTTTCCAGTTTGAGTAGAATTTCATGATAGTCCTTCCCCCATGATTTAGATTAAATTGTGTGAACAGCCTAGAGCCTTTGAAGTCAGGTGGTATATACATTAAATGAATGAATGAATAAATAATCTTAGTTCACAAAGAATTGGTTAGCTTTAGCTCCCAGAGATCTTTTTCAAGTGGATCTTATCACTTTCCAAGTTGGTTGCCATTTTGAGTATTTTAATTATGAGATAAGCAATGATTTGTGATTACTTTATGATTACTTTATGATTACTTTATGTTTACAATTACTTTATGATTGATTTAATGTGGGAACCCACCCTTAGAATGTCAGTGCACTGGAGATCCATCCTGATGTATATTGTAAAACATGGTGCCCATTTGTGATTCACAATGGAAAATAATCCTTAGAATAATAAAGAAAATTAACCTTGCTATGAAGACTGGATTCTGTAGGAATATGTTCCCTGTCTGTACACTGAAGTCTGCTCTTGAATAAATCAATATCTTTATTGGATAAAAGTTCCTCTTCTTTTAATGTATTCCCTCAAGTATCCTCTCAGAGGTTGCAAACCATCAAGACACTGATTTCAACTGGGGCTTTTGATTTCCTCTAATGAGGATTTTCTTTTCTCTTGAAATAAAAAAAAATGGCAGTTCTGATAATGAATAGGAAGTTTGGCCTACATAAACCTCAGATAGCAAATGAGGCAAGACTATAAAAATAGTCATTTGATATCATTTGGTTTCTGTGGGCAAAGTCTTTGCATGGTTCTAAAATAGCTGTGGCCAAAAAACGATAAAATCCTGTGACAGAGCAGCTTATAGGAAACATTTCATTGCTGTAAACATATTGAAGAAAAATAAACGTTTTTGGTTTATAGAGTTTTAAACTGAAAACAGAATACTTTCACACTATTTCCATTAATGAGCTATGTATTAGTAAGCAAAGGGGAATTAAGCACCATGTTAACTACATTCATTTCAAATTCACACCTAGTAGCATTCATTAAAAGCTCTTGAAATACCATAAATATCTGATAGCTTTTAGGACTTAATTTAAACCTACATGAATAATACACAATATATATAAAATAACCAACTAGCAATACAGTGGCTAATAAACTACATCTTCTCATCTTAATTATTCTCCAGGCTTTATCACATCACTTAATCCTTTAAAATATCTCATTTTAGACCCTATATATTGGAGGATGTCTGATGTAAGAAAAATGGTCAGAAGTTTTAAAGCTATTGGTAGGTAGGAATTTTTCCAGAAAAAAAAGGGGGGGGGAGGCAGAGGGGATACACTTATATGTAATACTTAACAAATTACTTTTAAGAATCTGAACTGTCTGTATGTACAGGTAGACTTCATTATCTGCGCAGGTTCAGTTCCTGCTAGGGAGTGTCCAAACGAGCTCGGCAGCCATGGGCGCGATGGGGATCTGTTCCTTTAAAAATCAGGTGAGCAGGTCCTTACCTGTTCCTCCACCAACCCACCACTTTTCCAGGCACAGCATTCACTTTCCAGAAGGCCGTGCATGGCTGCGGCACTGCTCCCAGATTACAGCAAATCCCTGTCCCCAGATTACAGCAGATAATGAAGTACTGAAGTAAATGGGATCATGAGGGTTAGGTTCCCAGACTTCAAAAATTGCACTGAAAATTTGGGGGGGAAACTCTGAGAAAGTAGGCCAAATAGTGTCCTACCATACTTTGAGGGCCTTTCTCAGTCAAGTGAGTTGCCCCTCAAGCCCCAAAGTCCCCCAAATCCAGAAAAAAAATCTCTTTTTGTTTTTAAAACAAATGAGCCACAAAATGGCTCTTCTGAAAATGGTGGCCAGAAATGACCTCGAGGTCATTTCCAGTGACCCCCTACCCACAGATATGTGAGTTTAACCCTTCCCCCTTCCCCCCGCTGCATATGCCAAGGTCGGATGTCTATTAGCTTACTGTGAACACACGAATCTGTGGATGGTGAATCCGCAGATAGACAGCATGTACTATGCCAATCTGCCCATCTGAAGGCATATGCTATGGCAATCAGAGGTGTACCTAGGCAATTTTGGAGCCTGGACCTAAAGGCCTTTGGAAGCCTCTCCCCCCCCCCACACACACAAATTAAGCATCATCATGCTCATCCAGGTGACCACACCAGCCGGGACAGACTAAAGAGGATGGGGGGGGCAGGGGCTGTGGAGGTCCTGGACTTTGGCCTGGAAGTCCAGTGGTAAGAGCGCCACAATATGTGCAGCAATTTTATTCTGCACGTATTGCATCTACAAGTTCTTGTCCAGCAGAGCTGTTTCTGATAGCTCACAAAAAATCGTGAGCACGTGCATGTGTGCATGCCTTAGAGAGAACAGTGGTGTCCAGCAATTCCTCCCTCTAGCGAGATTGGATTGGATCAATTTCAGTTTGTGACTCCTAAGGATGTGGACAAGCTGCTTGGAGCAGTATGTCCTACCACCTGTTCTTTGGATCCTTGTCCAAAATGGCTGATTTCATCTTGCAGGGAGGTTGTTGGAGCTGGCCTAATTGATATCATTAATACCTCACTGAGGAAGGGCAGGATGCCATCTTGTCTGAAGGAGGTGGTGATTGGACCCCTTCTTAAGAAGCCCACTTTAGATCCCCTGGTGATAGATAATTATAGGCCAGTCTCCATCCTCCCATGGTTGGATAAGATGATTGGTGGCTGACCAGCTCCAAGTGGTCTTGGATGAAACTGATTATCTAGACCCATTTTAAACTGGCTTTAGAGTGGGCTATAGGGTTGGCCTGATAGATGACCTTCACCAAGGAATTGACAGAGGGAGTATGACTCTTTTGATTCTTTTGGATTGCTCAGCAACCAAATCAGGAGCTACTATATGGAGTCCCTCAGGGCTCCATACTGTCATCAATGTTTTTTAACATCTGGTGCAGTGGGGAAATGCTTGACTAACAAGCAGAAGGTTGCTGGTTCAAATCCCCGCTACTACTATATCGGGCAGCAGCGATAAAGGAAGATGCTGAAAGGCATAATCTCAGACTGCGCAGGAGGAAGCAATAGTAAACCCCTCCTGTATTCTACCAAAGAAAACCACAGAGCTCTGTGGGCACCAGGGGTCAAAATCGACTTGATGGCACACCTTATCTTACCTTTACATGAACCTCTAGGTGAGGTCATCAGGGGATTTAGTGCTGAGTATTATCAATATGCTGATGACACCCAAATCTATTTCTCCTTGTCATCAATATCAGGAAATGGTGTTAGCCTCTTAAATTCCTGCCTAAAGGCAGTAGTTGACTGAATGAGGAATAATAAACCGAAGCTGAATCCAAGCAAGCTAAGAGTGCTCATTGTTGGGGATTGTAACCTGCTAGATGGGATATAACTTTCCTCTTCTGTACAAAGTTACACTCCCCCTGAAAAAACAGGTTCATAGCTTGGGAGTGCTCTTGTAACTGGGTCTCATCCTGGTGCCTCAGGTTGAGATTGTGGTCAGAAGCGCTTTTTATCAGGTGTGATTGATTTGACAACTCCACTCATTCCTTGAGGAGAAGGACCTGAAAACAATGGTAAATCAGCTGGTAACCTTCAGTGGTAACCTTCAGCGCATTGAATACTGCAATGTAGGGCTGCCTTTCGGAAATTCAAACTGCAGCAGCCAGATTAGTCTCTGGGTCATTCCAGAGAGACCACATTATGCCTGTCTTTAAACAGTTGCACTGGCTGCTGCTATGTTTCCGGACAAAGTACAAAAAGCTGGTTATTACCTTTGTAGATTGTGAGCCCTTTGGGGACAGAGATCCATCTTATTTATTTAATATTTCTCTATGTAAACCGTCCTGAGCCACTTTTGGAAGGGTGGTATAGAAATCAAAAATATAAAAGAAAGAAAGAAAGAAAGAAAGAAAGAAAGAAAGAAAGAAAGAAAGAAAGAAAGAAAGAAAGCCCTGAATGGCTTAGGCGCAGGTTACCTGAAAGAGTGCCTTTCTCTACAAGATCCCTACTGCTCATTGAGATCATCAAGAGGGGTATGTCTTCAGGTGCCACCGGGTCATCTGCTGGCAATCTGGGAATCAGACCTTCTCCGTTGTCACCCCTAAGTTGTGGAACATGCTCTCCATGGATATAAGAGGATTGTCTTCCTCGGAAGCCTTCAGGATAGCCTTACAGATCCATCTTTTTAGCCTAGCTTTTAATGGTATTTAGTTTTAATTGTATTTTTAATCTGCTTTTAATTGTTTTTTTTATTTTAATTGTTATGTATTTTTTATTTTAACATAAACTGCCCTGAGACACTTTAGGAAGGGCAGTATATAAATCAAATAAATGAATAAGAGAAGCCCCCCCTCCCCCATCCCCCATATTACCTAAGTCAGCCCAAAATAATACTGTTTGATGCAATTTAAAGGTATACTTCCATGGTTTTTATTCAAATAATTCAACTAATACTTACAAATATACCCGGTCATAAAGGCAGAATATCAATTTGTTGAATCTAAGCATACAGCAAAGAATAAAGAGATGCACACTGAGTGACATCCTAAGGTTGCACACATACTATGTGAGATGCACTAGTGCAGTGGAAAGCTTCTTCTAATTCAGCAATGGTGATCACAAAGAGACAGGATTTTGGCCAGTCTCTCCTTGCCAATCTCTCCTTCCCTCCAAGCCACCCAAAAATATGCCCCCCAAGGATAGTGCAGTCCTCAGCGACATTTTTGGGTGCCACAGATCACTTTCAGGAGAAGGGAAGATTAGGGAAAATCTCCACCCCAGCACACAAGTGTTGGTACTGTGGCAGTCAGTAAGAATTCCTCAATACAGGTGCTTCTTCCTGATGTGCACGTGCAGTCTTAGTCAGGATGTGAGCTGCTGAATATAAAAACTATTAACTTGTGATAAACAAAGATAAAGTTATATCATATGGGATTAGAAATAGTATGTAGAGTTCATTAGGTATGGAGTAACAAAAATAAATTCACATATTTCGAGAAAAAGCTCAGGATATTTACATTCCTGCACAGAGCCCAGCAAGAACAAAACCTCCTGCACTGGGCCCAAAGGCAATACAGGTCCAGCAGAAGAGACACCACCCCACATGACAATTGCTGCCCCTTCTCCTCACTGTCACCACTGCAAGGAGACCCTAATAGAATCAAGACATTCCCTTGAGGCCAGTAGAGCATGGAGAGATTCCATGGAGATAGATGTTCATGGCCAGCACTCTTCTGGCATGTATACATTCCTGCTCCAATGCTCCTTTTCAAAGGAAGAGCGGAAGAGAACATTGTCAGAGTAGGAAGGCCCCCCCGCACCAGGAAGGGAGTGGGAAGGAAGGAACATATGAAGGAAAGGATGGTGAGAGGGTAAGCAGAAAAGCAGTCTGGAATGGGGGTATGGTCTGGCGGTGTGGAAATAGCTGTTCAATGCATTTTATGTTGTAAGAGGGATAGCAATCCACTGCACAGTTGCCAATAAATTTTGGGTGGCCTGGGCCTAGTAAATCATGGTGGCATCCTGGTCATTTAATGTAATAGAATGATAATGCTAATCTAATTATCTAATGCTAGATAAAATCTGGATAAATAAGTCTGGTCAAATCCGGTCATTTATGGGAATCTGGATATTCATACAGATTGCATAAGGACAACTCGAGAGATTTGAAAAATGGAGAGAAGAAGAAGAGTTGGAATGGAATATGACCTCATTGGTACTGATAACTTAAGAGACCTACTTAATAGTAGGGATGTGCATGAATCCATTTTTTAATTCGATTTGTATCCGAATCGAATCACCCCCAATTTGTTTTGGGTCTGAATCTGGCCAGCAACACAGGAGTGATTTGTTTTGTCCACAAATCTCCCGAAACAGGTAGATTTGGATACAAATCGTTTTGTACCCAAATTGATTCACACAGACAGCAGGCTCAGGCAGTGATTCTCTCAGCAGCAGGAAGGGATGGAAAACATTCTCTTCTCTTTTCCTCAATCAGGAAAGCAGGAACAAAAGCAGAAAATCCACTCCAGGCTGCGGACAGGCAAAGCTCCGGCTCTCACTCTCTCTCTTCTCCCACGAGGCAGAAAAGCAGAATGGTGGCTGGCTGCCTCTTTAAGTATATTTGAAAATCCCTCCTTCAAACTCTCCTCTCCCTTGTCCCTTCTTTGACCCTTCCCCTAGCTAATGCAGGGTCAATCATCCCTGGCAACACAAGATTTGAATGGAAAGGAGCCAATCTGGAACCAGGGGAGAATCAGCCAGCCAATTGTTGCACACTGTAAGTTACCAATCTGAAGCTTGGGAGGGCAGGATTTTAAACAAAAATTCCTGACACAAAATGGAAAGTTTTGTGTAATCTCTCTTGTGTGAGACAGCAAGAGAGACCACCACAAAATGGAGGTCTGAATCTACAAATCTTTCAGGTCCGAAATCTGGGTGATTTGTTTTGGACCCAAATCTGGCCAGCTAGCACAGGGGCAATTTGTTTTGTCCACAAATCACCCAAATTCAGGTAGTGTACCTGAATAGATTCGCACATCCTTACTTAATAGTAGGTCTCATTTACCAGTCTTGTAATTTGATCACAGGAGTTGTCTTTTTCTTGCCAAATGCAAGAACTGGCACTGCACATTTCTCCTATGCCCAGTTTGATAATGCTGATATTTATATATCATTGTTTCCCCAAACAATGAACTAAAAACACTAACAATTATTGTGAATACTGAGTATATTGGAATCTCTCTAAGTATATAGGAATCTCAGAACTCTGAAATTCAAATGCTCTGTAGTCTCCTGCTGACAAGAAGAAATGACTGAAATGAACAAGAAAAGCAGTTCAAAAGTGTATATATGTAATAATACATTTATAAGTTATGTTTCATTAGAAATGCAACAATTATAAAAATTATAAAGATCATAATAGTATTAACCATAATTTCTATTGTACTTTCAAAAATGCTTGCGTTTACTCTTTAGTTGGCCAACTATATAAGTGCAGACATACAAGACTTTAGTTTTGTAAAGGCAATTAAATGACAGCACCACAGCTAGATAACATCCTTATTATTTTAATGTTGAGGTTTTAAAAAGCACTCTTGTTCAGTTTGAGTCCATGAAGATGTTTGTTTTTTAAGGAAATCTCCATTTAACCCTTAAAGATTTTAACAAGTAAAGAAAACATTTTATTCAGCATTAAATATAAACAGGTCTTTAAAATGTATTATTTTCATCATTTTCTTGTAATTTTCTCCTCAATTTGTTTTAAAATTCTGCTAAATAAATAATGATATATTTAAATTATACTTGCCACATTCTAGTGATTCATCTGACCCATCTCCACAGTCATCATCATGGTCACATACAAATTGCTTGGGAATGCAGACTTTATTGTGGCACATAAAAGCATTTTCATCACAGGTATTATTAGGAGCTAAACAAAAGAATTATGGGGGGAAAGATAGCTTAGGGAGAAATGTAACACAGGTGTTTTCTGTATTTTTGAAAAATATAGAATCAGCAACTGACAAAGAAAAAAATGCAAAGCACTGCTTCATGACTTCCCAATAAAATACAGATGTCCAAAATTATGTTACAGAAGTTATACTGTAAACATCTATATGAGATGTCTAGGTACAAATGATCTAGGCACATATAGATGAGATTGTGGAGGTTAGATACAAATGAGTGGCTAGCCACCCATTTGTAGCATGACAGTATACAGAAAGAAACTCCTGCCATTGAACAGAGTTGAATAACGGTTTCTATCTTACTGAATAATAGGGATAAGCTCAGAAGCAGTAATTTGGGATTTTAAAAAAAATCTCTGAAATGATGGTTCTTTTTTTAATATAAAAGAGATAATACAGAATTTGCAGTACTAAGACCCTTAACAAATTATGTACTGTAAGTAGTGCTGCTAATGAGAAGTTCCAATACACATTATGGTTGTTGTTTTTTTAAAAAAACAAAACCCAAAATAATAACAGTAATAAAGAGTTCTCCTTCTTTCTTAGTTCCTGACCAGGAATCAAATTACTGCCTCAGTTATGAAGATATAAACAATTATTTCAAGTGAGCATCGTCTACTCCAAAGTTTCAGACAAAAGTCTTTTTGGTCTCCCAGCCCTATTGGGAGACTCCAGAGATTGAAAGTGGGACCTTTTTTATGCAGCATGTGTGTCACTGAGCTATGGTCTCTCCCTTAAAAACAAGCATATAATTTTTTAAAGAAAAAAGCTCACAAATTTTGGATTAAATGAAACAAAAGAAAATGTTTCGGAACATTTTCAACCAATAAAAAGATCCTATTGAAGCAGATTTTGAGCCTGTTCTCACAACCATATGGGGGTGGGCTGGAGAGAAGACACACTCCTACCTCATGCCTCACAGATGTCCATAGCCTCCTTTTAGCTCTGCAGCTCACATGCCCACATGTGAGCTGTGGATATTGGGAGTTGGGTCCTACAGTTATCCCACAATGCACTGCATAAGCAGCAGAGAGGTATCTCTCAGTACTGCCTCAGCTCCTCTGCCTGGCCCCACAAACCACAGCACTCTATGATAAACATGGCCACCGGCTGCCTGGGAACAGTTTAAAATTGTATGGCTACACAGATAACCGAAAGATAGAACGGGCTCCATTTTCACCCAGCCTCACTATGAAATAGCGGTAACCTGGGTAGCGGTAGGTAACCTGAGTAACCTGGGTAGCGGATCTGGGCTACCCAGGTTCAGAGCTGCTGGGTCAAGAGGACTCCCGGTGCCCCAGACATCAACAGATTCCTGGGTTAACCCTTTTCTACCCAAAAAATTCTGGTCATGAGAATAGGCTCAGAACTGTATAATGGAAGTGAATATACCCAAATGAATACCTTTCCAAACAAAAAACAAAAAGCTAGCAATATTTAATTGTGTATGACAACAAAACCTAGTCAAAGGCAGAAGATATTCAGGTTAACATTTACAAGGCACATCAGTAACAAAGTTTAGAATAACACAAAAGTCAACTTGTTTCCTTTCATGTTATGAATATATTTCTACAAGGTAGACAAATAAGTTGTGCCCAACTACCAATAACTAAGATGTGCAGCACTGAAAACAATATTCTGCTACACCTGCATTTCAATGATGTCATGACCAAATGATAGGCAGATGGCTGACACAGATATTTATGAACCAATGCTTAGTAGAAGTGGTGCACAAGCCCTATTTGCATGTTATGTACGATGCATGTACAATCTGTATAGTTTATGCATGTACAGATATGTATGCATGTACAATTATTAACAAGTTATGTTGAATGCCCATACAGCAGTAAACTTCCTATCTGCACCTGCATTTGACAGGGTCTGTACCAGGCTGACATATAGATGTATGGACAGTCATTCACACAAAAACGTGTACATGTATCCAGTCACTTGGACACATATACAACATAATAAGGCTATGTCCACGATCACGCGGACAGGGGGTGGGGAAGGCTGTGCAGAACTCATCTTCTCCCTAGACAATCCTCCATCATTGGTGGGAGCATGGATCACACTCCCACATGATCTGTGCTGCTTGGATAAGTGCAGCTCTCTGGAGGCTGGGACAATGAGTCCCGGCCTCCGTATATCTCACAATGCACCACGCAATGAGCGCAGTGCATTGGGGGAATCCCCCAGGAGTGCCCGACTGTGTATGCTCAGGCTACATGCAGGTGCACCCACACAACCACAGCGCTGGGGTTTAGGGCATGCTCACACTCTTAACCCTGGCTAAAGGCTTGGGTTAAAAGCAGGGTTAGGCAGGTGGGCAAAGCCAGAATCAGCCCTGCTCCCAGCACTGCACATGAGCAGCCTAACTCAGGCTGGGCTGCCCTAAACTTTGCTAGGCTGCTCATGTGAATAGCCTTAATATCTGAATAGGGCTACTGTGCAACACACAGAAGCACAATCTCTCTGTGGCTATTAGGATTTAATTTGTGTGCACTGGCCTGCCACATTTGTATGCTCTCCACATCACTACAGAATCTAAAATTAATAAATCTATGATAGTGTGGCAGAACCCATCCCATATCCCCTGTTAACTTGGCAAAAAACCCCACCTTTTTAACGTGGTGATTCTCTTTATTTAGCAGGGGGAGAGTAACTGGTCCTATCCACCCCCAGCACAGTACCTCCAGTGACTGTTGCTGGTGTCTATCTTATGTTTCTTTTTAGATTGTGAGCCCGTTGGGGACAAGGATCCATCTTATTTATTTATTATTTCTCTGTGTAAACCTCCCTGAGCCATTTTTGGAAGGGCGGTATAGAAATTGAATGCAAGAATGAATGAATGAATGAATGAATGAATGAATGAATGAATGAATGAATATCCATAGTGAGATGGTGATGAACTGATTACTGTGTGGGGACCACTGCCACAGCAAGCTATATAAGTTGATCTGCAGATGGCAGGTGCATTGTGTGCGCTGTCCCTATATCCAGAGACATTCAAACAACTTTCATCAAAATAGGGCATTTTGAATGTAAATCCTAATATTTGGATTTCTACTATAAGTATAAAATTGTAAACGTTATGGGTGAAGTATAACCCCACCCGCCTCCATTCTGAGATGAAAGTGATCTTGCTCAAGCATGAGGGACTGAAGACTTTTCCTTCTGACAGCAGCTTTTTGTGCCTTGTGGGGCTCCACTTCAGAAGTAGATCCGAAGCTTTAGAGAGAGCTTTACAAACTCCTGCTTGAAGGTTGGAAACTTTAAAAGCTCTCAAGTTCAAGCAGAGTTGCTGCTCACACCAGTACATATTCACTGTGTTTTGATACATTGAGGATCTGGCCAAACTTGTTTGGGTTGGCTAGGCCACAATATTTTGAACATGCCAAGGGCAAATTATCATACACCAAATACTTCACCTACTAACTCTGAAACAGAGTCACAGGGGGCTGGGGAGCCAAAAGGCATTTCTAATTATTCATATATGCTGAAAAATGGGTCATACCACATCCTGCTGTAGAAAGCTCATCACTCCCATTAGGACAGTCTCTTTCACCATCACAAAGCCAGTGCTGAGGAACACAGGCATAGGATCCTAAGCAGCTGAACATGTTTGGGGCACAGGTTGCTGAACCTGAAAAAAGTTATGGTGAACATACCTTTATTGACATTTTGAAAATATGTTTCTAAAGCTACATTCTTAAGGGACCATTCATGCTTGCTTAATATAAAATATGATTTTCTCCACCATGGATCTTTAAAAACTCCAATGAAGCAATGATAATAATATGTTAGATAACATTAGGTTATCTGCTTGTAAGTTTTAGGCCAGATATTACATACAATTCCAAAATCCTATACAGCAGATTATATATAAAGTACCAAAAGTTATTTTTAGATAGTTACTAACTGAAGAAGCTGGGAAAATCTGGAATAAAAATTCCATTCTTCACTCTGGGATGGCATTTTAAGGGCACACAACTAAAAAACCCAACAAAATAATCTCCTCTGCTGAGGGAAGCAAGAGCAGTCTCCAATGCACCCTCAAGGCTTCTTGGGAACTGTCAGCCTCTCTATTGGTTGGTCTAAAAGAATGGTTCCTGAAGAAAATGAAAGTACTTTTGGATTGTTTAATTAATAGATAAATGTTATACATAATAAAAATTTCTATACATAGTTATATATGAAATTGTATTATTATACATACAATTTTAAACATAATGTAAATGATTACCAATATTTTAAATAGTTCCAAATTTTTGGCTTTCTGTGACTCCTATTCAAGCTTATGTTCTATGCTCAGGAGCCAGAAGCATAAACAAAAAAACAAACCCCCCCAAAACACACCAAAAACAAAAACCCAAAGGTGCACTTACTTGCTCTCACCCAAGCACACACCATAAATCCTTTCACAATTCCCACAATTTCAAATGCCATTATGTTGGTGCAGAGTAGGGATGTCCAAGCACTTTCTCTCCCACAACCCCACTCCTGTCAATGTGGCTCTAAAAAACTAACCATTTTTTCCAGCCAAAGTTTGATAAATTTAGAGCTAGTCTGAGGTGTGGAAATTGTTTGAAGAATGTAACTTCCCATCCACCTCCAACTTTCAAAGTATCCACAGTCCCTTCCTACACATTATTTTAAAAAACCACACAAATATTTATATACCACTTTTCAACAAAGGTTCCTAAAGCGGTTTACACACAATAATAAAGTAATAAGATGGAGCAAGCGATTGGGATCTGTAATGGTTCCTTTGCCTTGTTTAAAATGATATCGCAGCAGATCTCTGCCCCAGCACCTGTAGCTGTCTGCTGTGGCGGTTCATGGGACTAGTAACCTTTTCAGTGGATGTGGTCACAGCGGTAGTAAATGGAAAGATTACTCTTCCCTAAAGCACCTGCAGAAGAAAACTAATCTTGGGATGGGTGGGTGGAAATCTGCTGCAGCATCACTTTAAATAAGCTAAAGAAGATGCTGCTGTTCCCGATTGTCCTCTGAGAATTAATTTGTAGGGGAGCATGTGTACTTGAAAGGCAGGGCTTGGGCAGCTGAATGTTCTCCACATTCAAAATAATTTGGGGAGCTTAAGCAGCACCCAAATTCATCTATAAATCCCCACCAATAGAATTTGGGTGACACCTCTAGTGCAAAGAAGACAACCACTTCTTTTTTCTCAGTTACAGCTAAGACATCTTAGATGCAAGTCCCTTAGGTCAATGATGGGAAAGGAAGCTCCTGGACATTTAGAAAATTCCTCCTATATCTAGCTTAAATCTCCTTCTAATTTCAACCCATTGGCTCTACTCCTGCCCTCAAAAGCAACAAAAAACAAGTCCGCTTCTATATGACAACCTTCAGATATTTGAAGACGGCTATTGTGTCTACCTGTAGCCTTTTCTTCAACAAGCTAAATAAACTGAGCTTGGTTTTCAGACACACACACCCCACCACCATCTTTGCTATTCTCCCTTAACCCCATTTTAATTTAGTAATGTCCTTCTTAAAATGCTGTGCCCAGAACTGGACACAGTATTCCAAGTGAGATCTGGCCAGTGCAGAATAGAGAGGAACCATTACTTGATATTGATATATAGTAGTCCTCTGAAGCTCCTGATCAGCCAGCCAATAAGTACTAATGATGATATGGCATGGATTCAAACATTCAAAAATGGAACGATGTTTGTGCAAGGGCGTCCCCAACTCCTTTCCCCCACTGCATTCTCCCATAAGGCCATTCCTGAGGGCCGGTGGACTCTGTGGAATGTCATGGAATATGGCAGGGCAGAGGCTGCAATGGGAGGGATCAATTATCAAAAACTAAGAGGATGGACCTTGAGGGAGCAAAGTACCATGGGAGCACAAGAGGTTGCTATTGGCAGAGAGGGGCAGGAAAATCCCCTCACATAAGCATCATTCTGCCTTAATGCAAGCCTATGTCTCTTAAGAAGCAAGGCTTGCTCGCATCACCCAGTCTTTCCAAGTACAGATCATCAGACCTTGGACTATGTAAAAGCTGAATCTGATAGACCAAATTAAAATATTAACCTTCAGAAACAGAAACAAATAGGGAACTGAACATATGAAACTGCCTTATTCTGAGTCAGACCATTGGTCCATCTAGGATAGTATTGTCTACTAACAGGCTGCAGCACTCCAGGGTTTCAGGCAGGGGTCTTTCTCAGCCTTATCTGGAGATTCCAGGGACTGAACCTGGAATTTCTGCAAGCAAAGCATGTGCTTTCCTTCTTAGCTACAGCCTCTCCCCACTCAGTGGGTAATACAGTTATGCGGTCAATTACATTAGAATTTGCAATAAAGAATTCTGATGCAAACTAATTAATGTAGTATAAAGGAACCAATTATCATAGCCACTTAAGGTTCACTGCCAAATTAGGAAAAAGTATACAAAATGCATCTGTTTTGACTCCACATCCCTTGCCAACCATGATGGTTCCATTCTGGGAAAACCTCGCGGTTGGCAAGCCATTGAAATCAATGGCAACAGTGGATTAGGTGAATCACAGTCATGAAAGGACAGCAAAATACAGTAAAAAATAGGAGGGGGGGAAATCCCCCCAAATGATCATGAGCCAGTAGGAGGAGTGAAGGGGAAGCTGTTACGGTCCAGGCCTGATTTATATACTAAATATGCTCATTAGCTAGCATACAAAATTAGGCCTGGCTCATAGTGTCACCAAGTGACCAAGTTCTTTTATATGGTGACCATGTAGGATCTGGGCGCATGGAAGAAAGGAGATCAAACCAATCCTAAATGATTCAATGGGCTTTATTGAGTATAAAAGAATAACAACATCAATTCTAGTTGAGCAGAAAGCAGAACACTCTATCAATATTACCAACAGTATTTAAACAGAACATCCTAGCCAGTACCAATATTCAACCAGTGTTCCTAACTAACATATGTGTGTGTATTAAATCTTCCTAGAGCCTAACATAATTCATATATAGACAGAAAAAGGGGGGGGGGTAAGGAAGGCTGAGAGCTGGCATGGTTTTGGGGAGATCAGGAATTAGTAGAGGGAAAGGGGGGGGGGAGAAGAAGGGGAAGGGATGGGGGGATCCAAGGCTTGTAAAGGCAGCATATTACCAGGATCAGAGAGACTTGAGAGTGGTGGATCTCTTCAGCTGAAGGAGCGAGGCTCTTGGCTGGAGACAGGAGTTTTAGCAGTTGCTCAGATCACAGCTGAGAGTCAGAGCACCATGACTGGGGAAGTCTTGACTTCTCACTGCGCAGTGGAAGTCACAGACAGCTCCTGTCCATGGACAGAGTTCCTGCTTGTTGCCCCGCGGCTTAGCAGAAAATTCTGGGATCGCGTGTGAGCAGCTCTTGCATGTAGCCAAAAGATTGTTCGTAGGCACAAGACTGCCTGTAGGAGACAGTTCCTGTCCATGGACAGAGTTCCTGCTTCTAGCCCTGTGGCTTGGCAGCAAACTCTGGGATTGCATGTGAGCAGATCTTGCTTGTAGGCACAAGAATGCTCACTCTCTGTCCAGTAGCCTCATTCTTTATAGTTGTATTTTCTTTTGATCTCTCATGGAGTCTATTCAAATCTCATCTTTTCCTGGGTCCTCAAAAAAGTGTGACAATGCTGTTACCTTCTGGACAATGTCTTTTAATTATTCAGGATATTGGCCAGTCCAGAGAGATCTGAATCTCATCTTCTGTAAACTGTGCGCTTAGAATGGAGGGGGAACATTGCCCAAAGCAAATCTGCATCTCAGAGCTACAAATTGCATCTTCCCCGATTTGCCAGTCTGACCCCAAAAAGGTGTAAAAGTGTTAGTAAGGTATGAATTAAAGTCTATAGGTGTTTTCTTAGGGTGGAATTTCTATAGACAGCAACTGAATAATCCCCTTTGGGCATAGCAGAGCCTTGACAAAGATTAACATAAAATTCTTGCAACAGGAAAAAGGAGATCAGCCTCTGGCCTCTTCCACAGACATTATCTGGTAGTGAGTTGCATTTTAGCATATGATTAGCTCAGGCCTAGCTTTTGTGTCTTCTTGAGTACCCATTTCACAATACAATGCTGGATCGCCTCTTTCCTCACAGGTCAGTTGAGATCTGGGCTGTAAGCTCACCCTGAGCCCAAGCATTAATTCATGTCTTAATATAAAAAATGAAATCAGACACAGGCCTGAATTCTGTGCCCGTAACAAACCCCCGAAAATCACCCCTTGACCCCCTGAAACCACCCCCAAACTCCTGAAAATCACTCCAACCCCCCAAATCACCCCTGACCCCCCAAAATCATGAAAAAACCCCAAAATTGCAAAAAAGAAAAAAGTTGCCAAACCATCAGGTTGTGGTTGGTGAGACCTACCACAATTTCCCAGTCACGGATAATCAAAACCACGATTGGGAAACCTGCGGTTGGCAAGGGATGACTGTAAAGAGATGAACTTGAGCAATCCTCCCTAGCTTCTCAAAATCTCATGGGCTTTGAATATAAACATTCCCTAATACCTAAAGGGGAAATACTGCCTTCATCTAGTATTTTGTCTGTCAGTATGTCAAAAACATTTGAAATATAGTACATTTAAGTTCTAGACAGGGTAGATTTGATTATGTCTTTGCTAACGATAGCATGAACAAACTCGATTTTTTAAAAAATGAAATGCAGCTGAGACAAAAGTAACGCGGGGTAGGGGGAGATATGTGGATTGACAGCACATGTAAAAAGGATCTTGAGACTACAGTTGCTCACAAACTGAACATGAGCCAGCAGTGTAATGGAGCTGGGGGGAAAAGCGAAAGCAATTTTAGTCTGCATTAGTAGAACCATAGTTTCTGAATCACAGGAAGTAAAAAGCCCTATTCAGACATTATGCTGCATGTGCATTTAGGTGTCTGTATACATGTACATGTTTTTGTGTGAATGACTATATGCGCATTCATTTTAAAAGTGAACTTGGATACAGGCCCCCTGAAATGAAGGATATAGATAGGAAGTGTACTGCTGTATGTGTGTTCAACATAATGTGTGAATAACTATACACACATACAGATATGAACATGCGTACACTGTACAGAGATTGTACATGCACTGAACATAACATGTGACTAGGCCTATAGTTTCACTTAATTCTGCACTAGTCAGACCTTGTCTGCAGTACATTGTTCACTTCTCTGGGTGCTGTATAGGAGACAAATTGCAACAAGTCCAGAGAAAGGCAATGAAGATAGTTGAGGGTCTGGAAAATAAGCTAGATGAGGAAAGGTCAAAGACACTAGGTATGTTTAGCCTGGAGAAGACTGAAGGGGCATCATAGCACTTTTCAAATACCTGAAGGGCTATCATACAGAAGAGGGCAAAGACTTGTTCTCTGTTGAAATTTTGGTTCAACATTAGGAGAACCTTCTGCATGGTAAGAGCAGCTTGACAATGGAACCAATTTCCATGGGGCGGGTGTTGGGGCACATGTACGGGCACATGTACCCCAACCTTAGACTTAAAGGTACCAACCCAGAAGTATATGGAATTCAGGCCTGTGTCTGGTTCCATTTTATTAAGACAGGAATTAATGCCTGGACTCAGGGTGAATTGACACCCAGATCTTCCTGGGTAATGCCTGGTAAATGATTTGTAGAGGCAGGGGTAATATAGAATGGTTTATCAGTGTTTGTGGAACTCACAAGAGACTCAATGGGTCAGGCTTAATTACCAGTCTCACACTGCTGAAATTATCCCTTTTCCTCACTGACAGGATGCTTTTGCCTCAGTCAAATGTATTGATTAACACATCTCACACATGTACCCCTTTTTATGTTACTTTAAATATTCTCTTGTTACACACTAGATAGAGGTACACAAGAAATAATGTAATAGCTGTCTCACACAAATAGAACTAATTCTCTCACTAACTCCTGACTTTTAACACCTTTTGGGACCAGGCTAGCAAAATCCGGGACAAGAGAAGGGGCCCATTTGCAACTCAGAGATGCAGATTTGCTTTGGGCAATGTCCCCTCCTCAAGATAGCAGCTAACAGGAGATGGGATTAAGATCTCCCTGGACTGCCTGAATAATTAAAAAGACATTATCCAGAAGGCAACAGAAAGTTGTCACCTTTTGGGGACCCAGGAAAAGATGAGGAGATTTGAATAGACTCTATGAGAAATCAAAGAAAAATACAACTATAAAGAATGAGGCTACTGGACAGAGAGCACGCAGTCTTGTGCCTACACACAATCTTGTGCCTACATGCAAGATCTGCTCACGAGCAATTCCAGAGTTTGCTGCTAAACCGTGGGGCAACAAGCAGGAACTTTGTCAATGGACAGGAACTGTCTGTGACTTCCACTGCGCAGTGGGAAGTCAAGACTTCCCCAACCATGGTGCTCTGACTCTCAGCCGTGCTCTGAGCAAACTGCATGCTTGATCCAAAAGCTCCTGTCTCCAGCCAGAAGCCTCGCTCCTTCAGCTGAAAGATCCACCGCTCTCAAGCCTCTGAGCCTGGTAATATGCTGCATCCACAAGCCTTGGATCCCTCCATCCTTTCCCCTTCTTCACCTCCCCCCCCATTCCCTCTACTAATTCCTGATCTCCCCAAACCATGCCAGCCCTCAGCCTTCCTTACCTCCCCTCCCCCTTTTCCATCTATATCTGAATTGTATTAGGCTCTAGGAAGATTTAATACACACACATATGTTAGTTAGGAACACTGGGTGAATATTGGTGTTGGCTAGGGTTAAAATACTGCTAAAGAATGTTCTGTTTTCTGCTCAGCTAGATTGATGTTGTTATTCTTTTATACTCAATAAAGCCCATTGAATCATTTAGGATTGGTTTGATCTCCTTTCTTCCTTGCGCCCAGATCCTACATGGTCACTATATAAAAGAACTTGGTCACCTGGTGACATATGGGACAGGCCTAATTTTGTATGCTAGCTAATGAGCATATTTAGTATATAAATCAGGCCTGGACCACAACATGGGGGTGGGCTCCCCCTCACTAGAAGTCTTCAAGCAGAGGCTGCACAAACATCTGTTGGGGATGCTCTAGATTTCCTGCACTGAGTGGGAGTTTGGACTAAATGGCCCACGAGGCCTCCTCCAAGCCTATTTATTCAAAGATGATCTATGTGTTTTAAAGTGTTTTTTAAAAATGTAGAAAGTCTTGAATGACAATTTCACATCTATTTACATGACTCAAAATACTTATTCCATTTAAATAATAATAATTAGACATAACTAAAAATAGCCTCATTTGCAGATCCCACTGAATTACACACTGCTCCCCAGAACTGTTTTCTAGACTTTGAAGCTACATCAAGCTTCATATTGTATCATTAAGGTAAAGGTAAAGTGTGACATCAAGTCGGTTTCAACTCCTGGCAACCACAGAGCCCTGTGGTTGCCTTTGGTAGAATGCAGGAGGGGTTTACCATTGCCTCCTCCCGTGTAATATGTGATGATGCCTTTCAGCACCTTCCTATATCACTGCTGCCCGATACAGTACCAGTGAGGATTCGAACCAGCAACCTCTTGCTTGATAATCAAGTCATTTCCCCGCTGCGCCATTAGGTGGCTCATTAAGGTACTCACCACAAATAGCTTTGCTTTCATCCAGGCCATTTCCACAGTCATCCTCCCCATCACAAGTCCACTGTTTAGAGATACACTTGTGTTCAGAACAAGCAAATTGATTCCATGAACAAGAGGAATCTAAGGAGAAAATGTAAAACATAGGTGTTGTCTCCACTTGAGATATCAAATTATCTATGCAGTACTGTTTAAAACTTCCAGGTTACTTCTTTGTAGAGATCTGAAAAACCCTTTCCAGAAATTTCTAAGCACATTCTGCTCAGCTATAAGCTAACAGCTGCATATTTCCCCTGAATTCCAACAAACACCCCCCCAAATCATAAACAAAAACACCTCCAGCAGAATTATGCTCACATTCTCCTGGTATTTTAAAAAAAATATCTTTTTAAAACTATGTGAAATTGGTGAGATTCCGACCAAGTGGCAATTTAAACATATCACTCCCTCACGGGATTACAAAGCCATCACAAAGCAGGAGTGAAAGCCCTATTTTGAATGTAAAGGGGACTTAACTCAACTAATAGTGGGGCCAACCTTTTGATTGGGGCAAAATTCTCATTTTGAGCCTCTCATTTAGAATAATCACCCTATTTTCTATTTCTTGCTAGGAGCAACAATACAGAATAGAATGCTAGCAGTCATTACATTATGATTAGATATCCACACTAGGGATGTGCACGAACCATTCTGGTGCCTCCTAACCGGCTTGGGTGCCTGCAGCTGAACCGGTTCAGCGGGTCGGAGAGTGGTTCTCTTAAGAAGCAGGAAAGCAGGTTCTTACCTGCTCCACTTCCACCCCGCCACTTTTCCAGGTGTGGCACACGCTCTACCAGAGGCTGTGCATGGCTGCGGTGCTGTTCCTTGCAGCCTGCATGCGACGTCAGCATGAACACAGCTGCCGTGCATGCATGGTGGCCATTTGCGTGGTCAGCAACACCATGCAGGGAACAGCGCCGCAGCTGCTTGCAGGCTTTGGTAGAGTGAGCGCTGTGCCTGGAAGAGCGGGGAGGGGAGCGCAGCGGAGCAGGTAAGGACCTGCTTCCCTGCTTCTTAAAGGAATTGCTCCCCGCCTTGACCACAGATACCTGAGCCCGTTCAAGAACATCCCTAATCCACACAAAGCTTTCAATAATTTAATGAACACAATTCAGTGCTGAATTTGACTATGATATCCTGAAATGGCTCAAAGTCTTCCAGTTGCTTCCTTCACAGTTGCTAAGCTTAACCAAGAACACGTTTCATTCTATCACCCATTTGCCAGTGTCCAAGATTTTCATTATTTCCCTCCCCACTAGTAGCCCTGTGCCACATCACATGCCTTCTCAAGGGTCACCTGACCCTCACGAGCAGCTTTTTAAAGATGCAGAAGGTTGGAAGAGGAAAAGCCCCATTTTGAAATAGGAATCTTTTACCCCATCTGCATTTCTTAGAATCCAGTCCTATATTACAGCAACTGTAACCAGACCTCCCCAGATGATCTTGGCCTCAGGATTCATGACAAAGGTCATATGACCTTTGAAGATGGATTAGTGCACATACTAAGCTATTTTAAGAATGCAAATAGCACATCTAAAAAGTAACAGGACACAGAGTTTAAAATGTACATTGTGCATTATGCAAAGAGAAGTGCTACTTCAGGTTAAAGGAGCCATAACTTTGTAACAGACTGATACACACACACATACACACACACGTGCGTGCTCCGCAGCATTACCTGGGCTTATAACAACAATGTACAGAAACTTAAATAATATTGATTTTCTGTCTGTATGTGTGGGGTGGTTGTTGGGGTTCCCAGGTACCCTATGTTACTTGAAGGATCATAGGAAGTCACTTTGCAAAGTTTGGTCCCAATAGTTCAAAGGGTATGGGAATGTATAGGGAAACAGACATTCAGACAGACAGACAAACAGACATTCAATTACATAGGAACATAGGAAGCTGCCATATACTGAGTCAGGCCATAGGTCCATTTAGCTCAGTATTGTCTACACAGACTGGCAGCGGCTTCTCCAAAGTTTCAGGCAGGAATCTCTCTCAACCCCCTCTTGGAGAAGCCAGAGAGGGAACTTGAATCTGGGCTGAATTAACACCCTGTCTTATTCACCCAGTAGTGGGCAGTCCTCCTAATGATGCTGACCCTTGATGGGGTACCTGCACTCTAATTCTTGCAGGTTATTGTATTAACAATTAATAAAGTGGCCCTAGTTCATCCAAATACATGTGTCTTGTCATGATTGGGCCTGGGGGTGCAATAAACACACACATACACACAATACTACACCAAATTATATTAATGGATGGATCTTTAAAAATGCTCATTACAATTGTTCCTCACCATCCACAAAGGTTCAGTTCCTGGAAACCCTCACATTTGGCAAATTTGCAGTAGATGAGCCATTGGTTTCAATGGCAAAGGGGGGTTAGGGGAATTACAGTCATTAAGTGACTGAAAACAAGATTAAAAAATGAAAGAATTGCCCCTCTTACCCCCAGAAATGACACCTGGCCCCCAGAAATGACCCCAAACCACCAAAATCACCCCAGACTCCCCAAAAGCATCCCCCCGAACCCTATAAATGACCCTCTGACCCTGGAAATTACCCCCCAACAACCCAAATTTTTAAAAATACATCGTCAAAGTCAGGTTGTGGTTGGCGAGGGAGGTCACAATTTCCCAGTCGTGGATACTCAAATCTACAATTGGGAAAACTGCAATAGGTGAGGGACAACTATTTGATCTTCTTGGAAAAAACAGAAAATCCAAAATAAATCTACAACCTATCTTCCTGGTTATTCAGATGCTTCAAAGGACAGGGGGAACCACAAATTAAATAGCTGGCATTCATAATAAATCCTGATTATTTTCAGGAGAGTCTAATTGATTGAATAACTGAATACAACACAGTATTTGCTATATGTGTCTCTGCAAATTTAGCTGGATTTCAAATTACTAATATTCTGATATACATTTAGTAAATAATTTGAATCATTTTGCTTGTAATGATTATAACTAACAACTCTTTGAAAGAGAAAATACATGAATTATAAGTAAGCTACTCACCACACTGTAATTCATCAGTTCCATCTTCACAATCTTTCTGACCATCACATAGCCAGGTTTTCAGAATACATCTCCCACTAGGGCAACCAAAATAATTTTCTTCACATGTATGTCTGTTTTGGACTGGGGTAAAAAATGCAATTATAAATGCTTTTCTAGCAATTAGTTGTCTTGGATGATAGACTGATAGATTAAACAAAATGTAAAGGAGATAAACAATGCTGCTAATAAATGTTTTGCTTGTTCCCTTTTCATGAAGAAAAGATTTTATTTTGCCCCCTCAATTACCTGGGCACTTTAATTCATCTGTATAATCCCCACAGTCATTAGATCCATCACACAGCCATTCTGGTAGTATGCAAAGTGAAGTAGAATTACAGCTAACAAACCCTGAAGACTTGACTCCAAGTTTATAGAAGTGAGTACAATCTGTGTTATCTGAAGACACAACATAGAATTAACACACATTATAGCATATTCTTTTCAATTTGAATCTGAATGCTGGGATTCATTTGACAAAGATTGCTTATCATATCTTACACAATCATAGTACAACCTGTTATCAGCCAATTCAAATTAATTACATATCAGATATTAATTATATACAAAGGCAGAAACAAACAGATGCAAGTATGATACAAAGTAGAAGTCCTTACTGCAGTTTTTTTCATCTGAAGCATCCGAACAATCAATAATCTGATTGCACTGTGCTGATTTTGCAATGCAAGTCCCATCTGCACAGTGAAATTCTGTTGAAGTACATCCTGAAACTAGAGAGTAAAAGTTTTATTGGGGAGGGGGGAAAAATAAAAACTTTGTATTAATTTGTACTGTTTATACATTAAATAATAATAATACTCTAAGAGTACTTGTTCTCCTGCTCACCCACCCACCAGTTCATTTGCCTGCTGCTGCAGCTGCCTGTCTCTGCTGGGCAGTGACTTCATGTTGCCCAGGGCGCTTTCCAGATTAGACCCTGCAAGGGGGTCACATCATATCTCAGAAGTGTGCTTCCATACTTCCTGTGTTGTGACACCACAGTCCCTACGCAGATAGCAGAGCCGTTCACATTTCCGATGCCTTGTTCCGAATTTAATCGCTGCGATATAGAGCTAGGATGTCGTATACACGGTGTAAAAAGGTTGCTGTGTTTTTAAGTTGTTAGATTCCGTGAGACTGCTCCCCCTGCTGTCTACATTTCGAATATGACTTGCCTGAATGGAGCCATTTTGATGCTGTTGAGCAGCTAGACTGGAAAGCGCCCAGGCCAGTTCTGTGAGTGGTGAGGCAGCAAGTGGCAATCACAATAAGAGTGTGGGAGGGGGCAGATCTTGTGCTGTCAACTTGGTCATCCAGGGCTCTCCACTCCCTCTCCATTTGTCCTGGGCGCTGCAACTGGCTAGGGACAGCCCTGACTGTGTGCATTCACAGATGTTGGAATGAGGCCTTTTCCTCTACACAGACTTATTTTGAGCATACAAGGCCACATCCAAAGAATGTGATTTGCCTGCAGAAGCTCATTTCTGTGTACAGATTGCCCATGTTGCATGAAAGCATGTGTGTGAGAATATATTTCTTTTTTAAAAAAACACAACGTTTTTAATATACTGCTCTTCCTCCAAGGAGCTCAGAGTGGTGTACTACATACTTAAGTTTCTTCTCACAACAACCCTGTGAAGTAGGTTAGGCTGAGAGAGAAGTGACTGGCCCAGAGTCACGGTTTCATGGCTGAATGGGGATTTGAACTTGGGTCTCCCCATTAATAGATGTTAAAAATTCAGTAAATTTTTCACATATACCACTGCTAATACTTTATAAAATTATTTTCAGAAAAACTTGACATTACATCTCAAGTATAAGCGACTGCCTTTGGCTAATGATCAAATTTAATCCATTTGATGATCAAATTTAATCCTCATTTTCATTACTTATCAAAAAATGACAACATTCATACCTACTACTGTACTAAAAAAATAAGTAGAATGAAACAAAAGCACTACACATAATGCTAGCCAAATGGACATATTATTCTAAATGATGGTTTCTTTAACTAAATATCAACTAACAACTTTCTAAATGTTATAATGCAGAAGAACCCAAAATGTACCTTCACAGCCTACTTCATCAGAGTTGTCACCACAATCATTTTTGCCATCACATACTTGACTGGTGGATATACAACGGCGATTAGAACAAAGTTTAAAGCCTCTTCTACAACTTCTGTTTTCTAGAAAACAGAACAGAGAGACAGCCTTTTTTAACATAAAATTCCCATGAACATGGTTAGATTATAGCAAGTTTGGGGATGTGGAGATTAGAAAACAAGACTTACATTTATGTACTGTTAGCTAGAAACATCACATTAAAATGAGATCTAGAAATGTAAGAAATGAAGGAAAAGAACCTGTGATGGTTTGGCTTACCACAATAAAACAACTTCTCATCAGACTTGTCCTTACAATGGGCTATGCCATCACAGGAGAGTTGGTAATCAATGCACTCACCATTTCCACATTCAAACTCAGAGTAAAAGTTGCAGGAGAAGTTTTTAGCTGAAAAGGCAAAGAACAGATTACTATTACTGGTGCACAGCTGATAATTAAAAATCAAAGGGAGTTTCATAGATGAGCTGAAAAATATACAGTAGATATAAATGTTGCATATCTCAGATTTGCTAGTGTATAAACATTGTAAGATTTGAATACCCTGCTAGCAGTATACAATATTGGACCCAGCAATAAGGAAGTACAAACCATGCTGCTGTTCTACAGCTTTTACACAGGTAGTGCCTGAACAGTTAAAGTGAAATTGAAAAACTGCATTGCATCATTATAAGTCCTGAACATTCCATTTAACATAAAATCCAAACCATGAGTTGACTTTATGATGACTGATGATTTGAGTCACCTCAAATGCTTGAAATTAACAGTGCCTTAGGAGGATTAGGTGGCAGGCAACACCATCCATCCAAAGCTCATGTAATTCCTCTGAGAAATGACTGGCACACAGTAGTTTGTAAAATGACCCCTAAAAAGCTGCTTTCATATGTAAGCAACCAATATTTGAGTGAGAATGATGCACCTTTCTTTTTCCCCCTTGTTCTTTTAAATGAGTTTTTCCCCCTCCAAAATTGGTTCAACGGAGAGGTATATGCATTTGCTGCTTTAAAAAATCATTGCCTATTTCTCAAGTCATTAGCCTCTGAAATCCCCATTATAACAGGATAGTCAAGTCCTGACAAATCACAATAAATGGCAGAGGCCACTGTTGGTTTTGAGAATTCTGTGATAGAAGATTTACCCACAAAAGTCATGGCAGCTGCCTCTCTAGTCAAATAAAGAGGAGGCAGCCGGAACTGAACAATCTTTCAGTCAGAAAATCAATCTCCCTGAATTTTAGCATGGAGAAACCAGGTGTCAAGTGCCGCAACTACTCCAGAATTGGTGAGAATCTATTGAGAGATGTCTGGAATGCAGCAGCTTGAAAACTAAGCTTTTCCACTAAAACTAGCATTTCCCTTTCCTGGTCTCACTTCCAGGCATTTCAAGCAGCACACTGGTCCTGTCTCCAAGGTTCAAGAATTTCCCCCCCTATTTTAGAAGATGGCAACCTTTGAACAGTGAAGGTTCTTTGCATAAGGCACTGTTCCCACATGCTCTTAATTAGTGATGCCACCAAACTTTGTAATTTCATGGATCAGAATATGAATTTGGGTGACATAATTGAAGACAAACACTACAGTCCTGTGAGTTCTTTTAATCTGAGCCACAGAAGGATTTCTTCCTTCTTGTCTTCCTCTCCCACTTACCCGACCTTATGTCGCAATAGCAATAGCTGCCATATATCCACGAGTGGATTCCAAATGGCTGGAGGCATAAGTGGGACTGAGAGTATATTCCCCATTCCCAAATGGAATCAGCACTCCAATGGGAATAGAAGCTGATTCAATGTAAAAGACCCACACAATTGTCCCTGACCACATAGTTGGGTAATTTAGACATCCCCTCGGCTGCATACTGTCAGCTCATGCATAAGCAAGCCATGGAGTGGCTTATGGACCTCCATTCAATGTTGAAAAGGTACCTGAGAATTGTCCGCTCTCCCAAGCCTGCCTGGGGGGTGGGTGCTTTGCCTCGGCCTTGAAAAAGGCATGAGGCAGATGCCGGCCAGCCATTGGCTGGTGGACTGACTGGTAGTGTGGTGCGAGCTGCTGTTGCACCTCACGCCTGTTCCAAACTCAGTCCAGAGTCAAGTCCTCATTGTCATTCTTTCCTGGACTGAGTCTTGCAGTCTGGGCCACGGCAGTGGAAAAGCTATTCCCAGATCTGGGCAGCACCCTATCAAGTGGTTTCGTGGCTGCAGGCGTTTGGGGCAGCGGATGGCTATATAGAGCGGTGGAGATAGCTGCGCAGGTGGTGGTAGTGCTGCCTACCCCCCTTTTCCCACCCACCCCTTTTTGTTAATTTGCATTCTGGACCATTGGGGCTTGCTTTCTTATATTGGATATCTGGTAAAGGGGTCTTGTGGGTTGGGGCTGTGGACCATTTTTGAAGTGTTTGGGGCTACTCACTGGTGGTTGCATTGTTGGTTGGGTTCTTTCCATAGGAAGTTCGGGACCAGAGGAGCTCAGCATTGGCACCATGCCCCCTAAAGAAGGCTAAAGGGAAATCGGGGGGGGGACCCATCAAGGCTAGGAGGTTCCCTCCAGTTCTGTCCTCGTCATCAGAAGAGGAAGACTTGGGCACAGTAAGGGCCCTTATCGCGAGCCTGGAGGCGCTTGAGAGACAGAGAGAAAAGCAGCAACCTGCTGGCCCCAATCTGGGTGGTCTATCTGGGGTTCCTTCCAGGCCCTGCAGGCAGAGGAAGGCTGACAAGCGTGCTCATCTTCTAAAATTTCTTTCTGATCCTATAGCACAATTGGAAGGGGATCCAGTACCTCCTGCCCCGGCACCTGTTGATCTCCTTCCTTCCTTCCTCCCTTGCTTTGATTTCTATACCGCCCTTCTAAAAATGGCTCAATGCGGTTTACACAGAGAAAGAACAAACAAATAAGATGGATCCCTGTCCCCAAAGGGCTCGCAATCTAAAAAGGAAACATAAGATAGACACCAGCAACAGTCACTGGAAGTACTGTGCTAGAGGTGGATAGGGCCAGTTACTCTCCCCCGCTAAATAAAGAGAATCACCACATTAAAAAAGGTGCCTCTTTGCCAAGTTAGCAGCGAGTTATCTATCTCACACAGGAAACTGCCTCCCAGATGCCTGTGCCTAGCAACCTGCCTGCTGATTCTGGATCAGGTACAACTCCTGTGGGGATGTGGCTTGATCACCAGTTCGGTATGGGTTTTACCCACACACTTTAACGCCAAGTGCAGCAGCTTTCCTGGCTGGAGCAGTTGGTTGGCCCTCTGGCTCTTATGCCGAGCGTTTTCCTGCTTGAGGGGCATGTTTGCAGGTTTGGCAAGGACCCAGTGGTTCTGGACAGCCTGCCTGGAAGAATACCAGCCATGCTAGTTCATCTAGCAAGGGGTCATCCCATGAAATTGATTGCCGGGAAATCTAGGACCAACAAACGGAAGTACTTTTTCATACAACACATAATCCACTTGTGGAATTCTCTGCCACAAGATGTGGTGACAGCCAACAACCTGGATGGGTTTAAGAAGGGTTTGGATAACTTCATGGAGGAGAGGTCTCTATCAACGGTTACTTGTCGGAGCGCTGTGGGCCATGTTCAGCCTCAAAGGCAGGCTGCCTCTGAGTACCAGTTGCAGGGGAGTAACAGCAGGAGAGGGGACATGCCCTCAACACCTGCCTGTGGCTTCCAGAGGCATCTGGTGAGCACTGTGCAAAACAGGATGCTGGACTAGACGGGCCTTGGGCCTGATCCAGCAGGGCTGTTCTTATGTTCTTATCCGTGTTTCCCAATATCTCTCCTGAGAATTGCCCAGTGCTGGGCATTTTGCTGCCTCTACGAGACCATATACTCCCGACAACCAAAGAAAAGATTTGGAGTAGGAAGAAGACCACTGAGAGGAATTGAGCTAACTGGCTATCTGCCTTCATGATTTATATGGGGGTGGTGCTTCAAGTTCAGCCTGCATGGGGGCCTGCCCTTGTAAAGTATTTTGATATCATCCATAGGGGACACAGGGACTTTGCAGGTAATGCTTGCAGGACTACGATCAGAGCTTTCACCTTAGGGCATCGCTGCAGCCTTCCCTTCCATGGGACAAACAGCATCAGGAGCTCTGGTTGCTCATAATGATACCATCCTGCCCTATATAAGGGGAGCATGCTGACAGCAAGTACTTGCTCTCTAAGACCCCCAGGGGGGAGTCAGCTGGGGGTGGGGGAGTCAGCTGGGGGTGGGGGAGTCAGCTGGTTCAACCTCAGTTGGTTTGCTCGGATTTTAACATGGTGTGTGTGTGTGGAGGGGGGATGTTGCACATGCTCATCATGTAAGTTATTCTGGGTTCTGTGGGGGTAAGCAGCCTAGTGCCAGCTGTGCCAGGATCAAGAACTTTAGGGGAGGGAGGAAGTCTGGTCACAGTAAAAAAGGCAGGTCAGCTACTGCAGCAGGAGCTCCTGGAAAAGGGATCCTAACATGCAGGCCCTACAGCGGCTCCTAGAAGTATATCCACTGCATGCTCAGGCTGGTTATTTGTTGGATGGTTTAACCTTTGGTTTCTGTATACTTTGTGTGTTTCCCAGGTCTTTTTATTTTGCCAAAAATCTGAAATCCATACAGGGCATGGAGGACATTGTCCTTCAAAAGATCACAAGGAGGTGGGTTAGGCAAGGTGTTGAGCCCCTTTGCATCCCCCCCCCACCTATGTTGAGGGTCTCCCCACTGGTCTTGGTCCTCCAGAAGGCTGCTGGGGAATTCAGGCTGATTCACCATCTTTCGTTCCCCAAGTGCTCATCCATCAGTGATAGTATTCTGGCAGAGCTTTGCTTGGTGCACTGTACTTCCTTTGTCGAGGCTGTGTGCATTGTGCGCAGATGTGGGGTAGGCGCACTTCTGGCGAAGTTTGTCAGAATCCAGCTTTCTCCTCCTGACTGATAATTTTTGGCTTTTAGATTTTTATTTTCAAGAGAGCTACTGTGTGGACAGGGTTGTGCAGCCTTCAAGGCTTTCAGCACTTGGCTCAAATGGCCTTGTGCAAAAGGATGCCTTGCGCACAATGGCACATTATCTTCATGATGTCTTGGTGGTCAGGCCTAGTGCCTTGGGGCAATGTCTATTCTTGCAACGTTCCTTCATGGAGCTGTGCAGGGAATTGGAGGTTCCCTTGGCCAAGGATAAAATGGAGGGCCCAGTGGTTCACCTTACATACTTGGGCATTGAGCTGGAATCTGTGGCCGGTTGCGCCAGGCTGTCTGATGACAAGCTGCAGCAATTGAAGTCCATGGTAAGAGACTGCCTGTCTGCTAAAAAAAAAAAAAGTCACCCTTAATCTGCTCCAGGGTTTGCTAGGTCACCTTAACTTTGCCTGCAGAGTAACTGCCCCAGGTAGAGCCTTTTTGAGTCATTTATGCGATGCCACCTTTGGACTTAAAGCCCCTCATCACAGGCTTAGGGTTTTCTGCACAGATGTGTGAGAACCTGAGGATATGGCAAGGCTTTTTTTTTTAATGTGCTGCCTGCACATTAGGTGGCTATGAAGGGCAGTGGACAGCCTTAGGCCTGGAGCAGAGGTGTTTCGCCATAGGTTATTCTGGCTGGCTCGCATGTAAGCAGCGAAGTCTTCAGAATCTCACTGTGGTAGGTGGAGTGCCAATCCTCTCCTTTCGTTATTCAGTTAATAAAGTTGTGGCCCTATTTCAGTCCACACACTTTGCCTCGTGCCTTTGTTGTCCGGGTGAAAATTATATGGGACTTTGGTCATGATCATGCTCATTAATTTGGAAATGTTCAACTTGTTTGCAGTGGCTCACATGGTACCCAGGGTAATGTGGATGGTTCAGCACCACCTGTGATTCTGTGAGTATCTAATGCACTGTCCATGTTGTGGAACAATTCTGTTCCATTGCGACTTAATTACATCATCGCAGCTGTGAAACACTACAACTACTATTTCAAATGGATTAGAACAGGAGGTTAATTAGGAAATTTTAAACAGAACAGAAAAACCTAGTTCTTCCCTTGCTTTGTCCACAGACACAACACTTCTGTTTTCACATTTTGAAACATGTTTGGTAAGATAAAAACATCACATTGTTGTATATATGTTACCTAAGAATCAGTGGTGGGACATATACAAAAGTTGTGTCAATTAAGCGGGTTAATGCCTTTGGGAAGTATAAATGCCAGTCTGTGTTGCCAAGTTAATTACAGTTTAGCACTTATTGCAAATCACTTGTGTGGGGCACTCTCAGTGATATGCTGTGGGTTCATTAGTGATTGCTTTAAGGCTATACTGAAATAAGCTGTTATTGTGAGATACTGTGAGATAGTGATATTTTAATTACATTCACTTGGAGCCCCTGCAAATCAGGTGCCTGTCCATAAAAGATCAATTGATCTCTACAAGATATAATTTTCACAGCTACTCTAAGATGGCGCTGCACTGCAATAGTGTTATAGCCTTAATTAACATGCTTGTTATCAATGTAGATCATCTGTATGGCCCTCTCAGTTACAGAGCCAAACAGGAGCAGATTTGCAGCAAGGACTACAAATCTATTGTTCAATGATGGTAAATTAATTTATTGCTGAAACTCTGCTTCAGATCAATTCTATTTTCAAAATAAGTCTGGCACATTCTAATTCTGCATTCTGGTCATGCTCCTTAAAGGGGGCTGCTGTATCAAAAGGAAATAAATTGTATACTGCATTACATTAAATTAATTCATCACAAGCCGAGAATGGAAAAACTGATACCAACAAATGGCAACTGAAGTCACACACAGACCAGACTCTGATTAAAGGCCCAGTATATCATAGGGAAACATTGTAAAGAGCCCTAAACAACAGAGAAATCCAATGCAGATAGGTGAAATTTGCTCAGATAACCTTCTGAACATTTCAAAATACTGTCTGACATTTTCAGTATGATCACTGCATACAAATACAACCAAAAGAATATCACAGCATGGAATCAAGTACTGTCATGCCTGCTATGCAGACAAGCTAGTTCCTACCAATGAGACACCAGGTCAGATATCAGCTACAGGAAGCTAAAGAGAAAAGGCTTGGGTGCGGCTCCTAGTGTGAGCTATTTTTCAGCAGAATGCTCCATGAATGATGACACTGTGTTGCTCGGAGGACTACCATCTAGTGGCTGCCAGGAGGAACACAACATGGCCAAGCAGAGCGCAGGTATTACTGCTTCCTCCACAAAACAGGCAGTGGTGGCAGGCAAAAGGGGTTAATGTTGTCTTTCTCTGATGCCCAGAAGCCAAAATTCAGTCAAAAGTATGCAGGTCTAAACTTTTGGCCCTTAGCAGGAGTGTACTGTTAATAAGATAAAGGGAGACAAATGTCTCCTGGCCCACAGCTCTGAGGGGCCCCCAAGGCCAGTCCTTGCCCTCTCTTCAGTACTGTAGCCAGGAGTGTGGGCAATGGTGGCCTTTGCTACCTCAGAGGTTTCTCTTTCCTCCACAGCTGAGCTATAGTTCCTCCCACCCCCCAAGCAGGTTCTCTATGACTCCCAATTTCTCTTTTGTCAGCCGGAAAGAGAGCGGCTACAGCAGCAAAGAAAGAAAAGGCTTAAAGCAGCCCTCTCTTTCCCCAGCAACAACAGCAGCCTTCTATGATTGGTCTTCCTTGTCTTGGGCTCCTCCCCCAATCAGCAATTGAGTGCAGTTGCTGAACTAAGCTGGGAGCAAGCTATTCAAGTGGAAAGGAAAGTCAAACAAACAAGCCTTATCTGTGTGGTTTGGGGTTTTTTTTTGGGGGGGGGGTGTTTCCCCTCTCCTTCCCACATTTATGGAGAGCGAGTGAGTGTGTGTGTGTGAGTGAGAAAGAGAGATTATATCCCAAATTGAAAGCCTTCCTTCCTTCCTTTTATTTTTATTAATTATTCATTCATTCATTCATTCATTCATTCATTCATTCATTCATTCATTCATTCATTCGATTTCTATACTGCCCTTCCAAAAATAGCTCAGGGCAGTTTACACAGAGTAATAATAAATAAATAAGATAGATCCCTGTCCCCCAGAGGGCTCATAATCTAAAAAGAAACATAAGATAGACACCAGCAACAGTCACTGGAAGTACTGTACTGTGGGTGGATAGGGCCAGTTACTCTCCCCCTGCTAAATAAAGAGAATCACCACATTAAAAGGTGCCTCTTTGCCAAGTTAACTGGGGTTTATGTGTCTATGTTTCTCACACAAGCTCTTGTTTGTGCCTGAGCTATTTTTAACTTTAAAAAAATGATTTTAAATGATTGGGTTCTTCCCACTAAGTTCTCAGCCATGTGATCTTCCCTTCAGAAATTGCTATGAGTCATTTTCCTCTCTGTGGAAAGAAAAGAGGGGGTGGTGGCAGGGGGGTTGTTGGTTGGTTGGTGGTGGTTATTGAAAATATATTCAATTGTTTTTCAACCAAACAAGTTCTCAAAAAAAAAAATGTTCCTTGCTCCCAGAATGGCTCACAATACTTGAGGGTTGGGGAAGAGTGGAGCTAGCCTAGCATCTTTCCTGATTGTTTGCTAATTTTAAACTGATTTGCCTAGATATCCCTTCACCTGCCTTTTCCAAATGAAAAATATTGTTTTTGTTTTTTTAAAAAAATCCCACCATGCTACAAGCCTGACAAAAATCGTTGAGCTTGGAACAGAAGCTTCCTTTGGAATCCACAGAAGGAGAGGAGAACTGGTCTTGTGGTAGAAAGCATGAATTGCCCCCTTGTATTCCACGAAGCTGATACTGTTGTATTATTTGGTTCTGCTGTTGTTTAACCGTGTAACTGTAGTCTCCTGTCCTCTATTAATCTGCTACACTATATTACATGTGTCCTTAATGTTCTTTTGCAGAAAAGAAATGGGGTCAGGAGAAGCAGAGGAAAGCATAGAGGGGCCCATTTTAAAATCCTGTTTCTGGGCCCACTCTCAGCCACCTGAGAGGAACAGATGTCTGTAGATGGAAGGGGAGATTGCTGAAAAATCACTTGTCACAATAGAAAATGCTGTTAACGCATTCCTGAGGACACACTGTAATAAAGGCACTGGACTACTATACTAGATGAAAGGGCATTATTAACTTTATTAAGCATTTTAATAACTATGTAAGCAACAAAAACTCCACCCCCATGCAGTGTAATTCTAAATTAAGTTGACGGTCAGACAATAGTTCTGCATTAGTCCCTGCAAGCAACAAACCCTAGCTCAGAGCATCAGATCAGACCGATGTTGATCCTTGTGCCTCTCTGCCAACCCCATAAGGATCAGAGTCCTTTCAGGAGCTTCGCTCCCCAAGCCATTCAGCCTTTGAGGTTTGTGAAGCCCCCAAAGCAGGTAGGAGTGCCAATCTTTGCCCTGAGCTACGAAATCTCTAAGGACCAATTGACTTCCCCTTTTCAAATCCTGCTCAAGGCTGCTTTCCAATCAACCTACACCTATGCCCAGCTTGCACTGCTCCTGTCTTGTTGTGAATTATTTAGCTAACTAACTAGAAGGAAGTGTAAACAAACAGAATCAGCATTAAAAATGTAACTCAGCCAGTCTTGGGAAACCAAAAATTCCTACTCAATCTCTAAAAGGATGGCCAGTGAATCCATTCTGTGCCAGGTAGTAGGGAGGGGAAGCCCGGCTGGGTGAAACCAGAGCCAGGTGAGATAATGGAATACTGTAAGTGGCCAGCAAAGCTCCACTCTCTCCCTGATCAACCAATAGCCTCTTGCCTCGTGGCTTCCCTAATGGAGGGAGAGAGAATAATGCTACCCCCAACATGAGGCTAAGGAGTGGCCATATTCCTGTAGAGAGTGCCTAATCTAGATGTTGGCCATTGCATCATATGTATTTTTTTTTAACAAAATCTCATTGCCTTCATGTTTAAATAATGAAAATTTACACAATATCACTCTATCAACTAATAATACTTACACACACATCTATTGTCATCTATCAGTATTCTATCACCCCTACATGAACAATTTACACGACCATCAGGAGTCAGAAGACACAAATCATGACAGCCTCCATTCATTTGGGCGCAAGGGGACAATTCACCTGGAAAAAAGAGAAAGACTGTGACATTAAATAATCAAAATACCAAATAATCTTGTGAAACTGGAATTAATTGCTTCATGGTTTGGCTATTTCTTGACCAATCCAAATCCAACAAAAAACAAGGGAGCCAGTGTGGTGTAGTGGTCAGAGAGTTGGACTAGGACCAGTGAGACCTGAGTTCAAATCCCCATTCAGCCACGAAACACACTGGGTGACTCTGGGCCAGTCACTTCTCGCTCAGCCTAATCTACCTCAAACAGTTGTTGTGAGGAAAAACATAACCATGTACCCCACTCTGGGATCCTTGGAGAAAGAGTGGAGTAGAAATGCAAAAATAAATAAATAAAAATTATGGCAATAACTTGGAGCAAAGCTATATTTCAATTAAGTAGGGATGAGTGAGCAGAAAACTGCTCATCCCAAAAATGAATCAGGTCCTTGAGCATTTTTCTCTCTCCAAAGAGGAGACTGAGGTTCTGAAGAACATGTGAAAAGGGAAAATGTTTACTTGGGGGTCAATGGGCAGCAGGGGGCAGCTCCATGCATATTAGGATAAGCAATGGGTCTCTCTTTGTTCCCCTGTGCTTTCTTAAAAGATGCTAACACTAGCAGTGTCCTTACACTGCCAGTGCTTATTCTGATGCTGGCCGGGAAGAAGGAGACCTCATCCTTCCCCGACAGCACAAACCAAGAGCACAGACAAGTAAGAGGTGATGCAACACCTTTAGAGATCAATGGGGAAAAATTATGCTAGCAAAATCCCACCCCTATCAGCATACTCCCCACCCCACTCCTCTTCTCTATCTGCACGCTTTGTTAATGCTGGCTGGGAAGAACAAGAGACCGCCTTCTTTCTAGACAGTATAGAAGTATACTGGCAGATAGTGGCATCATTTAGCATCTTTGCGGGGGGAAACAATAGGGGAAGGAGGAGAGGCCCACCATGTCTCTTCTGATCTCTAAGGAACCTAGGACTAGATGAAATCTTCCTCCATATCTTTGCTGCTATTTTCATTGGCGGTGGGGATTACACAAGGAAGGAGATTTGACACTTTTATGGAGGACCAGCAAAAGTTCCTCAAAAGCTGACAATGAGCTTTTCTATTATGGTGGTGGCATTATTATTATTTTTGCTGTTTAATACTGGGAAATGTGCCCGCCTTTTCATCTGTCATCATTCTCTGTTGCATTGCATGAATGGATCTGTGGATCAATAGCAGCAGTAGTGACAGAAAAACCATCGGGATTGAGTCATATGACACCATTATCTTCACAAAGAATATGCATTATTCCATTACTACAACATTGTAAAATGGGGATTGCAGGCTGCCACAAATAAGAGTGCTGCCCTACTGCCCTGGACGTTAACCTTGGAAGATTAGACTCAGCAGGGAGGAGGAGGAGGAGGAGGAGGAGGAGGAAGAGGGTAGCTCTTCTTGGATATTAAAATAAGCTTCCTGAAAGTACCCAGAGCCATGCTAAAATGGTCTTTTGGTCTATTAGGTTAAAATAGGGAATTGAGATCTTGGGCAAGTTGAATATGTTTATGGTGATGCTTTCACAGCAGACCTTGATGTGAACGTTACACCTTTGCATTCAACCAAAGGAACAATGCAAAACTATCATTTTGTGAAGAGTGGCAATTGCCTATGATGAATCAGCTAAAGCTTGCAGTCCACTTTGTATGCAAATGTTGTCTGTAAGTCATAGAAAACAAATCTATAACTAAACAAGGAACTACTATATAATGCACAAAAACTTTACTGAAAGAAATTTACTGAAAGAAAATTATGAAAATATATCCCAATAAAGAGACATTGTGCTTTAAAAACTTACAGCTGTTAGTGTCATTAGCAACAGCTATGATGCCCATTGGTTGATGAGGTATATCAGATCTAAGAATCTTTGTATCTCCACCTGTATATTTATTGGATCTCAGAATTGCTCTTCTCACCCAATCTGTCCAGAAGATCCAGTCATCATAAACAACCAGACTGAGAAAAGTGCCAGGTCCAGATTTGACAATCACCTAATTTAAAGAAAGGAAACAGACATCAAATGACTGAATTTATTCTCATGTTCATATCGGTTTGTCTACTTTATTTTTAATTAAATGGAGAGGTTCCAAAATGAAGGGGGCTGCCTGATTTGAAGATCAAGTACAATTGTTTGTACACCTGTCTATACAAATACTTTCTGATGAGAAAGATGTCCTTGTATTGTATGTAGAGCTGCACCTGTATTTAAAACATGAAGTTTTCCACATCCGGCTTTTAGTTTACATCTTCTTCGGAATGGAGGTTTGAGTTCACATATCAGCCAAATTTACCTTGAAGTCCCTGCAAGCTATCGGGGAGCACTTAATGTACAATTCGGATTTTTTATTGCCCTTTGGAGTGTAGCCTGATTTATATCCGAAGTAAAAAAAATTTCACTTTTTGCATCAGTTTTTTTTTGGGGGGGGGGCCTTTGAACGTGCACTAAAGCCTTGCAGTAAATCCGCAGTAAAGCTTGTTGTCTGGGAAAGCACTATGCTTTTCTTATTAGAGAAGAATGTTTGGTAGGGAGTTTCCTATAACTTAAGGAAGTCCCAATATACATATAAGCACATACATACACGTAGATTGCTTCTGAGCTCTTCCTGCATTCTCAACACATAAATGATCACTGAACTTGTTCTTTTTTAAAGAAATGGCCATTATCCCATAGTCAACAACAATAATAAAAACATATACATTTCTGCAATATTCTGTATTAGACATTACATAGTTTAATAAACTTCTTTGGCCAACACTAAGAATAACAAGGCACACCAATATTTGTCCATCTCCCCTTCCCTTTGTAGCCAACTGTGATTCCAAAAATATATGGCCCAGAGGTCTTCATGACCTCACTGCATACATACTTCATTCGTCCGGTTTCACAACCTCACTGCACACACACTTCATAACCTCACTACACATACCCTTCATGCCTCTGAATACCAGTACTTTTTCACACAACACATAATCCACTTGTGGAATTCTCTGCCACAAGATGTCGTGACAACCAACAACCTAGATGGGTTTAAGAAGGGTTTGGATAACTTCATGGAGGAGAGGACTATCAATGGCTGCTAGCTGGAGGGCTGTGGGCCACCTCCAGCCTCAAAGGCAGGATGCCTCTGAGTACCTGTGGGAAGGGGGTAACAGCAGGAGAGAGAGCATGCCCTCAACTCCTGCCTGTGGCTTCCAGCAGCATCTGGTGGGCCACTGTGCAAAACAGGATGCTGGACTAGATGGGCCATGGGCCTGATCCAGCAGAACTGTTCTTATGTCTGCATATCAATAACTAAACTGAGGATTTGAAGATGATGTTGGGGGGGGTAAGCAGTTGTTCAGAAGCCTATTTCTAAACTGTATTGGCATAGCAATAAATGTTGCATGTATTGATGATACTCTGCTGATGCTGTGTGCTGTTGTTGTAGTCAAATGCAGCTGTTCAGGATGTTTAGGGGTTGGACTGAAGAGTATTTCTATTTGTATAATTAAAACTTACACAATATATTTTTCACTTTGGGGCCAGAGTGATAAAAAACAGAAAGTATTATGATAATATCAAATTACATGCCCACTGAATTTAACCAGCTATGTGAACAGGAAATAATTTTTGCTCGGGAGACACAACCATATTATTATTTTTATCCAAAACCAACTTGACAGATGGCAATCATGCACCTTTACAAACACTTTCATGGAGCAACTGAGAATTAAGTCCCATTTTATTTACTACTGTGGATATTCCACACTAATAGATATATATTATAAATTCCAAACTAAAGCCAATTTTCTATGTTCATATGAAACTTAATTCTAATAATAAGTTCTATAAAGGCAGAACTTGATCACCCCATGTTTGTTTTTCTAATCATAGCCTAACTGAAAAATAGACCAGATGACCAACAAAAATGGTTTCCATGGAGACACGTCTTGAGAATCATATGGCCCATATTGCCTCATAAGAGCATTTAAGATGTGGGAAAGAGTTGCCAGTTCAAAGTGCCATTGATCTTCAGAACAACAACTAGGACTGATCTGAATAACAAGCCCCATTTTTGCCACTCCTTCGAATGGGTGTGTGTGTGTGTGTGTGTGTGTGTGTCTTTATCAGTAGTTTCATGGGAAGGGATATTTTAACAATTTGTCTTGCTTTCCAACAGAAAAAGCCACACCTCTGAAGGTAGCAGTGGCACTAGCAGCAGTACTTGTGTGAGCAGAATGCTAAGCTATTCTGGAAGGCTCCAACCTTCAGGATCACACATTTGGACATCACAGGGGCTGCTTGGGGGAAAGGGAGGTAGAAAAACCCATTCTGTAAAGAGAACTCTATTCCATTCACATAGGGAATGGGATAATTCATTCACATATCATTGTAATACAGAAATGGTCAAGTCCTTGGCCCTGTGAATCACCTATAGAATCCATACAGTTAACTTGCCCACTGTGAAATCTGATTAGCAGAATCCCAAAAATGACATTATACAGTCCTATCCCTGAGTTATGTTGACTGAATGGAATAGGGTTGCATCCAATTCTCCATCAGTTGTATATATAAAGCCCATATGCTTTTGGGGAGAGACTGTTTTATTTTGAAATTCATAACTGAGGTTCTAATAATCAAAATCTTGTGGCCATTCTTCTAATCTTAACACCTGGACACCAGGCAGTATCCAGACTAAGTAATTAATGAGACTCAAGTTAAGACTAACTTGTTCCACTGATTTCAATGGTATTTAGTCTTGTTTAAGTAGCCTGCATGCTACTCACCACCTTTGAAAATGGATGGCATGACTAGCAAGATGAATAGATGTGAATATTTTGATATCTGTAAGGCCAGCTTGGAATATTGAAATAAGTATTAAAATAACCTATAAGGTTTGCTAAGAAATTGCTCCAAAATGGACTTCTACTGTTTCATAGATAATAATTATTTCAGTGCTGTTGGGTTAAACTATAGTGGCTCAAATTCAAATTATTATACAAATATTTATTTATTTATTTATTTATTTATTTATTTAATTTATATACCGCCTAATATATAGTCTCTCGTATTTGGGTCGATCTAGATCTAGCTTTAGACTCCACAGTCATTGCAGTGTCAGATGCAGAGGTATCCAGCAACACCTCTTGTGTGGTTAGACTGGATCAATTTCAGTTTGTGACTCCTGAGGAAGTGAACAAGCTGCTCAGAACGGTACATCCTACCACCTGTCTGCTTGATCCTTGCCCAACGTGGCTTATACTATCTGGCATGGGGGTTGTTGTGGAGAGCCTGGTGACAATTATAAACACCTCTCTGTGAGAGGGCAGGATGCCTCCTGGTTTAAAGGAGGCAATTATTAGACCTATTCTTAAGAAGCCTGCCTTGGACCCCTCAGAGTTTAGTAGCTACAGGCCTATCTCCAACTTCCCATGGTTGGGCTAGGTGATTGAGAGGGTGGTGGCCTCCCAGCTCCAGGTGGTCTTGGAGGAAACTGACTATCTAGACCCATTTCAGACTGGTTTTGGGGTGGGCTATGGGGTAGAAACTGCCTTGGTCGGCCTGATGGATGATCTCCAATTGGGACTTGACAGATGAAGCGTGACTCTGTTGGTCCTTTTGGATCTCTTGGCGGCTTTCGATACTATCGACCAGAGTATCCTTCTGGAACGTCTGAAGGAGTTGAAGGTGGGAGGCACTGCTTTGCAATGGTTCCGCTCCTACCTTTCTGGCTGATCCCAGATGGTGTCACTTGGAGACTGTTGCTCTTCAAAACCTGAGCTTATATATGGGGTTCCCTCAGGGCTCCATACTGTTTCCAATGCTTTTTAATATCTGCATGAAACTGTGAGAAATCATCCGGAGATTTGGTGCTGGGTGTTATCAGTATGCTGATGACACCCAAATCTATTTCTCCATGTCAACATCATCAGGAGAAGGCATATCCTCCCTGAATGCCTGCTTGGAAGCAGTAATGGGCTGGATGAGGGATAACAAACTAAGACTGAATCCAGACAAGATGGAAGTACTTATTGTGCTGGGTCATCACTTGGGAAGCAATATTGATCCACCTGTTCTAGATGGGGTCACACTTCTTCAGAAGGAAAAGGTACTCAGTTTGGGAGTGCTTCTGGATCTACACCTTTCCCTGGTTCCCCAGGTTGAGGCAGTGGCCAGAAGTGCTTTCTATCAGCTTTGGTTGATACGCCAGCTGCATCCGTTTCTTGAGGTTCATGATCGCAAAACAGTAGTACACTTGTTGGTAACCTCCAGATTTGATTACTGCAATGCACTGTATGTGGGGCTGCCTTTGTACGTAGTCTGGAAACTGCAATTAGTACAAAATGCGGCAGCCAGGTTGGTCTCCAGAAATGGATATATCTGGCATTTGAGCCAAAGCTGATAGAAAGCAGTCCTGGCCACCGCCTTAACCTGAGAAACCAAGGAGAGTTTGAGATCCATGGAGCACTCCCAGACTACGAACCTTATCTTTTAGGGGGAGTGTAACCCCATACAGAACAGGCAGATCTAAACCATCTCTCAGATTCCAACCCCCTACAGATAGTACCTCTGTCTTGTTAGGATTCAACTTCAGCCTGTTATCCCTCATCCAGCCCAATATCGTCTCCAGGCAGGCACTTGGATGGGGCAGGGGTCATGCCATTTCCTGATGAAGTTGGTATGGAGAAATAGATCTGGGTGTCATCAGCATATTGATAGCGCCCCAGACCAAACTTCCTAACGAGTTCTCCCAGCAGTTTCATGTAGATATTAAAAAGCATTGGAGACAGTATGGAGACATATGGAGACAGTATGGACACCACACTTTTGCTTTCATTTTTCAGAGCAACAGTCTTCAAGCAACACCATCTAGAATCTGCCAGAGAGGTATGAACGGAACCGGTGTAAAACAGTGGCACCCAATCCTACCTCCTTCAAGCAACCCAGCGGGATACCATGGTCAATGGTATAAAAAGCCACTGAGAGATCTAAAAGGATCAGCAGTCACACTCCCTCTCTCGATTGCCAGTTGGAGATAATCCATCAGGCCAACCAAGGCAGCCTCAACCCCATAGCCCACCCAAAAGCCAGTCTGGAAAGGATCTAAATACAAATGTAGTTGTGATGGGGCATCCCATAAGCCTATCAAATCAAACTTTATAAGATGAACGAACTTCTGGTTGATCTCACCATCATATTATCATGCATGAATAGATCCTGGAATAAGACCATGCCTCATTCATTTCAAATATATTGTGGGTCAACAGCCTTACAAGTAGAATTTCATTTCAGTCGGACAAAACAACATGAATAGTCGGACAAAACAACATGAATAGCCACATCAATAAAATAATTTGGGTTTGTTTCTAAAATCTGCCATGTTTCCAATCAGCAAGTCCTACTGGAGCATCCCATTGCACATTTCTAACAAAATGTGATTACAGTATTTCTTCTTGAATGTTTCCGCAGTATTAACCTGTACTTCAGACTAAGTCTCATCTACTATGATCTAAATCCAGTGAAATGAATCATAGGTATTGAAATACCAATGTTTATTCATATGATTAATCATGGCCATCATTTTTTAAAATGGCAGCCAAACACCAGGATTATAAAAGTGACTCCCAGACTAAATCGCAGACTAACTATATATAAAAAATTGGTTTCTAGACATTAAAAGGCTCTCTACAAATTCATTTATATATGATGGGACTATATACACCTATGGAACACAAAGCTATGTCAATATAGTGAAGTTATGTCAACACAGTGGCTTACATGTCCCACAGTGTAACGCAGGAATTGCGGGATTGTGTGTGCTGCTGTGGGGCTTAAACTCACATGGTGACAGTGCTGCAAAAAGGCACTGGAACTACTGACCACTTACATGATCTCACACTGCACACTACTTCCATTATTTCAAATTGAAGTAGCATGGAACATGCGATCTTGCAAGAGGCCAGTAGTTCCAGTACTGCCCTCTGTTGTTGCAAGTGTTAAACTCACACAGAGGATAGGTGGTTCTGCACTGGCCATGTTTATTTATTCATTCATTACACTGGTGGACATGTAAGCCTGTGGTGTCATTACACTGGAGCAGCCTGTGACAACATCCAATGCAAACAAGAAACTGCATAGAGTTTACTGCATGGTAGGAGAATTGGATGAATGGCAGCATAACCCAAATCCTATGCTCCCTCAGGAGATGATGCCACCCTTTCCACCAGTGCAAATTTATGCACACAACACAGCTGCTATAACTAAAAACACACCCTTGAAAGTAAATAGAGGTTCTCCATGCACTCTAAACATCTTGGAGAACATTTATTAGGCATTCTGTGGGACTGGCTATCCCTGCTATGCTAATTCTATTTTCTACTGCAACTTCTGATTTTCCTGCTATAGAAGGATAAGATTCCAGCCAGATCCACTGGTGTATCCTCTGGCATACTGATGGCCATTTTAACTGGTCTACAGGATAGACATCTGGGTCACTGAGATGGAGCAAGAGGGGCCTATGCAAGCAGTTGATGCAAATGTGCAAGTGGATGCAGATGTGCCTCCACACTGTGATCATATTTCATGGCCCATAAAACTTAATAGATACCTACTAATGGAAATATGCATCAACATTAGGTATTACTGTTCAAGCACACACACAATAAAGAGTTAAATTTATGTTTTTTAAGCTTTTTTTTTTTTTTAGGGATTTATAACCCGCCTCATCACAAAACCTCAAAAGGGCTAACAATTCATGAGAAAGAAAGAAAGAAAGAAAGAAAGAAAGAAAGAAAGAAAGAAAGAAAGAAAGAATCAGAGAGAGAGAGAGAGAGAGAGAATGAACACAAAAGAGGGGGGAAACCAGCACCTAAATATTTTTCTGTTACAGGGACATTAATATTTTAAAAAGGCTATTAAGTGCCAATAAAAGCTGGCAAGAATAGACAGACTTTGTCTGGTACCTCAGTGATAACAGTGAATTTGCCAGACACACATGCTTGTCAGTAGGTTCTATGATTTGGACACCACCACTGAGAAAGACTGCTCTTCGGTCCTCACCTGAGGGTAGATCACTCAGACAAGTGACTCTGATGATTATCTTAAATGATGGGCATATTATATGGGGGGGTGGGGGCAGGTGTCCTGCCTGGACCCAAACTGTTTCTGTTTTAAAAATTAACACACCTCAAATTAAGCCCAGAAATGAACTGGTAGCCACTGTTCTTTCAAAACAATTCTTTCAACCTTCTGGTTGACCAAAATGTTGGTTGGACCTAGCAACAATCTGGCTGCTGCATTTTTAAGCAGCTGTAATTTCCATAGGCCACCATATAACAACATTACAGCACTGTAGTCTGAACTCTGGATGTAACAAGAACATGGATACCTAAGTAAATAGATGGGTAAATGAAACTGGAGCAAGTTTCTTTTAAGGCCTATCCTGAAGCACAAGAAGTCAATATTGTGTTAGGATTACATATTGATCCATTGTTATCAATAATGATTAAACGATATTGAACAAGAGGACTATTTTAAACTAATCTGTTCTATAGAAAATGTCTGCATATTTCTAGAAATCAGTACTATGATCTTACTCACATTTCTATGTGATCCATCATATTCACACCTTTCTATTTTTCCCAAGCTGCCATCTGAAAAGTACAATTTCTCTGCAGTGTGATCAATGGCAAGTCCGTTTGGTGTCAGAATGTCAGTGCTGATGACAACTTGTGCATTTTTGCCATATAGTGTAGCTCGCATAATGCTTGGATGCTGCTCATTCCAGTTAGTCCAAAACATTAAACTGTATCCAAATTTAAAGATAAACACAAAGTCCAACGTTTTTAAAGAGGAAATTCAACCAAAAACAAAAAGAAAAAAACCCACAAAGGCATGCAATGGAACATTTTATTTGCTTTATTAACACTGATGAGATCATTTTAAGAATGAACAATAATAATAATAATAATAATAAAGTTGAATGAATAAAAAGCCGTTCTGATCTTGCATATGAAAACACAGGCAAACAGGTGAATATCGAATGCCCCTCACCCCCATATTATATGAGTGTGTTTATAATACAATCATTATGGTAAAGATAACTGTGGCTATGCTTACTAAAATAATTTAGAAACATAATTATATGAAATGCCCATAGCATTTGACAAATTAACTAGTGCCAACAGCTCTGGCACTTTTCCTTGATTGTGACGACAAATCAAATTACAGCTGTTCTATGTCTGAAGATGTTCTTTTACACAGGAAAGAGAAGCCACTGCCAACACAGAGAGGCCACTGCTGCTCCTACTCACCTGGCCACATGCAATGGGTGGTGGGGTGTGCGGAGTGGGCTCTTGAGAGGGTTTTGGCTGTGTGTTATTGTTGTTGAACTTCCCTGAGCAGATAATAACTTTGGGTACTGGAAAAGAAACTCATTTCTCCTTTGAGGTGAGCTCTTTTCAAACACCCAACATTTTTCCCTAGACCAAACCTGGGGAAATTCACCAGTATCACTAAACAATTGAACCTGGAGAAATGCGCCATCATTACTACTTTATTTTATTTTACTTATTTTCTTTGTACAGCACCCCAAACTTCCATCTCTGGGATGCTTACAGCAAACTAAAACAAGTTAAAAGAGAAACCAAAACCTCAAAACAATTTAAACCATAAGTCTAGTTAAAAAGCTTGGGTGAATAAATATGTCTTTATAGACTTTTTAAAAGTTGTCCAAGATGAGGAGGCTTTTATTTCAGCAGGGAGCACATTCCAGAGTCTCAGGGTGGCAACAGAGAAGGCCCATCCGTGTGTAGCTACTAGACAAGCTGGTGGCAACCAGTGGGCCCTCGAAGTTTTTCATCTCTGTGCGGAATGAGTTTTGTTCTGGAAGGCAGTATCAAGGCACTGTATGTCCACATGCATTCAGAGTGGGGCCTTCTTAATTCAACCTGAGTGGGATCTAAAATTAACTGAGTGGATATCAGAAAACTTGGGAGTGCACGCATGTGCTCATGCTTTAAAGGGAACAGTAGTGGCAACTGCAGACAAACTTCTCCAGAAGATCTCAATGGGTGATGGGGCTCATAGTGAAGATGACGTTCTCTTAAATACTACTACTAAACAATACTACTTGTCTCATAACAAAGCCTACAGACATTTCTGCAGCAGGAAGTAAAATATGTATATGGTACCTACTTTTGACATTCATCAAGGGCTAATACATGTGGATGATCATCTTCAGACATGGTTATTACTGCTTCCCTGTTGAAAGCGCCTCTTCGTTTCTGATCAACTGTATGTCTTGTAATAGAAGATGTAGTAGAACTTGTCCAGTACAAAGTATCCCAAGCCCTATGATATGCAAGACCTTCCACAGAACCTACATCTGATAGAGAGAATGCATTTTTAATTTTGGCATCAAGGGAGTTCTTGCCAAAATGGTATCTTATATTAAAAAAAGTAATTGTCATACAAGGAAAATGTAATTATGATACAAAAATAAGTTGAAGTAAATATATGAGTATTTTTGTAATTATTTAGCAAATTGCCCTATTAAATAATAGCTTTAATTAACAACCAAAATAGTGTCGACACATTTAAAATGAGGCCCACAATTGCAATAGGAATGCAAAATGGTTTCTTAAAGCTTCAAAACTTACATTTTAAAATGTAAGATGGCAGCATCGTACTAATATCACTTTTATTGGATCTTTACTAAATGTATGCATTACACTTCCACAAAAAAAACAACCAACATCAACTGGCATAGGCCAACACAGAAATGTCATGAATAATGGAAACGTTATTATAAAGTGAGCTCCCTGAACTGCTATTTTTCATTTATTCATACATGAAACAGAGACAGCAGACAAGATATATCAAATTTTACAACCCTTGAGAAATATATTTTGCTGCCTGACCATTTTACTAACGATGGCTTGCACAATCCTACTTCTGTTGTTGTTGTACTTGTACAAAGTATTGAGGTGGTGGAGTGGTAAGGGGCCCCCCTTGAAGTGAGAATACATATTGATACTGGATACTGGAGAATGCCCACACTTAAAGCGTTCACACTGGCACTAGCAAAACATAGAATGCAACAGCAAGAGCAAAACCTTTCAATGTGCATAGTAATGAGAGTTGTTTGTAAATGGAAAATGTACATGGGCTGGGGTGTCTACAGGACACAGGAAGCCACAGAAGCAATTGAGAAAGAACATAATAATTACAAAAAAATCATATCACTACATATTTTTTTTGCATCAGGAGTTTTAGAAACATCTGTGGTTAAATAGATTTTCCAGTTCCAATGTCATGGAATTCAGGTTGACATAGAATTTGAGTTACCTTGCTGCAGAATGCTGACTTTTTTAAAGCACATGTTTCCCTGCCTTTTACATAGTGCACCTGGTGGCAAAGGAAGATGGAATCCACACAATCCCCATAATCTAAGCAGACACACTGCATTCATGGCAGATCATAGTTACTATTAAGGCCACTTATTAATATTAGTTAACATTAAGGCCACATATTCCATATCAACTGCATTCATAAGTAAAACATTTCAAACACAAATGCATCATTTGTGTGTGAAACTACTTTTTAAATGAAACTTGTAAAATGCCCATTTTCAGTGCTTGGACAAAAACAAATACATAGATTTAATGGATGGTAGCCATTATTTGAAATTTTTATATATTTTCCACAATGCTCATTGGTGCATGAAGGTCCCTGCAACGTGACACATGGTGGCAGCACAGTGGGATCCGAGCTGAAGACCATATGAAATTTCAGCCACATTTTACACAGATTGTATAGTGCATATGTTTGCAAGATTCCTAAAGTATTTTAAAGCTAAGAGTATTTTTGCAATGGGATGCCTGGTAAAATGTCTTACATTGCACTTATGTTATAATTATTTACCAACAGATTTAATAAATGTCTGTTTACTATGAGCACCATGCATTCATTCCCTAATGTAATGTTAAGCGGTGATAAAGTGGACAGGAACTAGGGGGAAAAACCAAATACCTTCTTATTCCTCACACTCTAAATTAAAACATTGACGATATTAGATGGCCAGAGCACCGATTACATTTATTCTGTCCTATTCATGAAGCAACACTTTATGATTTTCAAATGAACAGCATATTTAAATGAACACTAATACAATATGATATTAATTTACAAACACTCACATTATTCACCTGCTACTGACAATCTGAATTAAATCAGTAATATGATATATAACTGATTAACTGTCTACACAACCAAAAGCAACAGCTTATGATTTACAGAGGCAATGGTACAGCGATCACATCATTACATTGCCAAATGCCATCTATCACTTTTACTGAACTTAACAAAGACAGATTACATCCCACCAATGAGATACAACCTATAAATACTGTCATCCTGCTCTTCATATGACTTTCCTAGAGAAGAGAATAGCCAAAAAATAAAAATAAAAATGTAAGAATGAATATGAGAAATCATTTGTTGTTCATATATAATGTTGTTCATATACAAAAGTTTAAAAGCTCCAGCCATTTCAATAGCAATGCAGAGTTTTACAATGAGTTGATTTTTATTGTCTCTCAGTTACTATTAAGTTGCACCAGGAAAAAAAAAATACTCAAAAGACAAAAAAGAATGATTGAAAATCCGATTGAGGCACCTTCTCTGGTCAAAGCTTTGTCAATGCAGTGCGTTCATCTCATTCTGTCCATTTTACCCCCTCCCCTCATGCCACCTGAATCCAAGTTCTCCCGGCCTCAATAGATAAACGAAATATGATAAATATAAATAATAATCATAAATAAAATATGATAATAAATACATGCATACCTTTAAGGGGTTTAAACTGGCTGCTGTGGGAGAAGGGAGAAGGAAACTTCCTTTGTGGAAGCTTCCTTCTTATACTACCCTAGATTTAATTCAATATGACTGAAGAGCTGAATTGGGCCCTTTCACAACAAACACTGTGGTTGCATTCACATGTAATGTGGAACTTCCAACTAACTATGAGATTAGACATGTCATCCAAGCTATATGCTTGGCATCTTTTGAATAAGTTGGAGGACTGAGAGGAATCGATAAAACCTTTCCATCCAGAGCAGACGGGATTATTTAAATGCCCTAATTCAAAAATACGTTAATGATCATAAAAAAACAACAACTTTATGTTGCGTTTATCTCAGCCTTCAATTCAATCGATAGACCCAGACGTTGAAAGAAACTTGAGAGCATGGACATTGATAGGAGACTGCTTAGGTTACTCTAACACCAAGGCAAGGGTAGGAGTGGGCAGACAAGTATCTTTATCAGATACCCTTTTACTGGAGAGAGGTGTCAAACAGGGCTGTTTGCTTGCTCCTTTTTAAGGAGCTCCTTGCTCCTTTTTAATTTAATTTTTATATTAATGATATTGGCCATAGAATCACAAAGTTTCTTTCCTTCTTCATTTAGTGGGTTCAAAGTTTCAATTTTAATGTATGCTGATGACATGGCACTCATTTCTTGTGCTGATATTGGCCTCAGAAGAATGTTGGCCAGGCTGGCTGATTATTGTCATCTGAGGGGGCCCTGCTCTGGGTGCCGACAATGAGGGAGGCCCGGCTGTCGTGCACTCGGGACAGGGCCTTCTCTGTTGCTGCCCCCAGACTCTGGAATGCTCTCCCAGTGGCCATTCGTTCCTCGGACTCCATCACGGCTTTTAGGAAGCTTGTAAAGACTTGGCTTTTTACCCAGGCTTTTACATGATCGTTTTCTACTGCGGCTTCTCTGTGTTTTTATTTGTTGTATTTGTTGTATTGTTTTTATGCCTGTTTTTATATGTTTTTATACTTTTAACATGATGTTTTTATTGTCTTTTTATTGTATGTTTTTAACTTTTGTAAACCACCTTGGGGTTATCTTTTTAACGAAAGGCGGTATATAAACGCAAAAATAAATAAATATAAATAAATAAATAAAATTGTGAAAGGGAGAAACTGAGGATAAATTATGACAAAACAAAAGTAGTAGTCTTTGGCAGTAGTAACACCAAACATAGGAGGTTAATTAACACCTAACGCATAGAGCAATATTCAAATATTTAGGCATTTCCTTCCATAAGTCGCTTGCATGGAAGACCCATGGTCTTAGCAACTGCTCAACGTGCAGTGGGGGCTATTTTGAAGTTTTTCTATTGGAGGACATTTAATAGCCCCTGCACTTAAAATATTTCAGGGCAAGGTGATATTGCAGATGTTGCATGGTGTTGGGATCTGGGTGTTGCATGTTAAGGCTATTGCCTAGTTGGAAATAGTCCAGAACAATTTCCTAAGGGAGATTTTGGGTCTTCCCCAGAGCAGTCCTGCTGCCTATTTAAAAATGGAGGTAAGACTACCTTTAATCTCCATCAGAGTCCATCTAGCATTGCTAAGGTACTTTAAGAAATTAGATAGTGTCCTGGAACATCGCCTAGCCAAATTCTGTTATATACATTATATGGGCGTGAATCAATGGACTAAACTTTTATCTCATATCCTACAGCTGTACTCCTTGCGTTTAGTGGGGGGATTTAATTTTTGAAGCAGGGAAAATATTAGAGATCAGCTTCTTGAATGGGATACCAGTAGAGAAACTGCTGTGGTACAGTCTTCAAAGTTTTCATCTTGGTACCGCCATTATAAGAAACACAGCAGTCTCTTACAGTATTAGGGTAATATTACCAGTGCACCACTGAGGAAGGCTTTCACAATGTAACGCTTCCAAACTATGCCCACAGCATATCTTGAAGGGTGATTCCACAAACTTCCAGTGGAACAGCACCTTTGTTCTTGTGGCACATCTTATTATACTGCCCTATCATGTGATCAGGGGGAAAAGGCTGAGACAAATTATAGATAAACGTAAGGGTTCAGACGTAGAATGTTTGATTTATCTACTTGAGGATGAGATTCCATGTCAGTTGTCAAGATGCCACCTTGCTTTCTTTAAAACTCAGAAAGAAATGTATATGTTCTAAATTGTAGCATTGGTTTTAGCTTAACCTAACTAAAGTAACTTCTTGGTGTATTGTGCTTTTTGTTGTGTTTTGTATGTGGTGTATGGCATTGCGTGGAGACCAGTGGTCACAACAATAAATGTATTATGTAGTTACATAACGTGGAACCCTGAGTCCAGTGGACCCGCAGTTCCACTCCCCCTCCGCCTGCTCTCCTGTCCAAATTTGGATGTAACGGAGAGCGCCCTCTCTGCATCAGTGAGACTGCAAAGAGTCTCAATGACACAGAGAACTAACTGGCTGTGTGGGTTTCCTTCTTCCATGAAGAAAATAGTCAATCATGGTCAGAGTTGAGGGAGTGGCTTCCTCACTCAACCCCAGTTCCAAGAGATGCAGCCTGAGGTTCATCTTTTTCTCTTCATATTGAACATGCTAAATAGAATGCAAACAATTGTTATAAGCTGCCACAGAATTAGGTGTGCTTAACCCAATTGGACAGAATGGCCTTAGGAATACCTAACACTGCGGTGGGTTTTAGCCAGTGCATTTTCTGACAGATTTTTACTGTTCTAAACACTTAATTGCTTTCTTGTTTACTGTGCTCACCATAGTGTTCACACAATTTACCTTTTTAGAAACAGTCTGTCAATTGTTTTATTAGCTCAAACTCTGGAAACAAGGTTGCTTTCTGACAATCTGTCCATATAGAATATTTGTAACAGACAACAGGTGGTCACCATTTGGTGACTGAAATGAAAACAATGTTTTAAAAGCAATAAACCATCTGAGGATATGATTCAACAGTTCACACATACTACAAATGGCACAATGAGAGCACTAATTAATTCTTTACTCTTTCACTGGGTTCCTAAGGTAGTCATAAAGCAAGAAATCATCCATGGCAGAAAACAGAAATGTTAAACCTGTAATATGTATAATAAAAAATGAATAAATTAGCAGGATGAATAGTTCATTTCCTGACTGACAGATTCTTTGATTAGTTCATTTTTGAAAACATTAATTAGTGTGTGAGAGAAAATGTATTCTTGTATAATTGTAAAATTAGAAAATGTGAAATGACACAAATAACTCATCAACAAACGGATCAGAATATGGATTTAATACTATAATAGCATACACTATTCACAGAATTCTTTCTGCACACATATAAAGGATATTCTCACGAGCAGCCTAACCCAAGCTAGGGCAGCCCAGTCTGGGTTAGGCTGCTTGTGTCGGGATCTAGGCTGATCTCAGCAATGCCCGACTCATGGAGGAATCCCCCAATGCACTGCACTGCTCACACAGCAGCTTTCCCCCGGCCTTCAGAGATCCATGCTGCCAGGAGCAGTGTGAACCATGTGGAAGCGCAAGTAGCACATCCCATAAATGGGGTGAGATCGTCTAGGGGGAAGGTAGACTTGATCTTGCCTTCCCCTTGCGCCCTCCCTGCCTACAGCAAATGGTCATGTGCACGACCTTAAACTCTATCAGATAAGTTAAATACAAATAAGCTGAATTCATTTATTTACCGTCATCGACCAAATACAAATACAAATAAGCAATTCCTCTGAGTTATGGCCATGTATTCCAAGAAATGTAGAGGGCTTTTAATACCATTATACTGATCAAACTAATTGTATCATGTTGTCTGAACAAAACAAGATTGTTTGATTTTTTTTTTAACTTTCCCCACACAGCAGTTAATAATACTCATTCATTGGGTGGGCTTTACCCAATCTGCTACAAGTAAGGAAGGAGGGGTGTCAGAACCACCAGCACATGCTCCTGGCGGTTGTCACGCCCTCGGTCTCAGATAGGGAGGAGGAAGGGGAAGCTGACAGCCTTCCAGCCGATGCAGGGGTGCCTGAGGGCAGAGCCCAGCTGTCAGTTCCCAAGAGACGGCTGAGGAGGGTCCAGCTGGTGTTTCAGAGCAGGCACAGCAGTCTGGGGCAGCAGAGACAGCGACGGACAGACTAGAGGATGAGCTGTGTGGGCAACCCCCACTGACGCCAGAGCAACGGCGTGTCACAAGACGAAGAGCACAGCTGGAAACTATCAGAAGGAGTAAACGCCTCTTGCAGAGGGCTGATAAGCCTTGAATCCCTGCCAATATTTGTTAACCCTCGTGTTGACAGCTTTCAGCCCGAGCCTGATATGGAGAACTATTCCGAGCCATGTTTCGTTTCTGCAGCCCAGTTTGTATTGTGGACTATCTTCCTGGACTTCCCTTCTGGGTGGCCAGATTGCTGACAGTGGGCATATTATGTGAATCTACTCAAGTTCATTTCCCAAGATTCTCCTCCCAACGTTTTCCTGACTTCTGCCTGACTTCTGTAACCAAGATTTGAAGAAAAGTGGAGATTCTCAAGAGTATATGGGAAGAGGACTTGGGAACCGGACTTGGTGGGTTACTTGGTATTCCACCCCCCCTTTCTGACATTTCCTTGGTATTTCCCCCCTTTCCTTATTTATGGCAGATCTTGTGAAGCTGCTCACTGTTTATACCTGATCAAGTTTTTCAACTGGTTTAATGTTAGGACCTGCTGCATGATAACCACCCACTGACACCACCATGCTCTGCATATGTATACATTGTAATCATTGTTATGTAATGCCTCTGTAAGAGACAAGCCTACAAAACATTAGGATGAAAAAGACAGGTGAGAGAAATGATGAAACCATTTCTATTTTGTACCAGAAATCTAAGTTGTTGGGCCTGCATGATCTCCTTGTGGGCCTGAATAGTAGTGCCAAATGGTCTTAAAACCAGGAATAGTCCATAGAAAAGTCATGCTTACTATTTTCTCAACAATTTAAATTTTATGTACTGGCCCTTTCCAGTAATTTGTTAGCAATAAATTACTGAGTTATAAGATATGCACGTGAAACATATTTCGCACCCTATGCAGAAAGCAATGAGTAAACACTGAGAACATTTCTCCTCTTTAAACTACAGGATCCCACTTTATGGCTATAATCTTTCACCTACTGTGCTGTCTAAGGGAAGAGGTTATTGGCACACACTCCGCCCCTCCTGTGGGGGGTGGGGTGGGTGGGATACAAATAGATCCGGGCAGGATACGAATAGATCTGTGGATACGAATAGATCCCATACTCTGTGGAAACCTATTGATACCATCAGATTGATCTGAATACAGTTGATGGTATAGAGATTAGCATTCTATCACTGCAAAGATCCTTCTGTGAATGGAAGAAGCATTGCACTAGTTCAAGAAAAGAACCCCTTCCTTTTGTGTAAGGACCTCTTATGCAAGTGCAATACACCTTGCATTCACAGAAGCTGTTTTGCACTTATGGAATGCTAGTACAGATGCCAGCTAGTATATGGGATGGCACTACAGAGGAAAAATAGGGTTATGCTCCACTTTTTAAGAAGCAATTGCTCCATTGTTCCTTCCCCATTTTTACAAGGTTCATCTGGATGTATGCCCAGTTGATTGCCCTATTATAATGGGGACTTCAAAGGCTAATAACTAAAAATATTCTGAATGAGTTTCTCTCAAAAATAACAAAGACATGTTTAGCTAAAAAATAACAAAAACACACTGTGGACCTAAATTTTGGGATGCATTTAAACTGCTGTATATCAGTTATTTCTAAAGTATCTGGATGAAATTTGGAGAACTGGTGGCTCTTATAATCTAGTTGCTCAGTTTCAGGTATATTAAATGGATGGTTTGGATTTTATGAATAACTGTTTTTATGACATTGTTCAGGGCTTACAATGGCAGAATACAATTTTTACATCTCATTTAACTATACAGATACTGTTAAAGACCCCCAGTTCCCACAGAGATGTACTACATAGTCCTGCTGACCCCATACAAATGATGTACTTTGGACAGATTCTTTCCATGATCAAGAATACTGAAGCACCCAACTTCCTAATTATGGGGACAACCTCTCCTCAGGTAAAGTAATTGTCTCTTCAGACAAAAGTTGTACTCACGCTTGGCATGGAGACAGGGTGAGGTAGTGCATCAGTATGTTGCAGGGCTTTCAGTTGGTGTTGTAACTGTTATTCTGTATGCATGATTACTGGCTAAGACTTATGGCTGTATACCATCAGGGGGAACATTTCCAAGTTCTTCTATAAATTGTGGAAATTTTTATATCACATTTAACCCAAAGTTAAAATGCAAAGAGGAAAACAAACAAACTTTCTAGAAGTTTCTTATAGAAAAAGACAGAAAAGTTCAAAAATAAAAAAAGAACCTGAAATACACCCATGACTAATACTACATAAGATAAATGCTAACTTAAAAGTCTGCTTGACAGTTAAATTGGGATCACTTAACTAAAAAGAACAGTAATACTCATTTGAACATCCTTAACAGATTCAGCCAGTGAAGAGTCCTGCAATATATCACAAAGCCTGTCACTCTCTGTTAAGAATGAATTGGTTTTTCTTCTATAGTCCTTGTTGCTTAAAGTAGAAACAGCAGTCTTTCTACTCAGAACACGAAAACTGTGGAAAATGTGTCAAAATGACAAAAGTAATCAATACCATTTTCCATATACAGAAAAGCAAAATTATTACCTGAATTAGTAACAGCTATTATCACCCTATATTTTAAAAAGTCTTCTTTTCCCTATCATCTGGTTTATGAAAGTTCTTTACTTACTTTTATGTATTGTCCAGTGGACAGGCCAATAAATTTGAAAGTAGATTCCAATTTAACTCATCATACTTCAACATAAACAATGAAAGAAGTTCTTAACCTCTCATTGCATGTTTTAGCTTGACAGAAAAAGGATTCAGTTTTATAGCTGCTTCCCTCACAAACAGAAAGTAATCATATATAGGTTTAACTAAGAGTTTATTCAGAAACAAATCCATTATCTCTTTCCCCTCCCTTTTCCTTTCTGATTCCATCCCCCATATTTTCTACAGGATCCTCATTGGGACAAACTTTTAAACTAAACATAAAAGATACTGGATAGAATACAACTGATTCCTTGACTTAAAATGCCCTTATGTGGTGCAGCGGGGAAATGCTTGACTAACAAGCAGAAGGTTGCCGGTACGAATCCCCCGCTGGTACTATATTGGGCAGCAGTGATACAGGAAGACGCTGAAAGACATCATCCTATATAATAAAAGGCTAAGTGAGTGGCCGTGGCTTTGGAATGTTGGGGATCTGCGTCCCTGCCTCCCTGGGCTGTTCTGGGCCTGCGCGAAGCACAGGCCCAGAAGAGCCCAAGGGACACAGGACTGCAGACACCAGTGTCCCACAGCCACGGGCGGCCATCAGCCGGTGTGTGGCGGCAGGGGGAAGTGGCCGAGGCGGCGGCAGAGCCGCCGCCTCGGCCATGAGCTGCAGCACGGCGAGAGGAGGCCGAGGCAACCAGAAGCAGCCGCCCTGAAAAAGGCGAGGGCAATGGCGGCGGGGGAAGACCGAGACGGGGGACAGGGAAGCTGGGCGAGGTGGCGGCGAAGCCGCCAACGAGGCCCCCGCCCGCTCACAGCCGTCGCCCCCGCCTGCTCACCCGCCCTCCCAGCTGCCCAAAATCACCTTCCCCGCTCCCCCCCCAAAAGATTAAGGGCCAAAATGGCCCATGAGAAGGTCGCCGCCCCCGCCTATCGCCCTCCCGCCCACCCAGCTGCCGAAGACCACCTTACCCGCTCCAGCCCGAGGGAAAAGAGAGGAGCTCACGAGCAGAGCTCCTCTCTGTGCTAAGTCACTGCTCAAACTGCCGCTATGGACGCAAAGGACGCCTATTGCGTCCATTGCGACAGTATGGGCAGCAGCTTAACACAGAGAGTAGCTCTGTTCCCGAATTCCTCTCTTCTCCTTCGGGCTGGAGCGGGTAAGGTGGGCTCCGGCAGCTGGGTGCGCGGGAGGGTGATAGGCGGGGGCGGCCACCTTCTCATGGGCCATTTTGGCCGTTATTCATCCACACACACACCCCAAAAGTATAAGCAAAATAAGGAAGAACAAAAACAGAGACAACAACAAAAACAAAAACAAAAAGAGAAAGGGGACAAGGGGAAAAAAAAGAGACAGAAAGAGAGAGAGAGAGACAGAAAAGATGGGATAGAAAGCTAGCGCCCGTTATCATAACGGGCTTAAAAATACTAGTCTCATAATGAAGCCCCTACCTCCTCCTTCAACCTTCAACCTGTCACAGGGTCTCCTGCAGTTGGATATATTGCAAGTTAAACTCAGGGAACTGGAGGAGGTAGGGGCTTCAATACTGCACGGGAAGAGGCAATGGTAATCTCCTCCTGTATTCTACAAAGAAAACCACAGGGCTCTGTGGGCGCCAGGAGCCAAAATTGACTTGATGGCACACTTTACTTTGACACAATGTTCAGACCACTTTCCTCTATAGGGATAACTGTAACTACACTTTTTTCTGTAGGGAAAAATGGGTTAAAGAAATCAAAACTATGTTCAGTTGTTTGTCCCTATAAAATAGTCACAGAACCCAATGATTTTGCCTACACTGTAAGGTACTTGAGGCTTCCCCCCCTAAGAAACTGAAGGGATACTTTCCTGAAGCAAAAGCTCAAGCTTCTTGAATTTATACATTTTCTAATCAATTCAGTTCTAACCAGTGAATCACTGGTGTGAAGCTGGTGTTGAATGCCCCTGTTCCTTTCTGAAAGGAGCTAAAAGACCTCCACATACACAGTCTAGGTAGCTCATTATCTTCAGGCAATGACATTCCTGATTCGAGACCTTTTAAGATGACTTAGTGGATTTACTATAACATACATTGAACACATATCACTGTAGCGCTGTGAATGGAGGAATAAAATAATTTAGCATTAATTATGATTCTGGAAATATTTGGTATAATGTTGCATATTTGATTGCATCAGTAGCAGTAGTCTCTCTATCAATAACTTCCTATTTTTCATTGAAATCCATACATTGTCAAAATACAATTCTATTATTTTAATTCTATTACATATGTAATATTATTTTCTTTAAGAAACATTTGTGGAGGGCACCACTTTTTTCAGTTCATCTATTGACAAAGAAGAGGCATTGCGCCCACTCACTTAGACACACACACATATACTGTAGATCGTACATAGTAGGTGATTGGCAGCAATGGGTAACTCCAGAGCTACTGGTAGCTCCCCAGATTATCAGAAGTAATTCTCTAGGCATTTGAGCACCATTAACACATTATGTTCAACATTTGTGCAATGAATGTACAGAGTACATTGGTACAGATAGTGTAAGGTACAGATCTGCACACAGGTACATTGATTCATGTTTTATGTTGAATGCAGGTACAACAGTACACTTCCTATCTGTATCATGCATTTGAAAGGCCAGTACCTAGGTGTACTTTTAACATGAACCTAGGCACAGTCCTCTGCACAAACACATGTACTTCTTACTTTCTATCCTATTCATTTCTGCCCTGATGATGATCAGGGGCCTAGAGCACATTTCTTATGAGGCAAGGCTACAACACCTGGAGTTATTTAGTTTAGAAAAAAGATAAGAACATAAGAACTTTCACACAGTGGCTCACCAGATGACACTGGAAGCCGACAGGCAGGAGTTGAGGGCATGTCCTCCCTCCTGCTGTTACTCCCCTGCAACTGGTACTCAGAAGCATCCTGCCTTTGAGGCTGGAGCTGGCCTATAGCCCTCCAACTAGTAGCCATTAATAGACCTCTCCTCCATGATGTTATCCAAACCCCTCTTAAAGCCTTCCAGGCTGTTGGCTGTCACCACATCTTGTGGCAGAGAATTCCACAAGTGGATTATGCGCTGTGTGAAAAAGTACCTCCATTTGCTGGTCCTAAATTTCCCAGCAATCAATGTCATGGGATGACCCCCGGTTCTAGTGTTATGTGAGAGGGAAAAGAATTTATCTCTATCCACTTACTCCACACCATGCATGATTTTATAGACTTCTATCATGCCTCCCACAGTCGTCTTGTTTCTAAACTAAATAGCCCCAGGTGTTGTAGCCTTGCCTCATAAGAAAGGTGCTCTAGGCCCCTGCTCATCTTGGTTGCCCTCTTCTGCCCTTTTTCCAGTTCTACAATGTCCTTTTTTAGATGTAGTGACCAGAATTGTTCACAGTCAGGGGCGTAGCAAGGTTGGAGTGGGCCCAGAGACAAGATTTTAAAATGGGCCCCCCCCACAAAGTCCAGGGCCTCCGCACACCCCAGGCCCCCAAGGATTTAAGTCTGATATTCCAAAATAAGTATGCTGCCTGCAAATACATTTCACTGAATACACACACACACACGTCACAATATATAGTGATATACATTGAGTACTATACATTTGTATTACTTTTAATGCCTAGAACACACTAGAAAGATGAATGATTAAAATGGCCCCCTCGCTGCAGATTAGCAAAGGAGACTTTCAACCATGCAGGTTGAGCCTATGTTTGTTTTCCCAGAATTCTGAACAAATTCAGTCAAGTCTGATTCCAGGAGGTTTTCCACAGGAGGCTTTTAAAGCCCTTTAAGACACATCTCCTCTGGAATGGAGGTGCTGCATTCACATGTTGGCCAGATTGACCCTGAAGTCCCTGCAAGTTATTGGGGAGCAGTTCACACACAAGAAAAATAAAATAAAAGCACCACACATGCTTCACAGTTCTCACTCAGACCTTCTGGGTTGCAAAACAACTTGATCATAAGTGCATTTATAAATGAATGAATGAATAAATAAAATTAATAAAATACTGTTCCAGAAGTTTTTGCAATTTTCTGCCATGAAACAAGCCACTTATAGGACTTTTTAGATAGTTTTTTTAAGTCAGCAAATTTTCCAAGCTGTTTCAAAATAAATATTCAGAGACTTCTCGGTCCCCCCCCCCATATCCAAGCCCTATGGCAAGCAGATCCCTATATATGGGGGGGGGGGGGGCGGGAAAGGTAACCACAAAAAGGAGTTCACACTCTACCTGGCAAATGCTGGTCTGGGTTAAGCAGGGCAGCAGGGGGTCTTCTGCTGCAGAGAACACTCTGGCTGCCTCCTCCTTCCTGGCTGGCTTGGGCCCTACTCGAGTTCAGGCTTCACTGCGGCCTACACGGAGGCCTCCGTGGAAGCCCCGCCCACCCGCCGATCAGCTGAGAGGCGGGAGAAAAGGAGCTCTTTGCAGCTTGGCTGCTGCTTCGATTGCGGCCAGCAGAACAAGCAGGAGAGATGGCGAAGAGGGCAAGTGGCTGAGGGGCCTTGGGGCTGGGCAGGGGGCAATGGGGAGTCACATGAGGTGCCTCTGGGGGGCCCCTCCAGGCACTGGGGCCCCCAGACAACTGTCTCCCCTTGCCCTATCATTGTTACGCGCCTGTTCGCAGTACTCCAGGTGTGGCCGCACCATATTTTGTATAACCGAACAAGATGACTGTGAGGAGACATGATAGAGGTCTATAAAATCATGCGTGGAGTGGAGAAAGTGGACAGAGAGAAATTCTTCTCTCACCCACATAACAATAGAACCAGGGGTCAGCCCATGAAATTGATTGCCAGGAAATTTAGGACCAACAAACGGAAGTTACACAGGCAAAATAGAATGGTCCCTTTCCTCAAGGAGATTACAATCTAAAATGCAGAACTACTCTACCTACAAAAACTACTAAATAAGAACCATAATTTTACTTAAATAGCAGTAATACTTCCTCCTTTTTAAGAACCTAAACGAGTGGTTTTTTCTGCCCCACCCGCTTTATTGTTACATGTTGTCAATGAGAGGATTCAGTGAAAGCAGATTTAATTCATTTTAGCATATTCAGGACTCTTCAGGAATGAAAGGAGATTGGGTCTGTTTTAAAGTATTCTAAAATGCCACTGCAGACATTACTTAGGTACAGGAGTGGCCTATCTGCTAATGGCTTTTATGCAAAAGAGTTGACCAACCATCATTGCCACCAACTCAAAGATCACAACTTTTTCACATCTATTATCGCCGAGAGCAATGATTTTCCCACTATGAATCATCATGTACAAGAGATCTTATGGATTGCTTCAAAAGAGACTAATATAACTTTCAAGCTCATTTTTTTTTTTAAAGAACCGAAATATTGACTCTATGGCTACAAATGACATTTAAGTTTGAAAATACAAATACAGCACAGACGGCATCTAACTGAAGATGGGTAAGTTAAACTGTTCTTATTTGTATTTATAGTGGTGGAGGCTTGTCAGTTATGGATATCCTTGTGAGTTCTAAATCTTTTTTCAGTGAACTGGAAACATGTTAGATAATGGGTTGTTTATACACTGTAAATCTACTTTCAGTGAGCTAGAAATGTGTTAGATAATGGGTTGTTTATGAGTTGCAGATCTGTTCAGTGAGCTGAAAATTTGTCAGATAATGGACTGTTTATGAATTCTAAATCAATATTCAGTGAGTTGGAACTGTGTTTGATAATGGTTTGTATATGAGTAGTAAATCTGTTTCCAGTGAACTGGAAACATACTAGATAATGGGTTGTTTTTTAGTACTAAATCCGTATCCAGTGAGCTGTGAACATGTTAGATAATGGGGTGCTTGTGAGTTATAAATCTGTTTTAGTGAACTGTAAACCAGTTTAACAAAAGGACTCTTTATAGGTCATAAATTTGCATTCTAGGTGCAGAAAGTGTTAGATTGAGCATAGACTTTGGGTAATTATTTCCTTTTAAGTAGTGAAGCCCAACAGCTAATGGTTTCCTTTTTTATTGGTTCTGGTGAACTGGAAATGTAGACCAACACCACCTTGCACACCATCTGTGCTATTGTGAGTATTTTGATGACATATTTAACTAATGATTTGCATATTTTAAATTAGCAGAACAGATTCAAAACAGATAAACACTCAGCTGAAATCAGACAATGAACACAACCATCATCATCCTTAGAAGTTATACATCACTTACAAGGGTTCAAAGCACTTTTGATACATTATTGTTGTAAACTTTACAACAATTTTGTAAGATAGGTCAGCATTCTTATCTCCTATTTGCAGATGGACTGCTGAGGCTCAAGTGAATGGCTTGCTTAAGACTACTTTGTCAGTTCATGATTGGGGCAAGAATAAAGCTGAAGACTTCCAGAGTCATACATTAACCTGTCAGCTACAAAATTATTATTAGGCTTGTGCATTTCAATTCAGGTACAAAACATTTTGTGCCCGAAAATGGCAATTTTGGAGGTTTTGTAACCAAAACAAAATCAAGAATTAAAAAATAGAGATTTTTGTTCCCAAATCGAAATGACTGTGTTTTGGGCAGAATGCTTTGTTCTTCAGAAAAGCATTGCAATTCAAATTGACTTCTCTGACTCTCTCCACACCAGCTGAGGCACTGAGTGATTAGCAGAAGATAAGATATGCAAAAACTGTTGAGCATGAATGGTTTAATTAAGTGTTGTATTCAGTGTGATTGAAATGCAAACTGACCTTGCAAAGGGATTTGGAAGACAGCATTTTGAGACAGAAATACCCAAATATCTTTGGGAGCTCAATACAATTCCAAAGCTCTTGCTAAAAGCTATGGTATAAATTGTGTGGAGAAGCTTTTTGAGAAGCTGGTTAGGAAAGTTCTGAAATTACACAGGTGTTTCTTTCCAAAGGTTTAGAAAGAATCTCTTGACTTGTTCAGCGCTCTTTTGAAGAGCTATTTTGTTTTTCTTCTGATTTTTATGAGTTATAGTGGTATCTAAGTTTTGATGCCCAAGTTAAGCAGTCTAATGTAATTTAGGCCACAATGTAATTTGGTGGGACATGATGTCTAAGCCAGTGGTTCACAACTTTTGCCATTGCAGGGACAGGTCATCCACATGGGACTACAGGAGACAAAAGGAGGGGGGTGGGGAATACTGTCAATCTATTGACACCCCAGGAATCTTAGTTGCTTCTCTCTTTCTTGTAACCATGATCCATGGTTTTGCACTTTCTTAAATGCAGTGATGATAAATCTCAACAATTCTGAACCGTATGCTGATTTGTTTGGGCTATGGATCACTCCAGTTCAGTTAAATGAACATTTGAAGCTGTTCCATAGTACCAAGGCAGTTTGATTTTATGTTTTTTACATTTTATACCCTGCTCTTTCTCCAAGGAGCTCATTGCAGTGTACTACATACTTAGGTTTCTCCTCACAACAACCCTGTGAAGTAGGTTAAGCTGAGAGAAGTGACTGGCCCAGAGTCAACCAGCTAGTATCATAGCTGAATGGGGATTTGAACTTGGGTCTCACCGGTCCTAGTCCAGCACTCTAACCACTATGACACACTGGCTCATTGGTCTATCTTGCTATCTCAAATGACCTGTGGTCACTGTTCCATAGGGAGGGAGTGTTTTTATTGAAAGATTGCTTGAATCCACAAATGGGTTGTGCTGCTGTTCTAGTGCCACAGGGACAGGCTCACACCTGCTGCAAAATTCTCAAATAACTGTGCCAAAAAATTAAGTGTTGTAGTTGTCCATCATTCTCCTCACTCTTTCAACTTGTTTATGTGGTGTTTCAGGGGCAAAACAGTGGGTTGGGTGGCAGTGCCCCAAGGGTCGTGCACCCAGATTCCAAATAGGGCAAAGGGCTGATTACTTAGGAATTTTTGAGGTCTACGTGTCTTTAAGATTTCCCCCATAGGGAATAATGGAGGTTTCAACAGCCCCATAATTCCACTTGGGGGGCACTGGGATGGCCCAAAGCGAGTGGTAGTGTAGTGCACAGAGGGTGTCAACCACCTCCCTGGATTGCTAACCCATTGGGGTACTGGGCTTTGTTGTTTCTGAGGTGTTGAGTTTAGATTCTCAGGTAGCAAATGAGATTTTTAATGAAAAACCATGAATCCACTCTCATATGCTACTAGAGAATCTATTCTCGAGCACCTCTAGAACAACAAAACCCTGTACTTCATGAGTTGGCAACCCATGTGGGTGGTTGGCACCCTATGTGCACTATACCCCACTTGCTCTGGGCCACCCCAGTGCCCCTCAAGTGGAGTTATGGGACTGCAGAAACCTCCATTATACCCTATGAAGAAAATCTGAAAGACGTGTAACTTCATTACTTATTTAAAAATCAGCCCTTTGCCAAATTCCTCTGAAAAAACTGTGGTAGCTTCCTTGTACCAATTGGGCACTACCAACCACACTCCACTCTGGGCCAACCCTCCTCCCCTCCACACTGGCGTGAAGCTATACTTTTCCTGAAACCTCCATCATACCCTATGGGGGAAATCAGAAAGATGCGCAAACTTCAAAAATTCACCAAATATCAGCAGTTTGCCCAGTTCCTTTGAAATTTTTGTGGTAGCTTCCACTCATTGGGCCCTATTACCCCCACCCACTCTTTTGACCATGTGACTCATTTTTAAATCTGAATTAATTCAGATTTGGATTTGGATTAATTTGGATACAAAACAAAACTGGGGTGATTCAGAAGGCTTAATTTCAGGTTATTCAGAAGGCTTAATTTCAGACAAAATACAAAATGGGGTTGATTTGGATTTGGTACAAATTGAAACAGAAAAAATACAAAATGCACAACCCTACTGCAAGTACATAGTTGAATAAAATGTACAACAGAAATGTTAAAAATTAAATATAGGGCATAATCCTTCACCATACATTCCTTGGTCATACAGACAGGGTGGACTGGATGAAGATATGGGCGGTAAGAGCACAGACTTCTCTTTCCCTGAAATGCCCTAGTGCACTGTCTGTGCATACACATATCTAATGCACACATAAAGAGAAGAGAAAACGGCTCCATTATGCCCTCTGGGGATCTTTCTCAAAGTGCAATGGGGAAGGATTATGCCCAAACCTTTAAAGGTTATGCCAGATATGTTTTAAGAAACATAAAATATTATTTTATTAGCAATATTATTTTAAAATATAAAATATTATTTTATTTATTAATAGCATTTATTTTTCAAAATCCTGCTCAGAAGCATCCTGTGGGCCAGTTCAGACGACATGTAGAACCATAGTTAAATCTTGGTTCCATGCAACATCCCCAGGACATGGTCCAATTAATTATATACCACAGCTGCCAACCAATTATAGATTTTCAGTTGATCAGTCACTTGCCTTTTAACCTATAACAATAATTAATATCAATTTAACTTGATATATTTGTGGACTTACTTTTGGTCTGCTGTTGGTTTTAAATAGTTGGCTTGGTTACTGGTTTTTGTTTTTTTGTAAATTGTAATTTTTAACTGCCTTTGTTTTATTGTGCACCACTTTGAGTTCCAACTTTTACAATAAAGGAAGTATATAAATCTAATACATACATTCATACATACATACCTATTACAGAATTAATGAATTTTTGAGATTCTGGAGAAAGTGCAAGATAATTTACAAGTTGATAAATAAAAGCTACTACTCATTGCTAACAAGGAGAGGCCACACTTAACATGTTCTCCTTTATTTCCAATTATGGGAAAACATCTCTGTCAAAATAGATTTAAAATAATAAGTGGACCTTAATTTTCAGCTCCAAAAATTAAGCAAATTAAAACCTCACATTTTATATCTGTACTTTGGAATATCGTAATTTGTATTGGTTTGTTGTAAAACATATTAATTAATAAAGGCTCTCAAAACAAATGGATTTTTTTTAAAAAAAAGTTTACTTACTTTCAACTACAACTTTTCTCCCAGACCAATCATCTTTAATAAGTTGTATGTTTCCAAAGTGTGCATCACTGAAGAAAATTCGGTTAGTACCTCTTTCTTTCAGGCTGTAGTCAAATGTCAGGGCTATAATATTTTTAAAATATTCTGGATTTTCATAAGGCTGCACTGGTGAATTTAAGTTGGTCTCATCTGAAAGATGTATACTTTTTAATATAGTTCTTCCTGAATAAAGCAGGTAGCCATCGTGTCTCAGACATGCAACTCCATCATCTGCAAGGTAGCCATGTGCACAAGTACATGTCCTCTGCATATTTCCCCGATACAAGCAAAGCTGTTGACATCCACCATTATCCTTGGCACAAACATTGGTTCCTGCAGGGAAAGGAATAATAATGCTAGCTTTTATAACTTAGCATATTTCATTGACATTGATCATTTTGATAATATTGCTTATTATGCTCCACTTTGTCAGAAACTGTGTAAATACATAGTTTCTATAATCAAAACTAATATTTTGTTAAACCAATTTACAGTACTCAATAAAAATGGTATGTTATGATTAAAGAATTATGGAAATTTCAGAATAAGCACTAAGAGTAATATTAAAAATATTTCAGCCATATTTGCACAGAGGTCTTAAAGAAGGTAATACAGTCATCCCTTGCCAACCACATTTTTACCAACCCTGGGTTTTGATTATATGCAAATGGGAAATTGTGACAGGTCTTGCCAACCACGACCTGAGTAGCTGCAGCTGGCAAGGTGTTTTTTGTGATGAGGGCGGGGTCAGCTATTGGGGGGGGGGGGTTTTCTGAGGTTTGATCTGCTCTTTCCTCTTGGTAACCCTTGCTGACCTTGCTGTGCCCTGCTAATTTAAAATGCATTTGAGTGATTTGGGGGGTTAAATTTTTATCCAGAGATTTGACCTGCTCATTATTTTTGGTGGCCTTGGTGATATTACAGGATTTTTTTAGCATTTTTTTTGTATATTTCCTTTATTTTTAGGTCTTTTTTGCTGTCGCTGTTCCCCTAACCCCATTTCCCATAGATTTTAATGCCTCATCAACTGCAAATTTGCCAACTGCCAGGTTTTGCTAGAATGGAACCCTAGCGCTTGGCAAGGGATGGCTGTATTTTGGAAATTTGTAGAGTTCTAACATATTTTGTTTAAAAAAAATGCAATACATTATGAACTTTTAAGATTTATTCATCTGAGTCCTAAACAAATGTACCTGGAAGCACATCCTTGTAATTTCAATAGGATTTACTCCCAAATAAGTTTCCTTAGGATCACATTTTAAAATATTGTAAACACCTGTATTGTTAAAATATCAGGTTATGAATAGCACAGAACAATTGATAAGAAATGCTATATCTATGTTTTAACACATTCATTAGTATTTTTACTGAGCTGTATTGTTTTCTTATTAAGTTACATGGTAATATTTGTAACATTTCATTTAAAAGCTCAAATAAAGACACAATTAATCACTAATTGTTACAGTAATACATATGGCGAAGTAACTCATGTTGTATTATATATAGTATTAAAATAATTGTCAATATATTATTATAGTATATAATATAGTATTATATAGTATTAAAATAATTGTCAGGACTTTTTCTTGCAGTCTTTTAATGTATTGTGTACATTTGATGGTACATAGTACATATTTTCTGAATATGGTCATGGATGATGCCTCTGATCAATTTTCAGAATTGTTTCACTCTCACTACAGTTCCCATATCCCATTATATCCCAATTCAGAAATTTCCCCAACCCTCATGTAATGATTTGGGTACACATAAGGGTTTGTTCTGAGGATAGATGGGGCACAAAATTGCCTGCTACAAATTTCCCTGTGCCCATGGTTCTTATTCATGTTTAAATTTTTACTATATCCTGTATTTTTCTATACATCAACAGGGGAAAATTTAAAAATATATATCAGATATTAAGATTTGGGCACAAGCCCTTTCTTCACACAACTCTGATTAGAAAGTAAAAGGTGATCACATATGTTTCAAGTAATTACTGTTTATTTTTAAATTGTGTATATTGTATGTTCTTATTTTGACTGTCCTTAATTTTAAAACAGTTTACTCTTCAGTTTAACAGTTTCCATTTCAATGGAATACATTCTAATATAGTTCAGTACTTTTGCTGCAATACTAATGGGAGGATATCTGGAAGCACAATCCACATCAATGCCAGAGACTTGGGCTCAAACAACTGTGCATTGTGGATAAATTCCACCTGAAGCTCCCAGAAATATGTCCTTGAAGGTCATACAATCCTCAGGGAGTATATTTGGGGGCACAGAGGTCTTAGATGTAAGGGAAGATTGGAGAAAATTGCCTCTCCCCCCTTTTTCAACTACTCTGTATGTCAGCACTGTTGTATCAGTGCAGTGTTAGCCCAATGCAGTGCTAATGGATGTCTCTTTAACTGCATGTGGCATCTTTCCTTGTCAAGCAAGTGGGTAATAAAGCTACTGAGTACAATCATGTGAGCCTCTATCTATCTGTAAGTGCACAGATTTATACAATATGTGCACAGCAGGAGTTTTTCCTAAGGGTACAATTAAGCACCTTGAAACTAATTGATTTAAATGGGAGAGTAAAATACATTTTAAGGATTCTTAGCTTTGACTAGACCATATCCTTCCTGTTTTGAGCAGGAAGGAGTTTTAAACCGCCTTCCCCTGCAGCAAGGAGTTGTGTTTTTTTAAACCATTTGCAATTCTCACACATAGATCTTCCTCAATCTGTGTCACTGAGTACAACCTGTGCCCCCCCCCAATAAATCTGGGGCATCTAATTGCTTAATGTGACATCTTAAGCATATGTTAATGTTAATTATTAAAATTTATTTTAAAGCAAGCCAGACTAACTCCTAGATGGAAATAATTATGTATACATGCAAATCAATCATATGTTTTGAATATATATTCTTCTGTTTGCTTTATTCTCTAGTAGGTTGTAAAGGTTGGTATTTCCTCTGGAAGGGTGTGTGTATTGAGATATGGCAAGAATTCAGGAAATATGCCTTAAAGTGCTTCATACTTTAGATCATCCTTCCCTGTCCTAATGCCTTTTTACCCCATTGTGAAAGCAAAAAATGGTTTGCAAATGTTGGCATTATATTCCTGAGTGACTGGCAAAGAGGCACCTTTTACTGTGGTGATTCTCTTTATTTAGCAGGGGAAGAGTAACTGGCCCTATCCACCCCCAGCACAGGACCTCCAGTGACTGTTGCTGGTGTCTATCTTGTGTTTCTTTTTAGATTGTGAGTCCTTTGGGGACAGGGATCCATCTTATTTGTTATTTCTCTTTGTAAACCGTCCTGAGCCATTTTTGGAAGGGCGGTATATAAATCAAATTATTATTATTATTATTATTATTATTATTATTATTATTTATTAAAGAGGTCTAAATGTAAATTAAAATCTACCCTGCCCCTTTGAATTCCACTCTGTTTCACTTCCCTGGTTTTAAATGCCTTTTAAATCATGTACTCAATTAGGACACACTGAAGCTGTTCACACATGCAGCCAAGAGCAGGCTAAGGCAGCCTTCCCTGCCGCCTGCCACCCAGTCCTTCTGACTAATCATGAGAAAGGGCTCACTATCTTGAAATTAAGGTATTTAAGTTATCATTAAATAATGGGATTGAGGGAGAAAAATGAGGGAGTAATGAAACAGATTCGACACTGATAGTTGAGTCCCTGACAATTGCTCACTGGCTTACTGCCTTTTTCTAATTATCGTTCACTTTTATCGTTCACTTTCATACACTAGAAGCCCATGGTCTGTCCATGTGAGACTCTTGGCACCCTGGCTGCCTGCTGTTTTAGTACCTAAGAGAAGAGCCTCCTGTCCTGTCCTGTCCCCCACTCCACCCCACAGCACCCTGCCTCCCTGGCTGCAGCACCCACCCTCCCCCATATTATTAAAGGTGGGATTAAAAAAAAAAAGAGTGTAACAACTGGAAAAAAGAGGTTACTTGTCATATGTTTCAAAAGGCACAATGATTGGTGGATGATGAGACGGTGCACTAGGCAAAGCCACTAGTGGCCTCCGTGTGGCGATCAAGATGTGGGGAATCCCTACCAGTACCTTTTGGCACTGGGACATAGTGGCAGAGGCAGGGGATGCTGCAGCCAGCACCATGCATGGTTGCTGACTGGATAGGCACCCCTGGTGATGCTACAAGTCTATGCCAGAGTGCTTAGCAATCATGCATTTGCATGCTGCTAACTGCAGCATTTCCTCTCTTTGCCTTCACCCATCAAGTAGAATCATAAAGCAGGGAATTCCCTGTCTCTCCCTCAGTCACTACACAGTGGCCATCATCAATTTTTTTGCTAGTTGCTCACTGGCTTCTACTGGACATCATATGGGAGGATAGTTAGATACACACACAGACGCATAGTTACACACGTGCATGCACATACATACGGACATGCACAAACTGCCACAAGCACAAAACTGGGCCTCAACAGGCCATCAAAACAAGCATTTTTTTGAAATTTTACTGGAGGAGATTGGTCTATTGCGGCAAAACCTGCAAAGCATCCTTGGCACCTTAGAGTTATTGTTGAATAGGAATGTGCACCAAACGTATTGGTGCCAAAAAGATTCTGATTGCTGCAACCTTAATATTTTGGCAGGGGGCAAGCAGCAGCTTTAAGGAGCAGGTCCTTACCAGCTCCTCTGCTGCCCCACCATTGTTCCAGTTGCAGTGCTGTGCTTCTCAAAAGGCCATGCGCAGCTGCCTCCCTGTTCCCAGCAACTTGCGTGTGGTGTTGGCACACACATGGCATTCGTGCATGCACGGGTATCATTTGTGTGGTAAGCCATGTGCATGCTGAAGCCATGCATAGGCTGCTGGGAACCGGGAAGCAGCCACGCACAGCCTTTTGAGCAGCTCAGCACTGTGACCAGAAAAGCAGTTGGCTGGCAGAGGAGCGGGTACGGACCTACATATCTGCTCCTTAAAGCTACTAATTTCCACCACCACCCACCGGCCCAAAACACTTCGTACACATCTCTATTGTTGCCTAGGTTTTTTGTTCACAAAAATATTACAACATAATAAGAACATTAGTCTTTAAGGTGGCACAAGACCCTTTTTTTTTTAAACAACTTACTAGAAAAATGCTACTGCGACAGTTTAAATAAAATATGATATGGATATATAAGTATAATCTTTTTATTGATAGATGTTATCTTACACATGCCTTTCAACCCTATTTTATCAAAATTCTGTAGCAGCTTTCAAGAGCATGTGGTATATTGAATCATCACATGTATTTATTTATATTTAACATATTTGTATACCACCCATCCACCCAAAACTTATGTCTCTGGGCAGTTTACAACAAAACAGTATAAGTTAAAACAAAAATTAATACAATATAAAATTTAACACAGTGTTATAAACTGTAAGTCTAATTAAAAGCCTGGGTAAACTACTGCTTCTTAAAAGTTATCAGAGGTGGCGAGGCTCATATCTCAGCAGGGAGTGCATGTATTTATTTTATTTATCATATTTTTATACCGCCTGATATGTAAATCTCTGCATTCCAAAGCCTTGGAGCGGCAATGGAGAAAACCCACCCTGAGTAGCCACCAGACAAGCTGGAGGTGGCAACTGCAGATAAACCTCTTCAGATAATCTCAATGGGCAGTAGGGCTCATGGCGAAAAAATACCCTGGGCCTGAGCTGTTGTCGGGATGCCATGTTACCTGGTTGCTTGAGTGGCCCTGTGTGCGGAGTCTGGAGAAGGGCATGGCATCCCTCCTGTGGGGCTTTCATTCCCTTCAGGGGGCAATAGGGATGAGAAGGGTCCAGGCTGGTGGGTCCCAGCAGGGTTGAGAGGGCAAGGTAGAGAGAGCTGCAGGAAACAGCTCCAGAGAGACAGTTAGGTTGGGTGGGGCAGGAAACAGGAAGCAGGGTCAGGAAGGGGGCGAGGCTGGAAGCAGGCTTTAAGCCCTGTCAGCTCTGCACTGGGGTATTTCAAGACAAGGCAGTTGGTGATGAGGGGTTGCTTCTGAGTATGGGAGCCAGGAGTTCTCTAGGAGAGGGAGCTGGCTGATTACAGCAAGCCAGGAGGATGACTCAATTGACAAACAAACCTCCTCCCCTGGCTGTTCCTGAGGCTGACCTGTTTTTGGTGATGACCCAGTCCTTCTGGTGTCCAAGGGCTAGGATCCCACCCCATCCCCTGGGAGTCTGATGGCTGTTTATGGTTTTATAGATTATAAGCAGCACTTTGTATTTTGCCTGGAAACATATCAGTATTCAGTCTAGCTTTTTTAGTATAGGAGTAATATGGTCCATATTTAGTTACCATAAGCATGAGAATACAAGGCAGATCATTATTTATTTGATTTATATATCACCATATCCTATGGGCTCAGAGTAGCTTATATCTTTTCCTAAAAGTTAGTATTCTTGCAATTGTGTGTATATATGCACAGCTACAATTCTGTATTGATAGATACTTATCTGAAAGAGAAAACATCATGTGCTTAAATGAGGAAGAACACATAACATTAAATGTGTTGTTAAGAGGCTTCCTGAAGACTGGCATTATATTTTAAGAAAAAGCAGCTTCAGGAGGGAGTCTTGATCCAAACATGTACTGTGGCACACTAAAAATCTCCTTCAGAGCTGCCTTTGAGCCCAAGGTGACTATCATAGCTTAAGGGGCAAATGACAACTCTGAGGGATTATTACAGGCTGAAAAAAAGATGCTGGGGGAAAATCCACCTCCCTGTTTGCCACAGTTCTGATGTGCATCAGGGGACCCCGACACTACTTTTTGTTAAAAAGAGAGCAGTTGCCAATCTTGAATATGCTTTGAAATAATGCATATAATGGTGCCAAAATCTCCCAGTAATGGGCAACATGGTTTGGGTTTTTTTTTTGCTTAGTATACTGATGTTTAAGAAGCTTCACAATAGTGTAATGAGCATATAAGCTTCTCAAACATTCCTTTCAAAATAATATTTGAAATTTTAAGAGGCCACTTTTAAGAAAGTGTCCCAATATCATACATTCCCATCTGTGCAATATCTGTACAAATATCTGACAATCCCATTTAATTCTATTACTTAACAGCAATCACTGGCACAGACAAAAGTGTGAGACATCTGAGCAGAATACAAGCTGGATCAAGAGGAAGGCTGATGATCTGTACAACTCTTTCTTTCTTCATCGTGGCATTTTATGTCCATGTAATTTGTTGTTTTTAACTGGTAAAACAGCTAAATTATTGATCCGAGGACTTTACTGATTTGAAATTTCTAATAGATATGCTCATTTTATGATATTGCATGCTAATAACAACAACTGAACAGTGGTACATATGAACAGTGGTACATATGCTGGGAACCTCTAGACTGGATTACTGCAATGCGCTCTATGTGGGGCTGCCCTTGTGTGTAGTCTGTAAATTACAATTGGTACAGAATGAGGCAGCCAGGTTGGTCTCTGGGTCATCTAGGATTTATTTTAACTGGTGTTTTAATCTTTTTCTGTTTTGTTTGCTTTGTTGTCAACTACCTAGAGACGTGAGTTTTGGGCACTATAAAAATATGTTAAATAAATAAATAAATAAATAAATAAATAAAGGAAGGAAGGAAGACCACGTCAACACCATAGGGGCTACAGAAATCACTATCAGCCAGTTACAAAAAGCACCTTTACTGGGAACAGCCTACATTCTGCGATGATATCTATAACAACAGCAACAACATTGACAATAAAATTCAGCCATCCCAGCTCCTTGGGAAGGACTCGATGTCTGGATAAAACAAACCAGTCAATAACACCTGTCTGACTGTGTAAATAATAATAAATAATAACAACAACAACAACAACAACAACAACTTTATTTGTTAGCCAGGCCATAACAAATTGTCCTCTGGGCAGTTTCATAATCTAAGATTATGAATACAAAATGCTAGAGCTGTGCAGTCATGTCAAATCATACATTGGCCATGTTGTAAAAAGTTGAATTAAGTGCAACATGACTTCTATAGGATCCTATTATCGGAAATGTCAGAATGAAATCTCTATTGAATCAGATTTCTGTCGGAATTGCCAGACGTTTGAGAATTTAAAACAGCTGTTGAGGGCTTCTACAAGCCAAGCAAATCATGTTTTCATAGCAAACTGCCTGTGTGGTGTAGTGGTTAGAGTGCTGGTCTATGACCGGGGAGACCCGAGTTCAAATCCCTATTCAGCCATGAGACTTGCTGGGTGACTCTGGGCCAGTCACTTCTCTCTCAGCCTAACCTACTTCACAGGGTTGTTGTGAGGAGAAACCTAAGTATGTAGTACAATGCTCTGGGGTCCTTGGAGAAAGAGCGGGATATAAAATGTAACAAATAAATAAGCAAATAAATAAATTTGTAACAGGCTGATGGAAAAGAAGGGAAGAAGCTTTGGAGTGACAAATCAAGCTGGACATTTGCCATGTACTGTGTCAAATCACCCAAGTCTTGCCTTCCAATCACAGCTCTTTTGGGAAGGGACACAGATCCCTATATTATCCTTTGTCAATTGCCAATCTTATTCTTTTGCTAGCAATCTTTTTAAAAAGATACTTTTCTTTATCTAACCACCTGGATAATAGTTTTACGGACACTTTTTTAAAAAAAGTCATTAAAAATTGGTGGTTCAGTTTTCTTCAAGGTACACACACTGAATGCTATGGCATGTACTACACAATGGGAGATATGACAACTTTCTTCTCAGCCGTTCTGAAGTTATAATATGGGGTGACAAAAAGGGGGAGGGTTATTCCTTTCATATGGCAAGGGACACTTTCCTCTTAACAAGGCATGCTCAATAGTCAGTAGGGGCTTCAATTCCTGCACTTTTTGAAACTGTCTGCCATGAAACAAAGCCATTATGGCATTTTAAAAAAAGTTTTTAAAATGTCTTGTAAAAGTCATTAAAAATCAACAGGTGAATTGATCTCTGTCAAGTGCTATACACTTAATGCTATCTCCACGTACTACCACCATGAGAAGTTTGATAACTTTCTGTCCATTTATTTCAAGAGTTATAATATGGAGTGCCAAAGGGGTGGGGGGAAATCCTACTGCTGTATGGCAATTTCATCCACATAAGGCATGATTGATGGTCAGAGTGGGGACTTCAAGTCCTGCACTTTGTTGTAACTTTCTGCATGGGACAAAGCAGTTATGGCAGTTCTGAAGTTTTAAAAACATTTTTAAATATTAACCAAAAATAAATGGGTGGCCCAATCTCCTTGAAAACCTATACACATGATGTTATCATCACACACTACTGTCATGTGAAATTTCAGAGCTGGCCAGCTATTCATGATTTATTACTTTTTTGTTTCCCATTGATTCCTATAGGACATTCAGCACAATTCAAAAATTCTGCTTGAAAATCTGACACAATCCAACTGCCTGACAATTTTAAAGTGTCGTCATTCTATTTCCAACACTTCTCATGTCAGATTGGGTCAACAGCCTACAACATGCACAAACCAGATGCCAACCCAAAGCATAGAACGCAAGATGCAATTTTTCTAAACATGGAAAAACCTATAATTTTACATGCTCCCACACCTTGCATTACACTGCTAATGCAAGTATGTCACCCAGATGAAGTTTGCTGTGCATGTAAACCAGCTTTCTGAGAAGATAAATTTCCCAGAGATGTGAGTTTGGGGCACTATACGGAAGGAAGGAAGGAAGGAAGGAAGGAAGGAAGGAAGGAAGGAAGGAAGGAAGGAAGGAAGGGACACTTCAATTGTTTTCTAAATTAGGGGAAAATGTTGTTTAGGGTAAGAGAATAGAAACACCCAGGTTTAAGTAGCAATGTTTGCCTGTTTCTTTCACTCCATAGCTTGCTTTGACAAAAAGGAACTTGAATATAAAACAAATATTTATTTATAAACATGATATACTGATGAACTGCAGTTATTTCACATAGTACAGGGAATTAATTTCAAGAGACCATGGAGAGACAAAACTAGATTTTCCCCACACTAATGAAGACAAGAGGTCACAGATTAGAAAGGGCCACAACTTAGTTAATTCAAATAGCCAAGAAATCAAGGATTTAGAATTCCACCTCCTGCTACTGTTCAGGATCTACTAATTAATAAATTTACTTTATTATTTATTTAGTTAAAATATTTATATTTTGCCCCAGCTGTACACTATTGCTCAGGCAATAAACAATAAAAACAATATTAAACCAATAAAATAGAAACAAAACTAAGAACAAATCTCAGTTAAAACCAGAAATTAATAGTCCAAGTTAAAATTTTAAAAGAAGAAGACCCATCTTTTCAGTTGTGGCCCTTCTGGCTGTGGCCCCTTGACTTTGGATTGATCTCTTGGAATAGCTTTGCAATGTTCCCTTCCTTAAGGTCTTTAAGAAATTGTTGGATTTCTATGTGTTTCTCTATGGTGAAATACAATTCCAGCATCATCTTCTGGACTTTAATGTCCAGAAGTGGTGGAACCACCACAATGCTCTGTGGATTAATTGTTTCAGGGCCTCTTGGGGATGTCTGTTTCTCTTATTCACTCTTACTATTAGTTCTCTCATCTCCCTAACTCTGTTCATTGACCTCTCTGACCACATAAGGTTACCTTATGACATAATACAGAAAGGGCAAGTTAACAGTTTCTTAACAGTGTTGCAGGTTCTAAGAAGCTGATATTACATCTTAGTATGGTAGAACAGTCACACCTTGCTTCCTAATATCAGCATATTTTAACTGATGTCTGAAGAGATTTTAAGCTTGCCATTTGTCTTCTGGTTGCCTTGACATCATTAGGACAGAAAAAATTATAGTGGCTGCAATCCAGACTAATGAAATACATGTGCATGGTGTGAGACCTTAACCTACAGCCCATCTAGTGGGCAATTCCTACATATTATTAATTGGTATCAAATTGTTAAGTGTTCCAGATGATATCAGCTGGGTCCAAAATAGAGATATTCAAGTTCAAGCTTGTAATCAAGTCCTGAGAAATCAAAGAGCACGAGCTCAAATTCAAGTTGGCCTTTTTTTTTTTTTAACCTCAGCCCAGTTTTGGAGGCTTGAAAGAGCTCAAAGATGCTTGTGACAACTCAAGCATACTTGCACCCTACCCCCCAACCTACCCTAATTCCTGAGCTTACCAGACTGGTCCAGGGCCGGACTGGGGGCACTGAGAGGGTGGTGGAATATATGTGGGGAGGGGGCAGGTTTTAAGCAGAATGGGTAATTAAGGGTGGGAGTTGGGCACAGGGGTGGGGCGGGGCACACCAGGTGGGGTGGGGTGCAGCAGGTGGGGTGGGGCAGGTGGGGCACCCTGGGAATATGCCCTGTTGCCCTAAGGGCAGTCTGAGCCTACTTCTCATGACCAATCGGAAGAAGAGGAGGTGGGGCTCTCCGGACAGGGAGAGGGGGAAAGAGGAGCCGGGCAGCTGGCACAGGGAGAGCCCAACGAGCGCAGGAGGGTGCACCAGGCGAGGGTGCACCAGGAAAATGCCTTGCTGCTCGGTGAGCCAGTCCGAGCCTGGACTGGTCAGGGCAGAAGGGGTGTATACAAAACCGGTTTGCCTGGTTTGGTTTCAGTCCAAACCAGACTCAGACCAGGCATGTTCAGTTTGTGCACACCCAAACAACACCCGGTTTGGAGAGTGTGTGTGTGTGTGTAATTCTGAAAACTCACCCAATGGGCCTCTGTGTGGCCAGCCCAGGCCACGCAGAGGCCCATTGGGCATGCGTGGCAGCCTCCCAAATGGTCACTGCCATTTTGGAGGCACAGAGGATAGGCCCTGAACAGGCCCCAAACCGGGCATATTTTTAACAAACTGGAGGCCAGCAGAGAGAGGGGGGAACCTCTGGAGAACACATACACACACACACATGGCCACAGAGAAGTGCCTGGAGTGGGAGGCGGTGAGTTTTTGGATTTTTTTTTAATAATGGTTTTTTTAAAATGGTGTGTTTTTTTTGAAAAAGATCAAACCCCCAAACCAGAACTAGGGGTTGTTCAACTCCAGATCAGGCTGAACAGGGGCAGGTTCAGTTCAAGGCCAGCTTGACAATGAGCCCTCGAACTGGGCATGTTCAACGTCGAGCCAGTTTGATACCGAACCTGTATTCATACCTCTACAGGGCAGCCCTGCTTTCTTTCAATTGTACTTCGATCAAAGCGGATGCAAGGGAGCAGCTGCTGTGTGCAGCATCTCTAAGACCGACCCACAGACCTGCAGACTCCTGCCTGCCTTCTTCTTGGAAAAGGCACAAAGTATTCTGGAGATTGTAGTCTTTTCAGGACTATGATCCCTACAATAACCTGCACTTTCTCATTACTTCCCAGAGGAACTGTAAAAAAACATGGGCCTATAGGTCTTTTTAGAAGCAGCTACACACAGCTGCTGCTTGATCATCTCTGCTGGGAATAAAGTACAGCTGATAGAGCTTCTCTTGCACTGCTCAGCCAGTAAATAAAAGGGCAGGAATTAGCAAGCTTTAAAATGGCTCATTAATTTTATGATTTTTCCCCAAAGCAAAGGGGAAAATTGTACACTTAGCAAGCCAGTGTGCAAAGGCTCACAGGGACATGCAATATCCCTAATCCAAAGACCAGGCCCCAGTTAATAGACTGAACATAATTTATAGTGTGCCATTGTCTTTAATTCTCAGACATAGAATCTATATTTCAGACATAAATTGGCAAAATCAGTGGCCAACATCCTGACTAATGGAGTGGGGATGCACTGGGAAGATGTGTCTGTGCTGCACAGCACTGAGTGTGCAGCAGTGGAGAACAAATTTTGAGATGTTCTCTGCCTCTAGAAGTACTGCACACTATATCAAAAATATATCGTGCATCCCTCAGGGATATATTTGTAGATGCTACATTTCTTATTCTTCAATGCATAATGTGAGGAACATCTTTTTTCTTTCTTTCTAAGTTTGGCCTAAGTATTATAAGATGTGTTAATAACTTTCTGCTAACATGGAGAGTGTTATCCATGCTAAAGGAGTGTGGTGAGGGTTTTCTGAGTATTAAATTGTTAGTAGCTATTTAATTGGTAATTCTTATTTCTTTCACAATATGCAGCAGCTATTTTACTTCTGATGCAAAACATAACATTGCAATTTTAAGAATAAATGGATAAGCAACATTTTGGGCAAGAATTTACCTTTCTCACGTCCTCTGTTGAAGACCTTAACTTCCTTCAAGTTTATTCCTAGACCACTCCTCATGGACACAGCCTCTGTGGCATCATTTTTGTGGCCTCGTCTGATAGACCCATTTGCATGAGCTCTGCCAAAAAAGTTGGAAATATCTCACCAACAATTTTCAATTAATTAAAATCAAATAAATCATTAAAATACAGGAGACATCTGGCCTAACAGAAGGTAAAGAAACATACTTTTTTGCCTGTTCATTGATATGGTTTTGCTTTGAATATCAAAAGTGCCTTCTCTGGAAATTACATGGCTTTGTGAGATCCTTTCAGTGACCTTGCTAAAGAATGGCTAATCCTACAAGGGCGAAGCATCTGGCACAGAAATAACATTTTGAGACTCAAATACTTATGGAAAAATAAATTACCTGTCAGACCAGTAGATGTAAGCCCCAAAGACTGCGACTGAAAACATATCCACATTGCTCCCTGACAGCACAATCTCCCGATTCCTTCCACTCTCAAGGTCGATTCTTTCTATCTTGTCCATTCGAGCATCACACCAGTATAATTTATTTTCCTAAGGATCAATTGAGAAGTAAATTCCAACAAATATTTGTATTATCTTTCATTAAGGAAACAGAGGAATAATAAATTGCATTTTTTTTTAGTATGATAAACATTTAATGACACAAAAACTAACCTCATGGTCAATAGAAATTCCATTAGGCCATGTAACCCCAGTGCCAATGAGAACAATCTTTTCGGATCCATCTAAACGTGCCTTGCCTATGCAAGGCGCCTGTCCCCATTCTGTCCAGAATAAATATCTAGAACATGAAACAAATGTGATACAATCTAAGTAACTTGAAACATTACTTTATGCAAGGAAGTAATAAATTTGGAAAGGTGCCACTTGGGTACAGATCATATTAAAAATAGATAAGTTATATTATTTCAGCTCAACCTGAGCTTTGGGGAAAGTGATTAGATATCAAAATAAATATAGACATGTTTATGTTCAAAGGAAGGTGAACAATTATTAGAAGTAAAAATGCAGGACAGAATCCTAAGAAATCAGCATGGATGAAAGTTCCCATAACGGAACTTCTTTGCCCATTTCTCAGAAGAGCAATCCTTTGTGCCCCCAAACTGCCTCTCTTTAGAGTCAAGGGGGGACTGTGGAGGGGGGGATTTTAGAAACTTGGTGGAGATATAGCACACAAACAGAATTCCCGCTTGTGTAAACTTTGTCTCTGGAATTTCCTCCTTCTGCTAGAAGTCCTCATGCCTTATCCCAGCTCATTCCTAAGGGTCCCCAAATCTCAATAGAGGTTTTGAGGGTCCACAGTTCCTTTGCAATCTTCTTAAGATCTAGCCCATATCTTTGAAGACATAGATATATACAAAATATGTTTTTAAAAAAATCTTTTGCTTATAAGTTTGCAATAAACTAATTCTGTTGAGAGACTATTAATTATTAGAACTTCTATACCTACTACTTTCTTAATACAAATGTGCTTCATTGAGATATAATTAGATAACAAATGTGTATATTTTGAATAGCCAGCCATTACTTCTTCTGACAGCACCATGTCCTAGGATCACATAATTGCCACAACATGAACTAAAGCCATATTCTTGGATTTGCACAGTTAATCTACATGCTATTTTTGGAGGTCTTTCACACAGACTCTGGCGGCTGCTGCAAAGAGCTGTGGAGAAGGCAGGAGCTTGCCTGCCTTCCCTAGCAGATGAGCAGTGGCTGTCTTCCACTCTGTGGCACCATATGCCCACATGAGCGGTGGCGTGATGACAGAAGGAACTGGAGGACTTCCCCCCTCCTGCACCCCAGGGTGCCCCATGGTATGAGTGCGGTGGTGCAGCCACTCCTTCGCCCCAGCTTACGGCAAGAAATGGCGGTGGGCCCAGGGGAAGCCTCTTAACCCAGTGGCGATTGCCTGCTCCAGGTTCACTTAACCTTGGCTAAACGCCGGGTTCAAAAGCAGGGCTAGGTGCAGGGACAATGTTGAGATCAGGCTCGCTGAGCTAGGCTGTGCATATGAACAGCCTCTTTATTATTATGAACAGCCTCTTTATTATTATTATTTTAAGGCAAAAACTAACAAACAGCTGGGCATTTCTAAAATAGATCTTTGGATCCTGCCCCAAATCTACTTACTCCAGTTCTAGGAGCTGGCACAGGAATTCAGGCTCAACCTCTGCATCAGCCAGTGAGGAAAAGCTCATGATGGGAGGTTGGGAGCAAAAAACTGGGAAGTTTTCCTATTCTTAGTACATTCAAACCTATCATTCCATTGCACTGAAACTAGCAGCAACCACAGAAGAGCTACTGCATCAATCAAAATTCAGAAAACATTTCAAAATACTCTTAACTAGTGATATATTATTCAGTCCTAACTAAAATATAAAATAAATGTAAACACTCTGTATACAACTTTCTCCACCTGGATACATTTCAGTGTTGAAAGAGTTTGGAATGTGAACTGTGCCCCTGCTAACTGGGATAAGAGGCACCTTCTTAAGACAGTGATTCTCTTTATTTAGCGGGGAGAGTAACTGGCCCTATCCCCGTCCCCCAGCACTGTACCTCCAGTGGCTATCTCTCTTATGATACTTTTTAGATTGTGAGCCCTTTGAGGACAGGGATCCATCTTATTTATTAATTTATTATTGCTCTATGTAAACCACTTTGGAAACTTTTGTTGAAAAGTGGTATGCAAATTGTTGTTGTTGAACTAGCATTGTTTCAGTATTGAAACAATACCAAAACCCACATAAAATATTGTAAAATCTGCAGTGATGAGTGGCATCTACATCTAGCATCTGCAAAAGCACAAGCCATTTTCCTTGCCCCCTCTTCATTCTTTCAGCCTTGTGTCCTCACAAAAAGCTTTTCCTAAAGGTCAATGAAACCTAGCATTTATACATATAGCACTTTACTTGAATATCAGTAATCCTTATGGCTGTAAAGTAAAACAGAAGGATTATCCTCTATATTATCAATGGGGGACTGAAACTAATGACAGCTTGACACAACCACTGATAAGGTAATAAGCCAGTAGTACATTGGAGAACCATTAGTAACAGAGAGTGTGCACACCTGGCAGGCATGGTGTTTGAACTTGTGCGTCTGGTTCCTGCACCAAAATGTTGAGATTCACCTGACATTCTCTACCGACTTATCGCCTACAGGCCCTGCCCACCCTTTGAAGTTGGGTGTAGTATCTCAGGAGAATATCCGGTGAATCTTAGGAATCCAGCACAGGAACTTGAGTGGGTTTAGATGTCACACCTGCCAGAAGTGTGTGCTCTCCGTTACCATTTCACCAACATGATCCGCTGCCTTGTCAGCGGTCGTGTCAAGCGGCCCAATGAGAACAGCACTTTTTAAAAGGCCTCCTAATGAGTCCATGGCTGAAGTAAAATTTAAACTGAACTTTAGTAGCTCACACAATTAGTACTATACTACATTAAGTTGAGTAAATGCTTTTATTTTCTCTTTCAACAGTTGTGATGATCAACTGCATGAATATCAAGGATCAAGTTACCCTTTTTCCGGGTACACTGCTATAGACCTTGGCTGGTCCAGACCCTCAGATATAACTACATATCGAAAAGAACCATTGAGTCTAGAAACCTCAATAAAGTTGAAGCCATGATCAGTCCAATATATATTACCTAGAAGAAATAAACATATTCAGTTAGGAGACATAATTTAGTCCTTTTAAGAATTCTATTTACAAATGATTTTTTTAAAAGTTTATTCTGGGGGCGGGCATTGTTTTGTTATTAACAAAACAATGCATAATCATATTATTTGGAGACAATGTTAGGCAGGTTTGGATGATATGTCTAACAAGCCCTGCGCACCATGTAATTAGAAGTGAGAGCACACACTTCTTACTCGCCCCTGCCGCCCATCCTCCACCCTCTCTCAGCATCGCATTCCACCCTGCATACTCATGTGCAGGGCAATAAAATAACATGATTCTAATATTACATTAAAGTATAAGTACTTTAAAGAAACATTGTAATTAGGACTGCTTTGGACATTCTGATCCCCAACAGAGTATGCAGGGTAGAACAGAGTGCCTAACAGGTGAGGTGGGACATTTGCATTCTTGCTTTTAATTGTGTGGTGGGCTGGCCAGCTGGATATATTGTCCAAAGCAGCTAGTGCACAAATATATGGTGACAAGAATATAAAGGAGAGACAAGAAGCAGAAGAAAACTGGATATTCCTTTACTAATCTGAAAAAATACTAAATGAACAAAGATGGAGCAGAATCTCAGTGGTTATTTACAACTGAAGAGTTTATAAATGGCCACTAATCTAAGTTTTATGCTTGGCTAGTTACTTTATAATTAATAAGCAAAATTAACAAACACTATTTATAATATTCAAATAATATAGAATATATCTGGTTAAAATTCCTAGCTAAAGGCAAGTACAATGTTCAAAATATGTCCACTGGGAGAAACAACAGACCATTTCTTTAAAAGTAACTGCATTTTTCTATTTAATGCAGTCCTTTAGAGTTTCTAATTAAGTTAACTGCAGCAATCTTTAGAATAAAAACACATACATTTATAGACACTGAATATTGCAAAGAAAATGGAAAAATGAAAGAAAACACCCTATTTACTCTAAAGGTCACACCAAAAAGTTGAACTAAAATAAGTAATTAAAAATAAAGAATTAGCATTGGTGTTACCAGCTATCCAGTCCACTGCAATGCCTTCCACTCTTCCCAAACCATTTGTAATTATGTCTTCCTTCCATGTCTGGTCTCTTCTAGCTCTACTGATTTTGTTGAGCCCCATGTCTGTCCAGTAGATTGTATCATTTCCTATAAAATAAATATTTAAAATCAGCAATTGGAAAAGTGACAATGTTAAATTTGTAACATATTCTATACATCTTTCATAGGTCTCATTCAGTCCTAATAATGCCCCCGCCCCCACTGCCACAACATGCAAGTACATCAGGAGTGCCTGGGACTGATAGGCTTATTCTTGGTAACAGTTATGTGGAGGCACCATTTGTGAAAACCACTTCCTCCATGTGGGAGCTGCTCAAGCAGTTGCTGTGATTCCAGAGATTGGAAAAGGCTGGAATAGACATGACTGCAGCATGCCAATACCCACAAATAACAACTCTTCATGAGTTGTCTAGTTATACGAGCAGCGTAAACATCAGTGGTCGCTATGTGGTTGCTAGTCGTCGACACTGACTTGATGGCACTTAATCAATCCAACATCAAAAGTGTGAATTCACATGAGACCTTGCCTTCCTTCCTGTGAATAAGGAAATGGCAGTTGGAGCTTTTTTTAATCACAAAAGAGGAGTTATGAGAGCCAGCATGGTGTAGTGGTTACAGTGCTGGACTAGGACCGGGGAGACCCGAGTTCAGATCCCCACTCAGCCATGAGACTTGCTGGGTGACTCTGGGCCAGTCATTTCTCTCTCAGCCTAACCTACTTCACAGGGTTGTTGTGAGGAGAAACTTAAGTATGTAGTATACTGCTCTGGGCTCCTTGGAGGAAGATCGGGATATAAAATGTAATAATAATGGTGATGATGCTGATGCTGTGTGGGGTTTCGTCTTCCCATGCTACACTACTCACGCAAGTAAATCACTAGTGAAATTAGGTTTGCAGAGTTGAATGACTGCATCAGCCACCCTCACTGTTTGTCCCTTCCAGGGTCTTGTGAGTACACATACATATGCAAGTAACATGTGAGGGCATATACATAATATGCAAAGTGCTCCAACCCACTTGGTTCCCCATCAGTTCCTTCATACAATTTCTACCCTCTGATAAGATTTCATTTTAAAATTTTGCTTGAAGTGACATGGACAATAAGGTAGCTAATGAAAGCTACTTGTTATGAAAAATATTAGGAAGATAATTATTTCTTTGGGGCTAGCATTTGCTCTGGGTAATTACTGGGACTTGCGTTTCTTATTATTTCCTTTTGTCCTCATGTTTCTTTCAAATGAGCAAAGCACTGGATAATATTAAACCACAGATTTTGCAGTACAGCTAGGAGGAGTGGATCAATGAAATACAGGATAACAAATGTGTAGTCACTGCAGACTTCATCTATAGATCCAGTTTCTCCTAGAGTCAATTCATATGATACCTTCCGGGCATACATGCTTTGATCAGGGTGGTGGTCTGTGGGTGTGGACTCCTATACTTTCCCTTTTGTCATAGACAGACCACCACCTGCTGAAGGTTCAATCTGCAGCTGCTAGTCATCTCTGCAGGGGTGAAGAGCCTATTAGGATGGTCTGCCTGAGGAAACTATTGGATCCAATAGGATTCCAAGATACCTTGGAGGGTTTTAATGTTGGTAATGCTGGTGATCTTGTTGGCACCCTTATGGAAAATTGGAATAATTAGCTCACTAAAGAGACAAACTCAATCGTCCTCTAAGCGTCCTCTCCGGCCCGCTTCTAAATTAGCTCCATGGTATATTGAAGAACTATGGGAGCTGAAATGGCTAGGTAGATGACTATAGCACAAATGGAGAAGGATTCTACTGGAATCCGACAGATTGCAGCACATAGCACAATTGATGACCTATGCTCTGGCAATATGTGTGGCAAAGAAGCAATTATTTGCTGTGGATATTGCATCCGCAGGTACAATGGAATTGTTGAGGGTGGTGAGGGGACTTATACAGGCCCCTTCCACTCCGGCTTTGGAGCCATCAGTTAGCTGCTGTGAAGCTTTTAATGATTTTGTTTGTGGACACAATCTCTCATACTCGAGCTGACCTGTCTTCCATCGTTGGTGCACAGTCTTTAGCGGAGATATCCAATAACTCTTCTTGTATGGTTTAACTGGATCAGTTTCAATTTGTCACTCCTAAGGACATAAACTGCGTGTCTTACCACCTGTTATTGTGACCCTTGTCCAACATGTCTTTTATTATCAAGCAGGGAGATTGTTGGAGAGGCCTGATCGAGATTGTAAATGCTTCTCTGAGGGAAGGTAGGATGCCTACTTGTTTGAAGGAAGCAATTATAACTCTTTTAAAGAAGCCTACATTTAATCCCTCAGAGTTAGGCAATTATAGGGCAATCTCAGCGGCTTTTGATACCATCAACCATGGTATCCTTCTAGATCACCTGGGGGGACTGGGCATAGGGGCAAATCCCCCTCTTAATTGCATGGGTCAGGAGGTATTGTGTGAACCCGCCTACTGAAAATGCTGCTCTGAAGGATTCTGATTAAAGGCTTCATATTTAATGCTGTTAAGCTGTCAGGCAGGGCCATGCTTAGGGCAGGGTGACTGGGGCAAGCACCCTGAGCTAGGGCAGGCCCCATGCTGGCCCACTGGCTGAGCAGCCTGCCCTGCTTTCTCTATCTCAGAAATTTATCTCCAACCCCTAGCCTGGGCTGCCATGGCATGAAGGCTTGCCTGCTATTCAAAGGCTCCCTGCATGGGGCAGGCTGCTACAGCTCCCTTTCCACCACAACCGACTCTCGGATGTTTGGTGGGTGGGCAGGGCTTCCAGAGGCCTATCTCTGCCAGCCTGCCTAAAGCTATCTAGTGCAGGCTGGCAGGCTGCCTGTAGGCAACAGGGAAGGAAGGGAGGCAGGGAGGCAGAGTGGCCAGCTGCATGCTGTGCTCACCTCTGCCTGCCTCAGACAATTGGACAACACCTCAGAGCTAGTAATGGAGGGATGTGATTTCCTTTTTGTGGCTGTTCCACACCCTTCAACATTTATGGAATGGCTTGCCATAGGGCTTTGCTATTAGGCACAGATGTTGGGCAGGTAGTGAAGGTTCTGAATATTTAATTTGAAATGAATTGGGAAATCTATTGATTTCTAATTTTTTAATTAACCCCCCCCCCAAAAAAAATCCTATAAGTGGCTTGTTTCATGTCAGAAAATTACAAAAACTTCTGGACAGGTGCAGCTTGTGAACGCACCTCCGGGGGCGGCGGCAAGCGGCTTCTTTAAGGTAAATGGAGCTGGTGCTCCATGCCGCCCAGCAGCCCCCGCGGCGGGGAATCACCTCCGCCACTCACCTGGCTCCCGCGGAGGTGAGCCCCCGCCAGCGGCCAGATGAGTGGCGGAGGCAATTCCCCGATTCGGGGGCTGCTGCAAGGCACGGAGCACCGGCTCCTTTTATCTTAAAGAAGCCGCCTGCTGCCCCCCCCCCAGAGGAGAGTTCATGAGCCGCGCCTGCTTCTGGAACTGAAGCCACCCCCATGAATCACCATTCCACCCCAATATGGAGTAATCTGCCCTTCATAAAAAGAGGTAAAACAGCCCCCTTTCTGCCCCACCCTTTAGATAACCTGGAATGACTTGGCATAGGGCTTTGATATTGAGCTCAGATGTAGAGCTGGGTGGGAGGGCTACATATATTTAATTTGAAGCAGATTGGTCAATCTATTGATTTTTAATAATGTTTTGAATTTTAAAAAAAAAAACATCCAAAAAGTCCTATAAGTGTCTTATTTAATGGCAGAAAGTTACAAAAAACCTCTGGAATAAGTGTGTGTGTGTGTGTGTGTGTGTGTGTGTGTGTGTGTGTGTAAGTAAATGCATTGTGCTCCAATTGGTTTGCAATCTGGAAGGTATTAGTGAGAATTGTGAAGCATGGGGCATGTGTTGTGCTTTTATTCCCCCCTTCTTTACAAATGCACTATATGTCCAAGCTGATTGGACATGTTCAAACGTCTCACTCACTCACACTATTTACATAGTCAATATGATTCTGTAATCATATGAAATGTTAAGGAGTCCCTAACATGCTGATTCGCCCCTAGCCCCATACCCCACTAGAGAAGGCCCTGCAGTCAGAATACAACTACACACACCTATGACTGCTTGAAGTACAGGACATCTACAAAAAATAAGGATTTTATAAGCACATCCAAATATTTATAATCCCCAGAATGTAACAATTATTCATTTACCTGCATGGAAATCTATACCCACAGCAAATGAAGTTCCTGATATAGGCATTAAAGCTTCTGTTTTATCATTTGGATCAAGAGGAACTCCTCTAATTCCTTCATGAACAGAATACATAAGGAAAGATTCTATGCCTAAAACAAATACACACAAATAATCAGAACAGTTTTTAAAAAGACCAATTAAACAGTGGTTTTTGAGCATTCTACATATATTAAATATTTACCACTTGAACATGTCTGCTTATACCTTGCAAAGGATTAGGGGACATGTTCTTAGGGTCACACTCATTTCTGACAGGGGATTGTGTAGGCCAATTAAGCCTCAATATCATTCCATCTTTCCCAAAAGTGAGACTGAACAAAAAATGAGCTGTACATTGAAGGGGAACGTCCAAAATAGTGGAAAGTTGTCTTTCAGAACATTGTGTTCATAATTTATTCTACTGAAGAACCCCTAACTTTTATAGGCTTTCAAGGAAGCCCAGCATTCCCAGGAACACAATTTGAAAACTATTTTAAACCCAACATTATAATAATAAAATATTTATATATTTTATATTAAAATACCACTGGAAGAGCCCAGAACTCTGCTGACAGGAGCAAGGAAGGACTGGGTGTAGCTGCCACCTGCGGGATCAATATGCATAACCCTGTCTCCATGGAGCTAGTGGGAGGCACAACTCTCCTCGACTATGTGAAATCAGGAGCTAATTGTCACAGTTACTTCAAAGGTTCTGCATGATGCCAGTCTCCCAGCAATGTCTTAGGTGCGGTTGGTTTGCCCCCACCTTGGCTTGAAATAAAGCACAAAGCTTTTAGGGGAAGTCTATTGTCTGAAGGGCTGGGTGGCATAGCAGGCCGGCAGATGGGTTGCCAGATTTGGCTTAAAATAAAGTGCATATCTTTTTTGCCCACCTTACCCTATACTCTTTAAGTAGATAGGTTTCTTCCCAATCACAACATGGCAGCTACAGTGTAGGTGTGAGGATACAGAGGCCGGTTTAATAGTGAACTCCCTCAGATATGTTTTTGGCATACTGAGAACTTCCAGCCATACCCTAGAGGCTGTCCAGCTCAGGGAACAATGACTGGGACTTCTCTGCTCAGAGGAATTCTTCCCAACCTTAAATACTTGGGCTCAGGCAAGACTTCCTCCAATACCTGGCCTCTTGGGAGTTGGCTAAGAACAGAAACCACCAGCCTTATGGCTGTATCGTGGTTCAGAGCCAGGGTGTAATTGCTCATTAAAAGCTTAGGTTAGATGCTTGCAGTCAAACCAGACCTTATATGAGATTAGGCACTGTAGTGGGGTGGAGTGCCAATCCCCTTCTCTTCTTAATTGCATTTTGTTAATTAATAAAGCTGTGGCCCATTCATTGCAGTATTTGCCTTGTGTCTTTACTGGGTGTGTGGGCAATGTGTATACTTGCTTGGTAAAACACGTCACTAATATGTAAGAAGGCTCTAAAATCATTAATTCAAAAACTTGAAGAATAACCTTTCAGTTATCAAATATTAAGGCCAAGGTCAAATTCATGCATTAGTTAATTTAGTAATTCCTAAAATATATATCATGGAAAACCTGAATCTGCATGTTATAAAAGTATGCAGAAAATTTACTCACAAAGATCAAGAGTAACAACATGAATTTTCTCTTACAACTATGCAGCTGTAGTTTCCTTAGGAAACTACTCTGGATATTTTATTTATTCTGTTTATTCAGCATTTTTAAAAATAGCCAAAGAATGGTACCTTGACATGACATACGGTTTTTCCGAAGGTTATAGCCTACTGTACACAAGCATGTCCGAGTTGTTTCTGAGGTAGGTAAGCAAAGCTGGGAACATCCACCATTACTGAATTGACAGGAATTACTACCTACAAAATGAGGTGATACCAATGAAATGGTAAATAATGTATTCTTTTATTTATGTATTTCATTTTAGTGTTTTATTTATTTTATTAGTAGTACCGATGAAAGATTTAAAAAAATTATTTTTTACAAAAATTACAATTCTGTGTATAATACCAAAATTTCAGTTTGTCTCAGTCCACTATTTTATGCTGCATTCATACAAATCATTCCACAGTAAGTTCAAGTCTACACATTTCATACGACACAAAAAATAATTTCTTAATAAACATGTTTCATCATATCAGAGCTATTTGCAAATTTTGCTTAACTATTTTCTGAGCAGTCAGAGGAAACTCTGCTCTGAGTACCATTGCCATCAAAGATGAGGATGGGCAGGAACTTGGGCTAGGGCCTTTTTTGTAGTCATGTCCTGGCTGTGAAATGCCCTCGTTGTAAGGCCCAGTGGCAGAGAGAGGCCAGCGGTGGCCTGAGTATAGCCCGCCACCGCTGCAGCTCCCCTAACCCTGCCCCTTGCATCAGACTCAGGGGGTGAAGGTGAGCTACACCCCTTGCATCTGGCATTAGATGCAGGGGGCATGGTTTTGCTCGCAAATGGGACTGGGCGGCCCCATTTGTGAGCAAAATCAGCCAGCGCTGCATTCACAGCATGGCTGGAGTGGCTCTCCCTGCCTTTAAAAAGGAGGGAGAGCCACACCCGGCCACACAGCGAATGCGGCACTAGCTGGATTTAGCTCAAAAATGGGGCTACGTGGCCCCATTTGTGAGCAAGATTGTGAACAAGATCTCCCTGCCTTTTAAAGGCAGGGAATGTCGCTCCAGCCATGCTGCAGACATGGTGCTGGTTGATTTTGCTCACAAACAGGACCCCATGGCCCCATTTGCAAGCTAAATCACACCCCGTGCCTGATGTCAGATCCAGGGGGCATGGCTAACCTTTGTCCCCTGTGTCTGATGTCAGACACTGATGTCTGATGCAGGGGGTGGGGCTAGGGGGCTTCTGAAGGCAGGGAGAGCTGCTCCAGCCACACTGCGAGTGTGGTGCTGGGTGACTTTTTCTGCAAATGGGGCCATGCGGCCCCATTTGTGAGATAAACCATGCCCCCCATATCTGACATCTGATGTAGGTGGCATGGCTGGGGTGCGAGGCGTGGCCTCGGAGGGGCAGTGGCCCGAGTTCTTTGAACCCATTTGCACAATGGTGGCTCTGCCCCTGGTGAGGCCTACCAGGCTTCCTTCATCATAGTATTTCAGAGTATGGTTTATACAAACATTTTTCAATGGGCATATACCTGACATAATTGTTCTGGGGGGAGTTCCCACTTTTTAAAATAAATCTGGTTGCTGTACCATAGTCTGCTTAGTGTTGGTTTTGATTGTTTTTAATGATTTGTTGTTCCAAACTGCCATCAGTAAAGATAAAGTCAAGAAGTTGACATTCTAGATATGAAAAGTACAATTCAGCACAGAGTGAGGTGTAAGCCCCATGTATATTATTCAGAATTAAGAATGCATACAGAACTTGCAACCTAGATTATAATGAAGACATTTGCCATGTAGGATACCAGAACTACTACCATGTAGACATTCAGCTACCATACATTTGGTAGTGACAAGACATATTTTTAGAGTTCTAGTTCAAAACCATACAAAATATAGTTTACCTTGCTGTGTTGCCTTGTCGTAGACTTTCATATGCACAATTCCTGAAGTCTTATTTCTCAGGACTGTGGGATTCCTTCCATCTTTCTTATTGCAGGTGCCTAGCTGGCCTAAATTTTTGTCTGCCCACCACAGCTTTCTATCTGCAAACATAACAGTATGCTTTTTAAAAGCATGTTATTAATAACTACTTATAAAAATGTTTTAAATGCCCATATAGTGCCTTGGTTATGCAAAACTATTATGTAAAAACATTGAAAATGTATTGTTTCATTTAAAGTTACTCCCTTTCTACACATTCAAATTTAAAAACCTATACATAGTATGATGTGGGTGGTGGATATCAAAGATAAGAACAATATTGTAAGTGTTAAACATCTATAGTGTCCAAAACTACAGAAGTCTCCATAATAACCAAACCAGACTCCTGTAAATAAAAAGAAAGATGAAAACTAGTCCAACTACTTTATTTTATGATATAACATAGTACTGTTGCATCAATTCAAAGCACTGGGTGCTAGCCAGCTAACACTGCCACAGGGAAATCTCATTCCTGAACTCTACTTCAGTTGCTTTTCATAGGATACAATGGAGAACAGGATCATTCTGCTAATACTTTTTAATTATTTAGTCATACCAAGAGACAAAGCTGCTTGTTTAGACAAATCCTAAACGTTTATGGAAGTCCAGTTCCAGAGTTATCCATTGGGCACTTACTTTACCACCATTTAGGCTTTTACTAGCTATGCTTGCTGCACCATTTTGGGGTGCTTCAGTGTACCTCTCCAACCTAGTCTTTCAGCCATATTCCTTATTCAGAAAAGAAACGCCAGCTGCATTCCAGACAAAAGGTTGTTCTTGCAAGGCATTTCCCCAAAAGGTTCATTTGCAAAGGACTGCAACAAGCCAGAGAAAATGCCCCTCTCTGATTGTATTAGAGCACAGACAGAGAGCTGCAAAACAGACCCAATTAAAGTTGAAAAGAGACAAAAAAGGAATGCAAGTCCTTTTCCCTCTATGGTTAGATCAAGGTTGTGTGAGCTTTCTTGCCCTGTTGCCTCCTTTCTGTTATCAAAGTTAAGCAACTACATGCCAGAATGATGTGCTTTATTCCAAAATGCTATTCAGTTTATTGTCGGCAGTCACTCTTCTCATAAAACTTGCTTTGTCTATAGAAGTACATAAGGAGACATAACCTAAAAAATAATTACTATTCACATTTTATCAGGAGCAGGAACTCCTGAAGTTAGGAAATTTCTGAAGGGGGCCAATTGCCAGTCTCATGTAGCCATCAATTACAGGGTATGTTCTTGCCTATACAAACTCCCCTCAAACATGGAATCACACTTTTGCCACCTAGCCCTCTTGTAAGCCCACACTCTGCCCTTGCATTTGAACCACACTTTGCTGGGATCTAACTTTTGCTCTGGCATCTGCCATCTTGCTTTGGTTTTTGTTGGTGCCTTTTGCCTCCTGCATTTGTCACACTTGCAATCCTTGTTACCCATGAATCTGCATGCAACCTGCCATCGGACTCCACACCCCACACTGCTTGGGTGCACCCCAGTGAACTTGCTTTATGCTTGAGCTCCCTGGAGAGAAAGATTTCCCCAGCTAGATTCAGGTAGCTATGACAAATGCTTCTTCCCTCCCAATACATCAATGCCATGGCACAATCCTGCAGGACTTTGCATATTTTCTTGCTGTTCATTGGACCTATTTGACAGTAATCTGTTCCACTTTAAGCAAAGCATATAAATGGACAGTGGCAGTAAACATGTATCCAGCAGATCCTGGTAACAAGGCATCAGATAAAAACTAGAAATGAATGAACTTTGCCCTACTTGCCTTGAATACACTAAAAATAAACAAATTATCTCCCGCCCTTGCCAATATAAATGATTTAGTTAATTTTTCATGTTAAACCAACATTTTAAAAATCAGTCCCCTGCAAAGCAATGGCAAGTGTTTCTTTATTGCTTTGCTATGGTGTTGCTTTGAAGAATTGCTCCAAGGAAAATTGGGAGGGGTGGGAAAAACCATTCTGAGGAAGACCCTTGAAGAATGTGAGTCCTTGCATGAGATGGGGCTTTTCCTGGAGGAAGCTGTACAATATTCATTCATTCATTCAATTTCTATACCGCCCTTCCAAAAATGGCTCAGGGCGGTGTACACAGAGAAAAAATAAATAAATAAATAAATAAGAAAGAAAGATGTCCCCAAAGGGCTCACAATCTAAAAAGAAACATAAGATAGGCACCAGCCACAGTCACTGGAGGTATGTCCAGTGTCCTTGTTTTCTTAGAGTGCTCATCCACCAAAGCAATGAAGATATTTATCTACTGATCAAATCCCCACCGGTGTGCTTTCCAGACTGTGCCTATTTATAGTCATCTATTTTGGGCAGCAGTGATATAAGTAGGTGCTGGATGCGGATGCTCACTTCAGTGACAACAGAAAAGGCATCATTTCATACTGCACGGGAGAAAGGCAATGGTAAAGCACTCCTGTATTCTACCAAGAAAACCACATGGCTCTCTGGTTGCCAAGAGACCAACTCAAGAGCCTCTTTCTCTCAGAGGGGGAGTTTTAAAGAGCTGCTTCTGGGAAAAGTGAGGGTGAGAAAATGCCAGCTAACCATGGGGAACCCCCCTACTCCATGGATCCCCATGTGGATGGTCTTTTCCTCGCTCCCCCCATTTTCTCTATTTATCTTAGAGCTATCTTTCTAATGATAGCTCTTCAAATCCACCTCTGTCACTCCCCATGTAATGAGATGGTAGAGGTCCACTGTATATCAGGATCAAATTCAGAAGCTGTAGGGGTACAAAGCAAGTGTGGAGACTATCACCCTTGTTTGTTGCTCCTACATATTTCACCCATATATAATATAATAGTGATGGAATTCCACTACATTATATTAGGATATGCAGGAAGTCTGCAAGTCTTCTCCATCTTGTATTTTAATCTGAGTTGAAGAATTCAGAGGCTCAAGGAAGGCTTTAAAATCTGCTAAAGTTTGTTTCCAATCAGGAGACATTCACCAGTATTTTTGGTAAAAATGGTTTCTGAACCAGCACTTGATGGAAATATGTTATTTGATGCTTTTTGTTTGCATTGCTGTTGCTCTACTTTGTAGTTTTAGCATATTGTTTTGTATTTTTGAAATTTTTTATTATACATTGTTTTAAAGTATGGCTTGTAATCTGTCGTGGGGACTTGATCATCAAAAAGCAGGACGGAAATATTTGAAATACAAAAATTAAATAGATATAAAAAGGAAAAGTTGACAGGGATTCATACAATCAACATCAAAGTTGTTCTTACGAGCAGCCAAACCTGGGCTTTGCTGCCCAGGAGGACCATTGGGATCCATGCAGATCTGCGCCCTTAACCCAGCTGCCAGAATTGTGTGTCTGCTCAGGCTGCTTGCTGCCCCACCCTCCGCCCACCCCATTGTGTCATTTTCTTCTTGAAAACAGCTCATTTTGTTCACTTCTTACCAGAAACCAGAGGAACATCAGAATACTATTGAAGACTTAGTATAGTTATTATAAATATGAACATGTAATCCACATAACAGAATATGAATAAATAACACCAAATGAAAATATTTAACATTTTTGCCCCATCTAATTGTCACCCAAGGACACAAGATTAGCAAAAAGTGGTCTATATGTGTAGCTCCCAAAATAAGGTCTTAACCCACCCACCCACCCCCACACACACAGAAATGCTGGCTGAAAACATGGTTCCTCTAACTGTAAGATACAAGCAGCCTTAAACTGGGGGCAATGACCATGGAGCTCAGAGACTTTACTTCATAGACCTCTATAGTATCACTTTAAGAAGAGTAGCAGCTGAAGGAATCACTGTTCTGTTAAAACTGATCCTCCATAATGACACCACTGTAGACAGACAAAGAATATGACCGCTATCAGTGCAGCTGAGGTGGCGGCACAAGGAGCCAAGAGGATCTCATTTGGCCCTGAAAAGTTGCTGAATTCCAGCATGGCTCCTCAGCCTGAGTAATGTGTTTCTCAGTGCCAACTGAGCTATTCACAAGCTGGCTCTGTGCTTGTTTCCTTGTTGAGCTGCTTTCCTTCCTTCACTGGCCCCAGTAATTTTCTTCATGAGAGAGGACAGTTCTTCAAGTCACTAGCAAGATCTCTAGAATAAAAAATGTCCCTCACTGGATAAGAAAGCAGTTGGAGCAGAGCCTTCTCCTATACAGGCCGTTCACAGAGTTATGACACAATCGATTCTTGAAAACTGTATCTTAAATTGCAAGTCAAACTTGCAATCTATTTTCTCATTGGAAGCAATGTAATCATCTTTTTCAGCTGCTGTCAAAGCTGCTGGTGTGTTGTGTTAGTCATGCAGAAGAGAAACTGATGGCAGAGAATCAGAAGTTGCTCACCCCTGCCACCCACTCCCTTCTCAGTCCCTTACTGACTCTTTCTCACTTTTCTGTGGAAGAAAGAGAGAGGTAACTCACCTCCATCTCCTCCTTCACCGATGCCCTCCCAGCATGTCCGTTGATCATGAGTAGGGGTGTTCATTGAAATGGCCCCTAAATAGACACTCCAAATAATTGCAGCACATGTGTTCAGTAGCGAAGTGCACAAACCGGTTCTCCTTCCCAGTTATGTGCACGTGCACCAGCCATGTCCGGGAAGATGGTGACCGGGCCAGCAAGGAGGTACACTGTGGCCCCGCACCAGTGATTATTGTCACAGCACTGGTGGGCGGAATGTGGTGGGGGGAAAGAGCACTCTACCCACTCTTTAAAAGGTAACACACACACCACTGCTGAACCAGCCAGGACCTGGTTCATGCACAACCCTAGTGTTCAGGGGCCAGTTGAATGGACAGCCTGCGTATGTGATTAAGGCATACACAGGGAGGATGCCAGGACACTCATGGAGGACATCCCAAAGGGTACACTCTTGACATATGCCTTTCTGTTCACATGTGATGCCAAGCCATATCATTTGAACCAACCCACAGTAGACAATACATCCTGCATATGAATCAATGGTCTGATTCAAGAAAACACAGTTTCCTATGTTTTGGAAGTGGCTGTATTTCAGTGGTAGAGCATATACTACACATGCAGAAGATCCCATGCTCAATCCCTGGCATCTCCAGTAGGGCTGTGGAGGAGATCCCTCTCTGAAACCCTGGAGAGCAGCTGCCAGACAATATCAGTAGTCCAGCTCAGTAGAAGGCAGCTTCCTATGTTTCTAAGCTAGTGACATGTAAGCATCCTGTGTGCAAGATTGCAGGCAAAAACAATACACAAATACAATACAATACTATACTTTTAGCAGTTCTTGTACAAAATCTATCTGTTGTTTGGAGGATGCTATACTGACTAGTGCAATCTAATGAATAAAAAGATCTATCCCGATACATGCTAAATCAGAAGCTTCATTTAAATGTTACTGGGGGGAAACCAGATTTTAAAAAGGAAAACAGTATCCACAAAGTTGTGAACTGAATACCGAAGCAGCTATGATTAAATTCATGTTACATAAAGTAGCAATAGTACAGTTGTTTTCTTACAGCCACTTCACACAACAGAAACTATGTCAAGGAAACATTAAATCCCAGATTCATGGGCTATGTGCATGCCTGATTTCTGGACATGTGAATATGGATTTTTTTTGGTGTGATGTTGGGTCGGCTGTCTGGCTGGCAATCCCGTGTAAATAGGTCAGCATGGTGCCAACCCAACATGGCCAAAAATTACCAGCTTCACCTGACCAGAAATTGAGAGTGCGCATACTGTGCGAAACTGGGATTTAATGCTTACCTGACTGTTTCCATCATGTGAACTGCCCCTTAGTCATGGTGCATACAAATACAAAATGCTTCTGACAAATCTATAGAGAGCGCCCACACCACCATACATTCCACTTGGAAAGCTTTCTGAACCATACCAATTACAACTACATATTTCTAATGCATTAACAGATCTACAGTAAACCTAATTAGTACTTCGGTTGCAAAGTTAGCAGTTTTCATTTGCTGTGTGATAAGCTGAACTTATCAAGTTATAATAATATATGTAACTTCTAAACTAATTATTCTTCAAGAACATTATTCAGTACAAAAATCTGTTACTGTACATATTTTTGAAGAGGTAAGGTATTCTATTCTATAGAATGAATATAATAAAAGAAGATGACAGCAGCAGCATGAAAGAAAAAGAAAAAGAAATCAATGCAGGAAGGTGCCTTGCCCTCTATAGTTCCAAATGAGGAATGGAAGGTATGGAGATGTATCTTCTAGTTCTGAGCTAGATCTCCAAGTTTGGTCTAGATATGTAGGATGGATGGACAAACAAGTACTATACACAAACAGAAAAACTGAGGCAATGCCATCTTTCACAACCCATATAAAAACTACTCAGGGATCAACATGCTGGATAAATTATACTTGCTACTGCAAACTTTGGACCCCACTATGTTCACTCTGAGTTACTCAAATTCATTACAGAGCTCTTTTAGATACCTAGACTGCTCAAGAATAAACCCTATGGGTTGTATCACATACCACCCTTGTGATATCACAAATGGAAGGAGAGTTGTACTCACCTAGGGACACCTGAGAGTGCCACATTGCTAGGCATTGTTAGGATATTATCCATGCCCTTTCACTGTTTTAGTAATGCAAAAGTTTGGAAATCAGGAGCCAAAATCTACAGGCTCTAATCATGTTCTAGCAAAGAAATAGCATCTGTGTAATTAATTGGTCCTCTGTGTAATTAATTAGTAATAGGAATTTTCACCATACTGTTCAGCTAACAGATATTACAAAAATGCCATTCCACAGTAAGTCCTATAGTAGATAACTCCCATACTGAAAGGCATTCCCTGTGCAATCTGAATAACATTTCTTCAGCAGTTCAACATACCCAAATGGAACATATAATGGTCAGAATTTTCTCTCTGTTGTGCTGCCAATTAAGATAGTTGCTGTTTGCATAAATAGTAAATAGTCTCTAGACCACCTACCTCTCCTGCTAATTCCAATCATGTAATTAGACAATCCTGTTATCTTTGTTCTCAGATCACAGAATCATTTCTCACAACAGATATTAGAATTAGAAGACAATTCAGGATAGGATAATCTCATCACTAGCCCTTAGAGTATTGGCCTTCTTTGCAGTCTCCTGCACCTATACAATTAAAAAAAATTCAAAAAATCAAAACAGAATTCTCAAAAATAGCCACATGCTATTATCTTATTTTCATCTCTGTATTGACAATGGCTGAAAGCCTTCACACACTTCGGCTGCCTAAATTTCACTGAAAGCCAACTGTGTGCAGAATTGTAGCCAATATGCTATTCCTTATAGGAAGCTACTACTTCTTCTTTTGGGGGAAAAATCTAGTATACGTTTTAATTTCCTTATATCCACTTAAAAATGGGACTATGCTCAGAAACTACACGCTCCTGACACAGGGGCTAGATAATTACTGAATTGAAGAAACAGGAATCCTTGACATTTCAACTTTTACGTTCGGATGAACAAATAAAATTGCCTAGTTATCCCAAATGAATTTCCTCTAAGATCACCTGTCAAATATTTAACCTGAAGCCCAAAGGTTAAAGATCAATGTTTCTATTCATAATGATGTAACAGAAAACATAACAGAGCACAGCTTAAGCTCCATCCATTGTATTCTGACACTAGTATGCAATGGACACAGAAACTGTGAATGATTAAGTGTCCTTCATTCATTCCTAAGTGCTAACTGGTTAGTTTTTTGTAATATAAATAGTTCATTCACAATATCAAATTTAAGTGTACTGATGCAAGAAAAATCAGAAGAAATAAAGAAAATAGCTATCTACATCTCATAATTGATATTTATGTAAAATAAGGCTGAAATGTACTTTCAAAAGAATGTCATTTTCAATGGCTACTATAATGTTATATGTTACACTACTTCAAGTATTATTTTAATATTTTAAGTATCATTCTACATTTTAAAAGATTTAAGGCTAGTGTTTACACTAATACAAATGTAATTATGAACTTAATTCTGCAACTGGATTGTAACAAATAGTCCAAAATTTATATGTATCTGCTTTTCAGACTGATTAACATTATACTGTGACTTATTAGGAAACAGACATGTAAAGTGAATAATATTACTATACAAGCATTGAATACAGTCCTTGGAGAGTTCACCAGCACTCTGAATGTAAATTTTGATGGGCCATTCATTTTAATTAATGATGGTTTGAGTACTTAGGAAAGATAACTATGTACTTTCCTTAGAACTAGGCAAACTGCCTAGATATACTTCACATATTACTGTTAATGTGATTAAGAGTTTTATGGCAATTAGAAAATTGATGGCTTGGAAAGCTGAGGTATATACATTTGAATTCCTTATGGTAAATTGTATATTTCACTCCACAAACATGAACATCAAGACTCCTTGAATTGCTAATGCTTACTTGGATGGGTAAGTATTTGCAGGAAATCTGTTTTAATATAAAATCTATTTATTGACATCAAAATAAAATGCATAATAGAACAAGTGAGCTCCTACCAATTATAGGATGAAACCTAAAATGTCAGCTACATCCCTTCCCACCCCACCCCCCGTACATTCATTTAATGTACTGGAAAAGTAAATTAATCTATTTGTTTGCTTTGAGTACTTTAAAGAAGTATATTTTTAAAGTAGTCATACTCTCAGAAATTATTGGTAGCTTGGAACCGCTCTGATGTAAGTGCTATTAGAGATAAGAAACTGCAGGCTGCCCACCACCACCCCTGAATGGCATGCAGATAGCCACTCTTCCCTACCCACCACTTTCCCCTTCCAGGGCATGTGGAATGAACTGCCCCCCCTCTTCCCTCGCCCATGTACCCTGTCCAACCAATGGCACATGCCAGCCATCCTGTTCACTTCCCTGGTGGTATGGAAGCACTGCTGCTGCTTCATGCCCCACTCTTACTCTTTGGATTTTCAAAAATTAGGGAAAGGAACAGAAGCAAGTGCGGAGGGAAGTACAGTGTGTACATGCATTAGATAATCTCCACTGTAGTCCAACACTCTACTTTCTCCTACATTTGCTTCCACTCCAAATGGGAGGAGGAGCAGCAGAGCTTGTTTGTATGCCACCATGTAAGAGTGAGATGGGGCAGAGCTACAGTGAGGCAGCTGGCCCCCAACTTCTGTCAAGGGGAAGGAGAAGCTAAGTCTGCTAGGGCTGTGAATCTCCTAAGGTTGGATTGCTGGCTGGCAGGCAATGTTTGTGTCTTTGCCAGAGGAGAAGCCTGAGTGGGGGATTTGTTTATTCCAGGTGAGGGCCCCAGCTTGTGGGAAGCCCCACATTCCTAAGTTGAGTTAGTTTGACTGCTGGTGTTGAATACAAGGCTTGACCAGAGGAGCTTTGCTAACAGGAGTTTGCATACAGATAATGAAGGAGTTTAGCAGGAGATTGGCAGAAAAAGCTGTGGAGAGATACACAAGTCAAGAATAAGCTGAGTACTACCCAACCTTTGTAATTTTCTTGGAGGACAAAACTAAAAAATATTAATTAGCTGACAATTGTACCCAGTACCTAGCTTCAAACCCCGTATACTTTAAATAAAAACAAACAAACAAAAAACCTGGTTATGAAGGTAGAATGCCAGCAAGGGAGGGCTGCTTCCCATTGTATTGCACAGAATGTTGCATGTATGACTATCTGCCTGAAGGACAGAAGTTGTGGGTGTGCGCTCAGTGCAAAGAGCTCTTGGCTTTCAGGGAACAAGTTCGTTCATTTGAAGCCAAGGTGGCTGACCTGGAGACGCTCAGGGAGGCAGAGAGGTGTGTGGCTGAGACCCTTAGGGATGTGGTAGAGGCATTCCACTCCCATGCTGATGGTGCTTCTGCTGTCATGGAGAATGAGGGTCTCAGGGAAGGCGGACATGGGTGTGATGAAGAGGGAAACACTCCCTTAGCAGGGACCCCTTCCTTGCGTGATGTGCCCATATCCTCTCGTACAGAGGATACTCCTCCAGGGGGTGGGGACCTCTTAGTAGTGGGTGATTAAATCATTAGTGGCATAGAGAGATGGGTCTGTGACCCGCGTGTAGAAAGCACAGTTACTTGTCTGCCTGGTGTGAAGGTTGCAGAGTCACACTGTGTCTAGGTAGGCTGTTGCACAGTGCTGGGGAGGAGTCAGCTGTCATGGTGTACATTGGCACCAATGATGTTGGGAAATGCAGTCAGGAGGTCCTGGAAGCTAAATTTAGGCTGCTAGGTAGCATACTGAGGTCCAGGACCCCCAGGGTAGCGTTCTCTGAAGTGCTACCTGTTCCATGTGCAGGGGCAGCGAAACAGGCGGAGCTGAGGGGTCTGAATGCGTGGGTGAGATGGTGGTGCCAGGAGATGGGGTTTAGATTCGTTAGGCACTGGGATACGTTTTGGGGAAAGTGAAGCAAAAGGGATGTACAAAAGGGGTGTACAAAAGGGATGGGCTCCACTTGAACCAAAATGGAACCAGACTGCTGGTGCTAAAAATCAAGAAGGTTGCAGAACAGCTTTTAAAATGACACCTGGGGGCTTGGCGGTGGGAACAGGGTGGTATCTGCTTCAGCCAGCAAAATCCCCTAAGGTGTGAGGGTGAACATGTTTTGGATAAACCAGAAGGTGACAGAGTAAAGCCAGGAGTTGAGCAGGAGAGCTTGCCAAATAGGTCAAATGATGGTAAGAGGGATAGCACACGCCAACACCAGGTGAGGGGCCCAGCGTATAGGTGTCTGTGTACCGATGCCAGGAGCCTCCGAGCCAAGATGGGTGAGCTAGAGTACTTGGTTACTAATGAAAACATAGACATAGTGGGTGTAACGGAAACCTAGCAGAATGGTGAAAACCAGTGGGACATGATTATTCCTGGATATAAACTCTATAGAAGGGACAGGGAGGGGAGGGTTGGGGGAGGAGTGGCACTGTATATCAAAGAAGGGATAAATACCAATATGCTAGAAAACCTAGGTGGACCTGAGTCCTCCACAGAATCATTATGGGTAACATTACGAGGACTGAAAGGAAATGTGTTACTAAGGACGTGCTATCGCCCTCCGGATCATAGCACTGAGAATGACCTGGAGTTGGAGAAACAAATAAGAGAGGCGTCAAAGAGAGACAAGGCAGTAATAATGGGCGACTTCAACTACCCACACATAGACTAGGCAAATTCACATTCAGGTAATTAGAGAGAGTCCAAATTTCTAGATGTGCTAAATGACTGTGCCTTAGAACAGTTAGTCACAGAACCAACCAGAGAGATGGCAACTTTGGATTTAATCCTTTGTGGTGCCCAGGACCTGGTGCAAGATGTCAGAGTTGCGGAACCATTGGGTAGTAGTGACCACAGTGTGATCCAATTCAGTTTATATGAGAGTGGAGAATTGTCAAGCAAGTCCAACACAGATGTGTTGGACTTCAGAAGATGAAACTTCTCAAAAATGAGGGGGCTGGTAAGAAAGAAGTTGAAAGGGAAAGTCAAGAGGGTCAAATCACTCCAGAAAGCATGGAACTTATTTAAAACCACAGTGCTAGAAATGCAGGTATACCAAGAAGGAGGAAAGGTACCACCAAGTTCAGGAGGATGCCAGTGTGGCTAACAAGTAGAGTCAGGGAAGCTATAAAAGGGAAGAAGACTTTCTTCAGAAAATGGAAGTCCTGCCCAAATGAAAAGAACAGGAAGGAACAAAAACTCTGGCAAAAGAAATGCAAGGACACATTAAGGGATGCAAAGAGAGAGTTTGAGGAGCATATAGCTAGAAGTGTCAAGGGGAATAACAAAAAACTATTTTAATATATCAGAAGTAGAAAACCTGCCATGGAGGCAGTTGGACCCTTAGATGATGAGAGTGTGAAAGGGATTATTAAGGAGGATGAGGAGATTGCAGAGAAACTGAATGAGTTCTTTGCATCTGTCTTCACGGCAGAGGATACTGACCATATACCCTTTTCAGAACTGAGTTTTCCAGGTTTAGCAGCTGAGGAACTGGGTAAATTTGAGGTGACAAGGGAAGATGTTCTAAACTGTCTTGAAAAGCTAAAAATTAACAAATTGCCAGGGCCAGATGGCATCCACCCAAGAGTTCTGAAGGAACTCAATGTGGAATTGCCGATCTCCTAGCAAAAACATATGACTTGTGCCTACTAGGGATGTGCACAAATTGATTTTTTTATTCGAATTGTGCCCAGAACAAATCACCCTTGATTTGTTTTGTATCCAAATCTACCCATCACCCCAGATTTGATTTGTATTTGCTTCATTTTGACTTGGATTTGGACCAATTCAGACCACTTAACAAGGTCCTAGGGGCACCAAACTTGGGTGGTGGGTAGGTCCCCAAGGATGCCACCTACCACCCAGATGTCAAGGCAGTGGGACACTTGGTTGATTTTTAATGGGTTTTTTAAGGGTGGGTTTTTTTTGTTTTTTTTACTGATTTTGAACATTTCTGCCATAGGTAACAATGGGGATTCAAAATTGGCATAAACCTAACATGGATCCCCAGCTTTCATTTTAAAAAACCCCAAAAACCCAACAACAAACAAAACCCCTAAGCTCTAGCAAAATGTGCAGTCATTATTTTTTAAGTGTTTGGATTATTTGGGATATAATAACTTTTCATCATAGTGAATCCCTATGAGGATTCATTGCACACCTTCATTTCTTCTGTTCATTTTGACTGTCACTGGACAGTGCCAACTGTCAACTGCCAAATACCAACTACATCCCACCCCCCACCCCCACCTGCAAGGCAGTGTGGTACTCATTTTAATTTTTAGGAAAGTTGAAATGTTTAGATTCTTTGGTATCTAATAACTTTTCCTCATAATGAATCCCTATGAGGATTCATTATATGCCTTTGTTTCTTCTGTTCATTTTGACTATCATTGGACAGTGCCAACAGACAACTGCCATGTGTCAACTACACCACCATCTCCCACACACTGGCATACTCAGATTATTTTTAAGGTATTTTTGAAGTGTTTAGATTATTTGGTGTCTTCAATACACACCTTCATTTCTTCAGTTCATTTTGACCCCACTGCTTTGCAGCTGGGGGTGGGGAATTAATGGCATCCCATGTTCCAACTACCCCCCAACCTATAAGCTACTGGGTACTCAGTAGGAATTTTTGAGGTGTTTAGACTCTTTGGTGTGTAATGAATCCTCATAGGGATTCATTAGGAGGAAAGGTTATTAGACACCAAAGAGCCTAAATACTTGGGGGGGGGGGAATCCTAGAACATAACCTGAGTAGTACCCCACAGCCTTGTGGGTGGGAGTGGGGCATAGTAGGCACATGGCAGTTGACAGGTGGCACTGTCAAAAGGACAGTCAAAATGAATAGAATAAATGAAGGTGTGTAATGAATCTTCAACAGGGATTGAAGGAAAGTTATTATACACCAAAGAATCCAAACACTTGAAAAAATAGTGACCACAGATTTTGCTCCATAACTCCAGTTCTACAAGGGCTAGAGCTTAGCTTTAAAAAAAAAAAAGAAAGCTGGGAATCTGGGGGAATTAATAGGAGGGATCTGAAACTCAAATCAATTCAAATCGAATCAGGCACAATTCGATTTCGACCCAAATCTATCCAATGGACCACAGGGGTGATTTGATTTGTTTCCAAGTCACCTGAATCAGCTAGGTTTGGGTACAAATCGATTTGTACCTGAATCAATTTGCACATCCCTAGTCCCTACAAACAGAGTCTGTGTGTCTCTTTCAAGAAGGGATCCTGGGGGGGTGGGATCTGGGAAATTACAGGCCGGTCAGCTTAACTTTGGTGCTGGGTAAATTGATGGAAAGCATACTTAAGGACAAAATCGTTAAGCATATAGAAGAGCAGGCCTTGTTGAAGGAGAACCAGCATTGCTTCTGCAAGGGAAAATTTTGCCTCACTAACCTTTCAGAGTTCTTTGAGAGTATCAACAGGCATGTGGATAAAGGTGATCCGGTTGACATAGTATACTTGGACTTCCAAAAAGCTTTTGATAAAGTTCCCCACCAAAGGCTCTTGAGCCAACATAGCAGTCATGGGATAAGGGGACACATTCATGTATGGATCGGTGACTGGTTGAAAGACAGGAAACAGAGAGTTGGAATAAATGGACAGTTTTCACAATTGAGAGAGGAAGGAAGTGTGGTCCCCCAGGTCCTGCGACCAGTGCTCTTTAACTAGTTCATAAACAATCTAGAAGTTGGGATGAGCAGCGAAGTGGCCAAACTTGCAGATGACACTCAACTATTTAGGGCAGTGAAATCCACAACAGAGTGTTAGGAACTCCAAAAATATCTCTCCAAACTGAGGGACTGGGTGACAAAATGACAAATGTGGTTCAATGTAAGCAAGTGTAAAGTGATGCACATTGGGGCAAAAAACACCAACTTCACATATACACTGATGGGATTGGAGGTGTCGGTGACTGACCAGGAGAGAGATCCTGGGGTCGTGGTGGGCAGCTCATTGAAAGTGCCATTTAAGTGTGTGACAGCTGTGAAAAAGGCTAATTCCATGCTAGGAATCATTAAGGGGGGGGGGGGTTGAAAATAAAACTGCTAATATTATAATGCCCTTATACAAATCTATGGTGTGGCCACATCTGGAGTACTGCATACAACTTTGGTCACCGTATCTTAAGAAAGATATGGTAGAACTGGAAAAGGTGCATAAGAGGGTACCCAAAACGTTCAGGGGCCTGGAGCACCTTCCTTATGAGGCTAGGCTACAGCATCTGGGGCTCTTTACCTTAGAAAAGAGGCAACTAAGGGGAGACATGATTGAGGTATATAAAATTGTGATGGAGTGGAGAGGGCAGACAGAAATTTTTCTCCCTTTCTCACAACACTAGAATCAGGGGTCACCCCATGAAACTGAAGGTCAGGAAATTTAGGACCGACAAGCGGAAATACTTTTTCACACAGTGCATAATTAATATATGTAATTCCTTGTCATGAGATGCAGTGATGGCCACCAGCTTGGATGGCTTTAAAAGGGGCTTAGAAAGATTCATGGAGGACAGGTCTATCAATGGCTACTAGTCTGGTGGCTGTAGGCCATCTGCAGCCTCAGAGGCACGATGCCTCTCAATACCAGTTGCAGGGGAGCAACAGCAGGAGAGAAGGCATGCACATACCTCTTGCCTGTGGGCTCCCCAGAGGCATCTGGTGGGCCACAATATGAAACAGGATGCTGGACTGGATGGGCCTTGGGCCTGATGTTCTTATGTTCTAATCCACCATCAGAAATAGCTGCTTGACCACATCTCATTAACATGCTGGCCCTGGAAACTGGAGAGGAACTTGTTGGATTCAGCCGAGGTTATTATTATTTTTAAATAAAATGATAAAAAGAGGAGCCCTTCAAATAAATTTAAAATATAACAAACATAGCCCAAAACAAGACTGTTATTCAGACAGATGCTGATTAAGTGTCTCTGGAATGATGGTACCTAAGCATTTCAGTAAAAAACACAGTGAGGACTTTCACATGACCTCAAAGCCTCTGCTGGGAGTACTGCAGGGAAGGCAAGAACATGCCTGCCATCCCCAGCAGAGCAGGGGCTGCCTTCCCCTCCACCACACTGCACGCCCACACAAGTGGCAGTGCAGAAACCGCAGGAGCTGGGAGGACTCTCTCTCCCCCGCATCCCAAAGTGCTCGGGGGCATGAGCACCGTGGCTGATCTCATGAGAGAAGCCGCTGCACTTGGCGCTGCCGCTCCTTCCTCCTGAACTTGCAACTGGAAATGGCGGCGGGCTGGGGGGAAGCCGTTTAACCCGGCAGACAATTGCTGTTTAACCCACCCAGACGCTTGCTGGCCGAGGTTAAGTGGACCACAGGTTTGCTTAACCTCACCTAAATTAAACTCCAGGTTAAAAACTCGGGGTTGGCGCAGGGGCAGCATCCGGATCAGGCTCAATTCTGGCGCTTCACATGCACAGCCTAGCCTAGCCTGGGATAGACTGCATGTGTGAACAGCCTCAGCATATACTCTAGTTGATTTAATGCTAATTAGCCTCCTCCTTTATCACTCGCTTTAGCCACAAGTAGCATAAGTTAAACAGGTTTGAAGAGCATTATTTACAAAACAATATCATCTTCTCTTTTTCCATCTGCATTCTTGCAATGCTATCATGATCTGCACTGATTTGGGGCCTTCTTTTAGTCTGAGAACATCTTCCTCACAATGGACCATTATTCATGAGAGGTGCAGTTTCTCAGAAATATACTGTTCCCCAAATTAATACATCTTTTAAAAGAAGAAGTCTGGTGTTTCTTCCTGACTTTATTGCTTCTTCCTAAAAGTGGGTCTGTGTGAGTATGGGCTTAAGAAAGGGGCAGGGAAATTTGATTTGATGAAAGACACTTTAAAATTATGCCTTTTAAACATAATCCCATACAATTAAATACAGATATATCATGTTTTGCATTAGCTTAGTAACACACATGGAACACACCTTAGTAACACACCTCTATATCTATCATCTCTCTCTTTCTGAATGTATATACCTACACCCACCAATATCACTGACATGTTTGCTAGATAAAGTGGGAAAAGAACACATTTTAAATTGTATAAGCAACTGACAGCCCAATCATAAGAGTCCCTCACATGGGCAAATGATTCATGAGTACTTAGGATAGGGAATATATTAACGTGACCCATGACACTATGCTGACTTTAGTTGTGCATAAGGTCAAGCTACATGTTATTTTATGCATGTGTTTTACAAGTGCTTGTTTCCCCCTACCCCATGTTAAATAGCAGCAGGATTGGTCCCCCATAGAACGATCGCTACCAGTTTCATTTTTTATATGAAGAAATGGTTAAAAGTGAGAATTTTACAGCATTGACTCTTAGCGTTGAACTAACACCTTATGGCCACTAGAGGCATGATGAGTTATGTTAATAGGTCCCTCTTGGTCATTTAGAGTCAGTCAGAACTGTTCAGTTGTTGAAGGCTAGTGCCTGTTTGGGTATGTTGTTCAATTTCTCTCTCCGTATGTGATTTTTTAAGTTTCTTAATAAATCTTTGTTTATTGAACTTAGCCTACTGTCTTCAGATAATCTCTTGGGCTAAACTTTTTGACCACCAGAACATACTCTGCTATGTGAGGACTATAACGCTTCTCACACAATAGATACAACAAAAACAATAATTCAAAATAATTGAAATACAGTTCTGGATATTGTGGAAGGGAATATGAAAACATTTAGCTAACTGTAACTGAGTTAGACCAGTCGTCAGTCTAGTTCAGTGCTATCTAGATTGACAACTGTTAGGTGAGCAGCACTCCAGGCTTTCAAGCAAAGAAGGGCTTTCCCCAGTCTTCATTTCTGGGCTTATTTTAATTCAGGAATAGTGCTTCTGTGAAGGCAACTGAAGCAATGGGGGTCAAGCAGTGAGTGAGCCATGTGGTGGTATGTGTGTCCTTCTGTAGGCATCATCCAACCTGGCAGCTGCTAGCAGATGCCCACTACCACATCCTCCTCTTCACTGACATCATTCTTCTTCCTTCCACTTTCCCAGCACTAGCTGCTCCCTCCTAGGGCTACTTTGCCTGTCTGCCTGCCCGTTGCTGCTATAGGAGTGAGCATTTGGATTTAGCTGTCTGAGGTCCATCTGTTATCACCATTGCCAATGGCAGTGACTGCTTTTCTTGATCACACACCCTGTCTCCCCAACACTGCACTTATCTTCTTTGTTCCTGTCATTTTCTGTTCCAGGAAGGGAGCTCCTTAGGAGCTCCTCTGGTGTGTAGGATGCTTGAATAGACGAGATGGTGGACAACTGCAGGGCTGAGCACCTGCATACTTAGAGAGGAGAGTTGGTTTTGTGGAAGCAAGCTTGGATTGTCCCCTTTGCTAAGCAGGGTCTGCCCTGGTTTGCATCTGATTGGGAGTCTACATGTGTGAGCACTGTAAGATATTCCCTTCAGGGGATGGGGCCGCTCTGGGAAGAGCACCTGTGTGCTTGCATGCAGAAGGTTCCAAGTTCCTTCCCTGGCAGCTCCAAAACAGGGCTGAAAGAGACCAGCCTACAACCTTGGAGAAACTGCTACCAATCTTTGTAGACAATACTGAGCTAGATGGACCAAAGGTATGATTTGGTATAAGGCAGGTTCCTGTGTTTCTAACAACTGAGTGAGTGAGTGAAGATGCAAAGCCAAAGGTTCGCTGCTACAGCAGCAGTGGGTGGGTAGGCAAGGCATACTCTGAATTGGGAAGCTAGTGAGGGGAAAGAGGGGGGAAGAGGGACAGTGTCAGTGGGCTCTAGTCCAGGGGACAGAACTGGCAAGGTGGCAGAGGGTAGGGTGGGATAGCACTTTTTGCTTTGTTGAATAACTTGTTGAATAAGTTAAATAACTGCTTTTGTATGCAAAACATTTGAACGGTTAGTGAAGGTAGCTTCCTATGTATATTACTCGTCATACACTAGTGTGATGGAATTCAGTAGGAACATGCAGCAATCATATCATGGCATATACACATCTATGTGTCTATACACATCTACTCACTGTATCCATGAGTCTACTTTAGGCTTGTACTCCATTATCCGTACAAAGTCCTTGTATCAATTTCTTTTTACCCAATTCTTTAAATATAAGAAAAAGTTTTTCTGAAACATTCCATATCCTATAGCCACAAGAAGAACATTTTGTGATTCTTCTCCTAAACAGAAGGGATCATCCTTCCACTCCACACCATCACTGACAACAGAAAGAGCAAAGAGACACTGCTGCAAGTGGTGGAAGAATTACATGTTATACTTGAAACTGATAATGGCGTCTCCATGTCCAGTTCTCTCTGCCTCTCCTGTAACATAAAATACCACTTACACTGTACTGTGATGTCATATTATCGATTTGCCTGCCCTTGCCATTGCATTACTTTGCCCTACTACTGACAGAAGAAAAGAAAGGACCAACAGAACCTCCTTCTGTCTGAAATCCTATAAGAGGATCACTCCAGATAAACCTAGTGTAAACTGTATCTGATCTTTTATTATTATTGTCTTGTTGTTGGGTAAAGGGGAACCTCATATTACTTGGAACTAGCAATGCCCATTCAATGGACCACAGCTGCAATCCTTTGCAATTGTCTGGAAGTACAGTCATTTAACTCAGAGGAGTTACTTCTGAGCAAACATGCATACAACTGGACCAAAAGGCTACATTCATCCAGACCTCCTCCTATAGGGAAATAGGTTTCCACTGGCCCACATCTTTCACAGTACCTACAAGGGCAGAAAGAGGTCTGTGCACTCACAAGTGGCTGGAGCTTGGCTGCACTGAAGCCTTGTTCTGCAGCCCAGTGTGGGTGGAGAGGAGAGGGGAAGTGATTTTCCCTGACCTCCCATCTGCCAAAAGCTGTTTTTACTTCCAGAAATATGTCCCCGAGGACTGCACAGCCCTCAGCGACATATTCTTGGAAGTGAAAGGGGCTTTTGGAGGGAGAGGAGAGAAGCAAAAATTGCTTCCTCTCTCCACTCTAGGCTGCAGGCTTCAGCACAGCTACTTTCAGCCACTCTGAGAGGGTGGAGCCCTTTAAAAGTTATTTTCCTCTTGCAGTGTGCACAATATGTGGATCACTGAAAAGAAGTCTTATGCCTATTTCTAGAACAGTTTCTATGGCTAAGAGACATGCTACTGTGTACCAATCTACTTTGCATTTACTATGGATTCAGATTGGTTGCATAAATGGAAACACCACTGCAATGCCACACTACCCAAAGCATAGGAAGCATGAACCCCACATATATATCTAATCATTTTAGATGATGATTATAGACTTTCCTGTTACTTTTATAGTGAGCTGTAACATGCGGTTGTTTATTGACAATTCCTGATAACCATCATTATTTGAAGATGTTACTTTGAAGGTCAAAGTAACTGATGATAAAAGTAAATATATCATCTAATATAAAAAGCAAACAACATTTATCTGTTTTTCATACCTTCTTTCTGTTTCTATATCTCAGAAGATTAGAAAAAAATGTGTGCGAGATGCCACCTAATTTCTAATAACATTTCTTCGGAGCACCTATATTTATGGCACACATAGTTGTTGGATCAAAACTTACTGCTTCACTTGTGGAAACTCCATCTATTCATGGAAGGAGAGTCACATTCAAAGGAGAGATCATCCAGTACAGAAGACATCTAGAGATTCCTATGCCAGAAATGGAGGAGCAAAACATCCAGAGAGTAGTCACCACACGAGTAGACCTGGGTAGGGCTGCTCATGTGAAGCACCAGGATCAAGGCCAATCCCAGAACTGCAAGTGCACCCTTTTACCCAGGTACAGGGTTGTGTGAATGCTTGGGCTTCATGCAGCCCGAGCAGATACAGAGCTGGGTGCCTAGAGTGCTCAGCTCACTGTGGGATCTCTCAATACACCGTGTTCATTGTGCGGTGTATTGTGGCATATCTGGAGGCTGGGACATATTTCCCCACCCTCTAGAATGCCATGCAGCTTGCAGAAGCTCCGGTTGTGTGGGCTCATGAGCTGCATGGCCCAGGACCATGCCAGATTATCTGGGTGGAAGGCAGGTGCTATCCTGCCTTCCCCTTGACCCCCCGCACAACCTCCCCAGCACTCTCAAAGTTCATGTGAATGACCTCAGAGAAAGGCAACAAGCATGCTGTTCAGACTTGCAACAAGTGCCTTCTGCTTAACTGAGCATGCTCACCCACCACATTTGCTCTTTGAATACAGAAGAACCTCAATATTCATGGGTGTTCCATTCTGGGCTGTAGCCGCAGATATGGAAACCGTGAATATTGAGTTATGGTATCATGGGGGTTAGGTTCCTGGTTGGCTGAAAATGTCAACTTCCACACAAGGGGAGCTTCTTACTATGCTCTGCTGCTCTCAGAGTCATGCTGTGCTCCCAAATCTGCTGAAAGTTGGCAGAAAATTGGCATCCTCCCACCTATCTTTTTACAAAGACAGGAGCCATTTTGTGGCTCCATTGAAGAAAATTGCAGCTGAAAATGACCTCCAAATCATTTCTGGCCACCTCCGACCTGTGGATATGTGAGGTTGGCAAGTTCTTTTCTCTTTTTTTCACATATGCCGAGGTCGGGTGACTTTTTCCCAATTGCGGCTAAGCGAATCTGCAGATATGGAATCCACAGATAATGAGGTCCACCTGTACACCACCAATCACACAGCAAGACAAATGTCGACAGCTAAACAACATTCCAGTACTGTCTCCTTGAAGCCCTGTGATGCCAGAAAGGAAAACGGGCAAGGCATCTCTATATAAGAACACCACAATTGGCTTAAGCTCTTAGAGCCTGAGGCTGAGAAAGACTCACTTAGGGATGAATAAAACTGATCATAGGAGGCCAGAATTCTTATCACATGCATCACTTTGCAAATTCTTCTCACTCTATTGCCTATCTTGCTCAGGAGTAAGAGGAAGACAGCAATGAGAACAACAGGACTGGTTAGTGGGATGGTTCACCATGATACCCTACTCTTTCCCTCTCAGAAGCATCTTTCCAGCAGTTGGGACAACAACTAGTTAGGATCTAACAAGCCAAACTAAATGACCAGGACAAGTTACAATTATCAAGATAAAATTTCATTCCTTTCTGAGGGAAAAGACAAATTTGGCCACAGTGGCAAAATGGGAATAACAACACAGCCTACCTTTCTGATTTATTTAAAAGTATTTCAACAACGTCATATATGTAAAGTATTTTGAACACTTTTAGTTAAGTAAATAATGTTTAATAATATCGTTAAGAACTCCCACTTGTTAAAGGGTTCCTCCAGCAACATAAAATGGGAAGTAATACACTTACTCTTTGGCACTGAAATTTTAACTCTTAATTGAACAGTAGAATCTGAGAACCAAATTACACAGTGACTTTTCCAGTCATGCAGTCACTCTGGTGGGTAGATAATATATCGGGATATTCATCTTAGAAGTTGAATGTATAATATATGCTGTTTCTTGAACACATTATATGCTGAAGCATCTGCCCTTCAGAATCCAGTTCGTGGTGAAGCTTATGGAACACAACACATCACAATTTTGTATGTACCCAAGCAGGCAGTCTAACTGGAAAAAATATGTGCAAATTTGTCTTGATGCAACAGTTAAAATACATATTAAAAGGCTTCCAAATGATCCCTATGGTGTTTAAAGTTGAATATACTCCTCATAAGATACATAACTCCATTACAGCAAATTGCAACGCATCAAGGTTGTAAGCTTTGGGTGGTATACAAGTTGGTTAATTAAATAAATAATGTTGACTCTGGCCAAAAAACAAACAAACCCTGTGAGTACACAGAATTCCATTTTAGCAACCCTCCAAAACAGCTGCATATATTCCATATTGCATATACTAATAGAAATGTATGTAGCTTATGCCTTCAGTATAATAGTACACCTTGAATAAGCAAGCAAGCAAAATTGTTTGTAAAAACATTGATGCCCATTCAGAAAAGCATAGCAGAATTAAAATAATCTCATGGGGAAAAGTCTTCAAGTTTCAGCTTTAATGAACAAACCAATTATCATAATTTAACTAAAAGTATCTCCCTTAAACTACTGAGAAAAGGTGTTGCTTGTCATAAAATGCCAAACCATGGCAACGACATAAATCAGTTCCATGCTAGTGTGCTGACTCCTCACCTTCGTCTTCTCCTTGTACACCTTGATTTCCCCCTCACATAATTGAATAGTAATCCCAGCTCAGACTATATTTTGCAATTGTGATTTTATTAGCCGACAAAATTTGGTTCTGTTTTCTTTTATCTGTATAACTTCCACAAACTATAATTTTCTCATTTGGAAAATGATGGCAAATTACGGTTTCCTGCAAAATTTGAAGGAAGATCAGAGCATGTGAGGGGATAAGGAATCAGTCTATTACATTTGAACTGGCACTGATTCACTTTTATTTATTATATTTATATCCCACTGTTCCTTTAAGGAGCCCCGAGCAGTGTCCTCACAACAACCCTGTGACATAGGCTAGGTAAAGATATAGGTAACTGAGTCACCCAGTGAGTTTCATGGCCACACAGGGACTTGAACTTGGATCTCCCTGGTCCTAGTCCAGTACCCCAATAGAGGGCTGCACAACTTCAGCCGTCCTGCAGATGTTGGATTCCAACTCCGATAATTCCTGACTATTGGCCATGTAGCTGGGATGATGGGAGCAGTAGCCTGAAAACAGCTCGAGGGCCAAAGCTGTGTTCTAACCACTACTATACCACGCTGGCAATGCGAAAAGATGACGATATGAGGAAAAATGGTTTAGGAGTTCTTACAGTATGCCCCTTTTGTTTTGTGAGCCAATTTCACTGGCCAACATCCTGACTGAAGCTGTGCCTGTGTAATAGGGTTGCCAACATTCTGTTGCCCGAATATGGGGCACAACTTGGGGGGGGGGAATCTCGGGGCCATGGAAGCTCATACAAATCAAGTGCAACACAACATTTTTGAGGTGGGAGAGAATTACGTCACATACCTTTTGGACCATTCACACACACCAAGTGCAATGCAAAGCATTTCTAGGGAAATAACTGTACAGACTTCAATAGATCCACACCCCATTTTTATCATTCACCACAAACCCACAGGTCTGGGAGAGAATGCATTTGTTTAAAAAACCCATAGTTCCACACAGCATTCTTGATTTACAAACCTGGCTTGAGTGGAAAATAGCAAGAGAAACAGCCTTGCTTTGCAGTTCAAACATACACCTCCTTAGATCACATATCAACTTGCTGGACAGATTTTAAAAAACTGCACAGGCCCCATGCTATGACTTCAGAATGCTTGTGGACCATTCAGAAACCAAGAGAGATGGTTGGTACACAGCGGGGGGAAACCTACACAGATCACATGCTATTCCCCATTTTCCTTGGCCTGCAGGCAGGCAAGCACAGAGATAGCAGCATGGCTTTCCCCACACACTGCTTCTGCCTGCAGAAGCTCTGCTTCCAGAAGCCCTGACTTGCAGCTAATCATTGGGTGGAGAGAGGAGGAATAGAAGCTTAGCTTTCCCCGTGCCCTGGAGAGCCTCCAAATGGCTTTAGGCATGCAAGGAGAACTTTGCATTGACTGGTGCCAGGCGGCCAATTTGAGAGTTGGTGCCCGCCCCCACACCAGCCCAAATATGGGGGGAAAGGTATCCTGAATGGGATATCAATTCCCACCCCCCATAATACAGGATGTCTCAGCCATCCCAAGACAGTTGGCAACGCTACTGTGAAAGCAAAGAAAGCACATGCACAGTGGCAGCATACCTGCTTCTCAAGCAGAGGTGCTCATGTGGGGCAGAACTGATTTTCACCAGTTTCCCCTTCCTTCAGAAGTGCTCTAAGTGACACACAAATATGCCCCTCAGCAATGTGTTTCCAATCTTGCAGAGTCCTTCCAGAGCACAGGGAATATTTAAGGCTCTATAGGCTCTTTCACAACAGCTTATGTACAACAGGAACATGAGGGTTCCCATCATGCCCCCACAGTCCCTTGAAATGAACACACTTTGCTAGTCAGGGTGGCAGCCATTATTACATTCCTCTGTTTTCGTGGCCGACATAAGGAAAATTACTCAAAGTAGTCCCACTGATATCACAACACATTTGTGTGTCTTTTTAATTTCAGTCTTCATCATGTCAGCCTACTATATATGTATACACAAATTATTAGCTTTCATCTTTAGTCTCCTATTCCGAGCAAATGAAAAATGTCACCTTATACTTTTAACACCATTTCAGGACCTGCAACACTATACAAACAAAGTTCTAGTGGCTCTTATACCATTTCTCTTTGGTAGATGTGACAATTGCATCTGCTTGGAATACTTGAAAAGAACAACAGTGGTGATCCTTTTTTTTTTTGTCCCTGCTTCCTTGTCTGAGTTATTTAAAATGAAAAATAGATCCTCTGCTTATTAGCACCAGGAGCTACGTAATGGTGCAGCGGGAAAAGACTTGACTAGCAAACTAGAGGGTTGCCTGTTCCACTCCCCACTGGTATGTTTTCCAGACTATGGGAAACACTTCTATTGGGCGGTAGCAAATATGAAGATGCTGAAAGGCATCATCTCATACTGTGTGGGAGGAGGCAATGGTAAACTCCTCCTGTATTTTACCAAAGACCAGCGCTGTCCTTAGGGCATGGCAAGCAGGGCAACCAGCCCAGGCCCCGCTCTTTTAACTCCCATTAGAATTAACTAGAAGGGGGCCCCCCACTGACACTGATGTGCCCCAGGCCCTGCCCAGCCCCCTGATGTGCCCCAGGCCCAGCCCCACCCCACCAGGGCTCTCTAAGGTCAGCTCTGACAAAGACAACCACAGGGCTCTGTGGTCACCAGGAGTCGACACCGACTCGACGGCACACTTTACCTTTACTTAATTAGCACCGGAGCCGAAGACAACTTTATTCCCAACTATGAGCTAAAGAGAATTATGATCATTTGGTATTAGGCAAAATGTGTATAAAAGTAAAAACAGTTCTTATATCACAACAAACCACACATTGTTCCACCCAGTGATTCGATGAAAAAGCAGAATGTCATGGTATCATTTCTACTAACTATTTTTCCCTAAATAGTTGGCCTAGCATGCCATAAATATACTCAAAAGGTCTCTAGAGACTTCTTACATGTAACAAGGCCTGTCCCTTGGAGGATATCTGCAAAGCTGCATGCTTCCTTCCCCTCATCCTTCCCTTCTGCAGCAAGAATTCCCCTTGCTTCTCTCTGAACTTTAACCATGGTTAAAATTTCTGCCAGTCTTACCCATGGTTGTTAACCGGAACTGCACCTTGACAAGATTTGAAATGAGCATTTGAATCTTAAGGCATGCTACTGTCCTCTCCTCTTTTAAGACAATTGTTATGGTCTACTTTCTCCCCCCCCCACACACACCTTTGACCTTTTTACTTTGGCCTTCTCCTCTTGATTTTTGACAGCAATCTTTATATGAAACCATTTACAAGAATTTCTGTCACAGATCCCTTAACTATGATTAATGGATGAGCCATGTAACATATGCACTGACCCCAAACTGACAGCCTCCATGAACATGAAAAACTATACTCAATCACAATCTGGACTGGAGTGTGGCGACACCCATAGATGAACCATATATCTCCAAAAATGTTAAACTTCAAAAGTTTATAATGCCATCCAGATCAACAGGAAATTCCTAAGTAAGGTTTGGAGAGTCATATGCATATAACAATAATTTAAGCTTAAAGAGGGGGAAAAACAAGATGATACCTTCAAAATATCTGTTAAATTATTCCAAATAAATGCTAACTAGAAAGTACTTTTGTATTAAGAGAGCGATGACTTTTTAAATATTACATTAATCTGCATGTGGAGTGTACAAAGTAACACACAGTTGAATCCTAACTATGTTTACTTACCCATAATGGTTAAGGCTGTAGCTTTTGTGAGTTCTTCTTTCATTGAATCTATCACTTCAAAATTGCCCCCATCTAAGTTGCATCGGTTTATAGTTCCATTCCCTGAACTGATCCAGTATAGCCTGTTTTCTCCATAATCTATTGATAAACCTGAAATGAATTCATACAACACATAAAGCATATTTCCAGCAATGTAAATATATACAATTTGTACTTCATTATCTAATTGTTTGCACAACAGCAAAATGCATTCACAAGTTTTGAAGCACTTTAAAAAGCAGCACCTCAGCTGTAGGAAGCTTCTGGGTGCATTTTTAAAGGCAAATCCAAACCTCAAGCAATAACTCAATCATAGAAGTCCCTTGATATACACATATTGTAAGATGCCAGCAGCACAAACCAGGAGATCTGGCAGCAAAGCCCAAACATCTTGTTTTCTGCCCCACTAGGGGCACCTTGTAGGAGGACAAAAAGGCTGCCTTGCTGCTTCACAGGGCCACTTGCTTAAGGTTGGGAGAAGACACTGTCAGTTGGAGCAGTGACATGGAAGCCAATAATAGCCCTGCTGGACCTTACATATGTATTTTCTCATGTTTGACTTCCCAGTTTGAGAGACTCCTTGTTTAGTAGCTGCTGCATATTCTTCTGTTGTCTGACCCCACCTTTTTTAACCCTTCAGAACCTGTCTGCCTGTCTTGGACCATGCCTGAGATCTTCGGTTATCTGATTTAGAATCTCACCACCTGCCTGTCTTGTACTGTATTTGCCTTTGGCACTCAACCTTTAGTTGCTGCCTCTGAACTTGATCTGTGTCTGTCCTGGACCATGCTGAGCCCTGACATATATACAGATTTTTCCAACATAAGCATTAACGAACTGTGAGAGTATATAAAGTCACTTTCCCAAAGTGGAGTCTAGATATAATGAATAGGCCTTTTTCTTAATATATTCAACCTGTAGCACTTCATGCTGGCATAGTGGTGCTTGCACGGTCTTCCACTCACTTGCTCTTCTCTACGACTACAGACATTTCAATACGGCTTTTCAACAGAAGGTTTCACAGTGGTTTTCAAAGAAACATAAATAAGATGCTCCCCTGTTCCTCACAATCTAAAAAGAAATGCAAAGTACTACCAGCATCAGCCACTGAAGGAATGCTGTGTTAGGGTTGGATAGGGCCAGTTGCTCGCCCCATGATAGTTAGAAAAGATTCGCCACTTTAAAAGGTGCCTTTTTCTTGGTTATCAGGGTGACTGCTAACTGAGTAAATTTAGTTAGCTAACTGCTGACTTCTCACTGCCACCACCACCACACAAAGGAAGCAAGCTGCACCTGCTGGGCTCACCTATCCATGCTCCTGTATCACATGGCTCTGCAGCCTGCCACAGAAGCAGAACCTCCCCTCTGGCTTCCCCATTGGATGGGTGGTCAATAGGAAGGGGAAGGAGACAGAGGAAGAGAAGCTGCCCATGAGAGCAAAACGTTCTGAGCAAACAAAATGTTCCAGCTGCTCCCCAGAACTTTGGACACCACAACACATGCAAACGAGTTGTTTGGTCCCCCAAATCGTCTTTCTTTCTCTTAATGCAAACAAAGTCATTTGGTCCCCAAAATAGTCACATGTCCTCTATAAAAGTTCCTAGTTGGCAACCCTTTTAGGATCCCTTTCTAATAGGTCTTTTTGCTGGATAAAAATGACTGCTGAGACATTATTTACACTACACTAGTTATAATTCGATCGCACTTGGCTGGCACTACATGAGATATAATTCAATTCAAGCAGATTTAAAGCTGAACTGCTCTCTCAACTTAAAACAGCCAATTCAAACATGGTGAAAACATCAGCAACATCAGTAATACCCCATTGCAACAAAGCCCGAGTATGTATAACTGATATAAATACAAGTTCTTCTCCTGTTTACTTCCGCCTTCATTTCTCTCCCTCTTCCTCTGTTAGATTTCGTCTGTCAGATTTTTAGATGGGCAGCTCCTTGGTTCAGGGACCAGTCCTTTTAGAGTTTGCAAAGCATCAAGCAAATTGAGGGTATCAATACTATAGTTGTTGCTATTGTAAATAATTCTTACAACCACACAAGAATTATTGTGCTGTATTGCACATGAGAGGCTAGCTGTTAGGCTGCCCAGTAAGTTCAGAAGGAAGAAGTAATTTGAATTGGCAGCCTCCCCAAACATATTTCATTTTCTCAACTACTACACTTACCACAACTGAAATACATTGAATAATGCAAAGATGCCTGCCCGATGCCTGGCTGATGCCTGCCTCCCCCACCCCACCCCGCCCGCCCCTGTCACTTCCTAGACTTGCCTATTAACTGATATACCACCAGAGATGAACTGAGACAATGCTTCTGTTCTCCATCCCCAACAGACAAAAGGCAACTTCTCTTTTGCCAGCTTTGGAGAGAGACAAACCAGGTTCCTAGTCAAGAAGCTACCAGAAACAACTGAAACCATGCCTTCACTCTTTATGCCTAACATCTCTTCTGTTGGTGCCAGGCCCCACTCCTATCTCTCCTCTGTTTTGTAGTTGGGACTCAGAGCCAGGCCTTTTGAGTAATCTGGGGAAGGGATGATTAATTTGGTCTCATTTTTAAATCAACCCTAATTAATGTAATTAATTAATCCGTTTGGCTAATTGATTTTGGTTGTAACCCTGACTGTCAGATATAACTCCTGAGTATATGCCTCCTGAGTGTGTGAACTCTGTTCAAAAATTGTTACGAGAGAAACTCACAAAATTGGCCGAAAGTTCATTTCCAGGCACTAATCAGTTCAAACATAATTCACAATGGTGCTAACGGAGCAAAGAGGCACCTTTTAAAGTCATGGTCCTCTTCCATTTATTAGTGCAACTGGCCCTATCCATCCCCAGCACAGCATCCCTCCAGTGGCTGTTGATGGTGTCTGCCTTATGTTTCTTTTCGGATTGTGAGCCCTTTGGGGACAGGGAGCCATCTTATTTATTATTTTTTCTATGTAAACTGCTTTGAGAACCTTGTTGAAAAGCCCGTATATAAATATTTGTAGTAGCAGTAGTAAAGGGGACAATTAGCCATAGAAGAGAAACAGCAAGAATAGAAGTATGGTGTTCGATTGAATATGTTGTCTCCTGTTCTAAGAAGAAGTATTGTTGCTGCATTTTGCTTTCAGAATAAACTGCATATCATGATTCCTCGATATCCATTACTGCTATTATGTAGTACATCAACTTTTCAGGGACACTGTCTGGAGGGAAAAGGGACAACACGGAAGCAACAGATTTTTGAGCAGGCCACAGGTTTCTACAAAACATGCAATAATGTGTTTATTATGGCAGCAGTACGATGGTTGCACTGACTCCAGGCTGACAACCTGGGAAAATTGTGACATTTCTCAAAGAAGCAGAGACTTTGATATTGGGTATATTCCGAGAACTCCAGCTTTCTCTATTTCATGCAAGCAAATTTCTAGACATGGTAATAGGATATAAAATATACGGGCATAGTCTCTTAACATCTCAGAAGTCAGAATGAGGGCTAGCACTAGATAACAATTTGCTCTTCCACATTCTAGCAGAGTTTGGATAATATCCAGAAGAAAGTTAGCTCACTGAATGCCTAATTGAATTCAGTGGTGCTTAGTCATGGTGCTTTGGATACATGCCATGGAATAAATTGTGCAAAGAAAGCAAACATATATAAAATTGACAACTTTGAACTAAGTCATATCAGAGCAAAGAATGTGACTTTTCATGGCACAGGATTGTTACTGCCCTTATTATTATTACTCTTATTATTTTACTGCTGCATGTATATGCTGTGCACTATATGCAGAATTACTATACAAGAAATATATATAATTGTGACTGAAACCTGTTAACGTGAGATGTCATTTTCAAATAGACTTTTAAATAGAAAATTAACATCAGGAAATATATATCTTAAATTAGGAAAATACTGTTAATGAGCCCAAGCTTTTTGCTCTTAATAATCCAGGACCCAAGAAACAGAAACAGATCGATAATATTTAACAATGGATTAGCTTAGCATGCTGATTTTTATTTAGAAGACACAAAATTCAGTCAAAACTGCCTGAAGTTGGCAATTTTTAATGCAGTGTGAATTCATAACCATACTAGATGGATATTCTGACAAGACAGTTTGCTGCTCATATGGTTTTTAAAATCCAACAAGAAAAAGCATATATCAGTCAATTATTAAGTATACTCTTTATACAAACAAATCAATCCAGTAAATTGCAGAGTCTACTGTGGAGGTGTCCAGCAACTCCTCTTATGGGATTAGATTGGATCATTTTAAGTTTGTGACTCCTTAGGAAGTGGACAAACTACTTTGGACTGTATGTCCTACAACCTGTTCTCTTGACCTTTGATCAACTTGGCTTATCTCATCTGATAATCATATTATCAGAAATTGTCTGGTATATATTATAAACAGTTCTCTGAGGGAGGGCAGGATGCCTCCTAGGAACATAGGAAACTGCCATATACTGAGTCAGACCATTGGTCTATCTAGCTCAGTATTGTTTTCACAGACTGGCCGCGGCTTCTCCAAAGTTGCAGGCAGGAATCTCTCTCAGCCCTATCTTGGAGAAGCCAAGGAGGGAACTTGAAACCTTATGCTCTTCCCAGAGCAGCTTCATCCCCTGAGGGGAATATCTTGCAGTGCTCACACATCAAGTCTCCCATTCAGATGCAACCAGGGCAGACCCTGCTTAGCTATGGGGATAAGTCATGCTTGCTACCACAAAACCAGCTCTCCTTGCCTTAAGGAGGCTATTATTAGACCACTTTTGAAGAAAGCTGCACAGTAGTTAGCTAATTACAAAAATGTTTCTAATCTTCCATGGCTGGGCTCGGGTGCTGACCTCTCAGCTCCAGGCAGTTTTGGTTAATGCAGATTATCTAGATCCATTTCAAGCTGGCTTTGGATGATAGGGGTATGCACAAAACCAGCTGGCCCAGTTCAGTTCAAATCTGAACTGGACCTGAACTGGACTGGGCCAGTTTGGTCCAGCACCCCCTCAACCGCTCCATTTGGTTTGGTTTGTGTGGGTGGGTGGGTTCCCAAATAAAATAAAATTTAAAAATAATTTTAGTCACTTATCCGCTCTGGGGGTCACTAGCACAGCTGCAGGGGGCCTCCAGAGGTGCCTCCTCCCCCTGCCAGCTTATGAAATTGCCCCCCTTGCCTGATTCAGGCACTCTTTGGTCCTTTCTGGATGCTCTTCAGCCCATTCAGGGCCTCAGCCGTGTTGTGTGGCCATTTTGGAGGCTGGCGCACATGTCCATTAGCCATGCCTATTAGGCATGTGTGGCAGCCTCCAAAAAGGCCACCGTGGCAGGGCTGAGGCCCAGAACAGGCTGAAGAGCACCCAGAATGGGCCAAAGAGTGACCAAATTGGTCGAGAGGGGCAATTTGAGAAGCTGGTGGTGGGAAGGCACCTCCAGAGACTCCCTGCGGCTGTGCTAGCAACTCACGGAGGGGGTAAGTGACTAAAATTTATTTTATTTTATTTTATTTATGAACAGCCCCAAACAGCCGGGGTGTTTGGTCTGGTACCTAACCAAACTGAGAGGTGTTTGGTCCAGCGCCAGACTGTCTAACTGAACAGGTTCAAGGCTGGGATCTCTCAGTGGATTTCGATAACATTTACCATGGTATCCTTCTGGATCACCTGAGGGAGGTGGGATTGTGTGGCACTGTTTTACAGTGATTCCGCTCCTACCTCTCTGGTAGATTCCAGATGGTGTCGCTTGGAGACTGTTGTTCTACTAAGCGAGAACTAAAGTGTGGAGTTTCACAAGGCTCCATACTGTCTCCAGTGTTCTTTAATATCTACATAAAACTACTGGGAGAGAACACCAGGAGGGTTCGTGCTGGATGTTATCAATATGTTGATGACACCCAGATCTACTTCTCCATGTCAACCTCATCAGGAAATGGAATATCTTACCTAAATGCCTGCCTGGAGGTGGTAATGGGCTGGATAAGGGATAACAAACTGAAGTTGAGTCCAAATAAGATGGAGGTACTGACTGTGGGGGGTTGGGACTTGAGAGATGGAATAGATCTGCCTGTTCTGGATGGGGGTTACACCTGAAAGATCAGGTACGTAGCTTGGTAATGCTCCTGGACCCAAAGCCCACCCTGGTTTCTAAGGTTGAGGGAGTGGCCAGGAGCGCTTTTTATCCGCTTCGGCTGATAGGTCAGCTACGTCTATTTCTAGATGTAAATGACCTTAAAACAGTGGTACATATGCTGGTAACCTCCAGGCTTGACTACTGTAATGCACTCTACATGGGACTGCCTTTGTACATAGTCTGGAAACTACAATTGGCACAGAATTCAGCAGCCAGATTAGTCTCTGGAACAACATGAAGGGACTATATAACACCAGTTTTGAAAGAATTGCACTGGCAGCCGCTATGTTTCCAAGTGAAATACAAAGTGCTGGTTATTACCTTTGAAGCCCTTAATAAAGCCTCTTTTGTCATAAACTCTGCCACCTGTTACAATCTTCCAGAAAGGTTCGGTTGCGGTTGCCACCAGCTCGTTTGGTGGTGAGCCAGGACTGGGCTTTCTCTGTGGCTGACCAAGGGCTTTGGAATATGCGCCCTGCTCAGATGAGAGCATCTCCTTCTCTGTTTTCAAGAAGACCCTCAAGATTCGTATGTTCTTATCAAGCTTTTAATTAGAATTAATTTTAATAATTTTAAATGTTTTAATAACTGTTTTATGATATTGTTTTTATTGTGTTTTGTATTTTAATCCATGTTGACTTTTAAAAATCATTTTAAATTTTGTACAGCACCTACAGATGTACATATTAGGCATTATAAAAATATGATGAATAAATAAATGCTGGTTCATGGAAAACATCACATCAAAGAATCCAATATTTGTTATACAGTTCAAGATTTGGTTGATTTCTGTTAGTGATACTAAAAAGCTTCCTCTCCTCCTCCCCATGAAGTTAACTCCAATTTTTTTCTCCAAAAAACATAATATAATACAGAAAGACAGAACAGTACAATGGTCACCTGATCTGAGCATAATCACTTCATGTAATACATTTCATTTTACAAATGTATTTCTATTTTACAAGGAATGGATGAGTTATTTTTATTTAAACAAGGAAAACATATTTATGCACATAAAGTGTGTGCATAAATAGCAGCTTTGGCCACAGCGGGACTACCCGTGCAGATCCATACATTCCCTTATGTGCACATTTTTCCACAGTGGAGTGAGCAGACACTTCTCCTGGAGCACTTCTAAAGCCCTCTGTCACAAGAGAGATAGGTCACCGAGGGCAGTGACCTGTTTCTTCTGTGACAGAGGGCATTGGGAAGCACTCCAGGGGAAGTGCCCATTTGCTCCTCTGTGCAAAAACACATGTGTCAGGTAGGGATGTGCAAACAGGTTTGAATTTAAACTGGTTCAAATTCAAACTGGTTCAATTTGAAGGTTTGAACTCAAACCAAACAGGGCATTGAATTGGCAATGCCAGTCCGAGTTAGAACCAAACAGAGCCTGGTTCTGTTCAAACCAGTTTGAACTTGTTTGAGCTTCCAACACTGGGTTGTGTGGTAGGCACCTATGGGTGCCAACTACCACCCAAACCCCACAGCAATTTGAGACTCCTGCAATTATTTGTGAAATTTTTTTTGAATTTTTTTTCATTGGGTATAATGGGGACACAAACTGGCCCATTATACCCTATGTAGAGCACCTAGGGGCACAAATATGGGGTGTGTGATCGGCACCCAGGGGTGATTACCACCCACCAAACCCCAAGGCAATCGGAGACTCCTGCGATAATTTGAGAATTTTTGAAGTTTTTTTCAATTTTTGCATTCCTCCCATAGGGAATAATGGGGATTTGAGGCATCTCTACCACTTTTGAGGGGTGCCAGGGCACCCCAACATGGGTCTGGGGGCACAGCAGGGCTGGCCTCAACTCCCCCAGGCACCCCCAAGTTGATAGGACTCGTTGTTATTCATTTATGAATGTTTAAAAATTATTTTTGCCTCCATTGAAAGCATTGGTGAGCCTTTCATTCAGAAGAACACACTGTACTATGACCTTAATTACTGTGAACCGAACTCAGAGTTCAGCAATACAACCATTAAGGTCAGTAGGTGAAAGGTCTATCAATGCTTTCCTATGGATCCCAAAACCAATTCTTTAAAAATTCCTAATTAAACAATCAATCCTATCAACTTGGGGGTGCCTGAGTGGGAAGGCTGGCCCTGCTGTGCCCCCAGACCCACTCTGGGGTGCCCTGGCAACCCCCAAATGTGGGGAATGGAGCTGCCTCAAATCCTCATTATTCCCTATGGGAGGAATGCAACCACTGAAAAAAATCTTCAGAAAATCATTAAAAATGGTGACCTAGAGCAAAGATGTGGTGGCCCAGACACAGTCTGAGGTGTTTCTTTCCCCACAGGCAAAAGGCATGCATTGCACACATGAAGAGAAGAGCAGGAGAAGAACCAGGTATGTGTTACTTTAAGTTCTCCTTCAGTAGTGTGTTGGTGTGTTGTATTTGCCTTGCCCGTCTTTCTTTGCACTTTGAATGCCTGCCGAATTGGTTTCACTGCCTTGTGCACTCTAGTTAGGTCTTGTTGGTTTGTGGCTGTTGTTGTGTAGCTAGTCTGTGCTGTTGTGTTGTTTGGTTTTGTCCCCTTGGCTTTGTAGTTGTTTCTGTTGTGGGTTTTTTTGTTCCTAGTTTTTAGGGATGTGCAAACCGGTTTGAATTCGAACCGGTTTGAATTCGAACCAGGATGGTTCGAAGGTTCGAATTCGAACCGAACCAGCCATCAGGTTCGAGCTGCAGGTTCGAATTTGAACCGAACCAGGGGGTGGTTCGATTAAAATTGGTTCAAACATCCAAAAATTGGTAGGATGGTATCTGGCACCCAGGGGTACCTGCCACCCAAACCCCAAAGCAATCGGACACTCGTTCGATTTTTTATGGATTTTTGAAAAATATTTTTATTTTTTTCTCATAGGATATAATGGGACTCGAACCAGGCCATTATACCTTATTGTGGAGCACCCATGGGGGCCAACAACCACCCAGACCCTGAAGCAATCGGACAGTACTACGATTTTTTATGAATATTTGAAATATTTTTAATTATTTTTCTCATAGAGTATAATGGGACCAGAACCAGTCCATATCCCCTATTGTGGAGTGCCTAGGGGCACAAAAGCAGGGTAGGTGGTAGACAGACAGGGGTGCCTACCACCCACAAAACCCCAAGGTAATTGGACACTCCTTTGATTATTGGTGAATTAAAGTATTTTTGAATTCTTCATAGGGAATAATTAGGATTGCAGGAAATGTATAGCTTCACATTGGGAGGAAAGGGGTGTCGTAGAGTGGAATGTGGTGGGTGGTAGTTCCTAGTGTGGGCAAGGAACCTATCAGAATTATTTGAAAGGAATTGGGCAAAGGGCTGATTTTTAAGTGATTTTTGAAGTTTACGCGTCTTTAAGGTTTTTCTCCATAAAGAAGCATGGAGGTTTTCAGCAAATGTATAGCTTCACGTCGGGGGCAAAGGGGTGGCCTAGAGAAGAGTCTGGTGGGTGGTAGTGCCCAAGGGGGGCCAGGAAGCTGTCAGAATTATTTGAAAGGAATTGGGCAAAGTGCTGATTTTTAAGTGATTTTTGAATTTTATGTGTCTTTAAAGTTAGCAATGAGAGTGGATTCATGGTTTGTCATTGAAAATCTTATATGCTACCAAAGAATCTACACTCAGAACACTTCAGAAACAACAAAACCCATGGGGGTGGTTGGCACCCTCTTTGCACTAGACCACCACTCACTCTGGGCCACCCCAGCACCCCACAAGTGGCTTTAAGGTTTTTCTCCATAGGGAAGAATGGAGGTTTCAGAAGCCCCATAACTGCACTTGGGGGGTGCTGGGGTGGCCCAGAACGAGGGAGCAGTTCCACTGCATGCCAGAAGCTGCTATTTACACACATGTTTCATTGGATGTCAGCCACTGTCAGTTATGGCCAGCAACATTGCAGATTTGTTCTTCAAAATGCATGCAAACACATAGAGTTAGTTCTTGGAAATACGTCTTCCTTGTTTAAATAAAAATGTTGTGTTTTTTTAAAAAAGGAAATATTTTTTGAAACGCAAAGTGCATGAAAGAAAGGATAAAGGAAAGTATGATAGGGACATCACAATAATATTTTATTATAAAGAGTTCAGTCAGAGAATAAAGGAGAAGAGTTCCAAAAAAACAGGAGGGCATTTTGAGTGGCAGATTTTCAATGAGAAGTGATTTGAGAAGCACATGAGACAGTGAGAGAGTTCTTTTATATTTTTCCAGGTTTCTTCATGTGAAGAGGGCATTCTCTTAAATGGAACATTCTGTTCAGAAACAGAGGCAGAATGTTCTTTCATTAGCCATTATCTTATCTAGAGATCAGTGTACCCCAGCAATTGTCCAAGGACGGTGTTATCTCTTTTTTTCTTTTTCATTTGTAAGCATTCTTGTTCATTTTATTTCATTTTAATCATTAGCATCTTCCACACTCTGGGAAATGGGGCTCGTAAATAACACAAAAAGTTAAGTAGTGAAATATAAAGCACAATCAACGTATACAGGCAACTGCTGTCTGCTTGTTGCAGTAGAGATACTTTAAGTAAAAACAACACAATAAAGCTAAGTTGAAAATCTAAATTTCATTGCTATATCGGTCAGCGTTGCATTTTAAATATTAATTGGGATTCAATATGTAGTTAAGTGTTTCCGTATTTTCATTAGAAGTAGTGACCTACCTACAAGGCATTTGTGCTGTGAAAAGGAGCTTCCCTTCAGCTGACAATAGAGCGTTTACTTTTCTGGCCTGTACACAGTCTTCCTAACAGACACCAGCACCCCTTTTGGAATAGCTGCAATCCCCCAGAAGTGTCTCCTAAAACTTCCTTAGATAGTGGGCCCTGAACATTATTACTCACTTGCAGTGTCTAATAGCACACATAGGTAGGCTATTAATTTGGGGATGGCTCCTTCTCGGGGTGGTTGGCTGATTGTTGCTGATACAGAGCGTCCCAAAATACCAGCTCTTCCCACTGGCCCTGCTCTCTGGGTGAGCCTGATGCTGCCACTGCCCCAACCCCACCTCCGAAACCTGGGCGCCACTCTCTCCTCTTTGCAATGTGTGCTGAGCACTGCTGCTTGCTATTTGTGCCCTGTGCCTGGCACTGGCAGTGTGGAGAGGGCCTGGGCTCTCTGTCACTGGCTGCCATACTATTAGGTTGCCAGTGGTGAGAGAAGCTCCCTCTATCCTTCACTCCCACTGGCTTTCTGTCCTTCTAAGCATGGGAAGGAGATGCAGTGGGAGGGAGAAAAGAAGAGAACTGCTGCCACTGCGGGCTTAGCAACAAAAAAGCCCAGCAGAAAGCACAGGCAACCACTCCAGGTTTCCTCCTGCTGGGCATGCCAATTGTTTGCATGATGTGCTCAATGGAAGGAAACCCAGGGTGGCTGCCTTGGCTCTCTTTTTATTAAGCTGTTGCTGGTGGTGGTGGTGGTGGTGGTGGTGGTGGCGGCAGCAGCATCTATTTCCTTTGCTTGCTTTCACTGGTTCTCCTTCCCATGCTTGGAAAGAAGGCGAGACCAGGGGAAGCAAAGGACAGGGAGTACTGCCACCACTGCTTGCTAAATAGGATGGCCAGCAGTGACAGAGAGCCCAGGCAGCCATCCACCCTCTTCATGCTGCCATGTAAAGAGCCAGTGGTGGTACAGGAATGGTCTGCAAAGAGGGGAGAGTGGGGCATGTGTTTGGGGCTGGGTGGAATGGGGCCTGTGAGGGTAGGGCATTCAGCAGTACTGGCTTGCACACTGAGCCATCACCAGCAACCAGGGCTGGAGGCAGGCGGTGGCAGCAGCATGTGCTGCTGTGTGTTCAAATTCTGCCACTCTCCAAAATGCTCCCAAAGTCACCGCCTGAGGCAATTGCCTCAGTTTGCCTTCTGGGAGAGCTGTCCTTCTTCCATCTTTTCCTTAAGCTGGGAAACCCCTGCACATGCTATACAGTGACCTGAAATGCAGTATGACTCTTTAAAAGTGGTTGATGTTGGTGAACAAAACACGTTACAAGGTTCATTTAATCATTTAGATTTTAATCCATAGAATTTTGACCATATGGGTAAACACCACTTCCATTTTACCTACAAAATTAAAGCATTTTACTTTGCAGACAGTTAATACAAACTGCCTCCTGCCAAAACTTCTAAATATATGGAACATGTGACCCTTTGATTCTAGGATTTTAAAAATTCGGAATCATAACATGCTCAGTATACTGTAGACAAACACTCATGAAACTTCTTTTAGTTTAGATGTACTTTGATTTTATTATGTTTAAAATTTCACTGTTGCCTCTTCTTTTATTCCTGTGTGAATAATTGTATTTTAAACCCTTTACATTTATCATGAATTATTGTAGAATTCATCTTAATGGTGCACTTGTGGAAGAACACTGCACAGGTGAATTCCACTACATTGTGAGCTCACATTCTATACTAGTGTTGTACTACTGTAATGCTGTTGTGCTAGCTTAAGGAAGGTGTGCAAAGAAAGGGACGTCTGTTTGAGATGATTTCTTGCACTAGCAGAAGATATTGACAAATTGCACAACACTTGTAGCATGTCATAGTAATGACTGTTCCACAGCATTGTTGTATAACATTGTGTAGGGGTTTCCTCCCTCCTCCCTGAGACAGGGAGGTGTGCCCAGCCAGCTGGTAGAGTGTCAAGAGAAGCCGGGGGCTCCAGACACCAGGACAGCCCTGGCAGTTACCTCTCAGAAGCCAGAGAGGATTCAGAGAGACGTGCAACAGCTGCTGAGGGATGGGCAGGTGTCGCACAAGAGGCAGCAGATTGGTGGAGAGGGAATAGCCAGGAAAGCAGCTCCACAGCTGCAAGCAGCTGGAGGAATGAGAAGGCAGGGGGTGGAGTTGGGGAATGAGCCCCCTTTAGTGTCCAGGGATTGGGTATCCAGGACACGTGCCTGGCCAGGGAAGATGGAGCTGGTCGAAAGTGGGGAGGAGTGTCTGAGATGCAGGGATTTATTTAAGGCAGAGGCTGCTGAGGATGAGCAGGTCAGTAGGGACGGGGTTTGTGAGCCTGACAGTCTCCCGGAGAGGGGCTCAGGCTTTTGGCTCCCTCTGATAGGTGGAGTGGTGGAGTGAATAAACTTACTTCCTTCCCCAACTCTGAGGCAATGCCTGTGCCTATAATTCACTGTGAGAGAGCAGAAACGGCACTTTGGAGAATTCCTCCTCCCCAAAGCCAGAAACGTTGCTGCACAACAACAGTTCAACAAAATCATAGTGCAATGAATATTTCACAACATGGTTGTGCAATTGTTCCATAACATTGTTGCTCAAGACTGTTGCACAACATTCATGGCTTGCAACTGGTACTTTAGCACTTAGTAATAAGTTAAACTATCTCTCATACACAGACATTTAGAAATAATACCTGCATTCACACATACACACACACACAAGATTTGTGTTCCTGGTTAAAATGTTGTTCAGGATTAGTGAACCCAGCACAGCTGATTGTGTGAAGACAGAATTCCAGGGCAATACCAGCCAAACACTCCAGTTAACCAACATTTAACCAGGATAGATAACCATGATTCAGTTCTGGTTATCTATCTGGTTGAATGCTGGTTAAACAGGGTGGTTTGACCAGAATTGCTCTGAAATTCTGTGTTTACACAGTGAGCTCTGTTGGGCACACTAATCCTGATTAATTTTCTAACCCAGACCCTTGTGATTATGTGAACACAGCCAATATATTATTATGTATTTCTAGAGCTCAAGGAATATAAAATGAGATAATATTGTGTTCTTCAAAATGCAAAGCATATTGCATTAATTATAATTTCAGATTAATTATATATCATGCTTGCCAAACATGGATGCTATAAAACAATAATAAATGAGAAGAGATGAAAAATGAGGAATGTTAACATTTAAATGAAATAAAATAAAACAAATCTGACCTTGTTACACAAGGCAGGAATAATACATGATACCAAAGCATGTTGTTAGAAGCACACAATAACAACACAAATGTGTTAGAAGCACAGCCCCAGCACAGTACCTCCAGTGACTGTTGCTGGTGTCTATCTTATGTTTCTTTTTAGAATGTGAGCCCTTTGGGGACAGGGAACCATCTTATTTATTTATTATTTCTCTGTGTAAACCGCTCTGAGCCATTTTTGGAAGGGCGGTATAGAAATCAAATAAATAAATAAATAAATAAATAGACTGTCTTACATTCATTACATTGCCGTGCCCTGACAGTTCAAGTGCAGGGTGTGCACTGGTTCTATGCAACTCCAAAGCCCATCCATGCTGCTAGCAAAAGGATTGCATCCTCACTGTAGTGACTATTCTCCCATTATTCCCAATGGAAGAATTGTCACTACAGCAATGATGCATTCCTTAGTAGCAATGGAACCTCTACACCTTCATGTCAGAGATGCTAAGCCATAGCATGAGTCCAAAACCCAGGACTGGGAGAGTAGGAACACTGAGGCTGGCCAAGCAGACAAACCAGGGCTGTAGGGTTAAGGTATGAATCAGGAACCACGGACACACCAGGAGTTGAGCCAAGTAAATCCACCAAGAACCAGAGAGCCAAGATAGGAGCCAAGAACCAAGAAAATGCAGGAGGTCAAAGTCAAGTGTCCTTTAGGTCAGAGGGTTGAAACAGAAGCCAGGAGTTAAATCCATGCCAAAGGTCAAGCCAGATCATCAATCAGGAGCCAAGAGGATCAAGCAGGTAAGCAGAAGTCACAAGCAGGCCAGAAATCACACAGTGGAATCAAGAGAAACAAGGATATAAGCACCAGACTAAGGAACTTTGATACTGAGACAAAGGCTTGTACACCCTTCCTGTCTGCAGGGAGGCCAATGGCAGGCTTCCGCAGGCTGGGTCAAAATAGGGCTTGGTTGAATGGGTGGTGCAATGACATGAATCGCCACTGGAGGCAGTGTGGAGCAGAATCTTTGCCAACACTTCACTAGCAGTGTGGAGAGGCTTTAGAGTTGCAAGAAACCAGCACATACATCCTTCTCTTGGACTGACAGGATGCTGTGAAGAAGGTAAGCAACTGTTCCAGTGATTTGAGGTTCTGAGTGAGACTTGCATATTGCCTTCTCCCTGTGCAATCATTGGAACTTTTGATTGTGCTTTGGGGAAACCATAGTCATCCAAATTTGGCATTCTATTATTTTGCAAACCAGGAATGAATTAAGCCTGGTTTACACAAACTATAGTTTGTTAGATAGCAGTTGATCAAAACCTAAATGCTACCCATTATTGTCCATGTTCAACCTTTATGATACACCAAGTCAAATGTAGCCCAAGAGCCAAGTGCCTCCTAGGTAGGCAGACATTCAAAACAGGAGGGTTGTCAAACTTCTGGTTGTCTGCTTGTTCTTAACATTTTGCAAATTATGAACATTAATATTTATTTTCAAAAGTTATTTCATTTCTTAAAAGATGTATCAAAATAACTATAGATTAAAAAAGAATCATCAAAGCAGAATTACCAACTGGATCTTTTTGATTCTGAAACAGTATTTTGCTATTGCTGCCATCCATATTGGCCACATTAATGGTATTCCCATCAGTCCAATAAAGTTTCCTTAATAAAAACAAAAGGAGGTAGAAAATATGATTGCATTAAACTGATGTATATATTTCTTACCTTTTTAAACTGATTTCTAAATCTGAATATAGAAAGAATGTTAAAATAGAATACAGTGCACTACACTCCGTATCTGCACTTACATACTTAATATATTTTACTATGTTCCATTCACTAGTCAGTTTTACAAACATACAGGTTTCAGTAATACAGTGATTCATCCCTAATGCCTATATTCACCAGGGGCCAATGCTACAATATCATGATGGAAAGCAGGAACCTCTCCTCATTAACACACAGATAATCCCCAATTGGGAGTCAGAGTCAATTGCAAATACCTATCTCATGGAGACCTCACAAATGTGATTTCTCCTTCTCCCCCTTTTTAAGGCGGATAAATTGTGTGAATGGCTTCTGACAACAATCAGCCATTTTCTTGGAGGGTCTGGCTAAGGATGGTGCTGAAGTTTAGAAACAGTGAAATACAAAATGAATCTCAGGATTCCTCCAATGGTGAAACATATGAGAATTTTTAAAGGAAGCAAAACAAAACTCAGGAAGACAAAAGAAATTTCTCTGGGAGTTTCTGCACATCCCTAGCTCTGGCTGCTGCAGGAGATTATATGCATGGTGAAGAGGAGAGTTCACACAGGAGAGACAGGAGTTTCTTCAGATTACCTGAATTCACTGACTGTTACTGCACCTTACAGACAAATGCAAAATCTTACTTAAAATCACACACATTACGCTTACAATATTATAAATGTACTGGTGAAAATAATTATACTTTACCCTTTAGCTGGGTGAACAGCAAGACACTGTGGCTTATCAATTCCATGTATAATTGATGTTTTTAAAGAGCCATCTAAATGTGCCACATTAATTTGTGTTTCATCAAATTCTGAACTAATCCAGTATAAATTACGTGATAACCAATCCACAGCCAGTCCCCGAATGCTCTGAATGTCTGCAAAATGTAAAACAGCAAAGTAGTTGTCCAAACTGCTTTGCCAATAAATTTTCGTTCATTTTAGTGGGGCTTTACATATTGTCTTGCTGAAATTAATTACCTAACTCTAAGGACTTTTAAAATTCTTATCAACAGCTGTAGGAGGTTGCCATTTCATCGCTATTATTTAAAACAGTTCTCATGGCCGACAACCAGAGCAACGAACTGCTCACAGAAGGAAGTTGTGCTAGCACAAAATTGTTGTACTAGCTTGTGCTTCAAACTAGTGTTGCACTACTGCAAGTATTTTTGTTTTAAGGGGATATTTGCACAACAGCAGTATAATGTAATAGCACAATTCTGCAAATTCCCCATTTTAGCACAACGAAGCTAACTTCTTGTGCTAGTACAAATTACTCTACCAGTGGTTCATTGCTCTGGAATTTGGCTACTGTTCTTTAAAGCATAACTGATCTCAAATCAACCTGATAGCACCAAACAAACATTTAAACTATAGACATGGAAACCAAACTGCAGATAATATATTTTCTACAGCTTTCTTTAATCAGACAAGCATTGTTGCTCTCCCATCTGTAATAATTGTGCTGGTTGCAAAATATCAGCTTTCTCTAGAATGTGTGAAAAGACTTCACACAACACAAATGAAGTTTTATTTTTAAATGGAACTGTTACTTATCTTCCATTTACTCTATAGTGAAGATACCATACAGAAAATGAAAAAAGGGCTTCTAAACTATAATGCTAACCCTTCAATACTGAATTTTAAAGGTGGCAAAAATGAACCTGAGAACACAAAAACTGTCTTGTTATACCAGATGAAGCCTCAACATTCTGTTTTCAACAGTAGTCAGGCAGATATTTCTGGAATATTTCAAGCAGATATGAAGACAATAGCTGATGAGGCTATTCCCACGATCGCCAAAAAATGGGCTAAAGGAGCCCAGCCCAATTTTGGGTGATCGTGTGCTGCAGTGGGAGCCATGTGGCTCCCGTCCAGCTAGCCTCATTAAATCCCTCTCCTCTTAAATGAGGTTAATGGAGCGACCGCTCCATTAACCTTGTTTTTTTCCTCGTGTGTCACTGCAGCACGCAGTGACACATGAGTAGACCCCTGACTGGGAGGCTGCAAGCAGCCTCCCGGGCTCGAGGGTCTCTCTAAGATGGACTGCGCACTTGCATGAGGTATCCTGGAACTTTCGGGGCCCATACGGCCCCTGATCCCCGCAGCCCCCACCAGCTCTGTGACAGAGCCAGCAGCCATGTGGGCAGCCAATTCGGCCGCCCAGCTATGAGCAGCTGCTTGTCTGTGGGGAGAGTGGGCTAACTCCATCAGGCGCTTCACACATGTTGTGTGAAGCGCCTCATTATCTGTTTATTTGCAACATCATCACTTTGTCAGCCAGCAAATCTGGTGAGCTAGTACTATCCAGGCAGTTAAAGGGGCTATGCAGAAACAATAGAAGATTGTTACTCAATGATACTGGATACTCAAGGGATGCTCCAAGTATGCGGTGGGGGGGGGGGAATTAATTTGCAAATTGAAGGAAACAATTTCAAAAGGACTCCAAATTCCAAAAGGACCATGCTCAGTGGCTTCCAGGATCAATTGAAGGCAGTTGAATGTCAGTTGAATAAGAAAACAAACCAACAACAAACAGCAAGAAAGAAGGAATTAGAGGGAATAGGCCTTCTTGTGCCAAGATCTGGTGATGAGAACCTTCTCATGATCCTACCATCTGTAGGCTGATAGCCGCTGCTAATCACATTTTTTCCAGTAGTGGATCCTAAGTTTCCAAACCACTTCAATGTAATTTGTGGCTGATCCAAGGCTTGTCCAAAAAATCCACCCTCCCACCAGTTCGTTGTGGTTTGGATGACTTCAAAGAAATTCAGGGGGTTGACTTGAATTGATGGTGGTGACAGCAGTGTAGTTCTGTCCTTTCTTTTTTAGTTAAATCTAGCAAACTACAGCTTGGAGCTCCTCTTGGCCAGCAGTGCCCAGGAGCCAGCTGCTGATAGAAACTCTGTCATAGCCATCATTTATACATTGTGGGAAAGGGATTTAGGGAAGAAGGAAACACTGCCTGGAACACAGTTTTTGTGTTCTCAGGTTCAAGCCCACCTTTTCCAGTATTTCTATTCCTCCAATAAACCCTCTAGTGGCTTCTGTTCTGTAGCTTGCAAAGCACACTGAGAACTTTCGGGGAGTGGGGTATGTTTCGGGCTATCCCTAAGGCCTTTAAAAAAAGAGATATTTTAGTTTAATGCCAGCTCTCAGTTTTATCCAGCCACCTGCCTGTTTGGTGCTGTTTTATCACTTTATTTCTATTGTTAATATTTATTAAACCCCTCTTTGGGTATCTGATTGAGAAGCAAGATATAAATAAGCTCAAAATAGCTATAATATGGTGGGGGTGGGGATTACTGTTTGTGAGGGCGGGATTATTGTTTGGAAGATGCACACTGTGAGATTTAAAAAATCTTCCCCTTCCCATGCTATATGGGGAATTTAAAGGATGAGGAAAGGGGAAAGGCATCACTTTCGCTTTTCCGCAAATGAAACTCCACTCTTACAAGCACAAGCATTACAAAACTCTTGTTTCAGACTGGCTGGATTCCTGAACAGGAACACTCCTGTTAGAAGCTGGATATACCTAGCAATATTTTGTTACAGATCCCCATTTGTTCCTTCCTTTTAAATGAGGCAGTGAAATAGGACCATGCAAAAACATGGTTTCTGTATACTTAGGAAATTAAGATTTCTTAGGTATGCAGAAATATATTAATTTATAAATAAATTAATAATAATAATAATAATAATAATAATAATAATAATAATAAAAAATTAATACAGGAAAGAGAAAAAATAAAGTTATCTGAACATGTAGCAAAAACGGTTCAGATTTCCAAAAACTGACCAGCTCTCTTCCTAAATTAATAATTGTCTTTTAGAAAACCAAAGCCCTTTTCACAGAACAAGAATTCCCAGGCTTCACAGAAGAGAGGAAATCAGTGTCAAACCATATTAATCTGAACTGCTACCTTAGTACATTTACATTTAGTAGTACATCACTACCATTGCTACTAAGGTACACTTTTGGTGAACAAGTGAATTTCTATAAATCACCACAACTTAAGTTAATAATATAATATTAATAATATACATTTGTATTTACCCGAATAGAAGATGACACTGAATTTAAGATGACTCCCTTAAAAAATAGAGGTTAAAATTTGGAAGAGGAAGAGGATTCTGAATTTAAGACGACTCCTCATTTCTAATATCAAAGAACTTGGGGGGGGAACTCATCTTGGATTCAGGTAAATATGGTATTTTCATTCTTAGTTAACATTAACAAGTATGTTAATGTAAAAGTAAGTAATTTTACTCTTAAAATACATTGTTTACCTCTTGATATGACAGTTTCTAAGCCAGTCCCATTAATGAAGGCTCGTTTTATAGTTTGTGTCTTCACATCAGTCCAGTATAAACGTTCCTCTGCTGCATCAAAATCTACAACTGTTACATCATCAATATCAGGAACTGTGAAGGCTGTTATATAGTTGAAGTATGGATTCTCTATGTCAACACCTCTTATTTCAGAACGCCTTGCATAAATAAGAATTTTTTTCATTTCTGTAAGAATGATACATACTGTTTCTTAGATATGGGTCACTGCATTGCAGTTATCCTATACACATTAGGTTGGATCCTCAGAATGTGCGTGAATGGAAGAATCTCTGTCATGCAAGGGGGAAATCCCCCCACCATCTCCCCTTTCTTCTACAGCCTCATATCCACCAACTCCAATCTGAACCTCATAAGTAGATTCCAAAACAAACAACTCTTGGTCTAAAGACATAATCACATTTATCTAGACATGGATGAAGACATGTATACATTTATGTAAAATGTAGCCGTGTATGGTTTGAAACAACATCAGGAAGAAAAAATTTAAAAGTCAAGGTATCTGAAGTGCCAGATACTATCAAAAGGTAACATTATTTGAGAATACAAAATGGTGATATTAGCATTTTGGTAAGTTCATCGATGAAATCATTTATAAAATAAATGCATCAATTATGAAACTAACACTTGCTCTTATAATGATATTTACAATAAAAGAGAGAGTGAACACACAGGTGCTCTCAGTGGCTGACATACTCTGCCTGTGTTTAGCAAAGTTTGGGTACTGCTGCATCTTCATTATGCAAGTCGCAAAAGCACAACTTAGGTAAATGCTGAAATTGTACAAGGAGACTTGCACAGTTTCACAGCCATTGAAATAATGACCATGCAATTGTACAAGTCACCTTGGGCAATTTCAACATTTGTGCAAGTTGTGCTTTTGCAACTTGTATTTTTGTTACAATTTCAACATCTGTGCAAGTTCCACATCTTGAATTAGGAAAACACAGCACCACCTCCACAATGCTATCTGGAGGAATTCACAATTTGTCAGCCAGTTCTAGGACCTTTTTGATGTGATTCCACCTATAAACCTCTGGAAAAAACAAAGTATGCCAATTTCAGTGACTGATTGCAGGACTGGGAGCTCTGATAAGGCTATGCATGCAAGCGAATATGCAGATTAAGCTGCTTCTTCCACTGAAGTGAATGGGGAATCCTCCCATTTACTCACAGTCACTGTCACAGACAACTACTGTCTCTGTGCATTCAGAGTAAAGAATTTACGTATCCAACTAATAAACTGCTCAAATATACATGTCAGAAGTAAATTATGTTTCCTTTAAAACATTCTGATAAGGATAAGACAACACTAGTTGTCATCCATTCCAGACTAACAAAGTGAAGGTACTGTATAAGCACCACTGCTGCTGATGGCTTCAACTAACAAACACAGGAAAAAAGGGCAGGGAGGGGTTGATTTCCTCCTCTTCCCCTGAAGGTGTTCTGTACCAACCAAGAACATGTCTCTGAGGGCCATGCAGCCCACAGGGAGATATTTTCAGGTGGCACAGAGCAGTACTTCCAGGGAGAAAGGAGGTTGTAGAAATTCCCCCTTTCCGGCCACTATTGCCAGTGTTGTGTTAGTTGAAACTATCAACAGCGCTTGAGCTTATCATGTAGTACTTGCACTTTGTTAATTTAGATGTCAGTCTGCGTTGTTGGAATTTACATACATGCCATCTAAGTGCTGGTGCAACATTAGTTGAGTGCCATCTAAGTGCTGGTGCAGCATTAGTTGAGAACTTAGCAGCAGCAGCACTTCTCACGTAGCACTCGTACTTTGTTAGTCTGGTTGTCAGCCATTGAGTTTTAGATTTTGCAAAATGCCATCACACAGACATGTAAAATGGCTAGCCCTTTGCAAATATTCCTCTGTTGACAGTGGTTTCAGGGTGGTGGGGGTTGGGATGAAATACCTTTTTGAAATGGTGAATGTCATTGCCACTGGAGCCAGCATCCTGTGGTAAGTGCAGGAGGCCGATGCAGCATCCCAAGGGGAGGCCGCTCCACCCCTGCTACTCAACTGGCCTCCACGCATGTGCAGCATCCATTTGAATGGTCAGCACATCAGACGAGTCCCATGCTGACCAATCAAGTGGCTGCCACATGTCTGTGAAGGCTGGCTGAGTGGCAGGGGTGGGGCAGCCTCCTGCAAGTTGCCGAGAGCCAGAGGTGGCAACGTTTGTTATTGTTTAAATAGATTTTCCTCCACTTTTGCAGCTCACCAATGTCACCAGCCACCAATGTCACCAGCCGCCATTATCTTATATGTCTGTGACTCTAGACTTTTTCTATTTCTATGAAGTATCATTCATCATGCTTTCCCATGGGGGAGTTTTCTGGCATTTTCCAGGAAAGAAATGAATTTATCTTGGGGTTTCCCATTTTTTTTCTTAGTTTGGGTGCTGTTTGGAACCTACCAGCAAAAACACCATGTTTCTATTTTTCGTGGCTTGACCTGGGAGTTTCATGACAGTCAGTGAGTCAATGAAGCCCAAGCAGTTCTCTCTCTCTCTCTCTCTCTCTCTCTGTGTGTGTGTGTAGACTTTTAAATTTTAAAAGTTAAAAAGGCAGCAAGAGTGTTACTTGACATTTCTGTATCTATTACAGCTTTAAGGTATTTTTTCTACTGAGAGGCCATTTGCTTTATAGGCTGGTTCTTACGGCTCAAAAATATTTGCTTAAAATGACTTCAGAAGAAGAAATTAGAACTATTAAGAATGTGTTCATTATGCAGTCTACCTGCATAATCATTTTCTGATTATGCCCTTTCCACTTAGCAATCTCTCTGTTTTGCTAACACAGTAAGTTCTGCTAAACCAGTCCATACATCCACAATTTTTTTTAAAAAGGGTAATAAAAATCATAGCTTGACAAGCAAATGGGTTGGAGGAACCTGTTGGTTCATATGAAGTAAAAGTTACCATCAGAGTTATCAGCAAATAACACCATCGAACATATTCTAGTTCAAAATCATGAAAAAAATATACAAGAAACTCACCATAACATGTCTTCCTGTCTGTAGACAACTTCATTAGATGAGGACATGCGCATGCAGCACTTCTGTTGTAATTGATCAGGCACATATGAGAGCATGGACCTCTGCCATTGTTAGCAGCACAAGGATTGGGAGCTAGAATTATAAAGTGTAAACTAAGACTTCCTAGTGATGTGAACAAGTTAGTCAGGGCATTTGGAAAGTTGCACTGGGCCTCCCAACCCATCAGTTTGCTGTGCATGCACACACACCCCTACACACCACCCATGCTTACTGAGTCACAATGGTGGCAGGCAGATGGCAGGTGACTGACACTGGCAGCTCTGCCATCTGAGGGACTAGCTGCTAAAGCCACTGAAGGATTTGGCAGTGGTGGTGGTGGCAGCACTTCAGCTTCCCATCGTGGAAAGAAGAGGAGCTGCCACCTCTGCTTCCAAGTTCTTCAGCTGCAATGGTTCCCCCACTGGACAATGGGCTTGCTCCCAAAGGCTTCTGGGAAGGAAAAAAACCTACTGTCCAGTGAGGATGGCAGGAGGAGATTGAACCCATGGCAGCTCCTCCTTCTCCTGATTCCCAGAAATCAATGGAAACATTTCCCAGGCCTGACTATAACATAGGAGCCTGAGGGACACTGTTATTGGGCCTTCAACCTGTTCCCAAGTTGGCTCCCCCATGACATCAGCCTTGAAGGGGGATCAAAGAAATCCACAAATCGATAATTAAAAAAACTTCTCAATAGTCAATCATTATCAGCATTTAGCAAGATTCTTCCAGGAAAAAGGGGAACGCCACAAAGCAAACATGTTTAGCAAATTAACTGCAAACCAGAAAACTATTTCACTAACAATATTCTTATTCAGCTGTAGTGCATTCAGGGTTTCATGACATTATGGTATCACAGAGCAGGTAAGAAATGCTAAGAAAAACAGTCAAACCCTCTCAACACAAAACCTGTTGTCAAGCAGACATCTATCATTGTTCTATAGTTACTTTAATTCAAATTTATAATTAACCTCTTCATTTATGTTTAATTTCCTTCACTAATCCTTATGTTTGAGTCCCAAGAGCAAACTTGGATAGGTTAAATGGATTAATTAACTTACTAAATCTGCAAACATCCTGAGAAACACAAACCGACCTCCAGTGATGCAGCGTGGATCATGTGGGCGTGTGAGAGCACGCCAAAGGGGATATAGGCGCAAACTGCAGCAGTAAAAATGGTCTATGCCAGAGGAAAAGAGTAACTATAGAATTTGAACTAAGAACTATAGAATGTTATAAAATTAATTAAAATATGATAAAATAAATGCATAAGAACATAAGAACAGCCCTGCTGGATCAGGCCCAAGGCCCATCTAGTCCAGCATCCTGTTTCGCACAGTGGCCCACCAGATGCTGCTGCAAGTCACAGACAGGAGCTGAGGGCGTGCCCTCTCTCCTGCCATTACTTCCCTGCAACTGGTACTCAAGAGGCATCCTGCCTTTGAGCTGGAGGTGGCCCACAGCCCTCTGACTAGTAGCCATTGATAGACCTCTCCTCCATGAAGTTATCCAAACCCTTCTTAAAGCCATCCAGGTTGTTGGCTGTCACCACATACTGTGGCAGAGAGTTCCACAAGTGGATCACGCGTAGTGTGAAAAAGTACTTCCGTTTGTTAGTCCTAGACCTCCTGGCAATCAATTTCATGGAGTGATCCCTGGTTCTAGTGTTGTGTGAGAGGGAAAAGAATTTCTCCCTCTCCACTTTCTCCACACCATGCATGATTTTATAGACCTCTATCATGTCTCCCTGCAGTCGTCTTTTTTCTAAACTAAAAAGCCCCAGGTGTTGTAGTCTTGCCTCATAAGAAAGGTGCTCTAGGCCCCTGATCTTCTTGGTTGCCCTTAGCATAAAGGCTAAGAAGTTTAAAGCTATGAGCATAAGACTAAAAATCTTGTGCTAGTCAAAGACCGAAATAAAGACTATGACTAAAATCTATGAGAAGCTATAAAAAAGTTAAGATTAGAATTAAATTTGATTAAAATATGTATAAATAGGTAGAAGAGGTGGCAGTGTAGGCATGAACTACGTTGGGCCTAATTAGTTTTTGCTGGCAGTCAGATCCCAGCTGATTTTGCATGCTGCCGTGCAGAACTTGGCAATATTGTGTGTTGTAATAGGGTTGCAACTGGAGAGTAGCAGGGATACGTAGAGCTGGCTTGCGTGGCCTAGCAACCTTGTAAAGGTGAAAATGTTGTTTAAAAGTTGAACAATTTCAGACAAAGCTTGTCTGAAAAAGCAAGTCAAGGAAACAGAAACCCAAAGTTTGGATACAACCATAATCTAAGACTAGACAAAATAGAAACCAATGGGATATGAAGGAATAAAACCCCAACTGTACTGTTATCTTGCTTGACTAAACATTGGATGGATGAGTGAGTTTTGGGGCCAGAAAAAATATCGGAATATACAAAGCTTGGAGGGATAGCTAAGAAGGCAGAACGAAGATTCAGTCCAATTTGGACAGACTCAAATATGGACTAGAACTACAAGATGAAGTTGAATAGAGACAAAGGTAGATTCCTGAATTTGGGTAAGATAAGGCTGTTCTGCCTTGACAAGTTATGTGCTGAACAGAATGGTTCCAAATGTTCCTTCCAAAATTTACATCTCTGGGTGGTCAACAATAAAACAAAATAAATAACAGAAAAAGTTAAAACATTACAGCAATTTAAAATTTTAAAACAGTATTAAAATGATTAAAACAGTTTTTAATTAGTACCAGATCCTTAGAACTTCCCCAGAGGTTTTATTGTGCTTACAAAAGATATTGGTACATGAACCCGCAGTGTGATGCAGCTGCTAGAACAGATATGTTTCCCCCCCCCCCCTTTTAGATATGAGTCACTACTCATTTGCTCTAAAACAGCTGCTGCAAGGATGCTGGTGGGCACAAGTTGCTTGATGAGTGACACACCCATCCTGTGGCAGCCTCATTGGTTACTGGTCCGCTTCTGGGCTAGATTCAATGTGCTGGTCTTGACTTTTAAAGGTCTACATGGCTTGGGGCCGGGGTATTTATCCAACTGAATTTCCCATATAAACCTGCCAGGGCCCTCCACTCATCATCTCAGGCCCTGAGATTATGCTCATGGCCCCACCACTAACAGAGATCTGGTTGGTGGGGACTAGAGGCGGGGCCTTTTCAGTTGTAGCCCCTTGGCTTTGGAATGCCCTTCCTGGAGAGCTTCTCCATGCTCCTTCCCTCAGTGTTTTTAAAAAACAATTGAAAACACATATTTTAAAAGAGGCTTTTAAATGTCCCATCCCTGTTTATATCTGGTTTGTAGTTTAGTTCTTTATTTATTTATGTATTTAGGTACTTATTTATAATTCTATACCACCTGATATAGACATCTCCAGGAAGTGTACAAGGTAAGTTTATTTTGCTATTTCATGTGGTGTTCCTATTTCAGGGGGCGGGGGGGGGGGGTGTCAGTCAGAAATCTTGCTGAATACGGTTAACAATTAGCTATTCACTATATCTGTTCTCTCTCCTCTCCTCTCCTCTCCTCTTGCTTATTTATATGCTCTTCTCATTATCAATTTGTGGATTTCTTTGATCCCTCTGAAGAAAGGGAAACAATATATAGTACTACATAAATGATGTAATATTCAGGAGACTACTTTCAGGGCTGGTGCCAAGAGTGGATCAAGTCAGGCACAAGCTTGGGGGTCTGTGTGACCACCCACCCCAGCCAACCCCTTTGCATGGTAAAAGCCAGCCGACAGACTCATGTCATTATTGTGCCACTGGGCACCCCTCATCAACCAAAGCAAGTATCGACCAGGCCCCTTTGTCATCACTGGGCCTGAGGGATGATCACATTGGACTATTAGGGGACAGGAAAACAAAGAACTACCATGCACTCCTCCGCCTTCTGCCATGTCCACTGGCTAGTATGCTTGTTCTCTCACAGGGTCCTTTTTGAATGGATGAAAGATTTTGTTTCTGTGGGCAATAACTTCTGGCTCTGATACTTTAAAATCTCATTATTTTATAACAAAACAGCTCCCAATCCAGAATCAGATGGATCTGCAGCTTTTAAAAGGTCTCAATACTATAAAGAAATTAAAAACTCCTTTAGTAATTCAAATACATTAATTCAAATGAGATGACAGTTTATCATCCAATTAATTGGGCAAATATCCACATCAGTCTTAATAATTCCATTTGAGGGTTGCATTAAACTTTCAGCCTCTTTCAATGAACTTTCAGTTCATTGCATTGTGAGTGGTAAGCTGTGTTTTCAAATGTTTTACTCCGTAACACGTTCAGAGACATTCAGTGATGTATGCAAAGAAATCTGTGCTTCTCTGTAAGAATCTCTGACAGGAATCTTGGGGGCAGGGGGATAGACAAAACCACAGCTACCACTTGAGTTTCAGCTGAGGCTACTGCCACTGGCCAACATCCTGATTAAAGCTATATGAATGCAGTGAGAGAATGCACAGCTGTCCTTCTTCTGAAGTTCAGGTGCTCATGTGCATTCGTGTGTGTTATTCCTGCCAATCTTTCCTTCCTCCAGAAGCACTCTGAGCAACGTGCGATTATGTCCCTGAATACCAATTGGGGGGAGCAGCAGCAGGAGAGGAGGCATGAGACTACTACTCAGGTAGTACCAGACCCTTGGAACTTCCCCAGAGGTTTCATCTTGCTTACAAAAGATATTGGTACATGAATCAGCAGCATGATGCGGCTTCTACAACAGATTCTTTTTTTCATTCATTCATTCATTATGCTGCTAGACTCCAAGGCTCTAGGCATTTAGATATGAGTCACTACTTATTTGGCTCTAAAATCGGCTGCTGCAAGGATGCTTATAGGCGCAAGTCACTTCCTGAGTGTCACACCCATCCTGTGGCAGCCTCATTGGTTACTGGTCTGCTTCTGGGCCAGATTCAAGATGCTGGTCTTGACCTTTAAAGCTCCACATGGCTTGGGGCCGGGGTACCTGTCAGACCATATTTGCCCATATAAACCTGCCAGGGCCCTCTACTCATCATCTCACAGCCTGAAATGATGCTCATAGCCCCATCATTAACAGAGATCTGGTTGGTGGGGACTAGAGACAGGGCCTTTTCAGTTGTGGCCCCTTGGCTTTTGGAACACCCTTCCTGAAGAGCTTCTCCATGCTCCCTCCTTCAGTCTTTAAAAAATAATAATTGAAAACACATCTTTTAAAAGAAGCTGTTTAATGTTCCATCCCTGTTTATATCTGATTGGTACTTTAGTTTTTATAGTTCTCAGGCTTTAGCTTTTAAAATAATTTTTTATTTGAAACTTTTAAAAAATGTAATTTTAAATATGTTTTTAGCCTGGTCTTTTGACTTGTTTAACTTACATTTGGTTAACTTTATTAGTCTGATTTTACATTGTTTCTTTTTATTAATGTTGTGAGCCGCCCCAAGTAGTAGTGTACTGGAGGGGCAGGGTATAAACATTTCAAATGAATGAATGAATGAATAAACTGTTCCAACATTTAAGGATGGAAATTGTGCTTGAAGTTCAGTTACTCCCATTTCATATTAATCATATCAATTGATCCACCCTCTGCATTCCATGGACAGTCAAGGCACTGGGGCCTGAAAGGGCTGACTTTGCAATCTGTGAATGTCCATGTACCTCTTTAGTATAAGATCAGCAGATGATATTAGATTAGAACATATACATTAAATGAAACAAATGTGTTTAACATCACTAGAATCATTTTATCTTTGGCACCCATTGATTCCTTTAATTTACTATTGATTTCCTCTCTGTTAGTTATTGAAAGCTCTTAAGCATGTGTTTTCATTAGACTTGCAGCCTCTTGGTGCTATCTCAGCATTATGCAGGTAAGGCACTCCAAAATTTTTGGTAATTATTTTTTAGGTGGCTTAGAATCCACAATGGTAACAGACTCTGAATTACAATTAGGAGAGGTGGTTATACTAGAGACTTCCTTATATTCTTCCAGTTCCCTTCCCCCCTGGAAATTCCCTCCTTTACCCTCTCCTCCAAACCTTAGAAACCTTGGATCAAATCTGTCTCTGTGTAGCATCAGTTGGTCACCTATTCCAGTTGATTGTGCTAAATTCACAGCTTTATTTTTGACCTTTAATTTAATTTCTTAAGGGATCTGAAAATAAAACTAGTCTAAACCAGTTAAGTACATTTTCTTCGATATCTGCTAAGGTTCCCACATTGGTATAAGATATTCATTAATTATTTTTCTGATTCCATCAAAATTTGTCTGGTTGGGACATCAGAGTTTTGAAATCTTTCTTGAAATGTTCAAAACCTTTTATACACTATTTCCTTAAACACTACATAAGTGATAGCCACTCTTTCTGGCATACTACTAAAACCTCTGCCAGCTCCTCTTTTGTCAAATATAAGAACACACATAAGAACATAACACATAAGAATATAAGACCATACATAAGAACAGCCCTGTTAGATCAGGCCTATCTAGTTCAGGGCCTATCTAGTTCAGCATTCTGTTTCACACAGTGGCCCACCAAATGCCTATGAGAAGCCTTCAGGCAAGAGGTAAGGGCATGTCCTCTCTCTTGCTGTTACTTCCCTGCAACTGATATTTAGAGGCATCCTGCCTCTGAGACTGCAGATGGCTTAAATCCTCCAGACTAGCAGCCATTGATAGACCTGTTCTCCATGAATTTGTCCAAGCCCCCTTTAAAGCCATCCAAGCTAGTGGCCATCACCACATCTCGTGTCAGAGAATTCTAGGGATGTGCGGTTCGGTCCGGATCCGGACTGGTTCGTCCCGAACCGGTCCGGATCCGGCGGCTCGATCCCGGACCGAATCGGGCCCTTCCGGGACCGAGCCGGACCGAATTCGAGCCGGTTCGGGAATGAAATTGAGTCTCTGGAGTGTCTCTTTAAAGTTCCAAGTGTGTCCTCCATTTTGTGTCTCCTTCCCGAAACTTTTGCTCCTCCTTGCATCCATTTTGTGATGCTATTTCCAAGCATTGTATTGGCTGCGCTATTGTTCCTTGATTGGCCAGAATGAGTCCTTTGGTCTGGTAGGCTGCTTGGCTGTTGCACTGTTGAGAGCTGGCACCCTGTTGGCCGTGGGGGGAGTGCAAAGGTGGGGGCTCCCAAAGGAGGGAATTTCAAACCTATATAAACCCAAGCCTCTTCTCTGGAAACTTCTCTTGGCTGCAGTTGTGGGATCATCTCTGAGACCTGCTTGCCCTTTGCTGGCTGCTCTGGTGTCTCTGTGAGTCCTGACTGTGTCCTGTGTCTGTGTGCTCTGTCTAATCCTTTGTCCACCTGCCCTTTGTGACTCTCTGTGTGTCTCCTCTCTCTGTCTGTCTCTTGTCTGTATACTGTGTGTTACTTCACTTTACTTTCTTCTTAATTTCCCCCAATTTTCCCTGTTCCTTGTCTGTCTGCTTTTCTCCCCCCCTCCCCCCCTTTCCCTTCTCATCCTTTGGGCCTACCCTCCCCCTCCCCCACTCCCACCCACTGCATCCTCATTGCTTTAAATCTTCTTCCATTAATTATTGCTCTTTGTCCTGCCTTGTTTTTGTCCAACTTTTTGATTTTCACATTGCATTGCATTGGTTTCATTTATATATTGCTTGCTGGTTTTGCTTAAATTGTACCATTTTGTTTGTTTCTGCTGACTGCTGCTGCCCTGCGAGTTGGTTCCCTGAATCCCTCCCCCCCACCCCCAGAGGATTCTGTTGTTGTTTCTTGTTGTCCCATATAATCAGTTTTGGTTCCCTGCTCCAAACTTGCCCCTCCAAGTCCAACCACACCCCACCCCAACCCCACCCCATCCAGCCTTCTCCCAAGTTTGCTGCTGCCAAACAGAGTCCAGTTTTCTTTGCTTGGTTCCACTTATTCATTTGCTATTATTAATTTGCAGCAATTGTGGTTTCATTGTCTCTGTTCACTTAGTGGCCCCCCTCAGAGTCTGTGTTTGGTTCCCCCTCCCCACACCCCCACCCCCAAGTTTTTTCTGCTGGTTATAGTCTTTCTTTTCATTTTTTTTTTAAACTTCTGGCTTGTGTTCTCTTGATATATATTGCTTTATATATTTTGCTACCCTCCTCCTCCCCCCCCATGCCTGCCCCCCCCCATCCCTCCTCCCAGACCCTAGCCCAGGCCCAGCTCCTCCCCCAACCACCCCATCCAGCCTAATCGCTGCTGCTGCCCGAGTTGTTCCAGTTTCTCCTTTGCTGTTTGTTGTTGCCCCCTCCCCTTCCCCCCAACACCCCTCTGCCACACACTAGCCCCCAACCACACACACCCTCTCTGCTCCCCCCACCCCACCTCTTTTTCTCCTTGCCCCTGACTTTCTCCACTTACCCCAGGCCCCCTGCCACACACTAGCCCCCAACCACACACACCCTCTCTGCTCCCCCCACCCCACCTCTTTTTCTCCTTGCCCCTGACTCTCTCCACTTACCCCAGGCCCCCTGCCACACACTAGCCCCCAGCCACACACACCCTCTCTGCTCCCCCCACCCCACCTCTTTTTCTCCTTGCCCCTGACTCTCTCCACTTACCCCAGGCCCCCTGCCACACACTAGCCCCAACCACACGCACCCTCTCTGCTCCCCCCACCCCACCTCTTTTTCTCCTTGCCCCTGACTCTCTCCACTTACCCCAGGCCCCCTGCCACACACTAGCCCCCAACCACACACACCCTCTCTGCTCCCCCCACCCCACCTCTTTTTCTCCTTGCCCCTGACTCTCTCCACTTACCCCAGGCCCCCTGCCACACACTAGCCCCCAACCACACACACCCTCTCTGCTCCCCCCACCCCACCTCTTTTTCTCCTTGCCCCTGACTCTCTCCACTTACCCCAGGCCCCCTGCCACACACTAGCCCCCAACCACACACACCCTCTCTGCTCCCCCCACCTCTTTGGACCGCTGCTACTGCTGTGTCCTCCCCCCACACCTGAATCCCCCCTCCCTGCTGCGCTGCGCTTCTCCTCTCTCCTCTTTCTCTCTATCCTCTCTATTTCTCCTCTCTCTCTCTTTCTTTTCTCTCTCTCTCCTCTCTTTCTCTTTGTCCCTGCCCCCCCTCTCTTTTCTCTCTCTCTTAGTCTTTTCTCTCTCTGCTCCCCTTCACTTTCCACCTCCTCTCCCACAGCTGCAGCCGCACACAGTAGCCTACCCACCTGGCGGCTGCCATCGGTTTTTTTTTTCTTTTTATAGTTTTTGGTTGATTTTGTCTCTGCTTGGGGGTGAGTTGAGCTACACAAATAGTGTTGTCTCCTCACTTCTGCCCCTCCATCGTTGTTGAACTACCCCGGTTGCCTGTGTGCCTTGTGCGGCCGCCCTGCTGTGTCTCAGCCCAGGGTGGCTGGCTGGCGGCGGCGAATCCGTGACCAGCAGTGAGCGGCAGGAGAAGGACCGGAAGAAGAGGGGTTAGTGCATGTGCGATTGTGCACCTTTTGTTGCCCCTTTCTCTCCCTAGCTGGCGGTTTTAAATAGGGACACCCCTATTCTGAAATGCATTTGGGTGTGGGGAGGAGGGAGGGAACCTTGGAGAGGAGATGTACTGTTGTAAAACTTGTGTCTTCATGCCCATGCCCAATAAAGAAATTGCTGCTGTGTGTTGTGTTGCATTGCATGCGTCTTGCAGGTGGTTTTTGAACAGGTGCCTTCCAGAGTGCTTCCTTGCCTCTGGGGCAGTCTGAGTGGGGTCCAGGGTTCTGATGCGATGCTGCCACTACATGCTGGGCCCATGCCATGCCAGAGTGCTTCCTTGCCTCTGGGGCAGTCTGAGTGGGGTCCTGGCTGGGCTCTGATGCTGCCACTACATGCTGGGCCAATACACACGTATGATGATGATCATGATGTTCAATCCATGAGGCTGCCATCAAGTGTTTGCTGCTGCTTGCTTGCCATGGCATTGGGCAGGCATAGTCACAGAGTGGGTGGGTTCAACCTCTGTGTTGGTGTGACTGGGTTCTGGTTTTGGTTGTGTGCAATTTAGAGTCACTAAATAGGCTGCATTGAGTTTGATGCTCCCCCCACAGGAGCATTACTTGAGAACCACCCCCCAGAACCCACACTTTGTGTTCAAGTTCACGAAATAAGGGTTTCCTCCTTTGATCTGCAGGTTCCCAAGCGTTGACTGCATCCCTCCCCCACCCCCGGTAGGTGCTGTGCCCTCCCCCCATCCACTCTCCCCCCCCTAAAAAGCTAAAAACTTGCCACCCACACCACAACTACTCCACCCAACTGCCCGTGCCACCCTCCCACACCGGGGTTCCACCCTTTAACCCCCTATTTTTCTTAAAAAAAAACCCTCCCAGGCCCATCTCCCCAATTGGCTTGGTGGTTGACTCCCAAAAGGACACCCTCCCCCTCACTTCGATTGGCTTCCCCCCCCCCCATATCAAAAAGTCTTCCTTTCCCCCCAATTGGCTTCCTTTTTTGAAAACAAACTTCCCCCCCACCGCCTCCAAATCAGCTGCCTTTTTTTTGGCCCCTAAGCCCCTCCAAATTATTTTTTTGACCCTGTCTGGCCTTCCTCCTAAAGTCTCCCTCCTTCTGACCTAGCAGCATGTCTGAGCGCCGTGTGGCGGGCAGGGCTCGCTCAAGGCTGGCAGGCAGAGGTGGGAGAGGCCAGGTGCGGGGTGCGCCTGCGGCACGGGGAGGGAGAGGACGCGGGGAGCCTGAGGACACCCCAGTTCTCCCCATTGGAGAATTCTTTGCTCCGGCCCCATCTTTGGTGCGCAGGATTCAGTTCCCCACGCCTGCTGCCGCCAATCGCGGCAGAGGCAGAGGCACCGTTAGGGCTGTGGCGGGTCCCTCCTCGCCGGCGGCACCAGGTGCTGCTGAGCTACCGCCAGTTGTTGAGGTGGAGGAGACTGTGGAGTTGGAAGAGCAGGTAGAGGGCGGTGAGGACCGTGCGGCTGGCAGCGATGCAGCCAGGTTCTCCCTCCCTCTGGGGCCCCTTCCCCCTATCCTTTCGCCGCTCAGTGGGGCCCCCCCTCGTGAAGCCCGACACTCTGGTGGGGAGCGGTCTGGCGAGGTGGTGGAGGAGAGGCCTGCCTCTCCGATGCCAGTTCAGCCGGGCCCTTCCTCCGCTGTGGAGGGCGGAAGGGGCGGGTTGGGTGGCAGCAGTGGGCAGGCAGCGGCGGCCGCCCCCCCCAGGACTGCAGCCACCCTGCGAGAAACGGCCTAGGACGGCGCCCAGGGCGCAGGAGGCCAAGGGCAGTGGTGCATGGGTGCATTTTGAGGTCCCTCAAGATGACCCATTCCACGCCCGCTGTGTCCACTGCAGGATGCTTGTCAGCCGTGGAAGGGACCCTGCGCACCTGGGTACGACGCCTATGTGGAGACACCTAGAGCGTCACCACCCAGGTCTCAGGGGACAGGCTGGCAGCGCTAGTGCGCCTTGTGCATCTGCCACTAGGGCGGGCAGCGGCAGTGTGCCAGCCAGCAGGCAGGCTACACTGCCCGTCCAGCGGTGGACGCAGTCCTCGGGCAGCCAGCGTATTGTTCGCGTGGACCATCATCACCTCACCCGCCTCATAGGGGAGATGATTTCCACCGATGACCAGCCGTTTTAGGTGGTCGAGAACAACGGCTTCCGCCGGATTCTCCAATACCTGGCTCCCGAATATGTCATCCCCTCAAGGACCACGTTCAGCCGGAACGTGGTCCCCTCCCTGTACCGCCGGTGCAGGGAGCTCGTGTCGGCCGAGCTGCGTGCAGCTCCGGCCGGGACAAGTGTGCATTTCATGACTGACCTCTGGACCAGTGTCAGTGGGATGCACGCTTCTTTCCTGGCCCTCACTGCCCACTGGTGGGGACCGGAGAGTGAGGGGACCTCCGTGGGCGATGCTTCCGGGTCCGGCGCGGCTCCCGCTGCACTACGGCACAGGTGGGCCGTCCTGCACGTGGAGACGATGGACACGAGGCACACCGCGGAGGAGGTGGCGGCCGTACTCGACCGCCAGATAGAGGAGTGGATTGGCGGGTGTCCACACCTCTCCCGCGGCTTCATTGTCACCGACAATGGAGCCAACGTTACCGCCGCTGTCGAGACAGTCATGGACTGTGTGAACATACGGTGTATGGCACACACGCTCCATCTGACCGTCAGGGACGCCCTTGGCCTTAAGGAGCTGAAGGCGTCCCAGGAGAAGGGGGCCCGCCCCATCCCAGCTGCTGTTGCTGCCACGGCCACGCTTGTGGATAAGTCCCGCAAGCTGGCCGCCCACTTCCACCGCAGCGAGAAGTCCAGGAGACTGCTTCGCCAGAAGCAGGATGACCTTGGCCTTCCTCGACATCTCATCCCTACGGATGTGGAGACGCGGTGGAACTCCACCTTCCTCCTGTTCCAGCGCCTGTTGGAGCAGGAGAGAGCCCTTGTCGCCCTGGCGAGGGACGAGTCCTTGGATGTCTGCGACTTCTTGAACGCAGAGTGGAAGCAGATGTCCGAGGCGGTGTCGGCACTCGAGCCCTTCCAGCTTGCCACGAAGGGCTTGTGTGGCGACACCACTCCCTTGAGCCAGGCGCTGCCCACAGCTGTTGGTCTGGAGAAGCTGATGGGTGGACTCCATATCTCTCTGACCATGCCAGAGGGTCGTGCTCTGGCTGGGAGGCTGAGGTCTGGGGTTGACAAGCGGCTCGTTGATGTGCTGGGAGACAGGGAGGAGTATGTCCTCGCTTGTCTCTGTCACCCAGCCCTCAAGGGCAATGCCGTGAGTGCCGACGACTTGCCCAGGTGGAAGGGCATCCTGGTCGAGAAGGTTAGGTAGGAGGAGGCCGCTAGGGCCCGCAGAGACCAGGGTGTTGGTAGTGGTGCGGGGGCAGCCCTCGCGGCCCAACCTGCACCCAGCAGCAGCATGGGCGGCCAGCCGGCGTCAGCTTCCCCTTCCCCTCCCTCTTCCCAGTCCAGCAGCGCGGCATCCCAGGCGGCGCCATCGCAGCAGCCATTTGCTACCGACTCGAGATCCGCCCAGTGGTTTCAGCGGTTCTGCTATGGCGCCATGCCTGGTATGCGGGAGGCTCGACCTGCCAGGCCCCCCTCCAGTGCTGAGCAATGCGTTGCGCAGTACTTGGAGGAGCCTGTGGAGGGAGACGGCGTGGACTGCGCACAGTTCTGGGCGAGCCGCCGCCAAGTCTGGCCGGACCTGGCGGTGGTGGCTGTGCGCCTCCTCTCCTGCCCCCCAACCAGTGTCCAGAGCGAGCGGGTGTTTTCACGTGCCGGGGACGTGGTGACACCCTCTCGCTCCCGCTTGGACCCTGGTCTGGTGGAGCAGCTGGTCTTCCTTAAGGTGAACCTCCCCCTGTTGGGCTACCCCAAGCTGGAGTTTGAGCCGGGCGAGTGATTACCGTTGGTCACCTGCCTGGCTGGACCTCTGTGCTTATCCCTACCTTCCCCCCTTCCACCTCTAGCTGAGCTGACGTGACAGATGCTGAGCCGTGCCAGCCAGTCGCAGCGTGTAGTGTGCCCACACAGAGATGCAGTTGTAGTAGTAGTTGTAGTGCTGCGACTGGCCAGATGTTTACAATGCCCACGCCCACCTAAAAAGAAACCCAATGCTGACCAGCACAGGCCCTTTATCTATCCACCTGTCAGCATTTGGGGACCTGGCGTGGGCACGGCACACCCCCCCAAAGTAGCACAGCCCACGGAGTACTAGACTTAGCGGCAGCGGCGGGTATACATTCTAAAATGCAGTGTAGATATGTAAATACTGTATGTAAATAAACATGTAAATAATTTTTTCTTTAAAAACCCCATGTCAAAATCAAGCCTCAAAATTATGCAAAAGAAAGAAAAAAAGGTGACAGAGGGAGAACAAAATGATGAATGCCAAATGAATTGATTTTATTGAAAATGTTACCAGAAATCATGTGTGGGGGGCTTGGTTTACATGGAGAAAATGATTGGGTGATTTTTTCAAATGAAACGAATGAATTATTATCATCTTATGTTCATCTTGATTGTGGTCACTGTTGATGTTGGCTGATGGCAAAAAACCCAAAACCATCAGAATAGCAATGAACTGGCTGCCAACACAACATATTGATTGATAACTGTGCAGGGGGGGAATTGGGTCTGTGTGTGTGTGTGTGTGGTGCAGGCGCAGTCTGTCTCTTCCTGTTGTGTGTGTGTCTGTCTGTCTGTCGGTGTGAATGGATGCCTAGCACTGTCTCTGTGTGTGGATGCTTTCTGTGTGTAGTGTGGTGTGTGTCTGTCTACATGTTTTTTTCCCTCCCCCCCATGCCTCCCTCCATCCTTCCCCTCTCATCCTCTCCCCTTCCTCTTCACCACCTTCCATCCTCCCTCCCTTCCAGCCCACCACCGCCTCACCTGCCCCCAACCCCGGTCTGGCAGATGATGAGAGTCTGGTCTCTCCCACCGAAGCACACACGTGAGCACGTGTGTGCACAAATATGTGGCTGACCAACTCTGAGCCGGACCCTCCCCCCTTCAATCCCCTCTACATCCCTCTCCCCCTCCCCTTTCCTCCCTGCCTCCCTGCCTCCCTCCCTGCCTCCCTCCCCCCTCCTAGCTAGCAGCGCACACATACACACACAAAACACCTGTGGTGGCAAACACCACCAGCACACATGCACTCACACTGGTGCCACCACCTCTGCCTTGGGCCTCTGTGTCCTTGAGCAGATATGTGGTGGTGGACCAGAGAAGCATTTCTTTCCAGCAAGGCAAAAGGCATGCACTCACTGCACACACACACACACACACAAAGAGGTGAAAAGACGAGAAGAGGCAACTTCTAGAACCAGCAGCAGCAGGTGAGTGTCGTGTAATTGTGTTGCTTCCCAAGGCCACTGCCCATGCTCAATGCTCAGTCTGCTGAAACTAAAGAACTAGCTACAATCACCCTTCCTCACACGCAGCTCAGCTCAGCTCAGCTGCACAGCACACTGACTAACTAGACACTACAGCTGGTGGTAGAAAAAACAGAAGTCTAGATTCTAGAAGATGTCCTGGTGGATTTTAAACTTTCAAATCTGTGCTAGGATTGCCTCGCCCGCCGCCTCCTCCTCCTCCTCCTCCTGCCTGTAATTGTGCCCTCTCCCCTTGCAGTTGCGCCGTCGTGATGGGTTGGTGATGTGCGTGCGCCGTCTACTTGTTAGCTCTCTCCTCCTCATGTTGGCTGGGCTTGCCAGGCACTGGCTGGCAGCAGCTGTTGGCTGTGTGCTAGGCTCAGGCTGTGGCACGCGTGACTGGACTGGGAATGTTATTGTAGCGGCAACACTGGTTGTGGTGGTAGCAGTAGTAGCTGTTGTTGTTGCTGGGCTGGTGGCTGCTGGCCTGTGCTGACTCTGCGCACTTGGTCTGGTCTGGTAATTTGGATGCAGATGTAGGGTGTGTGTGCATCATCCATGGGGAGCAGCAGAGCAGAGCAGGTTGGCTGGCTTCTGTCTGTCGGGCCTAGTCAGTGGCAGGCACTGAGTGAGGCGGTGGTTTCTTTGGGCGTCACATCACCCATCATGCAGAGCGGCAGGTCTGCTGCTCTGCTGCTCCGCCTCCTGCTTCTTCTCTGTGTGTGCTGCTCTTGTGCTTATTGTGCTGCTCCGCTGCTGCTGCTGTGCTGGCAGGCAGCACAGCAGTGGCCTTTTTGTTAGATCAGAGAGTGGGTGTTGTCTCTCTGAGTGTCCTCCTCTTACTTGCTTGGATAGGAGTGGTGGTAGTAGGTAGGCATTAAGATGGACTGACTAGGTGTTACGTGTTAGGGCGCCCAGAGAGAGGGGCCAAAAAGATGGGGTGGCAATTGTTGGGTTGCTCCTAGTATTATTGGTGAATTTTTGAAGAAAAATTTTTTTCCATTGGCTAGAATGGGGGTTTGGGGCTGCCCCAGACCCGCCTCTGTGGGGTGGCAGCACCCCCAAAGTGGGTCCGGGGCCATGGCAGAAATGCCCTCAGTCCCTCCCAGCAATCCCCGTAGAGATAGGAGTGATGGTTCTGTTGTTTTTCTGAGGTGTTCTGAGTGAGTGTGGATTCTGTGATAGCAAATGAGAGTGGATTCATGGTGTCTCATTGGAAATCTCATTAGCTATCATAGAATCTACACTCAGAACACCTCGTTTTTATGAGGTGTTCTGAGTGTAGATTCTATGATAGCTAATGAGATTTCCAATGAGACACCATGAATCCACTCTCATTTGCTATCACAGAATCCACACTCACTCAGAACACCTCAGAAAAACAACAGAACCATCACTCCTATCTCTACGGGGATTGCAGGGAGGGACTGAGGGCATTTTTGCCATGGCCCCGGACCCACTTTGGGGGTGCTGCCACCCCACAGAGGCGGGTCTGGGGCAGCCCCAAACCCCCATTCTAGCCAATGGGAAAAAAATTTTCTTCAAAAATTCACCAATAATACTAGGAGCAACCAATTGCCTTGGGATTTTTGGGGTGGAGGACACCCATGGGTGGCTACCACCCACCCCAGCTTTTTTGCCCCTAAGGGCTCCACATTGTGAGTTATGGGCAAGAATTAATTTTTTAAAAAAAAATTTGTAAAAAATCAGAGGAAGGTCCAATCGACTTGAAATTTGGGTGGCAGGTAGAACACAATGTCCCCTTCAAAACCAGCCACTTTTTGTGATCCGAACCGGTTCGGTTCGGATCCGAACCGGTTCAAAACCGAACCGGACCGGGGTGGTGGTCCGGCAAAACCAAAACCGAACCTCCCCGGTCCGGACCCGATTCGGACCCGAACCGAACCGGGAGAACCGGTTTTATGCACATCCCTAGAGAATTCCATAGATTAATGATGTGCTAAGTGAAAAAGTACTTCATTTTGTTAGTCCTAAATTTCCTGACCTTTGGTTTCATGGGATGACCCCTAGTTCGAGTGCTGTGAGAGAGGGAGAAAAATCTCTCTCTGTCCTCTCTCTCTACTCCGTGCATAATTTTATGAACCTCTATTATGTCTCCCTCTAGTCGCTTCTTTTCCATATTTTTAACCTATTTGGCCCCTACTACTTCACAAATACAAAAATAACATAAAAACCCTTTACTCAAACAAACCAAACCCCTTCTTGTTTCTTTGTTCTGAATTCCCCCCCTCCCCACTTCAGAAATACAGATAAACACCACTGGCCAATAGGTATCCAGATCCCATAGCTAACACCACATGTCTCTGAGGAACTTTCACATCCCTACTTTTTACTGAAATGTTTCCCCCTTAGATTATAGCAGGGAGAATTTTCACGCTGGCTTCAGGTTTGTGTGCTCCCTTCCTCTGCTCCTATCACTATGGGGGAAAGTGAAAACACTGATTAAGAGATACTACATTTATTTAAACAAAGAGTCACTTGGACCTTGCAAGGGTTTAATTTCTCACCATCAGAGAATATCCCACATTCAAATAGTAAAAGTGTGCATTCCCTATTGTTGTTGTTCACCTCTTTGTGGTGAGGGGAGCCAAGGAGTTGTGGTTGAAGAAGCACCCGTGTCCTCACATCAATACCCCTTCCCAGTTTCTCCCTCAAAATGACTTTGGTGGAATACAATTTGAAAATGGTCACTGTCAGCACAACATAAAGTAGGAGAGCCACGTTTGTCACTCCAGTAGAGATATTAGCTACTTTTCCAAGCTCAGATTCCAAGAAGAACTTAAGGAATGCAAAAAATTGATTTCAAAGGAGAACTGAGCTCTTTAAATCCCCAGAGTTCTTTAATACTCAGAAACATTCACCAGTGCTCTTTTTCTTAACCTTCAATATAGTCTGTCAGCCAGTCAACACATGGGACAGAACCCATAGGGGATCCTATTAGGAGCTGTAATTAGGCATGTCTAGTTTGGACTTCTCATGTCATGCCTGATTTGGACCAGATTTCCATCACTCCCAATAGATGTAAGTGCTCACTGCTGTGAACAAAATTTATAATTTTAGAAAAGTTCATATATGCTCAGTTAACATATTTCTAAGTACTCTTCAGAATAAATGTAAGATAAGGACTAGAGATGTACACAGAACCAGGTGGGGATGGTTCGAAGGTGGGGGGTACATCTTTAAGGGTGAGGGAGGGTGCACTTAACCCTCCCTCCACTCTTCCCCTGCTGGCACTTTGTTTTCTTAAAGTCCATTGGAGTGGCAGCGTACCTTCCTGCTGCTCCATTGCCCCCTTTATCAGAAGTAACCAGAGGTATCCAAAGTGCCTGTGCATTCAAGGCATGGGTGTGCACATGTTGCACGCATGCACCCGCCAGGTACACGCGCCCCGCAATTTGCACTCAGCCATGCCCGGCATGCAGAGGCATGTCAGATACTTCCAGTTACTTCTGGTAAAGGGGGCAACGGGGCGGCAGGGAGGTATGTTGCCACCCCGATGGACATTAAGAAAACAGAGCGCCAGCGGGGGAAAGCAAAAGGAGGGGTATGTGTACCCTCCACCACCCTTAAAGATGCACCCTGCCCACCTTCGAACCAGCAGAACCGTCCGCCATTCGAATCAGTTCGGAGGCCCATAAAGGGGTTCTGTGCACATACCTAATAAGAACGCAACTGGAATAGAGCATTCTGAAGCAATGAAAGGATACTTCATTGTATACTTCAATGAAGGACTTCAGTTGGGATACTAGGCTACATCGGATGCAACAGGACAACTTTACTATATTTAATGGAGGCTTGAAGATAGCAGGGAGGTAGTTCTCTCCAGATATCAGAAAAGGTTTTTTTCACTGACCTAGCCTCTATGAGCACAAGGGAAACTAGCCACAAATATCTGCCCCACACCAATAGTTGCTTAGTAAAAATAATGATCACAGGAAGAGGTTCCAGGGTCAGTGCAGTAAGTGATGTACAAACATACCCTATCATATAATATTATTGTTCTGACCTGAGGCTAAAGCATTTAAGTATGTTTTTCCATTTTCAACTAAGTGCTGTTTACTGAAGCAGATGCAAAGGGCAGTTAATCTGATGTTTACAATTTCTTTTAGTGATTTTTCTATTGCTATAGTTTTAGGATGTCATTTAGACAACAATAAAACTACTCACAAATTCTTGTTTTATTTCCGTATATTAGTACCACAAACTAGGAAGCATTAAAAGATATTTTTAAAAACACTCTTATAACACCAATATAACAAGTAAAAGTCATAACTTATTATTGTTATGATTGAAGATATTTCCATTTCTATTTCTGGTATTTAATGTAGAGAATGAATATGAATACAAAGGCATAACATAACAACGTTATTAAAAGTATCAATTTACCTTGTGGCTGACGACTTGGGTGATAGATTTGTAGATCAAAAGGTTGTGCACTGGTTTTCTGTATCACACTAACATTGTGACCTGTCCATTTATTGGCTTTTGACAATGTATTTGTCCTCCAGTCTGTCCAATATACTTCACTCCCATACAATGAGACAGCAAACGGGTGAGAAAGATATTCATGTCCTCGTATAATTTCAATCATGTCAGTTCCATCATATAGTGCAGAATAAATAGCATCTGACCTGAAAGATAGTCCCAAACAGAAATCAAATCTTAAAATAAGACCTGTAAAGAAATCTTTACAGCAGAATCTTTATATATGATTACTAGGAGTGAGGGGGAGAGGGGCTGGGTTCAGATGTAATGCAAAACTAGAACTAAATGGAGCAGAGGTAGGAACTCCAGTATGACCAAATTTAGGAAACTGCTGTTTCGGGCTGAAAGCAACCTGCGGTTTGTCTCACCAAACTCCAGTTTTAACCTTTGGTTTTAACAAAGGTTCACTGCTGAGACCTCCAGTTTGGCTGCCGAAGTGTTGCATTCAAACCCAGATGCGCTAGAACTGCAGTTTCATGTCGATTTTCAAACTGTGATCATGGAGACAGTGGCGCAGACACACCCAATATTAACAGCAAATCCATGCCAGTGGTGCTTCTCACTGGCCGCCTCTCCTAGCAGCAGCCACACCCCTCCTGTCACCCTCACAGCTATGGAATTGCCCGGCAACAGGGACGCCATCACATCCCTGGCTTGTCAGCCTGTCAAGCAGCACAGTCACACAAGGGCACTCCCTCGTCCCACTCTGTCCCTCCTTCCCCACACCGGGCAAGCAGGAGGGAAAGTGGATGGGCTGACTGGATGGGAACAAAGGGCTAGGGATATGTACGAGCCATTTGTGCACTTGTTGATGGATCAGGGAGCGGTTCCCTTAAAAAGCAGGTAAGGAGCTTCTTACCTGCTCATCTCCACTGCTTTTCTCCAGTGATGCCCACTCTCCAAATGGCTGCTCAGGGCTGCGGCGCTTTTCCCTACAGCGTCTGTGCAGCATCAGCCCTCACATGGCTGGCATGTTCCCCCCATCTGCGCACATGGCCAGGCTCTGACACATGGCATCAAAATCCCCTTTTGGTGCATGCAAGACTTCACGGGGAAGGTTTGGAGGGATTGCAGTGCTTAAGTTCTATGTTTTGCAATGGATAGTTGGGGGCCCGACACAAGCGGGGGCTCCTTTTGAGAGATCAGCTCAACTTGTGTGTGTGCATTCCAAAGGGAGACCAAGGACTAACACCCCATGGTCCTCTCCAATAGACTCCCTCGGATGAGAGGGATAGCCCACCATCAGCAAGCAACATAAGCAGGGCACCCCATCACACCCCCAGGAGGGTAACATCTGACAGGACAAGCACTACATTCTTGGCTCCCCAAGAATGAAGCAACTACAATGTATGTTCACAAGCACAGAAACTGCAGGTAGCAACATGAGCAGGGTGCCCCATAACTGCCAGGAGGGAAGCAAATGGTGGGGGGGGGGGTGCCTGGGTTGGGTTTAAAAGGCAGCCCCAAGCTGGACCATGCTTTTACAAGAGTGTCAGGCCATTGGGGCTCTATATAGAGGCAAGTTGCTCTATGGAGGAAAGCCATGGGGAGTGGTACCCCAACAATTCCTGATTTGGAAACTGCCACCAAGTAGGTGTCAATGCTTGCCCCCCACCAGCCCATCTGCCCATGTGGACATGTGCATCCATGCTTGTGCCCCAAAACAGTGAACACGCTCACTTTGGGTCACTGCAAATCAGAGCTCACTTCTCCCACAATTCCCTGCACTGACAGATTTGAATACGACACAATGCCAAACTGAACCTGGGAATTCTGAGTGGGGAGTTTGTAGGGGTTCTCTTCTATTTTTTACCATCGAGAGTTGGAGGCCCCTGCAAGTGGGGGCCCCTTTGGTGGGTTAGCTCAACTCGTGAACATGCAATCTGAAGGGAGACCTAGGGCTCACACCCTCATAAGAGGGCAAGCCCACTGGCAGCAGTCTGCCAGTGGAGGTGGAATTTGGTTTGGTCTGCATGGACTGTTTTGCTGGGGTGATCCCTCACAAGAGCATCCTAGGACATGGCTATGGCAGGACAGATCCTGCAGTATCCTTTGCCCTCTTTCATCTACATATCCCCTTTTGGGAAGACATCATGTTCCCTTCCCTGAGTAACAAGGAAATAGTGCCCCCTCAGAGCCCCCCCCCCAGATTGTGCTTGTTCGGGACTATTTGGGTGCAGGGGTCCTGGGGGGGGGCGATGTCATTGCTGTCAGAATAAGTGCTGGCATGGCATGTCATTTAAAGGGATTTAGATGCCCTTTCTATGCCTAGGATGGGCAGACCGCTCCGAAAAGACAGGATTGCACTTGGCACCCTCCCTTTGAGATTGTGGCCAATTGCGGCTGCTTTACTGGCATGCTATTACTTTGCCCACTGTCTGGCCATGGAGCTTGCTGGGATAGGTCTTGGTGGTTAGGCCCAGGGAGAGGCTCCCATCTCCTGGAACTGGAGGTTGCCAGATCACAGTTAGACCAAGGTCTGATATATAATTTACTATTTAAAACTGAAATTGCGCGTTCTCCAACCTCTGGTTTTGTGTTAGGTCTTAACCCGATGAGAGAGAGAGAGAGAGAGAGAGAGAGAGAGAGAGGAGTCTCTGAACAGTTATGACAATTTAGCCTGGAATATTCTGGAAAATTAAACCAATATATTAGGGATGTGCAAAAAATTTCGGGCACAGATCGATCTGTGCCCGAAATGAGCAATTTCGGGTGATTCGGGGCCAAACCGAATCACCCTCGATGTCCCACAATATTTTTCGGGGCCGAGCCGAATCACCCGAATTTCAGGGCCAAAAAATTCGGGTGATTCAGCTCATGACCGATTTTGGGGGATTTTTTGAAGTTTTAGTGACTTTGGGGCAGTTTGGGGGCATAGAAGGAGATCTGGGCAAAAAGAGTGGGGTGGGGTGGTAGTGCCTAAAGGGTGCAGGCTACCACCCCAATTTCAGGGGGATAGGGCAAAGGGCTGATTTTTGGGAAATTTCTGAAGTTTTTGTGTCTTTGGGGCAGATTGGGGCAGAAAGTGGGGCCTGGGGCAGAAGAGTCGGGTGGGGTGGTAGTGCCTAATGGGTGGAGGCTACCACCCCAATTTCAGGGGGATTGGGCAAAGGGCTGATTTTTGGGGAATTTTTGAAGTTTTGGTGTCTTTGGGGCAGATTGGGGGCAGAAAGTGGATCTGCCCCAAATGAGTGGGGTGGGCTGGTAGATAGTGCCTAATGGGTGGAGGCTACCACCCGTCCCCAATTTCAGAGTGATTGGGCAGAGGGCTGGATTTTGGTGGATTTCTGAGGTTTTTCTTCATTAGGTTTAGTGTGCTAGATTGATTCATTCAATTCCTCATATTCATAGTAAATGAGAGTGTGAAAAAGTGAAAGTGGGGTCATGAGAGTTCTTTAATTGAAAAAAATCTCATTTGCTATCATTGAATGAGAATTCCCACCTCAGAAAATAAGGGAATAACATCCCTTCAGAAAAACCTCTGAGGTGTAAATTCTCATTCAATGATAGCAAATGAGATTTTTTTCAATGAAAGAACTCTCATGACCCCACTTTCACTTTTTCACATTCTCATTTACTATGAATATCAATCTAGCACACTGCACCTTATTAAGAAAAACCTCAGAAATTCACCAAAATCCAGCCCTCTGCCCAATCACTCTGAAATTGGGGACGGGTGGTAGCCTCCACCCATTAGACACTATCTACCAGCCCACCCCACTCTTTTGGGGCAGATCCACTTTCTGCCCCCAATCTGCCCCAAAGACACCAAAACTTCAAAAATTCCCAAAAAATCAGCCCTCTGCCCAATCCCCCTGAAATTGGGGTGGTAGCCTCCACCTATTAGGCACTACCACCCACCCCACCCTTTGGGGGCAGATACACTTTCTGCCCCCAAACTGCCCCAAAGACACAAAAACTTCAAAAATTCCCCCAAAATCAGCCCTTTGTCCAATCCCCATTAAATTGGGGTGGTAGCCTCCACCCATTAGGAACTACCACCCCACCCCACTCTTCTGCCCCAGGCCCCACTTTCTGCCCCAATCTGCCCCAAAGACACAAAAACTTCAGAAATTTCCCAAAAATCAGCCCTTTGCCCAATCCCCCGGAAATTGGGGTGGTAGCCTGCACCCATTAGGCACTACCACCCCACCCTACTCTTTTTGCCCAGATCCCATGCTATGCCCCTGAACTTCCCCAAAGTCACTAAAACTTCAAAAATTCCCCAAAAATCAGCCCTTTGCCCAATCCCCCTGAAATTGGGGTGGTAGCTTCCACCCATTGTGCACTACCACCCCACCCCAAAATTTTGCCCCTGGGCCCTTTCCCCCCAAATCGATTCGGATTCGGATTTGGATTAAATCAGAATCGGAACCGAATCAAGGGTGATTCGGGTGGCCCATATTCGGGCACAAAACAGAACAGGGGTGATTCGGTTTGGGTCCCGAACCGAATCACCAAAAATCCAAATTGCACACCCCTACAATATATGAGAGGAATGTAAAACTATCTGAATGTTTCAAATTGATTAATGTGCCAAAGTTTCATTTAAACAGTCTCATAAATTCAAGTTTTCTCTCTCTTATTTTCTTTATGAATATGGCAACTAAGAAGGTGGGGGGTACAATTTAACTCATATTTTGCTCCTTTTGCATCGGTTTCTAACTCTGTGCTTTTGACAATGCTGTAAAGTAACTAAAACAATATAAATGTATGCATTTAAATATGATTGAAAAGGCACATAGGTTGAATAGGGCCTCTTCGCACAGTTAACTTCTATGCAAATTATGTATTTATTACTGTTGGAAGAGACCTCCTTTTTGGCGCATGTCACCACTAATGTTCTCCCTGCTGCAACCAAGATCCCAGATCCAGAATCAGGGACTGTCAAGGGAAGCTGGCATTTTAAAATGAGGCTTGAGTAGAGGAAAGGGCCTAGCTCACTGCCCACCCCTTGCGTTCCCCTCCCGCTATTCTTTACTGACAAAGACAGGATTCTAGGATTTCTCTTGCTATGCTGATTTGCCCCAATACTTCCTATTAGTAAGAAGGTTTACATGAGGCTTACTCCAGAACTGGCACATGATCTGGTGAACTGTAGATACCAGAGCGCAGCAAAGGATCCATACTCATGAACAGATTTCTTGTGTCTGTGCAGAGCTGAAAGAAGGCACCTAAGCACAAAATCACTTCCCTTCTACTATCAAAGCACCCCTTGTGCCTGTCTTGCCTTGCACATCAACCCTCCCTGTCCCTTCTGAGTGTCTGCTACACCCATCATGGAATAAATACAACTGTTCCAATGAAAATGTATCTGCTGCTCATTCAGAAATTTTCCTGTTTGCCTATTCCCATCCACCTCTTCCTCCAGTTTTCCTCCTCGGGTTCCTCAGTCTTCCATCCCAGGTTATCAGTCTTCCCTGTCAATTTGTTTTTCCAATCTCCCCTTCCCGATCACTCTGTCCTTTTGTTGATTTTATCCTCACTTCAGAATTGCCAGTTCTAGGATTCTCCTTTTTCATAAGCCCAATTCAGACATTATGCTGTACAAGTGTACAGATGTCTGTACACTTGTACATGTGTTTGTGAGAATGACTGTACCTGTATTCATTTTAAGAGTGAACCTGCATATAGGCCCTTCAAATGTATGGTACAGACAGGAAATGTACATCTTTACTTGCATTCAAGATAACATGTGAATAGCTACCTGTGTTCAGATCTGTACTTGTGGACACTGTATACCCATGTGAGTGTTGAACATAATGTGTGATGGGCCTATAGTCTCTATTGTATTCAGCTATTTTAGCTATTATTAACATTTGACATTAGGTCACCTCTCCAGGAGAAGTGTCCCCTAGAACTCAATGGTTATTCCATGCATTTTAATGGTTCTGATTGAATGCTCTGTTTTATTTTGCTTATTACCCTCAGGAGATATCTATTTTGCAATTTCCTAATCAAGGTGTATATTTAAATTCTCTTTTACTTATTATTATGGTCATCCATGCATCTTTTCTGTGAGTGCAACTCTGCTGATGTGTCATATCAAATCATTTGCTTTGCAGTTATACAGAGGATACGTTGTACAGTATCTGGGAAAATGTACCTATTGCTATTATAATGGTGACATGGAACATAATTACACAAAAATGCCATTTGGAATCTAGTTGTCTACTCTTCCTTCTCTTTCCCCTCCACATGCTTTCTTTTTCTGCATTCTGTCTACCAGATTGGCTTTCTCTTTTCTATCTTTCTGTGCTACTATCTGTGCTCTTGATCCAGTTCCCTCCCCCCTCCCCCGCCGGCTTTAAAAAAAAAATCTGTCACTTCCTTCTTTATTTTATATTATAACTATTATCTTTCTTTTGGTTATTTTTCTTCTTCCTTTTAAGTCTTCCCTTCTTACACCTATCCTTTTGATCCTTTGTCATCAAACTATTGTGCTATCTCTTTTCCTTTTCTTTCCAAAATTTTTAAGTACATTATTCTGTCCCAATATTTTATCTCTATGAATTCGTCTCTTGATTATTTTAAATCTGGTTTACATTTTCTTGAGAAACAACCTTGCGGGAGGTTTCTGTTCATTTGGAATTTTATTTTTTTTATTATACTTTTTGCTTTTTCCTGTGAAGAGGAGCTGTATCTCAAAATGTGTTAGGATTGCTAGACTACAATTTTACAAAATTATTTCCTGCAACCAAAGAGCAAAATTAGAGTGTCTGCATTCTTTGGTATTACTTGTGGATCTCCCTTACACTCAACCACACATGTCATTTCTTTACTTGGTTGACAGGTACTATTTTGTCATAATCCCAGTCATATCTCCCTCACTGCTCCTTTAAGATTTGTTTCAATAATTCAATTGCTTCATCCTCATGCTTTTTCTATTTTTGTAGGAATTCCTTAGCGATTGGTTTTAGGCACTCTTCTCTGTAGTCTTTATATTTTTCCTCTTTATCCCAATATTTGTTCAATTGGTCTTCAATACCACCTATATATCAATGGTCATCAATTCTACAATTCTTTACTAGAGCTTTCCCCTTCCTCTGCTGCTTTCTCTCTCCACCATGGAATGACTCTGCATTATCTCAAACTTGTATGAAAACTTTAGCTTTAGGTTTCTACTCCTGCTTTTCAGCCCTTATGTTGTATTCTGAATGAATGATGGTTAATCGTTTTCCTCAGGTTTGGAATCTTTGTATTCTTTCTTATTCTCATTAAAGCCAAGCTTCATTGTTTTCAATTGATTAATATATCTAGGATCCTCTAGGCTTGTGCACTGCAGGAAATGTTGGATTCTGACTCAGCTGTGGTCATGTCAGCCCCTACCAACAATTGAGTCAGGTTAAGTTAGGTCAGAGATCCAACAGCTTTGTCAGGCTCTCCCCCATCCCTCCTCCTCTTGTGGCTGGGTGGGAGCAGGGCAGAGAATGCATTACTCCATTCAGAGTACAGATCAAGCATGTACATGCAGGGTGCTGCCTTATGTGGTTAGGCATTTAAGAGGGTTTTTTTTTTATTTTCGTTAACTTTTTACTTCTAGGTTCTGTCTATGGGTGCTTCTGGAATTAGTAGTTTTTTCTGGTGTTGCAGTCATCAGAACTGCACTGGCACCACTCACCTGCAGCACTCACAGGACCTAGAAGGAACATTAAATAAAACAGGGGGAAATCCCTCTTTAAATCTCAAGCTGCAGAAGATAGCTCCCTGCATGTACAGGCTTAGCCTTTGCTTCAAAGGGAGCAATGCAGACTGTTTCCTGCTCCACCCAGTTACAGGCAGAGGAGGAGGAGGGTGAAATGTTTCGACATTGAAACATTTTGACTCAAAATGGGCTGTTTTGAGTGTTTCGGAGCTTGAAACAAAACTTCGCTTAAATAAAGGGCGTGTTTCAAGCTTGGAACAACCTGTTTGAAGTCAAAACGTTTTGGTGTTTCAAGCACCACTTGGAGGCCTGTTTCCCCCTTGTTTATTGGTATTCTGGTACTGGCTTCTGATTGGCTTCTGATCTCCTTGCTTCTTGGTTGGTTTGTCATGGGCAATTGTGCCCCTGTTGGCTGGGGGAGGGAGGAGGAGGGGAGAGCCAAAAGGAGGGAGTTTCAAAATGTATTTAAAGGGACAGGGAGGCAGTGAGAGCCTTTATAATTCTTCTCATGGTAAGGATTTAGAAGCTTTGTTTCTTGTCAGACCTTTGGTCCCTAGCTCAGTATTGTCTACAGTACACAGAGTCAGACATCTCTGAAGTTACAGGCAGGAGTCTCTCCCTCAGTCCTATATCTGGAGATGCTAGGAAGGGAACCTGGGACCTTCTGTATGGATACAAGCATGCAGATGCTCTTCCTAGAGGGACCCCCCCCCTTCTCGTTATATTTCTTGGTGATTGCTGTCATGAACTCCATGTCTGGTCTTGAGACTAACTGGTGCTTCTGCTCTGGAATCTGCATTGCAAGGTGTTGAACTCAGTCAAAATATAGCTGGAGTTGCTCTAGTTGAGCTTATGGCAATGCTTGCTGCTAAGGGTGCTAGGAAGTAACATAAGAAGTCATAACTGTGTGTGAGAGAGCAACTTGTGCTGTGCAGTGCAGCACAGTGCAGGCACTGTGTCTGGCAGTGGATTCTGGGACAGTGATTCTTTCTTTCTTGCTTGCTTTCTCTATTACTGGACTGTGTTTGAAATGTGTGGTCTGTGTTGGGAGGGACAGATTCCTTTTGACTGTGTGGTTCTGCAATGTTTTTCAAGGCAGAGCTGCAAAATGCATTGCAAATTGCAATACAAAACCCATGTGTGCACTTTTTGAGTGCAGCTTGTTCCAGCCATAGGGAACAATCTGGAAACTTAAAACACTCCATTGTTCTCCATTGGTAGCTCCTAGAGATACCAAAGTGGGTTGTGTGGAAGGGCAGGATGGGTGCTAGCTACCACCCAATCCACAAAAGAAATGGGCGGGTCATTTTTATTTTTATTTAATCTTTCCACAAAACCCCATAGGATCCTACCACCCTACCAATCATACCCTACCACCCAACCCACTTTGGTGTCCGTTGCTACCCAAGGGGAACAATGGGGTGTTTTGAGTTTCCCATTGTTTCCTATGGCCAAAACACTCTGTTTCAGGTTTTGTTCCATCATGACATCTGGTTCAACCACTGTTACAACAAAACATTTCATCCATCTGCATTTTGTTTCAAGCTTGAAATGAAAACACAAAATCTGTTTCATACACATCCCTACAACACAATTGGCATATATCTGATGAAGGTTGCCACAGCAAGAGGAATCCTCTTAACACTTCAAGCTGTCAGGAGGTTCCCTGATGTCATGTTCTGCCAATTCTCAATGAAGGGTAAATTTGGTCCAACAGTCTATCCCACCGCCCTAGAATCCAGTCTTCCTTTCTTCAGACACTACCAAAATTGTATTTTACTCTCCTGTTTCCCATCGTGATTGTTGTAATCTTCCAGGTAGTATTTTGGTTTACTCTTAAATGTCTTCATTCTGTCCCCAATTGTTGCTCATTTGATATTCTTAGCTCGTTGTTTCAACCATTTTACATTTTGTACCATTCTCTTCACTAGTTTCACTTCTCATATTTACTTCAGGCTTCTAGTAGTTAGTTTCAAATGTCCACAGTTTTGCTCCTTTATGTTTATTTTTTACTACTACTACTACTGCTACTTATATGCTGCTTTTCAACAAAAGTTTCCAAAGTGGATTACATGGAGAATGAATGGGTAGATAGATGGATAAATAAATAAATAAATAAATGGATCTCTCTCTCTTTATAATCTTCCCTAGACTCTTTGCTCTAGGGAAACCAAAGCAATATTTTTATATTGCTATAATATAATATAACTGCCCTGAGCCATTTTTGGAAGGGCAGTATAGAAATAAAAAACATATATATAATAAATAATATAAAAATTATTACCAATTTCTGTACCAATATTTTTATCCAGCCCAAGAATTTCCTTACTGTTTCTTGCCACATCTTTTCTCATGCAGTCTTCTTTCATTTACATACTCTTTCCACTAACTTACAGCTCTTGCCCTCAGCTTTTACATTCAGACACATCCCTACATGCTGCCTTATCCACCCTCCCTCCCTCCCCTTTCTCTTCCCTTTCTTTCCCTTCCCTCTATGGCTTGTCTTAGATTATAAGCCTGTGAACAGGACTGTTTTGTTTCCAACATTGCAGTAGAGTGGTTGACATTCAAATGAAGTGCATGTGTAAGGAAGGACTCTGGGGATGTGACTGGGGCCCACGCATGCAGAGTTCCCTCAGTCCCTCTATGCTGTGCTCTTGCACAAGCAGGTGAAACTTCCTAGCTCCACCTGTGCTCTGGAAGAGAGAAAACATGTCACTGATAGCGCACATGTTGAAGGACTTGAGGAATTGCATGCAGCGAACAGTCACATCCTGACAGTCCCTGCTAATGCACGTGCTTCATTACTTTGGATATTCAAAAATGTTAAACAATAACCAGTTTTCAGAAATTTTAAGTGCTTTATAAAAATTAAATAACTAGTAGGAATTTTGAGCACCAACAACCACTAATTCACTAGTACTTTGTTGTTATTATGCAAGCTGTAGGCTTTCTCACCCTGTATAACAAAAAAAGTTACAAAGGCACTGAGGCTACCCGTACCCACAAACATGCAGTGCCTTGCCCTTATATTAATATTTAAAATGTTTTTTAAAAGTTTTTTGGTTTGAGGGTTTTTTCACCCCATAAAATGTCCTATTTAAAAATAAAACAGAAAACAATAATTAAGCTATTACCCACACATAAACCTGCCCCATCACTTTATCAATAACTTAATTACTGAAATATAATTCTTTGTGGACTCAGTGCTCTCCACTCTTGTGTGTGAGTGCACATTTATATTACAAATAGATAAATGAGGTGCCAATATACCTCTTCATTGTCATGAGGCATTGAACTAATTGAATACAGAATAAAGATCACACAACTTTCTGTGTGTCACCGAAGGAAATTTTACTGGTGTGAAGAACAAAGCGACTGAACTAATTTGCCAGCACATCACTCATATATTATTCTCCCACAAAGATAGCATAAGACATCTTTTTAATATTTCTAAATAATAATACATAACACCCCCTTAATATTTTCTTTTAAAGGTAACAGAATGTAGAAAAAGATATCAAGGTAGTTCACCCAACCTGTGAGCGGGGTGGATAGGTCACACCTATCTTCCCCCACAGACGATCCTCGTTGTCTTCTTGGCAGTACTGTTCACAAGCCCACATGAGCAGTGCTGCTGAGGAAAGTACAGCAATCTGGAGGCTTGGGAAATGCAGCCTGGCCTCCAGAAATCCCACAATGCACCATGTGAGGAGTGCCGTATATTGGGGGATTTCCCAGCAACCTGGCTGCTCTAGGTGTCCAGCTCTTTGACTGCTAGCAGAAACATCAGCAGGTACTGGGGTAGAAGGGCATACTTGCACCCTTCTACCTCGGTAATAGCCCAAGTTAAAAAAAAAACGGGGGCCACCCAGTGGGACAGTGCCAGGATTGAGTCCAATCCCAGCACTCCACACAAGCAGCCCTACCCAGGAAAGTACAGCTATGCAAGCCCGGATAGGGCTGCTTGTGTGAACAGCCTCATTGTCTCAGAGCTGGAAGGGATTTTGAAGATCCTCTAGTCTAACTCCCTGCTCAGGAATCCCTGCTGACATGGCAAAGAGGCACCTTTAACCGGCCCTATCCATACCCAGTACGGTACCTCCAGTGACTGTTGCTGGTGTCTATCTTAAGTTTCTTTTTAGATTGTTAGCCCTTTGGGGACAGGGCTATTAAGGACATCTTATTTAATTTATTTATTTATTTATTTATTTATTATTTCTCCAGGTAAACCTCTTTGGAAACTTTTGTTGAAAAGCATTATATAAATATTTGTTGTTGTTGTTGTTGTTGTTGTAGTAAAAGCATATGTGTCAGGTGTCTTTCCAGGCTGTATTAGAAAACTTCTAGTGAAAGAAAGCTCACCATTGCATGAGAGAGACTGTTTCACTGTTGAACAGCTCTTACAGTTTGGGCAATTCACCTAATATCTAGCCTAAATCTGCTTCTTTGTAATTTCAGCCCATGAGTTCTAGTCCTGCCCTCAGGAGCAACAAAGAACAAGTCCACTAATTCTTCTGTGTGATAATCCTACAGATACTGAAAAAGGTTATCATATCTCTCCTTAGTCTTCTGTTCTCTAGGCCAGGGGCATAACTATAATAGGGCAAGGGGAGACAGTTGTCTGGGGGCCCACTGCCTTGTCCCCCCCCCGAGGCAAGCCACATGACTGATTTCCCCAGCCGCACACCCGCCTGGGCTTCCTTCAATTGTATTCATCCTCCAAAATTGATGTGAGTGTTAAGACCTGGAGCTACCAGAACAGCATGTCTTTCTCTAGTACTCTAGTTGTGTGTCCTCATCTGTACCCAGTCTAGTTTATCAATAACCCGCTAAAATGCTGTGCCCAGAACTGAACATGGCTCAAATCCAGTCTACAGCAGTGGGCACACAACAAGAACTGTGTGGCTACTTCAGAAGAGCAATGGTAAAATTCGACCCCATCATTGCTCCTTCTCCCAGAAGTGCTCTATGACATATGGAAGTATATCCCTGAGGTCTGTGTGACCCTCAGGGACATATTTGCATCAGTTACAGGGTGATTTGAGAGGAGGTAGAAACCCTGAAATTCATCCTCCCTAAATGGGCACTGGGCACAGCCTTAATGGGGAAGGCTGCCAAAGTAGACACACAGCTCTCTATTCTACACCCGCTTCAGTAGTCCAAATCTTAGCTGGTATTCCAAGTGAAGAAGAATGGAACTATTCTCAGAATCTAGACACTATGCCTCTGTTAACGCAGTCAAGATTGCATTAACTTTCTTAGCACTGCTGACCTTCTGTTCAACTTGTGGCCCATTAAAACACCAAGATCCTTTCCACATGTACTGCTATTACATGTGGAAGTTAGGTCTCCCCCCATCCTATTTGATGGTTCTCACATAAATACAAGACTTTACTGTCTTGTCTCTCTTGAAATTAGTCTTGTTGGTTTTGGCCCAATTTTTGAGCATGTCAAGACAATTTTGAATCTTGATTTTGTTTTCTAAGGTGTTAGCGATCCTATGATTCTTGGTATCCTAAACAAATTATTTGAGTATTTGTTTCATATCCAAACCATGTTTTCCAGAAGTGCAATCAGTGGCATTGCTATCCTTTGTGTCTATCCTGTCAGTCTCATGATCACATGGGAATGGGTTATTACAGGTCTGTAACTAGTTCAGCACTTGTAGGAACATCACACAATGGATAACATGCAGTTGTAGGATGTGCTTTATATGATGATATAAAAAGGCCCTTAACACAAACATATGCATACCACAAACATATTTTAAAAGAAATGTGTTTTTTCTTTTCTTTTACCTAGCATCTGTCCATACTATTCGTTTTTCAAAGTGATCAACAGTAAGACCATTAGGCCATGCTCCACTGTCCATGTCTTTATATATGATATTTCTTCCTGCTCCACTCATGGAAGCAGACTCAATACGAGGAAAATTAGCATCCCAATCTGTCCAAAACAGAATTCTGAATGATTCAAAGAGAAACAAAATTAAAATTATATTAGAATGGGAAGCAAACATCCCCCCAAAAATAATATTTTTAAAAGTAATAGCATTACATTATCAACTTTTGAAAAGGTATTACACATAGAAGATATTCTTGCCATTGCCAAAACAGTTATAACACTAATTCATTTCTTCAGTTTTATAATCTTCTGGAACAGAAGCATACTGAGGTTGAACAAATATCTCCTTATGTTTGAAAGCCAACTTAATAACACATCTTTCTGATATACATTTTGGTGTGCTGTTTTGTCATGTAATTTTACTAACATTGTCCCTAAGCCGACACAGAAAAGGTGGGTTTTAAGAAGATGGTGCAGCAGGGAAGTAACTTGCCTAGGGAGCAAGAGGTTGCTGGTTCAAATCCTTGCTGTTATGTTTCCCAGACTATGGGAAACACCTCTATAGGGCAGCAGCAATATAGGGAAATGCTGAAAGGCATCATCTCATGCTGTGCAGGAGATGGCAATGGTAAACCCCTATTGTATTCTACCAAAGAAAACCACATGGCTCTGTGGTCTCCAGGAGTTGACACCGACTTGACAGCACAACTTTACTTTATTAAGAATGTATAATAGGAGGAACAGCACTGGTGTTCTGGGAGGTATTTAGGGAAGTATTTACAGGTGTATGGGACCGTCAAGAGAGAAAGGGAGACATATTTGAAGGAGCAGAAGACCTTCAAGTGTTTGAGGGTAAATAGATCTAAAGGAATGACGGTCATGGTAGCAGTGTTACAGAATCTAAGATTTGAGGAAGTAGGGAATGGCAAGACCATATAAGGCTTTAAAAATGCTTGTGCTAGATTTGGGACCAGACAGGAAGCTTGTAAAGAGATTTAGGGAGGGGGGTTATGTGTTATGTTATGCAATCAGAGATGAGTTATTTTAATAACAAAGTGCTAAATGGAGATATGGGAACCAAGATGAGTCATGGATGACCAGCAAGGAGGGATGACCTTGCTGTAGTCAAGATTAGAGATGACTAAATGACCTTGAATTTTTGTCAAGGCAACAGAAAAGAAGGGCTATATTCTTGCAGTATTGTAAAGTTACATAATTACCCATATCTAGGATCCAAAGCAATAGCCCTAGGGTGCTCCATGGCACCTGCTATTAATGTTGTTCTCAGGGTGCCATCTAATTTAGCTACTTCAATTTGGTCCAAATTGCTGTCTATCCAATATATATTTCCAGCAATCCAGTCAACCGTAAGACCTTCAGGGGTAGCTAAACCATGTTGGACCACCACTTCAATGGAACTTACCCCTGTGAAAATATTAGAAGAATTATTAAAACTGAATTGCATAAATATATTAACTAAAAAAGAGTAGAGACTACAACACAATAACTACTGACTCATTAAAGTATTACCTGTTGCAGAACTCTTCTACAGTACACTTTCATTTTATAAAATAATTAAGATACTAAAATAAAGTATCACACAACTTTTAAACTAAAAGCTATGCCACAAATATCATACCTACAACTTTCAATTTAAAAAAAAATTATGAAAGGAATAATTATGTCTAAAATGCAAATGATCTTTGAAATAATTTTAACATCAATGTAAACCTGATGTAGAACTGTGGAACAGAAATCATCATTAGAACCATCATCTATTATACACTAAATTGCTACACTAGGCTTCATAGAACATTAAAACAGTGACTGACATCCAGATTAATGAAGCACTTGTGCGATGAATGAAATTGCAGTAGTGCAAGAAGACCGTGTAGCTGTGCAAAGTCACTGGGATGTTTGAAACTGTGCTCTTACACTATTGCACAAAGGTTCCCTGCAAACATGTTTGTATTAGTGCAGGGCTACTCAACTTCAGCTCTCCAGCTGTTTTTGGACTACAAATCCCATAATCTCCAGGTACAGTAGCCAATAGCCAGGGATTATGGGAGTTGTAGGCCAAGATCTGCAGGAGGACCAAATATGAGTAGTGTGTACCAGTGCAGCACTAGTCTGGAGCAGTGTTCCCTCTAATTTTTTGAATCAGTGAGTAGACTGGGTTTTCTTGGGGGGGGGCAGCATCAAGGCAGTGTGCACACATATGCATTGTTATGTGCCACTATAGATATAACACACACATACACACAGTCCCTCTAGTACACTCCTTCCCTTCCCACCCCACACTCTCACTACAGTCACACACACAATGCCTCTAGGTACACTCCTTACCTTCCCACCCCACACACCTACCTCTACACACACATACCACTAGTACCTTTAGTACATCCCTTCCCTTCCCACCACACACATCTCCCTCTACACACACACATACACACACTGTCCTTCTAGTACACTCCTTCCCTTCCCACCCACCCTTTGGTAGGAATGTGCAAACAAGTTCAAACCCAAACTGGTTTGAATTCAAACCAGTTCAGTTCAAAGGTTCAAATTTCAACCAATCAGGACATTGTATTGTCAATGCTGGTTTGCATTCAAACTGATTGAGCCAGGTTCAGTTCAAACCTGTTCAAGGTGGTCCAAAGGTTCTAGACTCCATTTTAGATGTTGTCCTCCATTTTGTGTGACTTGTGCTGCTTGATTTCATTGGCTGAGCTCTTGCTTCCCTGATTGGCCAGATGAGTCTGGCTCTCTGGTAGGCTCGGCACTGTGCCAGTCCTTGAGAACTGGCACCCAATTGGCCAGGGGGCAGGGCAAAGATGGGGGTCCCAAAGGAGGGAGTTTCAAATTCTATTTAAAGCCAAGCCTCTAGCCTAGCAAAATCATTCTGGCTGCAGTATTCCTTGCCTTGTTTCTCAGCTGCTGGTGATGGTGAAAGTCTGCCTGGTGGACTTAATGCTGTGTATTTTTGTTTCCAATCCCTTCTGCCTGTTTTTCTGCTTTCCCCGCTCCCATCCCCCACCACTTTAAACCTCCCCACCCCTGGAGTGACTGACTGACTTTGTTCTCTGCTGCTGGTCTTTTCCCCCCTGAGTGAGTGAGTGAGTCTCTCTCTCTCTCTCTCTTCCTCCCCTCTCCTGTCCTGGGCCAGGGGGCCCAGCCCATTTGCCTGAGGCATCTCTCTGGCCCATTTCCCTAGCCCCCACTCCCCCCTACCTTTTCTGCTTCTGTGGTCACTGCTGCTTTTAAATCTGTTGGCTGAGTTGAGCTAGAGAATCCTCAGCTCAGCAGCCACTGCCAGTTGTTTTTATTTTAGTCTGGTTTTGGGGGGATGGTGGGTTTCCTCGTTTTCTCTTGAACAGGTGCTTTTCTTTGTGAACACATTTTTGCTGTGCTTAGCACACTGTCTGTTCCAGAGCCCAGCAGCACCTACCCCCCCGTCCTTCCTCCTCACCCCTTCCTCATCCCCACAGCCATTTTTTTTACACCAGGCTTTTTATTCATTTAATCTGTTTGCCTTAATTTATTTGTTTTGGGTGGGTGATCAGCTGGAAAGCTTTTCATTCTGCCCTCCCTGCCCACAGCTGTGCATGCCCACCTACTCTGTGCCAGCCCAACAGTGATCTGGAACCCATTCCTTCTTTTTTCTCCTGACCAGCGTGTGGGGCAGAAAATCTTCAGGACAATGCGGAGGTGAGTCCTTACTTTTTGTTGCCCCCTTTGTCTCCTTTAGTTTTTCTTAAACAGGGCCTCATTTCTTGTTTGAGTGTGGGCAGGTATTTTTTCTGTTTTTTCTTCACAGGCTGTCTCTTGTTTTTACAGGTTGTTTCTTGTTTTTACAGGCTCCCTTTTAGTTGCCCGTGTTGTGTTGTGTTATTGGTGTAGTGGGTGGGTTTTCTTTAAATAGGTTTTTTTAAAAAATTACAAATAGGGTTTTTTAAAATGTCCCCCTACAGTTTTTACATATTTGCAAAAAAAAAAAAAAGCCCCATTCTCTGGGAATGTCTGAACACTATGTGAGCAGAGTTCACAGCAGGGTGGAAGGCAGAGGTGGGAGGGGTCCCCAAACGGGTGCGGGGAAGCCAGGGGGCAGAGAAGATGCCGGCATAGGTTCCCACAGGTCCCCATCAGCAAATTGTTTGGCCCAGGTGAGGTGGTGGTGTGAAGGCTCTCCTATCCGGAGGAGCCTGCCACTGCTGAGCCAGGTCCTGGAGCAGTGGCGGGTCTGTCAGGTGGTGTACTACAAGGGCTGATGCCTGGTGTGGAGCCTGGTGGTGCGGGGGGGCTCTCCTACCCGGGAAGCTTCTTCCATGGTGGAGGTGGAGGGTGGGGCTTGACTGCTGGCAGTGCAGACAGATTTTCCCTCCCTCTTGCCACCACTCCAACGCTCCTCCCAACACTCAGTAGGGACCCCCCCTATGATGCCCAGATCATCGCGGAGTCCAGTTCTGCGTCCTCCCAATCTGGCTGTGAGGGGGAAGGGTCTGCTGCTGAGGTAGAGAGGTGACCGCTCCTCCAGTGAATCTGGGCCCTTCTTCTTCTTCCATGCAGGGTAGAAGGAGGTGGTTGACAGCAGTGGCTGAGCACCAGCAGGCCCGCTAGGTCAACTGTCGCCCCAAAGGTCCAAGACAGCATCCAGGATGTCGGAGGCCACCCAAAGCAGCTATGTTTGGCGGCATTTTGAGATCCCTCAAGATGCCCCAACCACTGCTCACTGCATCCACTGAAGGGCACATGTCAGTCACGGCAAGGATGCTAAGCACCTGGGGACGACCTCCATGTGGCAACACATGCGACGGTGTCACCCAGATCTCCTTGACTACACTGGCAACGCTAGTGCGCCTAGTGTGCCTGTGACTAGCGCTGACAAAGGCTGTGCAAAGGCTTCCACGAAGCAGGGCATGCTGCCAGTCAAACGGTGGATGCAGTTGTCAGGCAAGAAGTGCCCCATTCACATGGACCCATGTCTCCTCACCCTCCCTTAGGTGAGATGGCCAATGATGACCAGCCGTTTCAGGTGGTCAAGAACGCCGGATTCCACCAGCTACTCCAGGTTCTAGCAAGCGAATACACCATCCCCTCAAGGACCACGTTCAGCCAGAACGTGGTCCCCTCCCTGTACACAAGATGCAGGGAGCTCGTGTCAGCCATGCTACATGCAGCACCAGCTGGCAGCAGCGTGCATTTCACCACTGATCTGTGGAACAGTGTGAGTGGGATGCATGCTGCTTTCTTGACCCTGACTGCCCACTGGTGAGGTCCAGAGAGATGGGGGACCTATGGTGCTGCCTCTGGCTCCAGCATGTCCCACACCGTATTTCGGCACAGTTGGGCCATCTTGCACATGGGACCCTTGATGTCAAGCACACCAAGGAGGAGGTGGCAGCTGTACTCAGCTGCCAAATTGAGGAGGGGATAGGCAGGTTGCCACACCTCAGGAGCGGGTTCATTGTGACAGACAATGGTTCCAATGTCACTGCAGTGATAGAGTCAGTGTTGGAGTGTGTGAACATCCACTGCACTTGGCTGTCAGGGACGCCCTTGGCCTCAAGGAGGTGAAGTTTTCCAGGGAACAGGGCTGCCCCATGGTAGGTACTGTTGCTGCCATGGCTGTGCTTGTGGAGAAGTCCCGCAAGATTGCAGCCCACTTCCACCGAAGAAGTCCAGGCAGCTGATTCACTGTCCATGGGATTCCGCAACATCTCACCCCTATGGATGTAGTGGAACTCTACCTCCCTCTTGTTCCAACACCTTTTGGAGCAGGAGGTGGCCCTCAACAATCTGGCAAGGAATAAGGACTTGGGCATGTGCAACCTATCCAACACAGAGTGGAAGCTCATGTCCAAGATGTCAGCACTCAAGCCCTTCCTGTTTGCCACAAAGAACTTGTGTGGCTACACTACTCCTCTGAGTCAGGCCCTGCCCACAGCTCTCCTCCTGGAGAAGCTGATGAGTGCATGCTCTGGCTGGAAGGCTAAGGACTGGGTTTGTTGACAGGTTGGTCAGTGAGTTAGGTGACAGGGAGGAGTACGTCCTGGCTTGTCTCTGTGACCCGACCATCAAGGGCAATGTCATTTGCATGGAAGACTTGCCAAGGTGGAGGGACCCCGGTCAATAGCATTAGGGAAGAGGAGGTCCTTAGGACCGGCAGAGATCAGGAGGGTGGTGATGGTGCGCCCCCGAGTGTGCGCGGCCCACACCCAGGAGCAGCAGTGTGGGCAGCCCTTCAGCTCCCATCCCTTCTTCTCCCCAGTCCGGAGGCATGGCATTCCAGGCAGTGGCACCAACACAATAGGCAGTTCCTCCCGCTAAATCAGCCCAGCGGTTTAAGTAGGTGTACTTTGGCACCTTGCCCAGTTTGCAGGAAGCTTGGCTTACCAGGCCCATGAGTGCTGCACAATGCGTTGCCCAGTACTTGGAGGAGCCTATGGAGGAAGACCCAGAGATGGACCGCGTGCAGTTCTGGGAAACTCACTTCTAAGTCTGGCTGGACCTGGTGGTAGTTGCTGTATGCCTCCTCACCTGCCTGCCCATCAGTGTCCAGAGTGAGCGCGTGTTTTCATGTGCTGACAAGGTGGTAACACCCTCTCAGTCCCAGTTGGACCCTGGCTTGGTCGAGCATTGGTCTTCCTCAAGGTCGACTTCCCCCTACTGGGCTACCCCGAGCTGGACATTGAGTTGGGTGAGTGATTGGCCCATGGTTGACCCATGGTGCCAGTTACCTGCCCAGCGACAGCTTCCACTAATCCCTATCCTCCCCGCTTCCTTCTTCAGCCATGCCATGTCGCAGCATGCCCACTAGTGCTGTGACATGATAACTGGACACACACACACCCCACTGGCATAACCCGATCCTGAACTAGCCCCTGGTTCCACCTGACCACAGCATTCGGGAGACCATGGGCACGCACACAGACACTAGATGGTTGTGCCAGTGTGGCACTGTGTTGATTTGTAAATATGTAGATTTGTAAGCATGTAAATTTTTGAATGTGTAAATAAGTGACTTGGTGGGGAGGCAGCGGCAGGCCAGGGACTATAAAAATGTGGATCTGTAAAAATGTATATTTGTAAAAATGTAGATTTGTAAGTATGTACATTTTTGAATGTGTTGTGTCCTACATAAATGACTTGCAGGGGGAGGGCAGCTGGACTGCCAAAATGTATATTTGTAAATATTTCAGATTGTGTAAATATGTGCTTGTATAGATGGAAGTGTTGTATGCGTGTGTGCGTGGAGGTTTCTGTTGTGTGGGGGTGGATGTGTCATTAGTACTAGAGGTTCTTTCTTACTTTCCTTTGTGTAGATAGTGTTTTTGGTTTGGTTTGTGTAGATAGTTGGTGGTGTGTAAATAATACTGTATAGCTGTTGTATAGATGGATTTGAATATTGTCGGGATTTCCTACCCTCCTCCATGAGACAGGGTTGTTTACCCAGTCAAATGCCAGTGTGCCAAGAGAAGCAGGGGGCTCCAGACACCAGGACAACCCCAGTAATTACCTTTCAGAAGTCAAGATGTACATTTTTGAATGTGTTTAGAGGTGTGCAACAGCTGCTGGGGGATAGACGGGTGCAGCCCAAGAGGCAGCCGGATGTTGGAGAAGGAATAGTGAAGATATCAGCTCCACAGCTGCAGATGTGTGTAGAAATGCTAGTGAAGTGGGTGGAGTTGGAAAGCAAGTCCCATTTGGAGGCCAGGGATTGGGTGGCCAATCCACTTGCCTGGCCAGGGAAGAAGGAGCAAGCTGGAAGTGGGGAGGAGTGTCCTAAATGTAGGGCTTTATTTAAGGCGGGGGCTGCCAAAGATGAGATGATCAACAGGGATGGGGTTTGTTGGTCTGGTGGATTCCCGGAGAGGAGCACAGACCTTTGCTCCCACTGATAGGGGAAGGAGTGGAGTGACTATACTTCCCTCCTCCCCCAACTCTGAGGCAATGCCCGTGCCTATAATTTAGTGCAAGAGGGTGGGTAGGTTAATTAAAGAGTTCCTCCTCCCTAAACATAGACATATACATACTTGTGTATATATGTATGTAAGTGTGTTTATTCATTTCCCCTCTCCAGTTTAGTTCTGCTGACATGCACGTACACACACCAGACACGCATGCACTGGCCATGATGAGTAAGCCATCTCCTGCCACACCACGTCATTTGTGGCCTCCACCACTGACCTGTCTCTGAGATGGACTTTCCTGTCCCTTTCATTTTTATTTGACCCATTTTTCTTTCCCCTCTTCAGTCTAGCACACACACATACTCCGGACAAGCATGCACTGGCCATGAGTAAGTGGTCTCCTGCCACACCACAATGTGTGTGGCTTCCACTGACCCGCTTCTGAGCTGGACTTTCCTATCCCTTTAATTTTTTTTAGAGCACCCCTCTCTTTCCCCTCTTCAGAGTTTAGCTAGCAGCAGACACATGGACACACCAAGCAAACATGCATGCACGATGATTATGACTAGGTGGTTTGGTGCCACCACATGCCTGGGGCCCTGTGTGGCCTCCAGCAAAATATGGCCGACTTGCCACTCTGAGGTGCTTTTCCCTACAGGCAAAACGTATGCATTGCACACAAAGAGAAGAGCAGAAGCACAAGGTGTGTGCATTACTTTAAGTTCTCCTTTAAGTTCTCCTTCAGTGTGGTGGTATGTTTTTGCCTTGCCCCTCTTTATTTGCAGTTTGCGTGCCGGGTTGTTTTTACTGTCTTGCATGGTCTTGTTGCTAGGTCTAGCTTGTTTGTGGCTGTTGTAGTAGGCTGTGGTGTTTGGTTTGGTTCCCTTGGTTTTGCAGTTGTGCAGGCACAGCAGCAGTTTTGTCTCTGTGGTCCTCTTTTGGTTTTTTAACTTGTCTTTTTAGTTGTGTCACTGCATGTTGGTGTTGCGGCCTGCTAGGGGCACAAAACCAGGGTGGGTGGTAGGTACCCATGGGTGCCAAATGCCACCCAAACCCCAAAGCAATTGGGCACTCCTGTGGTTTTAGGTGGGTTTTTTTGAATTTCTCCAAAAAAATGAGACTCACCAAAGTTTGGGCAGCCAAATACAAAAAGGCAACAAAATATAAAAGTGCCGGTTATACAAAAATACAAAGTGCAAAATCCAGCCGCTCGCTGCCCAAATGGGTGGCACAGCTTGTTTGCCCCAGCCCCTTTGCAAGGAGCATGAGGCTGAGGCTCTGCCTGATTGGCTTCTTTGGACATGGAGGTGGGGCTTATTCATTTGTTTGTTTATTTATTATTTAACATATTTTTATACCGCCCAAAGCTTATGTCTCTGGGCAGTTCACAACAAAATAAAAACAGAAAGTAAAACATTAGTTAAAACAAAAACAAAAAGTTAAAAACATTACATTTTAATTTTTTTTAAAAAAATATTTTAAAACAGCATTAAAACCATTTAAGGGGAAAGGGCTTTGGGGACAAGGGCCGCAGCAGTGTTTTCCCCACCAGTCCGTCTCTCACAGGCACCCTCCCTCTTGGGATATAGACTGGGCTTGCTGGTTGCCATATGGGGCTGGACAGGAATTTTTTGGGCGTGCACTTGATCGGCCAGGGGTGGGCTCCCTTTTTCTCCTGCCTAGGTTGATATCCTTTTAGTTAGATAGTTATATTTCCTTCCTTCCTAATTTTGGCAAGTGCAGTGCAGTAGGAATCCACAACTAAGCCTTGGTGAGCAGCACCACACAGGGATGGGCCTTCTCTGTTGCTGCCCCAAAACTCTGGAATGTGCTACCTGCTGAGATAAGAGACTCCCTATCTCTTACAGTTTCTTAAAAGTACTTAAAGATTTATTTCTTCACCAAAGCTTCTTAATTTGTCGTTTTAAATTGTTTTCAGGTTTTATCTTTTGTGTTTAAACTTGTTTTATGTTGCTGTAAACCACCTAGAGATGAAAGTTTGGGGAGGTATACAAATTTGATAGATAGACAGAATATATGAACGTGTTCTGTGAAAACACTGTTTTAATTCCATTACCAATTAATTGTGAAAAAGCAATGTCTCCAGAAAGGCTTTCTTGTGAAAGCAAACTTGGAGTGCATACCTAGAAATAAATTTTAGATTATGAAATAGCAAGTGAAAAAAAATAATGTGGCCAGAATTTAAGAGGACAACTTTTCATCATCTTTTTCCAATTGACATTCCCCCCAGGGCTATTTAAAAAATCTAAACTTCATTTCATACCTCCAGTTTCAGAAAGCTTGCCTCTGTAAATTTTATCTTCTACCACATCTGTCCAGTACAGTAAGCTCTGATTGAAGTGAAAATCAAGTGCTATTGTATTTCTCAAACCAGGAACTAACAGGCTATAATCCCGCTTCTGAAGATCGATCTTTCTGATCTCATGTCGAATGGAAAAAATTATGAAAGCTTCAAATGGATCTGGAAACACAATAGAACATTTTGTGGAAAATATAATAAGGAGTAGATCATTATAATGATAGTGATAAAAGGACATTCATTTGACTAACACTGACATAATGTTGTAATTGTAGAATACTTATGAAATAATTGGCATTGTTACATCAAATTTCTTGTGCATGTATTCTGCTAAAATGCATATTGCAGCTCAACTCTAACCTTTATTTAAATATATTGACTGTAACAGTATTGAATGGACTGTGCAAATAGGAAAACTTCTTAAATTCAGAGTGAATACAGGTATAACATTTTGTTTAAGTAGATTGTCTTACATTCAGAGTCACCGTTTGGTTCAGATAAATATGGGAACAATTGTTCATAGAACTCGTAAATAAACCACTGAAACGCTGTTTGAAACAAGCTGTGATCCAGATACTTAATAACAATATTCAGAAACTGCAGCTGGTATAAAATGTGGTGGCCAGGGCTTTGTCCAGAGCTGCCATGCCATTGGACTACATTGCACCTACTTTAAAAGAGATGCACTAGCTGCTGATTTGTTTCCAGATCTGGGTTCAATTCAAGGGGTTGATAATAAATTTAGAAGCCCTTAACTGCTTGGGCCCTGGATATTTGAAGGAACACCTGCTCCCAAATGTTTCTGCCTGCCAGACATGATCATCAGAAGAACCTCTGTACGATGTGCTGATGCTGAGAGAGGCTCAATTGTTATACAGGAGCATTCCCAGGTGGGACTTTTAGCTCACATCTCCACATGAATGGAGGGTGTGCGTTCACATATCGGTCATATTTACCCCGAAGTCTGTGTAACATATCAGCGGGCACTCCATACACGATTTGGGTTTGTCCTTGCGTATTTGAGCCTAGCTTGATATAAATCCAGGTTTTAAAAATCCACATTTTGCATCGGATTATCCTATATGCCCCAAACTCACAGTAAAGCCTAACAGTAAACCTGAGATAAAGCCTGCTCTCTGGGAAAGCTGTAGGAAAGTGCCTTCTCAGTTAATGACCCCAGGCTTTGGGCTACTCTCCCAACAGGCATCTGTTCTTTGGCTCCCTTCACTGCCTTTAAGAGGCAGATAAAGTCCTGGTTAACTCAAGCCTTTGAACATCAAGGGGTGCTTTTTTGTTGGTGGTGTTGATTCGATGGTGTTATTGGTTATGTCATTTTGAATTTTTATGGATTTTATAAATACTTTTAATGGATATGTTGTTAACCACATTGAGATAAATTTTTATATTAATAAATACGGTATTCATATTTAACAATAAATAAATATGTAAGAGTTAGATAAAGCAATGGAGTCATACCGCTTCTCTTAAAGTAAATAGGTCTTATTCTGCTTCCCTTATATTTTCATAGAAAAAGTTCTACTGTAGTGAATAGACTGTAAATGTCAACTTACCAATATTAGCACAACTTTCACCATCTTTATTGAGCCTCCAACCTTCATAACAGGAGCACTTAACAGTATTTTTATGCTGCTCGCACACTTGGCTGCACTTCTGGTGCTTGGTGCAATAATCTACAAATTCACAAGTTTTATTATCTGGACTCAGGTACAGTTCTAGGGGGCATGAACAGACAATTCTGCCTCCAGGGACTACTGAACACTGGTGGCTGCAGCCACCATTGTTCAGTGAGCATTCATCTGAAATAAAAACAGAGTGTTTCTCAGACACAACAGATTATTGGATATATAGCACAGTGATATGTAATATGTAGGTGTTAGGACCATTGTTAATACAGCAGTAACACTGTTAATACAGTGAAGGATTTGAAGTTATAAATGGCAAGTTGGACTCATGAGTTGGAATAAAAGGAAGGAAATTCAAGTGCAACGTCACACATATCAAGAGCAATAAAAAGCATATTTGCTATTGATAGGAGACCTAGCAGCTGAAAACAAAAGTAAACTTTTAGTAGACAAAACAAAAATATAGTCAACCATGTGAAGATTCTGAGTGACCACAAAGTAATGAGAAACCACACATGAAGTGACTACAAAGAAAAGAAATAAATTCTGAAAAAGAATAGTTGTGAGGGAAATATCTCAAAGACACAACTGGATAAATGTATAAAGGGTGTATTATTTCAGTAACACCACTACTGTGGTCCAAGGAGGTTGGGAAGGGATATTTTCCCATCTAAGATCTTGGACTTTCTACTTCGTACTCTTTATCAGAGACACATTACCATTCCAATCAGTTTGCTGATGACCAGTTCAAACCTTCACAAACCCATACTATGAAGACTGTACTGTACCACCTTAACTTTCTCCAAAATGATTTTGCATGGATCTCCTTTCTACTATTTGGCACCCCATGTGAAACTGAAGAGGTCCAACTTGACCAGAGACCTGAAAATTTGAACCAGGCTTTTTGAAAATTAACTGCACATGTTTTTACTCAATGTCTGGTTTTTCCTTCCTTTGTTTTCTACCTGTAGCAACCAAACTGTAGCCAGATTTATTTATTAACTGCATTGTTATACCACCAAATTATAAAATCTCATGGTGGTTTATGAAAGAAAAAAAGTAAAACCAATTAGATCATTAAAAACAATAACACATTTAAGAATAGTTTAAAATAGTATAGCAAGCAAACAACTGGATAAACAGGTGTGTCTTTAAAGCCTTCCTGAAGACCACTAGATGATGTTTGCAAGAACCTGCCTTGTGGTAGCGGAGTGGGCAAAATAGGCTTGGGCATAATCTTCATGATCCTATCATATTATAAACATTCAGCTTTACAGTTCTACCTCAGAATGCTTTCCATTTCCACAATTCAGGTTAGCTCAGCTGCCAAAACACCTCTTCACTAATGTTGTGAGCACATATTGGGGAAAGGTAGTACACAGGAGTAGGAGAATGATTTCAATGTCCCAAGTGCATGGATGTCATTTCTACTTAACTCTTTTCATTTGACTGATTGTATCAGCCAGATATATTACTAAATTTAATTGAGGAGACATCAACCAATACAGAGCAGCAAAAAAGATGTGGATGAAAAGACAGTGGGTAGCATCCATAACTGAGGGTTGTTGGCTCTGTTCACCAGCCAAAGATTTTTTACTTGAGTTATGTTGGTGCATTATATGTCAGGAATGTCTTCGCTTGTTGGGCATCATTTCTCACTCGTCACAGACAAGTAGATTAGTGAATTTCCTGAACCCTGACAATAGCTTCCTGTACTCAGGAGCAAGTAGTCTTGCTATGGAACAATGGTTTTTATGCTGGAGCAAGACATTTTACTCTTGATGTATGTATGCCACCCAATGATTTCCACAATGGGGATAAAATATGGAATGCATCACTGAGTGCAGATCATGGAAGTTTGTTACAACCATCCAGCACAGGAATAAATAAAATTATGCACTTCACTACAACTGAACTTTGGTGAGAGTTCATTCATAGTAAGCACGTGACAATGAAAAGTTCAGGTTAACATATGAAGTTTTAACATGAATATTTTCAAAGGGAATATGCGGATAAACAGTATGAATCAGATATAGAGAACATTTTTTTCTTTATAGATGTAGATTTGATCAAACATGAAATACCACAAAGAACATCTTCATCAGATCCATCAGGACAATCTCTTCTCCCATTACAGAGTTTCTCAGGTTGTAGACATATGGAACTGTCATTAGCACAAGGGTATTTTGGTGGTCCACACATATATCCCTCGCAATTATCCTCATCAGACTGATCCTCACAATCAACATCTCCATCACAAAGCCATGCTTTACTAATGCATCTCCCTTGGAGAAAAGAGAAAATAAGCACACTAAATCAGACTGAAAGCCAGAGAGAAAACACCCCAATACTACCACCCAGAAATCCCTCCTTTTTTTGTTAATGACACATTTAAAAAGAACAAAATTTTCAACGACAGTTTTTCCTTGTATTATAAAGCATTCTCGACAACAAAATTGTCAACATTAATTTCCTGTCTGAATGTCAAACTTATAGTGAATGAAAAATATATTGAAGTGCACGTTCAAGCCAACTAAACAGAAAGTATGGATCTTGTGTGCTTCCACAATCTTAAAATTTTACAGTTAAAATTTGAAACACAAATCAGAATAAACATTTTTGCTATTGATTTATTTATTAGTTGAAAACAACAGAAGAGGAAAATTTCTGGGAAAGCTCAGTCATTCCAGTATTACTATGAGACACATGTAGTATGGCTGTAAAGTAATTCTGAAAAATAAGAGTTGTGGGAGCAAAACACCTCAGAAACTCCAAGATTAAAGTGGGTACCTGTATGAATGGTAAGAATTTGTTCCAAAACTCAGTGAAATACTTTTTGGTAAGCAAATCATAGATAACTAGTGTCATCTCAAAGTTGTGAGCATGTTGTCTACTTTCCCTAGGGGTGTGCAATTCGGGTTTTCGGGTGATTCGGCTCGGACCCAAACCGAATCACCCCTGTTCTGTTTTGTGCCCGAATCTGGGTCACCCGAATCACCCTTGATTCGGTTCGGATTTGGATTTAATCTGAATCCGAATCTGAATCGCTTTGGGGGGGTAAAAAGGGGCCCAGGGGCAAAATTTTGGGGTGGGGTGGTAGTGCCCAATGGGTAGAGTCTACCACCCCAATTTCAGGGGGATTGGGAAAAATCCTGATTTTTGGTGAATTTTTAAAGTTTTAGTGACTTTGGGGCAGTTTGGGGGCATAGCATGGGATCTGGGCAAAAGGAGTGGGGTGCGGTGGTAGTGCCTAATGGGTGCAGGCTAGCACCCCAATTTCTGGGGGATTGGGCAAAGGGCTGATTTTTGGTAAATTTCTGAAATTTTCATGTCTTTGGGGCAGATTGGGGCAGAAAGTGGGGCCTGGGGCAGAATAGTGGGGTGGGGTGGTAGTGCCTAATGGGTGGAGGCTACCACCCCAATTTCAGGGGGTTTGGACAAAGGGGTGATTTTTTGAGAATTTTTGAAGTTTTAGTGACTTTGGGGCAGTTTGGGGGCAGAAAGTGGATCTGCCCCAAAATAGGGGGGTGGGGTGGTAGTCCCTAATGGGTGGAGGCTACCACCCCAATTTCAGGGGGATTGGGCAGAGGGCTGATATTTTGGGAATATTTGAAGTTTGGGTGTCTTTGGGGCAGATTGGGGGCAGAAAGTGGATCTGCCCCAAAGGAGTGGGGTGGGCTGGTAGATAGTGTCTAATGGGTGGAGGCTACCACCCATCCCCAATTTAAGAGTGATTGGGCAGGGGGTGAATTTTGGTGAATTTATTTTTATGAGGTTTGTCTTCATAAGGTGAAGTGTGCTAAATTGATTACTTCCTCATATTATTCATAGTAAAGGAAAGTGTGAAAAAGTGAAAGTGGGGTCATGAGAGTTGTTTAATTGAAAAAAATCTCATTTGCTATGATAGAATGAGAATTCACACCTCAGAAAAAACTTCTGAGGTGTGAATTCTCATAGCAAATAGCAGTCTAAAAAATAAAGACAAGGCAGACACCAGCAATAGCCAATGTGAGGGATACTATACAGATTTGAACAGAGACAATAGGTTCACCTCTTTAGACATACAAGAGACAACATTAACATATAGATAATGCCACCTGGCTGCATCAAAAGAACATAAGAACAACCCTTCTGGATCAGGCCTAAGGTTTATCTAGGCCTTTATCAGGTCTAGCATCCTGTTTCCCACAGTGGCCCAACAGATGCCTCTGAGAAGTCCACAGATAAGGTAAGGGAATGCCCTCTCTCTTGCTACTGCTGTGTGGAAAAGTACTTCCTTTTGTTAGTCCTACATTTCCCAGTCTTCAGTTTCATGGAATTATTATTTATTATTATTTATTACATTTATAAACCACCCCATCCAGAGGCTCTGGGTGGTGTACAACAACTTTAAAAAGACATAAAAATACCCAATTCAAAACACAGTGCTAAAAACAATATAAAAACATTTCAAAAACAATTAAAACCATTTAAAACCAATCAAAATATTTTTAAAAAACAATACTTTACAAGCCTTGGAGAGCCAGGCCAAACAAATAAGTTTTTAGTGCTCCCTTAAAGGCTGACAATGAGCCTAAACTGCGGATATCTACCGGGAGTGCATTCCATAGACCAGGAGCAGCTACAGAAAAGGCCTGGTTCCAAGTCACCACCAGATGTACCGGTGGTAACCGGACCAGGAATGACCCCTCATTCTAGTATTGTGAGGAAGAAAAATCTCTCTGTGACCACTCTCTCTACCCCATGCATAATTTTATACACCACTGTCATGTCCCCCTATAGTGGCTTTTTCCCCCAAACAAAAGAGCTTCAAATGTTGTAGCCTTGCCTCATAAGGAAGGTGCTCCAGGCCCTGGTCATCTTGTTTGCCCTCTTCTGCACCTTTTCAAGTTCTATTATTTCCTTAAGATACAGTGATCAGAACTGTACACAGTATTCCAAATGTGGAAGCACATGCTAATTTATAATTCCCTTATACAAATGATGGTGCGGACACACATCTGGAGTACTGCATACAGTTTTGGTCACTGAATCTTAAGAATGATATTGTAGCTCTGGAAAAAATGCAGAAGAGGGCAACCAAAATGATCAGGGGCCTGGACCACCTTCCTTATGATGCTAGTCTACAGCAACTGTAGCAACAATCTTTACCTTGGAAAAGAGATGACTAAGGGGGGACATGACTGAGGTGTATAAAATTATGCATGGAGTGGAGAGAGTGGACAGAGAGAAATCCTCCACACACAACATTAGAACCAGGGGTCATCCCATGAAACTGAAGGTCAGGAAATTTAGGACTGACAAGAGAACAAACAGGTGGATTCACACAGCACATAATTAATCTATGGAATTATTTGTCACGGGATGTGGTGATAGCCACCAAATTTTGAAAGGGGCTTAGACAAATTCATGGAGGACAGGTCTATCAATGGCTACTAGTCTGGTGGCTGTGGGCCACCTCTAGCCTTACAGGTAAGATTCCTCTGAATACCAGAGCAACAACTAGAGAGAGGGCATGTCCTCACCTCTTGCCTGTGGGCTCCCCAGAGGCATCTGGTGGGCCACTGTGTGATACAAGATACTAGACTAGATAGGCCTTTGGCCTGATCCAGCAGGGCTGTTCTTATTTTGATAAGAAAAGAAATTAACAGCAGTAGAGGGGTGAAGAACATTACTTCTGTAAGTTATCAAATAAAAAGTATTCCCTTTACTACTGAGTCTGATTCTGTTATTCTATGTCACCCATTAACCATCTGAGCCCTTATGATATCAACTTCCTCATTGGGCGGTGGGGAGACTCAACAACAGACATCTTGACTGGTTTGTTTCTAATTTCAATAAGAAGTAGAATTCTTGAAAGGCTTGCAGGAAAGGGAGGAGCATGCACCCCTGAAACTCATCATGTCACATGCACCAAGGATTTAATAGTACTTCTGCTTTTAAATCAAGTCTTTGACTTCAAAAGATATCTAAGGCTGTTTTTATACAATTACAAAACTGGTCACAATGATATACATGACATAATATACACCAACAGTCTAGGAAGCCATTTCTTTTTTACTTTAAGTAACATTTTGAGTGTTACTTAATTCACTTTAATGTACATCTTAACAATCATGAACCATGTCACACTTCATTTTGATGGATTTTTGAAGGACTATGAACCATGTTTCCCTTCTAGCTTTTTATTTCTGTTACTGACCTGGACCCACACTATGCTTTTAAACTGAAGTGATGCTTTCTGTCCTTTCTTACAATACCACCATCCTATATGGGATGATCCATTACAAAACTTTCTCTCTCACAATACAACTTATCTAAAATCCAGGGGTGTAAGTTCTATTGGGCAAGGGGAGACAAATGTCTCTATGCCCATAGGGCCTGGAGGGTTCCCCAAGGCCCTTTAGCCAGTCCCCCTTGCCTCGCCTGCTGGCCCTCCTGCTCTGGCCAGGGGAATGAAGCAGCCTGCAAGCTGCTGCAGCCTCTTTGGTCTCTGCCTCTTAGCTGTTCGGCGGGTGGCAGGGCTTCCAGAGAGGCCTCCATGCAGGCCTCCCTGAAGGCTGAATCTGAGTGCTGGCAGACAGGCAGGCAAGCAAGCAAGCAGGAAGGAGGGAGGCAGGGTGGCCAGGTGGCCAGCGCTGGCTGCCCTTGCCCACCACAGCTCTGCCCAGCTTATGACTCCTCAGGCTTAGTAATGTAGGATGTGATTTCCTTTTTGTGGTTATCCCCCCCACCTTGGGTATTTAGTGACTGCTTGCCATAGAGCTTTAATATGAGGTGATGGGGGGCGGTATGTAGGGCAGATTGAAATGACTCTGGATATTTAATTCATAGGTTGAGGAATTTCTGGTTTAAAATATGTTTAAAAACATTTTTAAAAATGATATGGAAGAATCTGCCCTTTGGCTTCATAAAAAACCAACCCCATTTCAGCCCCAGCCTTTAGATCACATGGAATGACTGGGCATAGTGCTTTGGTTTTGAGCAGAGAAATGTGGAAGGAATATGTATATTTAAATTGAAGTGGATTGGACAAATTGTTGGTTTTTAATTTTTTTTAAATTAAAAAACCATTTTAAAAGTCCTTTAAGTGGCTTGTTTCATGACAAAAAATTACAAAGTCCTTTAGGTTTCAGTGAAATGTATTTCCAGTTAAATGTGGTTAGATTTGCTACCTGAGGCTGCAATTCTCTACACACTTACCTGGAAGCAAACTGTACTGAATTTGTTAGGATTTAAGAGAAAACATACATAGGATCACATTGCATGGTTGAAGTTCTCCTTTGTTAATCAGCATTGAGGGGTCCATTTTAAAATCTCATCTCCAGGCCCACTCTAACCTTGCTACACCCCTGCTAAAATCCCCATTATAGTGCCTAAGATTCCAGTTTGCTTTTGCAAATCAAATAATGAAAAAGTACTGTTTCTGGTAGAGTGGGCAAGCTCTTCTCTGCTTGTCTCAAATTAGCTCAGAAATTATAACATCTGTTCCCCAAAAACAGAAGAGAAGCACCTGTTCCATTTATTAACAGATCGTTAGGAAGCAGAGTGCTGGTGAACATCTCCAAACGGTTTTCAAACCTTTAAAGTTCTCTGAACCCACATTTGGAGAAGTTTGCTGGCATATCTATTTTCTTATTGAATTCTGAATTCCAGTTAATTCTTAGAAATGCTTCATATTCTTCTTCTAGTGATCAGTGAATCTTATTGTGCTTCCTTCAGTGATTCTGTTCCCAGTTTAATTTGATGTTATTCTAGAGCCTAAGGAGTTTCAAACTCTAACCTTGCCAATTTTGTCTATGTCATGATTTTTTGGAAGCTACAAATGACAAGAGAAAGTTCATTATTATTACTAAATGTGCTAGGACAATAATAGCAAATGAATGAAATACATTTTTTCCATTGATTCATCACAAATGCCCCCTGAATCAGACACATGCCCACAGGGAATCATTTAAGCTGCGGTTTTGTTGGAGGGCTGAGAGGACTAGGAGGGTTAAGACACTGGCCAATATTCTGCCTAAGGCTGCATGCACACTGTAGGAAGAAGTAGGTTTTCTGTGGAAGGCTTCCCAACTACCACAACACTGGCACCTGTGCAAGAAGAATTAATTTCACCAATCTCCTCTTTTCCGAGAAGTGCCCTGCACCACCCAAATTATGTCCCCAAGGGCTGCATGATCCTCAAGGACTTATTTTTGGGTGGTACAAGGCACTTTCCGGGGAACAGGAGATCACTGATGATGACCCCACTGCCCACCATGTGATTCTTGTAGCTGAGCTAGCTTTCTGCTGCATGGGCCTATCTCATTTAATTCATGTGCAGCCTTAATAAGAATGTTGGCCACAACCAGCATGTAAACAGAGCCAAACTGATTTCTTCTCTTCCTCCAGCTACTAGGCCCTCACAATGAAGACTGGATATGGCTATCTTCACGATGGGAGGGCAAAAGAGTCAGTATATATAGTGCTGTTAGTATGGGTATTTCCCTTAACAGTATAGCAACACTTAGTAGAATGTCTGAAAATAAATGTTGATTCTCTTGAATAAAGAAATGTTTGACAAGCAAATACAAGTCTGAAAACAGCTGCACCTTCAATAATTTTCCAGAGTGAAGTGATTATCTCTGGTTTTGGGTGGCCAAGACCAACTGTAATATCTTTCTCACTTTTTAAAACAAATATTTTGAAATAATAGGTAACATATCCCGATCTCCTCTCAATCAACTTGGTGAATGTTTTCTGTGGCAAGCACCACTTTCAAGAAAGAAAAAGAATAGTAAAAATAAAATTTTAAATTAAGAAATCACTTTAGCATACATACCAAATGCATAAGTAACACAAAGCAATGGTCTGAAGACACTTTATAACAAGAGGTTCTGGTAAGAACTAATCTGCCTAATTTTCTTTCACTATAATCTTAATAGAAAATTACCATCTTCATATGTTAGCCCATGTCTGCTTAAAATTATTATTATTATTATTATTATTTACATTTTATATCCCACTCTTCCTTTAAGGAGCCCAGAGCGGTGTACTACATACTTAAGTTTCTCCTCACAACAACCCTGTGAAGTAGGTTAGGCTGAGAGAGAAGTGACTGGCACAGAGTCACCTGGCAAGCATCATGGCTGAATGGGGATTTGAACTTGGGACTTCCCAGTCCTAGTCCAGTACTCTAAGCACTACACCATGCTGGCTCTCAAATGTTCATGCATCCACCATCTTGAATTGGGGTGGATGATGATAGCATCACAAATTATGCCACTGACGTGTCCCTATGTGTCCCCACAACTGCACAAAATTTGGTTCAAATTGGTTAGGTGGTTCACAAGTTCAAATGTTCATGCGTCCACCATCTTGAATTGGGGTGGATGACATCATCACAAACTACGCAGTTGAGATGTTCCTGTGTGTCCCTACAATGGTTCAAACAACTTGGTTCTAATCTGTTAGGCGGTTCAATGGTTAGCTCATCTATGCCTTTAAAGAATCACACGTCTACCATTGTGTACATAGAAAAGTTGGAAGTTAAACTTACTAAATAGTAAGTTAAATTTGCTATTTTCAGTAAGTTTCATAATTTTAGTATGTTAAAGGGGGCTACCCTTGTATCATTTATTTATTATTACCATCTGTATGCATGAAACTTTTACAAAACTGGAAGGTAGGTCCTTGTCCCAAAGGGCTCGCAATTCCTGCATAAACAGAAAGAGTTTTTTTTCTTCCCTATTGTAACATTCCACCTGCTGTGGTACCATCCAGATGTTAATGTATTATAGGTATACTTACTACATATTTTACAGGGCCAACAAAGCTGACCACAATAGGATCATTGTTGAGACGTTTTCAGATTCTCTGGCTGTGGCAGAGAACCTGCCCAATCCTACATATAAACAGTAGCTCCTATCTATCTCATTCAAACCAAACCCCATCTGTCCAAAATCATGAGCGGGTCAGCAGTTTATCCCTTCCAAACGCAACTTGCCTTGCCCTCTGTTATTTTTTTCTTTGTCTGTCTTTACTCTTATTTATTTATTTATTTATTTATTTAGTGCATTTTAATACCACCATAATCCAAGTTCTCAGGGTGGTTTACAACAAATAAAAACAAAACATTAAAATCAATTAAATATTAAAAACAGCTTAAATCAAATCAATAAATAATCCAGAAGTTAAAAAGTTAAAAAGCTAAAAGGCCTGGGTAAAATGATAAGTCTTTAGAGATTTTTTAAAAGCTGCTAGAGATGGGGAGACTCTTATTCCCACAGGAAGTGCGTTCCAAAGTCTTGGGGCAACAAGAGAGAAGGCCCGTCCCTGGGTGGCCACCAGACGACATGAAGGTAGTCACAGATGAGCCTCCCTTGATGTATGCAGTGGACGATGGGGATCATGCAAAAGAAGACGCTCTCTTAAGTACTGTGGGCCTAAGCTGTTTAGGGCTTTATAGGTTATAACCAGCACTTTGTATTTTGCCCGGAAACTTACTGGCAGCCAGTGCAACTCCTGTAATATAGGAGTAATATGGTCTCTTCAAGATGACCCGGAGACCAAACTGGCTGCTGCATTTTGAACTAATTGCAATTTCCAGACTACGTACAAAGGCAGCGACACATAGAGCACATTGCAGTAATCAAGTCTGGAGGTTACCAATAAGTGTACTACTGTTTTGAGATCATGAACCTCAAGAAATGGACACAGCTGGCGTATCAACTGAAGCTGATAGAAAGCGCTTCTGGCCACTGCCTCAACCTGGGGAACCAGGGAAAGGTGTGGATCCAGAAGCATTCCCAAACTGCGTACCTGCTCCTTCTGAGGAAGTGTGACCTCATCTAAAACAGGTAGATCAATATCATTTCCTGAGTGACAACCCTGCACAACAAGTACCTCCGTCTTGTCTGGATTCAGTCTCAGTTTGTTATCCCTCATCCAGCCCATTACTGCTTCCAAGCAGGCATTCAGGGAGGATATGCCTTCTCCTGATGATGTTGACATGGAGAAATAGATTTGGGTGTCATCAGAATACTGATAACACCCAGCACCAAATCTCTGGATGATCTCTCCCAACGGTTTCATGTAGATATTAAAAAGCATTGGAGACAGTATGGAGCCCTGAGGGACCCCATATATAAGCTCAGATTTTGAAGAGCAACAATCTCCAAGAGACACCATCTGGGATAAGCCAGAAAGGTAGGAGCGGAACCACTGCAAAGCAGTGCCTCCCATCCCCAACTCCTTCAGACATTCCAGAAGGATACTCTGGTCGATAGTATCGAAAGCCGCCGAGAGATCCAAAAAGACCAAGAGGGTCACACTTCCTCTGTCAATTGCCAGTTGGAGATCATCCATCAGGCAACCAAGGCAGTCTCCACCCCATAGTCCGTCCGAAAACCAGTTTGAAATGGGTCTAGATAATCAGTTTCCTCCAAGACAGCCTGGAGCTGGGAGGCCAACACCCTCTCAAACACCTTGCCTAACCATGGGAGGTTGGAGACAGGCTTGTAGCTACTAAACTCTGAGGGGTCCAAGGCAGGCTTCTTAAGAATAGGTCTAAGAATTGCCTCCTTTAAACAAGGAGGCATCCTGCCCTCTCTCAGAGAGGTATTTATAATTGCCACCAGGCTCTCCACAACAACCCCCTTGCCAGATAGTATAAGCCTCGTTGGGCAAGGATCAAGCAGACAGGTGGTAGGACGTACCGTTCCAAGCAGCTTGTTCACATCCTCAAGAGTCACAAACTGAAATTGATCTAGTCTAACCACACAAGAGGAGTTGCTGGATACCTCTGCATCTGACACTGCGATAACTGTGGAGTCTAAATCTAGATCGACCCGAATATGAGAGACTTTGTCCACAAAAAACTCAATAAAAGCATCATAGTGGGCAATTGATGGTTCCAAATTCGAATTCAGGGGAGCAGGAGGCCCTACTAGCCCCCTCACAACCCTGAATAGCTCCGCTGGACGAGAGACTGCAGAAGCAATACGGGCAGAAAAGAAACACTTCTTTGCTGCACGTATAGCCAGAGCATAGATCTTTAAATGTGCTCTGTGTTGCAATCTGTCGGATTTGATTCGAGTCTTCCTCCACTTGCGCTCCAGTCGCCTACCTTGCCGCCGCTTCAGCTCCCGCAGATCTTCCATATACCAAGGAGCCATTTTTGAAGCGGGTTGGAGAGGACGCTTAAGAGCGATCATGTCTACTGCCCTGGTGAGCTGATTATTCCAATTCTCCACCAGGGCATCAACCGGATCACCAGCAGGGCCAACATTAAATCCTTCCAAGGCTTCTTGGATTCCTATTGGATCCAATAACCTTTTTGGACAGACCATTCTAATAGGTCCCTCATCCCTGTAGAGGTGGGACGCAACTGTGAGTCCGACCTTAACCAGATGGTGGTCCATCCATGACAATGGGAAAATCACAGGAGTCCCCACCCACGGAACACCACCCTGATCAGAATGAAAGATCAGATCAAGAGTATGACCAGCGACATGTGTTGGTCCAGAGACCACTTGGGATAGGCCCACAGTTGTCATGGCCGCTATGAACTCCTGAGCGGCACCAGACAACGTGGTCCTGAAGTGGATATTGAAGTCCCCCAGCACCATAAGCCTTTTCAGCTCTTTCCCATCAGTCTCTCAACTACTCCTCTGCTCAAGCACATTCTGTATTCCTTTCCCCTTCTCTTCATGTCTGCCATGTTATTGGTCCATATGAGATTTCATTTAATTGTACACAGGCCAATGGAAAACTAATGAAAAATATTGATGCCAAATTGGTCCCCTCCCAATGTAAATTAATTTTGCTTTAACAATAATCCATTACCTTAATTTTAATCTGTTTTATACATACATAAGCTATGAGAAGAAATCTGTTTACTTGATTTGCCTTCAATTTAATGAAAAGAAAATAGTCTGTGGTAGAAGATTGTTACTGCACTGTGAGAGGCTAGACACTTGCTATTAACTAAAACAAAATGGATATCAGTGAACAAATTCATTGTTGTCAAGCTTCAAAAGAAATGCCTACAATTAAACATGTATTATTATGCATGTCTTGATAATTTTATTTCAATTTGCATGCATTATTTAAGAATTACCATCGCTTAATGAGACATATTTTTTTCTGTTTTGCAGACAACATTTTAGCCTCCATTCTTCTCTAAATAACTGTCCTATATCCATTCATCACTTGCTTTTATACTTCTTATATATACACAGATTCTGACTGTTAAGACCTCATTCAAAATCTGAAATATTAACATTCATTAGTGCACCCAGAAAATGTAACCTCAAATGCTTTACATAAAATAATACAGTACATGACAATATAACCACATCAAACAAAATGTTTACTATAGGGATGTGCACAAAACCAAGAAAGCCGGTTTGGTTCAATACATGCTCGAACTAGACCTGGTTCGCGTTAGAGCAGAGCCAGATTGAAAGGCTCGGAGGCCTACTAGTAAAGGGGGATCTGGTAAGGATTCTCTTTTACCAGTAAAGGGGGTGGGTGGGGGTGGGAGAAAAGTAGAGTGGGGCAGGAGGGAATAAAAAGGTACCTTAGAAGTGGTGGCAATGGTGACCTGGGCGGGGTGGGGGGGTGGGGCAGCAGCAGCTCTCTGTCACCCCTGCCAGCCTCCCCCTGCATAGCCTTGGCCAGTTTGAGGCCTCTGTGCAGGCATGGAAGTAACTAAAAGAGCCTCCACACATGCACAGAGGCCATTTCCGTGAGTGACCATGGAAAAAAATGGCAGACCAATGTGGGTAGAGAGTGAAAAATCCTGCCCTGGGTTCTGTTGTGTTACAATTGGAATTCGGTCGAGGTGGAGGGGAAGAAACACCACTTAGCAATACGGATCATCCAATCACGTAAAGGTTATTAGGTCCTGAAGCCAAATTTAAGTTGCTAGGTAGGATGCTGAAGCCCAGGATCCCCAAGGTTCAGGAACAGACAGACCAGTGGAGCTGAGGAGTCTTAACGTATGGATGAGATGGTGGTGTCAAGAGGAAGTTGGGGAAAGCCGTGTGTACAAAAGGGACAGGCTCCACTGCAATTGAACCAAGCTGTTAGCATATCAAAAGGAATGCAGAACAGCTTTTCCCACTGGGGAAAAGCTAACAGGAGTTGGGTAGCATCCAATTCAAGAAAAATCATCTGTAAGGGATGAAGGTGTAAATGTGTCAGATCATCCAAAAGAAGATAAAATACAATTTGGCAATGAGCAAATAGGAGGATATGACAGCTAGTCAGAGAGCCAAAAGACCACAGGGGGAAAGGCACATCCTAACAACACTGAGAAAGGGTGTGTGTGTGTGTGTGTGTGTGTGTGTGTGTGTGTGTGTGTGTACTACTGGGTGTCTGCTGGGTGCAGTGATTTTGACCCACCCAACCTTTGATAAAACACGAGGCTGGTGGGGTTATTTAATTGGTTGAGGGTTTGGATGGGAGGAGCCAGAGAGCCTACAGCATTCTCTCCAGCCCAAACTAGCAGTCAGCATTTGTGAGGCATTAGAAATAGATGTGTTACTGATCCTCCTGGGGGAGCAGCAGCAGGAGCAGCAACAGACAAAGATAAGCACTTGCACTGATTTTTGTTTGTTCGTTGGTTTAGTTTTGCTTGGCGGGGTAGCAAAGCTGTTAGGGGAAGGCTGAGGTGCCTCCCTGGTGGGAAATCCCCCCTTCCACTTTTAACAGTGTGTGTGGGGGGGCGCTTTCTCTCTTAATCTTCCCAAGAACTTACCTTCCTCCAAGTTTCCCAAGGGTTTACCTTCTAGGAGTGTGTGAGTCAGCTCAGTTTGAAGACTCAAACTCAAACTGAACCGGCCGCATAAAGAATGAGGCTGGTCCAAGTTTGAGCCAAGCTGAGCCCAGTTTGATCAAGCTGACTCTAATTTCCCTCGATAGCTCAAGGCCATTTTGTGGTGGGTGAGTGGCGGTGGCCATTTTGTGACACAATGTGTCACTTTTCAATTTTGTCTGTCTTGCCACTGCCCTGATCGGGCAGTGTACTCTGCTCTGGGTGGCTTTCCATTGTGCTACTCGGAGTTGTTGTTGTGGCAATTGTGACCCCATTGGCTGGGGGGGAACCAAGGGGCTTGCAGCAGCAAAGGAGTTTCACGTATTTCCTGGTTTTTCTGCCATAGGGAATAATGGGGATACTAAGCAGCCCCATAATTCCCTGCAGGTAGTGACTAGGGGCACCAAAATGGGGTGGGTGGTAGGGCACCATGGGTGCCAACTACCACCCAACTCACAAGGCAGTAGGACACTCAGGTTATATTTTAGGAATGTTATATATTCTAGATTCTCAGTAGTTACATAACTTCTTTTCATAGGAAGTAAAAGTAAAGTGTCCTATCGAGTTGGTGTTGACTCCTGGTGACCACAGAGCTTAAAAAAAAGAAGTTAACAACCAAGAATCTACAATACATAAACATTCCTTTAAAAATCACCTGAGTGTGCTACTGCCTTGTGGGGTGGGTGGTAGTTGGCACCCATGGGGCCCTAGCACCCAACCTGTTTTGGTGTCCCTAGGCACTACCTGCAGGGAATTATGGGCTGCTTCAAATTCCCCTTATTCCCTATGGCCAAACCTTTAGAAATGGCTGAAGAATGGTTCAAGCTCCAGCTGAACCACAGGCTGGCTCAACGGAACTGGTACTTGAGTCGAAGGGCCCGGCTCGAGCCTGGTTTGAACTGGAACCAAACGAGAGAAACCAATTTTGTGCACACCTCTATTACCTTCTTCATCTCACACTGCTTTAATATGGCCAATAATATTAGTGACCCCATTCCCATTATTGTTGCTGCCTTGAGGTGGGGGGGGGCAGTAAGAACTGGCTGGGCAGTTGCTTTGTTTGACCAAGGAGGAGAGTACGAAAAAGGAAGGCATGTGCATGCACACACACACACACACACACACACACACACACACCCTGAAAGAAAGTAAGGAAAGAAAGGGGGGGATAAAAATAGTTAATTGGGTTTGGGGGTCATTAATTTGGTAGTGTGTTGGTTCTGAGATCACTGGGCTTCATTTATGCGAGGAGCTGTAGTGGCCGTGGTGCTTGGCACCTGGAGGTGTTTGGGGCAATCTATGTATTTTTAGCATTGAGCAGTAGGCCAGCTAAGTAGAAAGCATTTATGTTTTGCCTTTTAGGTGTCTGGTTGGATTTAGTATAACTTGCTTATTCCTAAGCCTACATGGCTGAACACAAGAGGGGATTTAAGACAGAACATATGGTATATTGGCTTGTGTCAGGGTCCCTCCCTGATGCCCCATCAATTCCAAGCAGGTGATTTGATTTTATTGTTCTATGACAGTTTAGTCCTCAGGTTCTGGAAATTCATTCAGCTTCTACTTCCCCTCACTGCCACCATATAAGTTCTTGTTACCTTGCTCTCAGTACTCAACACCTTTGGCTGCATGGCCTCATGAGCGCAGGATAGGCGTATATGTTCAGGATATAAAATGAAACAAAACTTGAGGCATAAAATGAAAACAAGAATAAGTTTATTATTTACTGATTAGAATAAAGATCTCTGCAAAGCAGGGCACACAAGCTTCTCTACCAAGTTACTAGGTACTTCAGCTGTTCTGGATAAAATCTAACATATAGGAAGGTAAAATAACAGGGACAGAATTAAACTTGGGTTTGTAAACTTAGTGAATTCCTCCAGACCTTCTTGTCTGTTACTAGGAGCTGTTCAATACACTGCTGGTTCTCCAGCCTCCACACATTCACCCTTCAAGTTCCACACAGCCCCTCTGAACAATCTCTCCTGTTCAGAACACACACCCCAAACTCTCAACCCCCAGCTCAAAACCACATCCTACTCCCACACAACTAAATCCAACTCCCTCTCTCTTCTCTCTGTCTCAATTGCCTTTTTAAAAATCCCTCCCCCTCTGAACCTTCTGTGCCTGGTTACTAGGGTAACCCACAAAAACACTCACTCACCAGCTCCTATAGAAGTTCCACCACAGCTTGCTTCAGCAGCACATATGCAAAAATAGGAGTGATGCAGAGAAGATTAGTGTGGCCCCCTGCACAAGGATGGCACTTTTGGACAGGTTGCTCCCTAAAGGTAACAAATGGGCTAGGCTGGGTGCACATTACAGATTAGTGATATAGCTTCAATTAAGGGTTGTGATACTGTTGTTGAACAACCCTATGATGGGCCAAAATGCGGCGGGGTGGGTGGGTTATTGTACTGCATAGGGCCAAGCACCTGCAGCTGTGTTCAGTATGGGCTGAAGTCCTTCAATGCAATATAGCCATGGTGGCATCATAGGTGGAGTGATATGGCTACAGTGGCATCATGGATGGGCTTGGGGGTGTGGCTACAAACATTGGAGTACTGCAGTTCTGAAACATTGTGTGCATTTCTGATGCAGTGATGTGGTCACTGCAGCATCACAGATGGGCATTGTGTACGGAACTAAGAACCATGGCATACTGCAGTCTTGATATGCTATATGCATTTCTGATGAAGTGATGAGGCCACCATTACATTGGGCCTTGAAGGCAGAACTAAGAACACTGCATTGGCACACAACAGATCAAGTTGCATCCAGATTGGCTAAGGTGCCACTTTGGGCTATCCCATAGTTTGCTGGGCCCTGAGCAATGGGGAAATCCGACTTCACTTTGATTTGCTGGATCCTGTAACAGCCAACAACCTGGATGGCTTTAAGAGGGGTTTGGATAACTTCATGGAGGAGAGGTCTATCATTGGCAACTAGACGGAGGGCTATAGGCCACCTCCAGCCTCAGGGGCAGAGTGTCTCTGGGTAACAGTTGCGGGGGAATAACAGCAGGAGAGAGGGCATGCCTTCAACTCCTGCCTGTGGCTTCCAGCAGCATCTGATGGGCCACTGTGCGAAATGGGATGCTGGACTACATGGGCCTTGGGCCTGATCCAGCAGGGCTGTTCTTATGTTCTTATCATGAGATGAGAGTTGCTTCGGGAGCAGTTCTAACCTGCCATCTGGAAGTTCCAGGTTTCAACCCTCCTCTTCACGTTGTTGTTGTCCATGGGTTGTGAAGATAGGAAAGGGATGCCCCTTTAGCTATCAGTTCTGTCCTCTTGGGCCCTAATATTTACCTGGATAATTTGCAGCAGGGATTGGCCTGAGTTTCTTAGCACTCAGTCAGGGGTGGGTGCTAAGCTAGGCTAGGTCCCCACCCCGTAGTAGGTACAGTGCAGGTTGCAGGGTGCTTAGACACAGTTTATTGGTAAGTTTATTGGTAAGCACCCTAAGGCATGTGGTTTTTGCATGAAGGGGAGTTCTTGCCATTCCCTAGAGACTTCACAGGTCACAGTAATTGGCTTGTGGCTTCTCTTGGCATTGAGGCAACATCAACCTTAAAGGCTGTGCAGCTTGGCGGTGTGAAGCGCCTCACAGTGGTTTGCAGGAAGAGTGGGCTTAGTGCGCTCTCTCCACAGATGATAAAACATGTAGTCCTAGGCAGCTGGATCGGCCACCCACACGACTGCCGGCTCTGTCACGGAGCCGGTGGGGACTGCGGGGATTGGGGGCCACTTGGCCCCTGGAAGTCCCAGGATGCCCCACACGAGTGCACAGGGCATTCTTGGGGGACTCCCGGCTGGGGGTCTACTCGTGTGTCGCCGTGTGCTGCAGCTGCACTCAAGCAAATAAACAACGTTAATGAAGCACTCACTCCATTAACCTCGTTTAAGGGGAGGGGAATTTAGGCGGGCTAGCCACCGTGGAACCACCAGGCTCGCCCACAAGCCCAGTGGTTCCAAAAAGCACCAGAAAGTGGGTTAGGCTTCCTTAGCCTGCTTTCTGGTGATCGTCAGAATAGCCTCAAGGACTGCAATACATGTTTGCCTGATAAGGTTGCAGAGCTACAAAGCGCTGTTGTTCTTGTCAGTTAACAAGTTGCCAGATTAGAATATAGTACTGTACATTTTGTTCCTTAATCCATAACTGCAAAGAAAAATTTCTAATTGTTTCATTGTTTATGATGAAAACATGGCTTTATTGTCATTGAAGTACACACTTACACTGCTGATATAGTTTTCAAAACCCCTCCGAAATTTTGTTATTTTTACCAAGTGCTGGACATAGTACACTGCTTCCTGTATGTACTTAGCTTTTGTGTCCAGAACATGGACAATAAAGAATGGAATAGACTGGATTTTCACATAACTTTGCGTATCTGTTCTATGAAAAAAAAATCTCTTATTAAATAAATATTATGACAGGAAAATTTAAAGTTACAAAAAGTCTACTCAGCCCTACTGATGATTATCAAGGAAGAAAGGAAAATGTTACTTTTTCCTATTCAGGAGGATGGCAGTAAGCCTATGCATATGTCCAATAAAGCTTATAGTGGCCAAACTATATGTTATTATAAAGGTATAATTTGACTCCACATGTCTATTACTTTTTGTAAGTAGTGATAGCAGCCATAGGAGATTGGCCAAGCCTGGGACAGAAACTGCTATTAGTCTTGCAAGGGAAGCACCTTGGGACTATGGCAAGAAAGAGTTAAATATCCTTTCCCCACATACTGCAGTTGTGCTCCTGATTACCCGCTATAACTAGGCTTGCCACCTGAACAGCTCCAAAAAAAGGAACACATTGTAAGAGTTTAATAAAATCACACACATCACATACCATGAGAAACTGAGAAGTCTGTTACATACTCTACAATGAGCTTTCAGTGTATTCTAATGCACTTCATGCAACTAACAGAACTCTTTCCCCTTCTTCACGACATTTCTACATATAGCTGCCTTTTTTCTTTTTTCTTTTTTGCTTGAGACTGAGTGGAGGAAGATGCCATAATGACAGTAGGCAGCCCAAAACTGTTCTAAACTCGAGAGAGAGAAAGAGAAATTCTCAAAATGAGCAATGCCTTTACAGGCCTGACGGTTCTGCTCTGAGCTAGATGGAACAATGGTCTGATTCAGGATAAGGCAGTTTCTTACATTCCTATTAGCCACTTCATGCAATATTCTATTGTTATTCCCTATTAAAATGCTTGCTACACACACACACACACACACACACACACACACACCCTAGTTAGTCTAGAAGGTAATACCTGACTATAGATCCATCTTCTCTGAGTATGCTCTCATAAAGGAAATATCTGTTCAAAGGGTTGCAGGTATGCATGGTTTCTGTTTCAAGTATTGGTTTACAGGTGTAAATCTTTATTTTCCATATGAGGATGGGAGGGATGAGGTAGCAGCCACAGCCTAATCCCTTCCAGTTCAGGGTGATGCCCTTTATCTCCCCTTTATTTCCCTCCTTTCACCACAATGGGTCCTCGCCAGTGGGAGACCTCTCTAAGAAGGCTAACTCTGGAACAGTCTCCTCTTTCTCACCATGCCTGCTCTATTTTGGCCTCAAAAACAGCCTCTCCCTTCTCCTTTTCTTGAAATGTCAAGTCAGGGAGGAGCAGGACAGGAACTGAAGAAGAAGAACAGAAGACAAGCTGCAGTGCATGGGTGGGTGTGAGTAATGTCAGCATGATGATGAACTTCTGTGCCTTGTAACTGGCCTATCTGAGCACCAGGGCAATGCAGCAGCAGCAGCCACCGCTGTAGTGAGGTGATAGCGGGCTGGCTGCCAACAGCACCTGGAGGGGAGAGACATAACATGAGAGATAAGGGTCATCTCAGCAGATGGCTGAGAGAATTGGATGAGGTGATCTGGGGACTGCAGGTGGAGATAGCTTTGTTGATTCTGAGGGCTGAGATGTATATGTTTGCCTGTAACCTGGGCTGACGTGCATTGCTATGGAACTGTGGGAAGAGCACACATTGCTGGGCAGGCACACATTGCTATGAAACAGGGGGAAAGAGGAGCCTCGGGAAACTGGATTCCCCTATCTTCCCCACTAGTCAGATTGCATTCCCCCATCATATCTATATTGTGTGTGTTATTACTTCAGTAAATGAGAAACGGGCCTTATTAATATTCATGTTTATACATTTCCTTTATTGCTAATCCAGTACTTTCTTTTATATTCAAAACTGAAATATTAAAGAAAAAGGTAAGGTAACCGGCTGACAGCCTGACTATTTTAGTAGTCAGAAATCCCATTGAAGTTAATAGGACAAGTAAGTCATGACTTGTGACCAGGTCCACTGAGATCAGAGAAGGCGGAAGTTACATTGAGGTTTCTTATTAAGAAAGATTGAGATGATCTAAACTATTGTCACAAAGATATAAAGATACTTGTGCACTAACACTAGGATTTCTGGTAATCTTATTTGAGTGGATATATGTCAGAAAAAATGACATACAATTTTTAGTCTATTTTCCTTAAGGAAAGTAAGCTTACAAGATCACCCTGCAGTCATAGGAACCTGCCATATACTGAGTCAGATCATTGGTCTATCTAGCTCAGTATTGTCTTCACAGACTAGCAGCAGCTTCTTCAGGGTTGCAGGCAGGAATCTCTCTTAGCTCTATCTTGGAGATGCCAGGGAGGGAACTTGGAACCTTCTGCTCTTCCCAGAGCAGCTCCATCCCCTGAGGGGAATATCTTATAGGGCTCATACTTCTAGTCTCCCTTTCATATGCAACGAGGGTGGACCCTGCTTAGCTCAGGGACAAGTCATGCTTGCTGCCACAAGACCAGCCCTCTTCTCCTGTCTCCTCTCCTCTCTCCTCCTCATCTCCTGTCTTCTCTCTCCGGTCTGTGTGTGTAGTGATCAGCCACCTCTCCCCTAAAGAGTTAACTGAATGTGAACCCTGTCCTGACTGACAGGCTGTTGAACTCTAGTGATCAGCCAATCAGCATACCAGGTGGGTGAGACTTAGCCAATGGAAGGAAGGAGAGTTTCTTTGTTAGAAGAAGCAGCTGGGGATGAGAGCAGGATGTGTGGCCATGGAGTATGGCTACAGAACTTGGAAGATAGGACTGTAGGGACTTGAATTCTCAATCCAGGGTTGGGTGAGTTCAAGACAAAGGAAGCCAGGACTTTGGCTTTGGGAAGTTTAGTCAAGGGAAAGTTTCATTTAGTCAGACTTGGTGTTAGAAGTTATATTCTTTTTGTGTGTGTGTTTTGCATTTTCCTGGTACTGGTCTATTATTGCTTACATGTAATGTAACTAAACTAAAAAACACTAGCTTTCGCCCATCCAGCCCAGACATTGCAAAAGACTGTGTAAGCTTTTAAATGTGTGTTTGTATTTTTCCTACTTACCTGTTCCTTGCAACTGGGTAACCACAATTCTTAAAGTGTGCCACTCCACTTCATCTGGGGTGCTTTTTGAAGTATTCTTGTAACCTACTAAGTATTTTTACCTGTAACTAAATCTGAGAGAGCCTCAGATGAAAGCAGTAAGTAGCACTGAATGAGCCTGTTTTTATTTATTTATTTAAACATATTTATATACCACCCAAAATGCAAGTCTCTTTTTGTTCTTTCATGTTACAAGCCACTCCGAGAGGGGTTTTTAACTCAGGAGAGGGGGGGCTGGAAGGGGGGGTCTTACTCTGGTGCGATCACATCCTCAGACATTCAGCAACTACCAGTTTTCTCACCATGTGTAAGCTTGCACAGGGAGGACTTTTGTGTACTTTTCCAATACCAAGAGAAAGAGAGTTTCCCTGGGATTCCACTCCATGCTCAAGGAGGGTCAAGCTCTGTTGAAAAGAGGAGTGGTGGCGGCAGCCTTTAGAACCTACCAAAAATTACAGGAAAGTTTTAGGAGTAGCTTTCTCCAGAAAGCTCAACAGGGATGATTCAGCATTTTTCCTTCCCCTCATGGGAGCTTGCTCTGGGACAAAGCCTATAATCCACTACAGTGTGTGTGTGTGTGTGTCCCCCTATCAACTTCACAATGCCTGGACCAATATTAACCAAATTGGGTAGAGCTGTAGGGACACCTCAATAATGTAGTTTGTGATGATGTCATTACATTCAAGATGACAGATGCGTAAATGTTGAGGAGCAAATGGGCTAACTTGTGAACTGCTTACCCAATTTTAATCAAATTGGCTACAGCTGAAGGAACACATAGGGATGGCTCAAGGGAATAGTTTGTAATGATGTCATCCACCCTGATTCAAGATGGTGGACATGTGCACATTTGAGGCACAAGTGGGCTAACTTGTGAACTTCCAAACTGATTTGAACCAAATCTTCTGCAGCTGTAAGGACACATAGGGATACCTCAATGGTGTGGTCTGTGATTGTGTCATCCAACCAAATTCAAGATGGCAGACATGTGAACATTTAAGACTGATATGGGCTAACTTGTGAGAATGGTAATTATCTATCAAGATTATAGTGAAAGGATAGTAGGCCGATTAGTTCTTACCAGAACAACTTGTTAAATAGCTATAATAGCTTTTAAAATTCTATCTGAAAAGGCTTAATTGTTGCTGTCAGGCACATTCAGAAATACAACTAAATACCATTTTGTGTTTCCAAATATCTGAAGGGCATGTGATTTCCATAGTATTTTCCTATTTTCAGTGACTTTTTTCACTTTATTATGAGTATTTAATTAGAAGCACTATAAATGAGGGGGGAATCTTATGATTAATTAATTTAAGCCTGTCTACAATATAAGAAGTAGCTTCATAGTATTATGGAATACTGTTCTACTCAAAAGAATCAGAATTGTGAGCAGTTTGAAGTGTTTGTTTTACTTATGTTTTACTATTCTCAATATTTTCCTTAAATCTAGTTAATGATGTTTGACTAATTCCTTGAAATAAATGAGGGAATGCATAATAGCACACTGAAGGACACCAGGTTCACATCTGATAGAACTGGATGCTATCCATCAGGGACTCTGTAGCCATTTCCTGCTCTGAGAAAGGGGTTGGACTACAAAAACTCCAAGGTTGCTTTCAGTGCTAAAATTCTATTATTCTATAATCAAAAATAAAAAGCATAGTTTTATTCCTTGAAAACATTAATTAAAATTTCAGTGGGATCCACACACAGCATTTCTCAATCACTATACACAATTAACAGATTTATGAGTTGTCTTACTCTGTGCTGAGAGATCACAATTGTTTCTCAAGTCATCAGTTAAAAGAATTCACATGAAAGCAAGGGCAGATTACTACTTAACTAATGTTCTATAGACAATAGGCAAAGATCCAGGCGAAGGCAAAGACAATGGGCAAAGCTTTGAATAAGATGGCACACCCATCACCAAAAAGCTGGTTGGTGCATCAGCTATTTTATCTCAAATTTCAGCAGTAATGATATATAGATGTGGACAAGGTATCATGGCTAACATACAACAGGACTGGCAGTTCTTTCATTCACACACACACTCACACACACACTCACACACAGAGTTTACAACTATTCAAAACTGTAAACAATGTACACATAAATCAAATATGGGTTATACAAATAAAGACAGTAAACAAAAGATATCAAACAGAAAGAGCAACCTTGGAGAAGCCTCTGCCATTCTGTGTAGACAATACTGAGCTAGATGGACCAATGGTCTGGCTTGGTATATGGCATATCCTATGTTGCTATGTTCCTAACCCTTTAAAATATCAGCTTGGAACCAAAGGTGCTGCATACGTGAATGGCACTTCCTTTCATGCAAGGAAATAGTCCTTATCTTTTTGACAATTCCATCTTTCTCCTGCAGCACCATGCACTAAATGGCATTGGGTTGTGGATAGTTTCTCAACCAAGAGAAGATTTGTGGGGGATGCAGGGAGATGCAGAAGGAAAGGGGTTGGCCAGAAAGCCCCATTCAGCCAATATACTGAATTGAAGGATTCTAAAAAGAGAGACCACATGCGAGCCCAGTTTCTCCAAAGCGGGCAATCCTCTTTTGCAGCCCTCCTCTTAAACAGGGTTAGCGGAGCAAGCGCTCCACTAACCCAATCTTTGTGATCATGTATTGCCGTGGCACGGCAACACAGGAGGAGACCCCCGCCGGGAGGCTGGAACAAGCCTCCCGGCCCTAGGGGATCTCTCTAGGATGCCCCTCAAGCTTGCATGGGACATCATGGACCTTCTGGGGCTGCATGATCCCCAATCCCCGCAGCCCCCGCCGGCTCTGTGATGGAGCCGGCAGTTGTGTGGGCAGCCAATCCGCCCACCCAGGGCAGACTGAATGATCATCTACGGGGAGAGTGGGCTAAGCCCGCTCTCCTCACAGCCCCCCTTTCGGCGAGTCTCGCTGATCATGAGACTTGCCTCACTATGTTGCCTAAAGAAAAATCTTCACCTGGGAAATTGAGCAACTTGAACAGGAAACTACCTTGGGTTTGGGGATCATCTGAAAAAGCTTTTAAAAAACCTATAGATTCTGCCAAGTTTAAGAAAATAAATTCATAATACAAATCATGACGTAAGGTAAGCAATGGTGCAAAATAAGGAACATAGCTTGTTGCACTGTTCAGAAAAAGGGAGGACAAAAACTTCAGATATTAACATCACCAACACAGAGGAATGTGCTTTATTGTTAAAGGAAGCAGCCATCTGGTTTCTTTCCTAGAGAATGAGAGGTAACACCATCACAACATGCTTTATTAGCAGGAAATGGCTTGGCTTGAAATGCATGGTTTTCAATCAGTTTAAGAAGGCAATTAGCTCATAACAAGAAGTCTGATTATACATATTGTTGCACCCTTTCAGGAAGAAGACAGGGTAAAAGTTCACAGGTAATTGCCACCAACATGGAGGTAAGTTATTAAGAGCTCAGTCCTTTCTTGCCGAAGCAAATGGCTACTTGGTTTCTTTTCTGGCCCACTGGACTTTTCACACAAATAACAGAAGGCATCTATTATGGTTAAATGTTGACTTGACCATTTTGATTACTGTTTTGCAGACTGAAAGATAATTTTCCAGTTTACAAGGAATTGCTACCTGTTCTCTCGAGATAAAAAGAGATACTTCTCCAAGGTAAGTAAAAATACACCTTTGTCTTGCATGACAAAGACTTGTGCAGAGAATTGGATTGCAGGAGGCAATCTTTATTTGCAAAAAAAATTGTTTGTCTTGAAAAGTTTAAAGTACTTAATGGTTCCCCACAAGCTTCAGAAAGCAACAAACTCACAACAAAAAGTCTGGTGTGGTACCAGGAACATCAACATTTTTATTTTGCTTCAGGACATGTGAAACATTACCAACATGGAAATAGACCTTTAAGAAGCAAGTCACTTATTACAATAGAAAGAGGCTGCTTGGTTCCATTTCTAGCCAGTGGTCTAGTCAGGGATGCTGAATGTGCAGACTTCCAAGGATATTGGTTTACTCATTTTTTAAAAAATGTTTCTCCCCCCCCCCCAAGTACCCAAAACTATTTAAATGCATCATACCTGCTTTGTTTCATGGCAGAAAGTTACAAAAAGTTCTGGAATGTAATCCCTCAATCTGTCCATCATTCAAGCATGATTTGCAGGAAACTGCTTCTGGCCTTAATATAAAAGGAGCAGTACCCCCATTTTTGCACCTCATATTATAACTCCAGAATGGATAGGCACAAAGATCTCAAAATTCATATGGGAGTAGCACATGATGGTTGCATTGAATGTGTGGACATTCAAGATCAGGCCACCTATTGATTTTTAATGATTTTTTTAAAAAAAGATGATTTAATGTTTTAAATTAAAAATCAATAGATGGACTGATCTCCTTGAACATCCACACATTTAATCCTACAATCATTTAGGAATACCATGTGGAATTTCAAAGCTTTCTGCTCAGCCATTCAGGAGTCATTTATATTTTTAAGGTTTCCATTTATTCTTATAGAGCAATTATGATTTAAGTCAGAAATTTGTGCACAGCTCTCCCTAGTGGCCCATGTTCATTGCACACATCTGTTCAATTGTTGATCCACCCCTGATTCTCTCAATGTATAATATTATACTTTGGAGTACCTGTCGTCTTGCAGGAGAATTTTGTCTTCTCATCACATGGCCGTATCGTTCCATTACAGTTCTTTTCATCACTACCATCCTCACAATCCTTTTCTCCATCACAGTGCCAGAACTCAGGAATACAATTACCATCAGGGTGGCACCGAAATTCTTTCCCATTGCATCCTCCAAGAGAGGCTGTTTCTAATGCAAAATGATAATAAAAAGAGATTATGAGAGATTTGCCCATGAGTTCTTCCTCACAGCCAGATCAGTAATGGAGGAGAGGAGGAGGAAGGGCAGCTGCCTGATACTTTCCCCCCACCACCACTCCTGGAGATGACTCATCTCACTTGAAGCTGAGATGAATTCTCCAGTCTGGAGCCGGCAGTGTATGAGATAGAGAGGTGGGACCGGAAGAGTGAAGATCAAGCCATCATCTAGTCGGCAGACCCCTCTCCCTTTGGGGACTGGGGGCATTTCCTTTGACACAAAAGTAGAGGGGGGAAGAGTATCAGGCTGTATCCCTTCCTTCTCCTCTGCTCTTGCCTAGATGGCTAATACTCAGGCTCAGCCCATGCTTCCCTCAGCCTGTTTGACAGACTGAACAGTGAGGGAAATGTTGCTGTCACAAGGAGAGGAAGAAGCAGGGGTGCTACCCTCTCCTCTCCTGTTGAGACAGAGCTGAAAATATATTCAGTTAAAGGAGCTTAGGGATCTTGCTCTCATTAAATATAATAGGGTAAAACTATAATATCATTTTTCTATTTTTGCTCCCCCGGAAGCTTTTCACATGGGGCTTTTGAAGCCCTTTAACTCGCATCTCCTCTGGAATGGAGGGGGTGCATTCACATATCAGCTAGATTTACCCAGAAGTCCCTGCAAATTATTGGGGAGCAGTTCATACACAATTCGGGTTTTTCACTGTGCATTAGAGAGTAGCCCAATTTATATCCAGGATTTAAAAATCCACTATTTGTGTTGAGTTTTGGGACAACTTCGAGTTCGCAGTAAGGACTCCCCATAAACCTGTGGCAAAACCTGCTGTGCATAAAATCCCCAGCTGGGTTCAGTTTACTCCTAAATCATGGAGTGAAATCTGGGGACTCAATTTCATAAGCATTGCTGATGTTGTATGAGTATATGAGGTAATTGCTATAAGTATATATATACAAAACATATTTCTGAGGCAGGGGAACACATGGGCATGAAAGTTTCTGTGTGCGTGGGGAATGTGTGATATTTTTTGCATAGAAGCGAGAGAAAGGGTATTCCAAATATGCTTTATTTTTCACTAACAAACTTATTGGGGGTGGGGAGGTCAAGGCGGCAGGTGGCCGGGGATGATGGGGAAAGGGGGGGGAAGAGTCCTTTTAAAAATCAAGCCACAGAAGGTGGTTGCTTGTTCCCTCGTGGTGGAAAACAGAGGGGAAGGATAGAGGCCTTTCTCCTAGCCTCTTATCAGTTCTGGCAAATACTTTTAAGGATGAAGGATCGGGGTGTGAGTGTGAGTGTGTGTGTGTGTTAAAGTGAAGCTTTGAGCAACTGAAGGGTTCTGCTCAGAACAAAGCAATGTCCCTTGAAGCAGGGCCAAACAGGGCCAAGGTGAATAGTGGGCCATTTGGAAGCTCTGACATGGTCTCTGAAGCACAGCAGAGCTGTTTTTATTGCTGCTTTATTTATGTTTTATGTTCTATTGTTATGGTGGCATTGTCATTTTACAAACCATCTTGTGCGGCCTTCAAGCCTAAAGGGTGGAGAAGTAAATCTTTTAAATAAATAAAAATAATTCCTCCACCACTCTTGCAAAGAAGTGCTCAAATTGTAGTTCAATATCGGATTTCCTCTCTTGCCAAAATTCACAGTGAAACGTCTACTGTAATTCCAAATCCCTGCCACTGCCCAACATGCTGGATTTTATAAAATCTTGTGGCTTTTGTCATGGATTGCATGCATTCCACACATTTTCTGGAAAATTTAAATTTAAATATATATTGAAATTCCACAGGAAGGGGGAAAGTTTTCTCCCTAAGTCATACTCATGAGAATAACCATCAAGGGAAGTGATCAGGATTCTCATGTGATGCATGTGTGACATCCTGATAGTGTCCTGCCTTTACAGAGTACGACAGCATACATGTGGGCCGGAGAGCTGTGGACACCTAGCTGGGATGCTATGCCCTTGCAAGACCTGGGAAAGGGAACCCCAGCAACACATTTCCTGGTGGATGGCAGACAGCAGGATCACAACCACTCACCTGGCAGCCAGGTCACCCCAGCACATATGGATGGATTTATCTGTCCACCATGCCCACACCGCTTGGTAGGGTTCATTGGAAATAAATTCCATCTCCCCTTGCCCGGGGTGCTCCACAGCAGCTCATCTACATACAAAGCAACAATGTCCCTGGCATGGGAATTTTGAATGGCTGGAAGGCTCCGCTCTGCACCCCAATGCCCACACTGTCCATGCCAACTGTTTTTTGTGAGGGTGCTATTGGCGGGGTCTGAAAGGCAGACTCCCAGAAGGGATTCCAGAGTAGCCAAGTTCTATTCTTCACACAGAAAGGGTAGGGAAGGGGGGCCCAGCCCCTTCTCTAGAGGAGGTAATGTTTGCTCCCTAAATTTCACTCATGAGTAGGACAGTCTACAGGTGATCAAAGTGCAAGACAACTGCCCATCTGCCCACTGGCTGGCCACCCTATCTCGAGAGTGGCAACTATATGAGGCAAGGAAGGATGCTCCATGCAGGAAAGCTACAGGCACAGGCACCTGGGCAAGTGCAGTCTTGGTCGCAGCAATTGCCGCTGAGCCTTTTTCAAACTTTGCACCCTGCCAACCTTCCCACCAATGTTGGTATGTGTACCCCTACCCACTGCCCCCAATGGATGATGTAGCCGGCATGGAGTGACTGAAAACCAGGGCTCTGGACTCTCAGGAATTTCCGTGCCTCTAGATCAACATATGCTGCAATACTCGTCCTGTCCTGGGAATTTTGAATTGCTGGAAGGACAAGTTGTGCTTTTTAACGAAGAAAGGGTGGAGAAGGGGGCCCAGCCCCTTCACCTCTTGGGAGTGGATGCCCGCAGAGGCTGGCTCATGAGCAGGACAGGTCACTGAGGACAGTATTGGGTCAGCTGAGATCCTCCTTCAAAGAAATCTATGTCCAACCCAGGGCTCAGTGGCCGGGCATGAGAGTGACAGGCCACAGGGACACCCCTGGACAGCTCATGAGAAGGACCACCAGAGTGGAAAGGAGAGAAGTGAATTGCCCAGATAAATCTGCCATGATGCCAGATGGCAAAATATCCCCTTCTCCACCTAAGACCTTCATCATGAGAGCATCATGCCATGGGTGCTCTGAATAGAGCAAGGATGGATTCTGGCTCACGGAAGTGGGGAGCGCTGTCCCAGGGAACACATTCCTAGTCTTGGGGACCATGGGGAATCTGCTGCGATCCCGTGCCCCCTGCCTGACCACATGGCCATATGCACAGGTGTACCCTTTCTGGCACTCCAAAACAGCAAATCCACTCTCCAGCGTTGTCCGGAGAGAATCTCAGCCCTCCACCAACTCCACACATGCGCCAGGTCGAGGGGAAAGGGGTAATCTGGGTGTATATTGGCATGCACAGTGGAAAAGTGTGGGGAGCTTTGGAGGACTCCACCCTATTTTAGAAAGGGTGGGGAAGTGGGGCAGCAGGGGGGGTTACAACCCCTGTCTATTCATGAGAAGGGCCTTGGTTACTCATTAAAACATGATGATGAGTATAGTGACAAAATGGTCACACAGATGACAACTGCAAACAAGAGTGTCAGCCCATGGGTGCTACGAGAGAAACTGTGTTGGGAAGTGTTGGGCAGGGTTATTCCAGAGACTACTTTCCTACTATCAAGGATGGTGGATGAGGTGCCTGGGAAACCACCCCTGCCTGGCCATTCACACCTGGGCAAAGGTGTGCCATCGCAAGCTGCTCCTGAAGTCGACCAAGATACCCTGGAGCCGGGGGAGCAGAGGAAAATGCCCTCTCCCTAGATTCCCCATGCCCACTCAACTACATACAGCTCTCAGAAGGACTGGACCCAGGAACTTTAAAATTTGAGTGGATGTGCTGTCCAATTGGCTCACCCTGTGACCATCCACGCAGCCAGGCTGTGGAACATGGAATGTGAGGATGTCCTCCGGGATGTGTGCAATGCAGAAGAGGGATTAGGGAAGAGAGAAGTTGTTTTCCTTCTCCTCCTCCTCCTCCTCCTCAACAAGGCAGTCTGTGAGTGGGGATAATGCCTTAATAGTCTCAGGCATATCCTCAATAGACTGGCCCGCTCATGAGATTGTCAGCCCACTCAATGTGTCTTCTTTTGATTGGCCCTGTATCTGAGCAAGTGGGAGGCATAACCCATCTTGTCAGCCCACTGGGTAGCAAGCTGCTTCCAGCAGCTTGGGGATGGCTCTGCCTGGAGTGCTCAGCCAGATTCTCCTCTTGTGATCTCTCCACTGGTCATGGTGGGACAGACCCCCCGGCATAATTTGCCCTGAACATAAGAATAGCCCTGCTGGATCAGGCCCAAGGCCCATCTAGTCCAGCATCCTGTTTCACACAGTGGCCCACCAGATGCCGCTGGGGAGCCCACAGGCAAGAACTATGTGCCTGCCCTCCCTTCTGCTGTCACTCCCCAGCAACTGGTATTCAGAGGCATCCTGCCTTTAAGGCTGGAGATGGCCTATAGCCCTGTGACTGGTAGTCATTGATAGACCTCTCATCCATGATGTTGTTCAACTCCTCTTAAAGCCATCCAGGATGTTGGCTGTCACCACATCTTGTGGCAGAGAATTCCACAAGTTAATTATGCATTGTGACAAAAACTACTTTGGTTCCTTGGTCCTAAGTTTCCTGGCAATCAATTTCATGGGATGACCCCTGGTTCTAGTGTTATGGGAGAGGGAGAAGAATTTCTCTCAATCTACTTTCTCCACATCATGCATGATTTTATAGACTTCTATCATGTCTTCCTGCAGTCATCTTTTTTCTCTACTAAAAAGGCCCAGGTGTTGTAGCCTTGCTTCATAAGATCCCATCAACGTATACTTGAGGCTGGGGGATTTTGTCCCAATGTGCATCACTTTACACTTGCTAGCACTGAAGCGCATTTGCCATTTTGTCTCCCACTCACCCAGTTTGAAGAGATCCTTTTGGAGCTCCTCACAATCCATTTTAGATTTCACTACCTGAAAGAGTTTGGTATCATCTGCAAATCTGGCCACCTTGCTGCTTACCCCTGTTTCTAGATAATTTATGAATAAATTAAAAAGCACCGGTCCCAGTACAGATCCCTGGGGGACCCCACTTCTTACTTCCCTCCATTGTGAAAACTCTCCATTTATCCCTACCCTCTGTTTCCTGTCTTTCAACCAGTTAGCAATCTACACATGTACTTGCCCCCTTATCCCAAGGCTGCTAGGTTTTCTCAGGAGTCTTTGATGAAGAACTTTGTCGAAATATTTTTGGAAGTCCAGGTATACTATGTCAACTGGGTCACCTTGATCCACACACTCGTTGACACTCTCAAAGAACTCCAAAAGGTTGGTCAGGCAAGATTTACCTTTGCAGAAGCCATGCTGATTCTCCCCCAGCAGGGCCTGCTTTTCTATGTGCTTTACAATTTTATCCTTGAGGATGCTTTCCATCAATTTGCCTGGATTGGATGTTGAGCTAACCGGCCTGTAATTTCCCAGATAGTCCCGGATCCCTTTTTGAAAATCTCTGTTACGTTGGCTACTTTCCAGTCCTCTGGTACAGAGCCTGATAGTAGGGATAAGTTATACATTTTTGCAAGGAGGTCAGCAATTTCACATTTGAGTTCTTTAAGGACTCTTGGATGGATGTCATCTGGCCCTGGCAATTTGCTTGTTTTCCATTTTTCCAGACAGTTTAGAACATCAACTCTTTTCACTTCTATCTGAATCAGTTCTTTCACCTCCATCCCAGAAAAGCCTGGTTCAGGAACATCCTCTGCCGTGAAGACAGATGCAAAGAACTCATTTAGTTTCTCTGCAATCTCCTCCATATCGTCCTTAATAATCTTTTTCACTCCCTCATTGTCTAATGGTCCAACTGCCTCCCTGGCAGGATTTAAAGAAGTTTTTGTTATCCCTGATGCTTTTAGCTAAATATTCCTCAAACTCTCTTTTTGCCACCCTTATTGTCACCTTGCATTTATTTTGCCAGAGTTTGTGTTCCTTTCTGTTCTCTCTTTTGAGCAGGCCTTCCAATTTCATAAGGAAGTCTTCTTCTCCTATATGGCTTCCTTGACTTTATCTGTTAGCCAAGCTGGCATCCTCCTGGACTTAGTGATACCTTTCCTCCTTTTTGGTATACATCTGCTCCATCTGCATATCCTGTTCTGGCAAATGTGGTTTCTCCCCTCCCATCCTGCAAAGAAAGTGGGATTCCATTCCATCCATGTCCCGATCTCCCCAGGAATCGGAGTTTGCGCGATGTTTTCAGGATGTAGGGCAACTTGGCGGTGTGTGTGGGGGTTTTACCATGGATGGCAGAAGCAATGCTGCCATTGCAAGACATTTAAAGGGCTTCCGATGGGCTTCCCCTACTGAGGGCAGGGCGCTCCAAAAATGTACAATAGTGCTCTTCACGCCCTGCTGGAGATCGTATCAAATCGAAGCAAAATGGGTTATGTGATGATGCTTTGCCCACAGTCTGGCCGTGGAGCTGGGATCAGGCTGGGAGGAAGGCCGAGCGGCAGGGAGGGGCTCTCCTCTCCCTCTATTCCTGTTAGGGTAACAGTGGCTAGTTGTACATCTGCAATGCGGATTGGAGTTTGGGATTTTATCTCTGGTTAATGTTAACTGCAGTTGAACTGTACGTCTGAACCAGCCCACTGTGTCAGTTATAAACCTATGCTTCCTTCAAAATCTGAAATATCTTTTTTTTAATTACTCATTTTCTCAGTATCTTGGTCCTAACAAGGTCAGAAAACTGTTGCACTGAATCAACATGTTTATTTTTTGGGAAGATTGAAAGAACTTCAAGGCTACCTACAGATGTTTTAGAAAAAATACTTGTACAATAAATCCACTTTTGCAAAGTTCGCCAATGTAATTGCTCGCAGTCCTCTTTGAAGTTTTATACTGCTATTCCGTGATGTTACTCTGAGGCAATTTCAGGCAACCATTGCTCAAAGCCATCACATCACTGAGTTTCAAAGCAGAGAGGAAGCAGTGCTTGGGGCCTCACAGTACAGTGCCCGCAGTTCTACATATATCAAATTATATAATACAGAATTCAAATGTTTATATTACAGATGTTAGCACTTAAGAAGCTTCTGTTGAAAAGAAAAGAAAATTTTCTGGATTTCATAACGTTATGTTTCTCAGAAAACCCAAACTCAGATGTCTTTGTTTTACTGTATCTCCAAACTTTCCAGCACATAATTATAATCCTGTGGTCATTCATTCATGGAGTCTTCAATTTATATAAGACTTATTAAATGCAATAAGCTGTGTACAGGATTGTTCTTGAAGAGACAGCCAGACATCTTCCTTCTAGCTGAATTATGATTAATTTAAGAAGACAAGAGCATCCAGCAGCAACCAAATACCCTATAGCTGATAGAGGAAAAGAAAGATATTAAGGTCACACACATGACCAAAACAGTTGGCAAGGTGAAGTGCTGGAGAGGAGGCAGGCCCCTGGAGTGGAGGCAGTCCCCACACACAATTCATTTCTTTTACAGACTCTGCCTCTTGCTGTAGCACACGAGCGGCGCCACAGTGAATGGCAGAGCAGGGAGTTGGAGGTCGTCCGCCAGCATCCCTCACTGCACTGTGCCAGGTGTATTGATCCTCCATCAGCCATGCACTCTTGCTGCCTGGCTCTGTGTGCATGCAGGCTGCCTTAACAACCCCAAAACTGGGGTTAAGAGCACCAGAGAAGGAAGTCCTCTGGCTTCCCTTAATGCACCACACAAGGAGCACAGTGCATTGAGGCATCCTCCCTCACCCGGGTGCTCTTGAAGCTGAGTGTCTGCAGCACGGACACACATGACCCCAAACCCAGGGTTACGAGTATGCTCGTGCACTTAGGTTAAAGCCTGGGGTAAATTCCCAGGCTTTGGGCCAAGGCATCTACCCAAGCCTGGGCTTGGCTACTCATGTGATCAGCCTTACTGTATATCTCAGCCTTGCCTGTTTGGGACTCAGTACAGCGGGGAAATGACTTGACTAGCAAGCTAGAGGTTGCCGGTTTGAATCCCCACTGGTATGTTTCCCAGACTATGGAAAACACCTATATCAAGAAGAAGCGATAGAGGAAGATGCTGAAAGGCATCATCTCATACTGCGCAAGAGATGGCAATGGCAAACACCTCCTGTATTCTACCAAAGATAACCACAGGCCTCTGTGGTCGCCAGGAGTCGACACCAACTCGCTGGTACACTTCACCTTTACCACTGAACAAGATCAGCCACTTTTCTTTTTGGCAAGAAGTTACCACTCTATATCTGCCAAATGCTGTCCAGCAGAAAGTTTTAAGTTGTAATTTGGTTGGTAAATCTGCTCTGTAAGACCCCTGCTAACTGAGCAAAGAGGCACTTTTAAAAGTAGTGATCCTCTTATATTTAGCAGGGAGAAAGTAACTGGTCCTGTACAGCCTCAGCACAGCATCCCTCATAGTGGGGAAATGCTTGACTAACAAGCAGAAGGCTGTCGGTTCAAATCCTGACTAGTACTATATCGGGCAGCAGTGATATAGGAAGATGCTGAAAGGCATCATCTCATACTGCATGGGAGGAGGCAACGGTAAAACCCCTCCTGTATTCTACCACAGAGCTCTGTGGGCGCCAGGAGTCGAAATCGACTTGATGGCACACTTTACCTTTTTTCTGAGGGAGGAGAGCTGGTATTGTGGTAGCAAGCATGACTTGTCCCCTTAGCTAAGCACTGCAGTGTCCTCCCTGGTTGCATATGAAAGGGAGCCTAGAAGTGTGAGCACTGTAAGATATTCCCCTTAGGGGATGGAACCACTCTGGGAAAAGCATCTATGTTCCAAGTTCCCTCCCTGGCTTATCCAAGATAGGGATAAGAGAGATTCCTGCCTGCATCCTTGGAGAAGCTGCTGCCAGTTTGTGTAGACAATACTGAGCTAGATGGACCTATGGTCTGACTCAGTATATGGCAGCTTCCTATGTTCATTCATTCACCTGTGTAAACTGCTTGGAGCACTTTTGTTGAAAGTGGTATATGTTTACAGTAGTAGTAGTAGAAGTAGTAGTAGTCGTAGTCGTAGTAGTAGTAGATCAAGTTCATTCTTTTGTATTCATTTGGATCTGTTTCCTGAACACTTCATTTAAAAATTGGGCATGTGGCACACTGGCCATTTTAACATTCTGCACCTGCCAGTTCCTTGGACAGTTGTTTGTGTGCAGTCATGGACATGTGCAGATTTGAGTAACTGTAGATTGCAAGCACATGCAAAAAATGTTAATACTGAACATGACAAGCAATGTGGCAGCAACCATACATAACTGGCTGTTCAAGGGCAAAGATTCCATTACTATCTCGAATTCAGTTATCACAAATTGGCTCTCAGATGGTATAAGGATGCCTTGGAAACTGCAGGTGACCAGTTGTTAATCTGACTAGAGTCCTCACTAGTGATGAAAACTGGGATTATTACTTTTGGAGTTGTAAACACACACACACATCTGATGCTCAAGAAAGCAGACTTGATATTAATTCTTTGTCCAGATACCCTTTTGACGGCCAGTTTTCAGTTTGAGTTATCTGCTCTAATTACCATTTAGCTTCTGGCAGATGACATCAGATTCCTTAAATGACAAGAGCCAAGTTTTCCTCTTTCTGAATTTATAGCAACCTGAAAGGAGGGGAGCTGGTATGATCTATATGCCTTTTGGCACATGGCATATAACATGTTCATGCTATATATTTCATGATGAAATGATGCATTTCAAAATATTTACTCTAACCAGCTGAATCAAAACTAAATAAATCAATAGACTCAACTTCTTCTCATACTTCATTCAGATTACACCTACCAATGTTATCTAAATCTTTCTCCAGTAAACTTTACATATTTTCTCACTTGGTGAGAAATGATATAGTGTAAATAGAATTGTTTGCATATATGAAGTGAACTAGATTTTACAAAGAGTTGCAAATAACATTTTAAAGTATAGTTTTAAAAATCACATATTCATAGACCATTTAGCCTCAAGCTAAATAAACTGTAGCCTCTGGGTAAGCATGCATGTTTGTTAATATTTCATGTTTTTAATATTTAAATATTTATTCTTTTGTTTGGTGTTCCCTCACATGAGGAGAATCTGTAAGATTAAATTTGGATGTTTTATGAAGATGAGAAATCTACCACAATTTCTTGGCTCAAGGCAAATTTGGAATTTTTACATCCCAAACGAAGTGGGAAATTTTATTCCATAGTTATGGACAATGGAGTAATAGTACTAAAATAAATAGAGCTAAATTACAATAAGCTATTGAAAATTGATGGTTGTACACCTTGGTCTCAATCCAGCTAAAGTTACTTGACTTTCAATGGGACAGTCATGACTAATTTCAGCTGATTTGGACCCTTGATCTATTATACAAAAGTATTAAACTAGTGAGATATATATATATATATATATATATATATATATATATATATATGTGTGTGTGTGTGTGTGTGTGTATATATATGTATATATATATATATATACCTTCTAATTTGTCATCTTGAAATTTTAAGGCACTTAATGCTGTTTGCTTGTTTTTATCTACTTTACCATTTAAATACCCAGGGAGGTTTTAAAAAGTTTAATAAACATTAAAACAGACATTATAAAGCATTATGCCTAGTAATTAAAGAATTCCAATTTCTGTAAATGGTCTGGATAATTTTGTTACCATTTATCGACACTTATTTTAAAAAGTATTATAATGCTATGCACAATTCATTTAAATAACATAATAATGTCAGATGTAGGGAAACAGTGCTGAAGCTTTATTACATAATTTGAACACTTTCAAATGATGAAATCAATTGAGTAAGACATTAAAATTGAGAGGTTTGAAGTAACAACAGTTCAGAATCAGTGTCAAAAGAGAGACCCCAACATCAGATTTTGCATACTATGATGGCTTAGAGACAAACTACACAAAATGCTTGGCCTCAACTCAAAGGTGGACGAGAATTGATCCATTTATTATTTAAAATTAGACAACAGGGCCCCAACCCAGGCTGGGAGTGTGATGTGTTGAAAACACACTTTTACATTTTTCTTCTGCAGTGTTTCATCCTTCAGAGAGACATTCTGCTTCCATAACAGTGATCTGCTGCAAACTGCCACCTTGGGGGGCTGAGGGGGGGCGTGATTTTAAGGTGAAAAGTGGGAATGAATAGATTTACTTCACCGCACACAATGCAGGGGTCTCTGCACACTATGCAGGGGTGGAGCTATAATAGGGTGCACGGCTCCCAAGAACCTGCATGGCCCTGCCTCCAGGGTCGCGATGCTCATCTCTGGAGTTGCCTTGTGCGCTACACTGCCCCTTCCCAGGGGCACACTCCTGCTTCCTGCCCATCCCCAGCAGTGGCTCATGGCTGGTAGGAACACACCGTCACTGGAAAGGAAGCTGCCACCAGCACCACTAGTGGGAGAGGGAGCACACTACCACCAGGGTAAGAAGTGTGCTGCGCCATGGGCTGGGGAGCTGCCCATGAGAACGCGGACCGCCTATGCCCTCCCTATGCCACTGACACCATGCTTCTGGAGCTGTGTTGATCTAATTCTTTTTTTTTTTTTAAGGTCATCACAATTGCACTTCTGAGTTTAAGCTCAAGTTCTAAAGATACATCAAACATCTCACGTACTCTGGGCTCTTATTTCTATTTGCCCACATTACCCAAAAAGTAGGTATATGTAAACTGATGATCTGTGGCAGCTCATCACCATATGCACTTTCAATCCAAGCAGATGGAAAATGTCAGCACAGATTGAGAGATTAAATTTACTCCCTGACCGGAGCTGTATTCTTTGGATGTATTTTTATTTGGGGTCTCAGTGATAACATATCATCATACTTGCATTTCTGGGGATATATTTAAAATAATGTTGGTTTTGTTTCTTCAACATCAATATGAGGTTCTGTTTCAACAAGTGATTCCCCCTCACATCCCTTATCCATCATTATAGTTAAATAAAAGTTATTCAAATACAAAATTTAACTCCACATTTATTTAAGTTTGTATCATTTTCTTTCATATTAAACAGAAGCACCACAATACAGTATGTCAGTGCAAAACCTTCTACAAACTATTTTAATCCTGTGTAAAGGATATGGTCATAAATCAAATGTTCCAGCACTTATTACGTGATGGATGACATGCTCCACAGCATAACAAGATGGTTCATAAATGTCCACACCACTCAAGCCTCTAAAACACCCACAATGCTGCACAAGAGGGCTATTCTGGTACAATGCACTCTTTTGTGAACATAGGTTGTGCACAACTTGCATTATTTCCAATGCAAACTGCAATCACACAAAAGTGAGTTGTACCAGAACAGCTTCCTTCTGCAGGTTCATGGGCATGTGTGTTAGAGCCCCACAATGGCATGGGCAGTTCTGAACCACTCATATTACGCTGCGGGGCATGGCAGCCAACACATTGCTTATTTTGACTGTTCCCTAATGCAAGTACAGAATATATACTATAAGATTTTTCAACAATCTTTCAAACCTATTCTGAGATTCTTAATGTTAAACACCAGATGGCATGTGCTACAGTAGCAAAAGATCTGCCCCCCCACACATGCCAAAGAAATGGCTGTCAATGCCTCCTTTGACAGCAATTAATCTGTTGTATAATTATCTGATTTAAAAAGAAGTGGGGGATTGGATTCAGTTGTCCCAATTTTCTTCAAAAGATTATTGAACTGATAATGCAGTCTATGCTAACTATATTTCCATAGTTGTGTGCATCATTGCAAGCCAGCAAGGGAAACCATATGCACAGTGTTGGATATTGGATGTAGAGATCCAGTATTTTTTGCACACACATAACCTGACCTGGTGAAGAATCTGCCTGTGAAACTGACCTGGTGAAGAATCTGCCCATGCTGTGCCCAGGTCATAAACTAAGAAGTAAGCCAAATTGATTCAATGTATTTATTTTTATATCAATCTGCTTAGGACAGCAAGCTTAGAAATGCAATGAAGTCTATAACAAAGAAATGTTCAATAAATTTGGAAACTTGCCTATTATGACTCACAATGGCCAACATGTTCTGCAGTGTTAGGAGGGCAGAACAAGAGCTGTGCTTTCCCATAGAGGCTATTGTGCAACTCAAGCAAAAGCCTGTCCTGCAGCTGATTGTGAAAGCAGCAGGAGAGGGGGGAGTTATTCCTTCCGCTCCTTCCGAAAGTACTTTTAAAGTTTCCCTATCTAGGTCCCTTTCCATATTTCTGAAAACCAAAAAGTACTTCTGGAGGGAAGAGAGGGTAGTGAAAATTGCTCATCCCTCTGCCTCTGCATGCTCTTGGCTGCATGGCAAGCCTTTGGTTGTGTCCCGCATTAGGCTCTCTGCAAAAGCGCAACTCTTGTTCTGCACTCCTAATAGTGGAACATGTGGATCAATAAATTATAACTGGAAACAAGTAAGAAACTTACTTTTATTTTGAAATACTAAACAATAGTTTATTGCCATTTCTGTTAAATCAAGAAAAAAAATTATGAAGTTATAACTAAACTAAAATAACCCTCCACATATAACCACTTTGATGAGTAAAATTGTGTACAGAAAAATGAAAGGAGTTATGGCACCAAGACTAAAGGCACAAGGTAGCCAATGATAATACTAGCCAATAATAATTATAGCCCTGTTAATTTCAATGGGAGAGACCTATTTATATTCTTAATTCATCTTAATTTTGGCAGGATTCTTATGACCCATAAAGTAAAACTCAAGTTATGTTTTATTCAAAAAAAAAAGCATGAAGAACTGAAATTGCATTTCTAATAATGCAAGGAAATAGAAAAATAAATAATTTGCATTTACTCAGAAAGACGGCAAAGAAAAACACCTGCAATAGGTTGGAATTCATATACCAGAATACAACCATGGAAGTACATTCAATATTTAAAAAGTTCTTGGGGTTGTAGAGAGGAGAGTATAAAATACTAACCTTCCTTGGTGCAATTTGGTTTGTTTTCATCACTGAAGTCTCCACAATCATTGTCACCATCACAAGTCCAATGATCTGGAATACATCTGCCACTGGAACATCTAAACTGATTGTCAAAGCATGAATGAACACAGTCCAGTTCATCACTGCTATCACCACAGTCATCATCTGTAAAATATATAGATATTTCTCATGCCTTAAGGATTTTTGTGAGCTATAAGCAGAAAATTGAGTTCAGGCTCCAGGTTCACATTAATGGCTCAGTTTAATAAAGTTTTAATTCCTATTATACTCTCCTTCTGAGAACATTGTTAATGCACACTTACAAAATAAAGAATTACATGCTTGAGATAATCCAGCAACTCCACAATGCAACTTTGTGACATTGATGGTATTCATATACAGGTATATGCACCTAATTCACACTTGGGTAAAGTGGGGCAGATTTTATTGATATAGTACAATCAGCAAACTGTGAACAGCAACTCCACCCCTTAAACTGTGCGGGCCGAACCAGGCTGGGTTTGGACATTGCTGTCCTCCCCCAGACCCCCTAATGGGTGACACACCTTGGCTCAGGATAGAAGCGGGACTAAGCCCGCTTCATCCCCATCCTTGCCAACCCATCTGGGTTAGAGCAACTCCTAGGGTTTCCAACACCCCAAGCTGCGCAGCCTTTGAGGCGTGGGAACCCCAGAAGCATGTTTTCTGGCAAATCAATGTCCCTGAGCCACCAAGCCTCATGGCACCGATTGCCTAATCCACCTTTTCCCAAACTGCTCAAGGGTGCTCACCGTTCTCATCCCATGTTTATATCCACCCAGCCCGCACTGTTCCTGCCTTGCCCGGCTAGGGCTGCCCCAAGTCTAAGGAAGGCTTAGTAGGCGAAAAAGACCCCACAGCCTGAGCCATATATCATTTGTATGGCTGGAGGCTGCACATGATTGCTGCTCCACAACATCTACAGGATTCCAACTTCAGAAGATGTGTGAATCAATGAGTAAGAAAAACAAGCATGCAGTCCATTTGAAAAAAAGTCTTGAGTTTTTTGTCTATAAGAAAAGTGCTAGAGTATGGTTATTTCTACTCCTTCCCAAAGTGTCTGTCTTCCTCGTCCACAGACAAAATGACTATTTCTTTAGAATGTAAATCAGAGAAGAACTCTCCTCCCTTTATACAGTCATCCTTCACCAACCACGGGTTTCCCAATTGCAGATTTGAGTATCCGCGAGCGGGAAATTGTGACTGGTTTTGCCAACCTTGACCTGAGTATCCATGGTTTAGTGAGATTTTTTTTCAATTGGGGGGTTCATGATTTTTGAGGGTCAGGGGTCATTTTGGGGGGTCGGAGGTCATTTTTGGGGGTTGGGGTCATTTCTGGGAGTCTCCTTCACTCCTCTTGCTCACTCCTGCTGATTTGTGGGGATTCCCCCCCCCAATTTTTACTGTATTTTGCAGTCCTTTCATGACCGTGATTCCCCTAACTCACTTTTTGCCATTGATTTCAATGGCCCATCTATCGTGAATTCACCAGCCACGAGGTTTTCCTGAAACTGAACCCTTGCAGTTGGTGAGGGATGCCTGTATTATTAAACATGATGTTCTAATGCCCATTTATGTAAGAATGCCACATTTAAAGTACATGCTAATTTATATTTAAGAGGAAATATGCTCTTAGTATGACATTTATGTCTAAAGCCAATAAACTATTTCATGCTTTATATAATGCAAAAACCAACATCACAATTAAAAGTTCTTTGGCTTTTGTAATTAATATATGTCAGTCTCTGTATATAGACTATCAAGAAAAAGAATTATTAGTACTTACCTGAATCACAATGCCACTTGCTGCTAATGCATCTTCCATTTTTACATATAAAATGAACTACAGGATCACAAGTTGGGAATTCTGTAAAAAATAAAAATAAAAGGAAAGAACCCAACGTAGAATTTCAGAACGTGCATACCAGCATGACTCCACTCATATGCACAGTAAGTAAAAAACTATTATATTGCCTATTATAGAAGCTAGAATATGAGGAGGTTGTTCACATGACTGGGCGGGCAGGGCATTAGGCAGGCAGGCGGGGGGTGGAGTCTGGTTGTACTCACCTTCCCCGTGGATGAGTGCTGGTTGTTTCTGGGAACGCAGACCACACTCCCAGATTATCTGCACTGTGTGCTGCAGTGTGGCGCTCTGGAGGCCAGGGTGATGTGTCCCAGCCTCTGGGAATCCCACAATGCACCACACACCAAGTGTAGTGCATTGGGGGACTACCCCAGGAGACCGACACTCTAGGCGCCCATCTCTGTTTGCGGCCAGGTTGGAACCAGCGCGGCTCACTCATGATCAGCAAGCCCGGGTTAAGGGAGTGCTTGATCCCTTAACTTGGCTAATGGCCAGGCTAAAAAGCTGGGCAAGACGGTGCTCCCTGGCTGGGATTGAGTCTGATCCCAGTGGTTCTCACGCACAGCCTAACCCAGGCTAGGTTCCCTTGGTCAGATTGCACAGGAGAACTGCCTTTAGGAAGATTTTGTTTTTGGTTAAGGGCGGGGGGTTTTTAATTGAAGGGAAATTAGATAATACAAACACATTTTGCAAAGGCATTACATACAAAAGATGGCTTGTTTGGATTATTTTTGTCATCCTACTACGTATTTGAAGAAGACTATGGATAAATTTGAAATTGGGTTCTAGAACAAGAGTTCCTTCTGATTAAACAAATTCCTACATTGACGTTTGAGAGGAATTTCAAACAGACACCTTACCATGAAAATACTAAGGCCAATATCCAGACTAATGGAGCACTAATGCAGGGGTGCTGCACACACATGATTGGGGAAGAATGATTTTCATCGATCGCCCCTTCCATCTGAAGCTGACTATTACAGAGGGAAACTGTAAACAAAAACAGTACTACATAGGACAAAGAAGTCGATAAGCCTGATACTTCGGGATCTGGCAATTGCACCTATAGAGATAACTATATAAAATCAAACCTTTATGAAAAATTCCTACACATTTTTAAAGAGTGTGCCAACAAAGGCACCTGAAGGTAGTAAATACACTAGGATTACAGCCGGCTCTTCCTATAGTTGCATCTGAGTTAGGTCAGAACCAATTTGGTTCCCCAGCTGTGCTCATGTACTGAGAATAATTGATGCAAGAAGCTTTTGTTTAATGATGTTCTTCAAGTACAGATTATTTATTCCTTAAAAGCATGTTTTTTCTGGTAAGGAACTGTTGAATTGATCTCCCAAAGTATAGTTATTCCAAGTTGGCAAGCTTTCAGTCCAAGTTATGCAGACAGGACCAAGGTGGACTGCTGCAAGAGGAAAGGGTCCCCAAGCAGCTAACCCAGCCCCAGCTCATAGCATCACTATGCAAACCCCCTACTGCTGCTGAAGAGCTTCAGACCCTACATAAAGACACTGCTACCCCAGAGGAAAGGGCCTCTACATTGTACTAATTGCCCCAAAAGCAGCAGTCACCACACACAACCTTCAGGGACACCGTCTTGTCTGCTATGGGACCTGCAATGTTGTTTGCCAATTATTCTTATTTTGGTGACATCATTGTTCTAATTTCCCGAGTCTGTTTGCCCAAGATGTGGGAGCTGCCTGCCTCCTCTGTGGAGTCTGTATGCTCAGAGAGAGGTTTGGCGCCCCCTGAGCTGAGAGTTCAAGATTCCATGCTTCCATTGCCTTCATGCCAGAATCATGATGATAACTATCTCTGGTCTCTGCCAGTTGCATCATTGGATGTACAGCTGGAACTAGCTGCAGCAGAACCCACCCGAGAACCTCCCTCCCTCGATTGCATGGCTCCCTGCACCCAATCAATACCAATCAGTCTGTATTGGTATTGGCAGGGGCCAGTGTAGGGATTCCCAATGAGGTGGTGATGGGCTGGGTGCACTCTATTAAGGATCACAGAAGTGACATAAGTAATACATTTTCATTGAGGACAAACATGTATATCTCTTGCACAGGAGACTACAAATACCTGGAGTAAGGCACAATCAAACAATAAGGGAAGCTAGAGCAATAACAAGCATAAGGAAGACTGTACAGTACTACATAATGCTTATAAAGTAGTACTTAAAAGTTGGATACAAAGGTGGTCTTTCGCATGTAAAAGGTGTCTACTACCCATGGAAGGGCTGTTTTACCTCATACTAAAGTATTGCATGATTAAAACCAATACTAAATACATTGAAGATCTCATCCAAAATCTTGGGCAAGTATGAGCACTCTACCTACCATAGCACTCACAACATTCCTGCAAGAGTAAAAGCATTTGCAGAACAATGCTAGCAGCTATTTTCCTTCTGTTCATGGTTCTTTGCATCCATCCTGATATCAAGGGTACCTTTAAGGCCCCATTTCACATTGCAGTGTATCATTTATTATAATGTATAGGGAAATCTAGGTAGCCAGAAGGCAGGGTACCCACAGGAGAAACTTCACCCTATATATATATATATATATATATATATATATATATATATATATATATACCATTACCAGTCTGCTTGCCAGCTAGTGGCACATTACACTCATATAATAGGTAAGGTAAAGGTAAAGTGTGCCGTCGAGTCAGAGTCAACTCCTAGTGACCACAGAGACCTGTGGTTGTCTTTGGTGGAATACAGAAGGAGTTTACCATTGCCATCTACCACGTAATATGAGATGATGCCTTTCAGCATCTTCCTATATCGCTGCTGCTATGCTGTTTCACATAGTCTCGGGAACATACCAGCAGGGATTAGAACAGGCAACCTCTGACTTGCTAGTTAAGTCATTTCCCTGCTGTGCCATTAGACACATTTCTACTGCCTCTCTCCATCTCTATATGCAATCTGTGACAGAGTATTTGTGGGCAAGTAAGCAATAAAACGAAAAGCGGTAGCAGCAATGGTTTCTGAAAATAAATATGCAAATGTATTCCACAACTAATTGAAACACACCATAAGATATGGACTTGACTATGGACCCTTACAAGTCATGATTCTCAAGAGTTCTCTTCTATGGATTAATCATTTAATGGTACATCTGAATAGTTGTGAGGCGACTCCTATTTCTTTAATGTATAACATGAGAATATGATCTCAGATTCCAAAGAGCTAGCTGTTTTAGTCTGTTTCATCCAAAACAATGAAAACTCCTGCATTCTAAAGAGTAATACATTTCTCTCTGAAAAACCCTCAACATTATTTGTATTACACAATAAGGGGCACACGTTTCTGCAGTCTCAGCTGACCACAATGAGGCTGCTATATAGTTTACAAAGGTAAACAAAAGAATGGTGTCTCAAATGTCATCCTGCAGAGGGATCAGAAAAAGGATACCATGGCAGATTCAGGCTTCAGGGGGGGAAGGAGAAAACCCCTACTTCACAGCTGTAGGACAGTATGCAAAGTATTTATCTTGTTAACTTAGCTTTAATTGAAACAGAAAATGCTTAGTAAACAAGTGCCTGGTGTCAATTATTATTGAAACTCCTTGAAGGTCATCATTCTATTGAAAAACACATGCAATTTTCTAATGTGTTTACAGTAAGCAGAATTAACACACGACCCTCCTTTTCATTTCATCACATTTTTTAATCAAGATACTAAGGATGACTGGTCAAAGGTCCCATATTTTGTACCTGGGTGCTAAAGATATGCAAAAATATGCTCTTAGAACTAGTATACATAGCTGGCAGAATTCCAAATTTAATTTTCAAGTAACAAATGCTCAATGCCTATAAAAAAATCACATATGAAGTCTTTTCTTTATTCTCTGTAATATGGCTATATTATATAGAACAGGTGCAGAGTAGTGGTTACAAGGGCAAGTTATGATGCAAGAATTCATATCTCATATTAGATGTGAACTTACTGGATGTCCTTAGCAGGCCATCCTCTATGGGAATAATCATACTGTCTTACTTCAAAGGGTTGTTCTGAGGCTTAAATTTATAAGAAAGGCATGCATATATATATATATATATATATATATATATATATATATATATATATATAAAACACATACATAATGTAAAATAAAACAATAATATATGTGAGTTCTTTGAACACTTGAAAAGTGTTATATAAATGCTACATGTGTGTATACATATATAATAGACTTCTGAGTGAATATTATTATTATGTAGCAAACATAATTATCAGTATTGTGGTTTTCAGCTTACTAAGGTCTGCCTCACAAACTACTGGCAATTTTACACTGGCAAGGGTGGGTGGGTGGAATGTCTGACACACTGACTGGTTGATTGAGTGAACGGGTGCCAGTCCAGAAGGTTGTCTCTTTAAGGATTACACTGCCCAGGCAAGAAGGTGGAGTGGAGGAGGGGTAGCCTGGACTCAGAGCATTGGGGGCTGGTCATTGAGGGCAGGGGGAGCTCTGCCCCCCTCCCCCAAGCAAACAAATAAGCTTATTAAAAAGAGAAATGTACAACCTAATCAAAAGAAAGAGAGAGAGATCCTTTTTTTTTTTTTGAAGAGAAAGCATCCTGCTTCAACCCTTCCTCCCTGCTGCTGGAGGCTTCTCTCTCCCATGATTGGCCAGAAAAGGTGCCAGCTTTCTGATTGCTTGGGGTCTACTCTAAGCATTGCCCACCACCCACAAAGGAAAAAATACATAGGCTGATTCCAACAGGCTTTGTATTTTTTCACCCTTTCCCCCCAGAAAGGAAGAAAAAAAGTTAATAAATAAATAAAACAGGTTGATTCCCACAGCCTGTGTATTTTTTTCCCCTTGGGGTGTGGGCAATGCTTATTAGATTGCCAATGCCAATTAGAAAATAATGGGAGCCATGAATAGACATGCCTGGCCTCTAGGAATAAATGAATTGATTTTTAGTATATCCTTTCACAACAATAAGATAATAGCAAAGTAAGGTGCATAAAACAATAAAAATCAAGGGTAGCATAAAAGAGAGCCAGCAACTATTGAATCAGTATAGCACAAATCTAAATGACTACCACTCATTCAGAACTCAGTATACCCTTTGTTGGAATACTGACTGGCTGGACACACTCCTGCTATCCAGCTTCCGGCCATGAGAACCAGCACAATATGTATTTATTTACCAATCTTTCTAATTTGTTTATTAAAAATATAGTACCTCCAGTGTTAATACATTCACCAGCTTAGGGCCAAATTACATGAGAAGCCTGATCCAGATCAGGACTGTGTGAGATGAGAGTTTTAAATCTTTATCCCTTGTATCATTTCCCCACTAAATATGACCCCTCCCACAAAATTACTGGATGATCACAAAGCAGCTTACTACGACGACGACAACAACAACTACTACTACTACTACTACTTACCACTACTACTACACATCTTAACTACTAAACAGGGACATGATTGAATCTTATGTCAAGGCATGTAAAAACGAGCAGGTCTTGAATGGTTCCTGAATGCCAGAAATGAATGTGTTAAGTGGATGTCTTTGAGGAGGGAGTGCCAGAGCTGTGACAACACAACAGAAACTTGTGTGGTCCCCATCAGCTTTACTTAAGAAAAAGGTAGTGGGATGCAAATAAAGTCTTCTGATGGAGGTCTAGTGAATGGACAGGCTCATACGGGAACCAAGCATTCTGACAATGAATGCCAGAAGATAAAATGTTATTACCAAGGATATTTTTGAAAATGCATGCTGCTTTGCTTATGCATATATTAAATTTTATTTTTGACTTCTTTTACACATATGGACCAGGTTTAATTATTGCTTCAGGAGTTGAATTTTTAATTTTGTTTCTATTTTACACATACACTATATAAATGCGAACCCATTAAAGATTAATAAAAATAAAATAAAATAGTAGTATGTATATCTACCATTATTACATGTGGATACTACCCTATATTTATTTTTACTTCATTCTTGGATATCAGTTTCTCAGTAGGAAAGTAAGTTTTTTAAATTAAACAAATATTCATTAACACTCATCATTTTTCATAGAGAGTAATGGAAGAAAGTGCTAAGCAAAGTTGCAACCTTGCCAGTATTATGAAAGGATGAATAAATGGGTTTTTCCTGTTCCCTCCTACATTCTGCAGCACCCAATGCTCTTTGAAAAGCTAATACTTTAGGTTGGGAGAACCCCTGGTATTGGGTGGAGTTATAGTGTGGAAGTGCTCACACAAATACTAGTCAGAATCCAACCTATTGTTACTAAATAAATGGTTTTTTGACTAATTGTGTAAGCAAAACATATGGTGACACATAAGAGACTCAGTGTGAAGGCAAAGACTCTGCTGTCACACAGATATGTGGACCCAACACATGCCCTCTCAATAATATAGGAATGCAATGGTGATGACTCAGAATCTTTAGCATGCATAGGGATCTTATTCAGTGGTGGATGACACAGCAAAGATAGGTAGGTGTGTGGCTATATTTACCGTTCTGATAATTCTTGGATTATCAGATGCTTTGCATCAGTTCAATCCAGCTTGTATCAAGTAAGGATGTTGTGAGGATTCACAATATGCCACTAGTCCAAAAAGACATTTTACCAGTGAGCTGGTTGAACAGGGACATGGACAAACGCCAAGACTAAGTCTTGAATCGTCTTCTCTGGCTGATTTTGGCTGATACCTATTGTAAGAACAGTTCTGTCCTATGATGTAAGACAGACTCCTAGACAAGTTCTTTGTATCTTTTGTGATAGGGGTGTGCATGGGCTGGTTCGATTGCAAACTGGTCTGGCTAGATCTATCTATCTATCTATCTATCTATCTATCTATCTATCTATCTATCTATCTATCTATCTATCTATTTGTTAAATTTGTACACCACCCCAAACTTTCATCTCTGGGCAGTTAACAGTAGCATAAAACCAGTTAAAAACATATACAAAAAACTTAAAACAATTTAACAATTTAAAAATAAACCAGAGATTAACCCCTCCCCCCCGCCCAAAAAAATTAGGAAACTGAGAAAGCTTGGGCGAAAATATGGGTTTTCATGGGTTTTTAAAAAAAAAAAAATGCCAGAGATGAGGAGGCTCATATCTCAGCAGGGAGAGCTGAGATTCCACAATCTCAAGGATTCTACAATCGAAAACCGAGATTCCACAATCTCGGGGCAGTTACCGAGAAGGCCCATCTCTGTGCAGCCACCAAACAAGTTGTCGGTAACTGTAGACGGACCTCCTCAGATGACCTCAACGGGCAGTGGGGCTCGTAGTGAAGAAGACGCTCTCTTAAATACCCAGGGCCTAAGCCGTTTAGGGCTTAGTTATAACTAGAGCTTTGTATTTTGTCCAGAAACCTATTGGCAGCCAGTGTAGCTGCATCAGTAAAGGAGTAACATGGTCTCTCTGAGATGACCCAGAGACCAACCTGGCTGCTGCATTCTGAACCAACTGAACTTTCCAGACTACGTACAAAGGCAGCTCCATATAGAGCGCAAACTGCTTCAAACTGGTCCAAGATGGTTTGGTGACCTGACCAGCCCAGCTGGTTAGATCCACTGAACCAGTTCAGAGACCCGCAATTAGATCATAATTTCGTTCAGATTCAGACTGAGCCGCAGGCAGCAACCAGTCCATGCACACCCCTATTTGGTAAGAGGAGTGATCTTGGGAACTCCTTCGTCTATGTAATTGTAGAATGGAAGAAGCAGGTGTTGGAGCAGCCATGTGTGGAATTGCATTTGAACCATTGTATTCTTACTGTATTGCATCATGTCTGGTAGGTGCACCAAAATCATGAGGGCCACATCCTAAGTCACATTAATCCAAAGTCAATTTGAGGCACTTGTGTTGCCTGACTTCTGAGACAAACATGCAGGACTGGTGAGTGTCAAGCCAGACCCCTACAGATTCCAAACTCTGTGATAATATCCATTCATCTGTTCTCCAGATTCTTCATGAAGCCAGTTCCTTCAGGCAGCCAAATGTATGCTGAATATCATAAGGCCTTCCTTCCTTGTGCCAAGATGTAATTGAGACAGCAGTACAGAATGATCTCTTGAAGGGAAAAACCAAACCACCAGTGGCACCAATACTTTGGTGAACACCTTTGAGGTGCCGTGAATTCAAACAGGAGAGACTTATACTGGAAGTGTTTGTGATCAAAAGGAAATCATAGAAATTTTGCATGTGTCTCCCAAAACAGTAATCAGGCATGTGTCTGACAAGAAAAGTCTGCTGTTCTGTGGCCACCACCATGGTTCATGAGGACTCCAGCATGAACAGATTTTTGTTGCTAAACTCCAGCATGAACAGAACTCCATCTTGAATGGAAGCTTTGTTGCTGAGCTCCTTTAAGTCCAAAATCATGTGCATTTGCCCATTTTTCTTTGGAATTGTGGGAAAAAATTGAATAGATGCCAAATTACCTTTGAGCCCTCAGGACCAGTTTTTATCCCCAAATGGTGGATAAAAACCAGTGATGGTTTTCATTCTCAACAGCCCTCACCATGATAAGTTGTTTCCTTCTATACCTGGTCCTTGGAGAGGCTCCAAACATAACGCCATTTGACTGTCTCCTTCACCTAGGCATTTGAGAACTTGAACCCACCTGTCCACAAAATGAAGGAGATGGGCTCCTATGGCCATGTGGTGAACTTTGACATCCAGCTTGAGGCTTAGCATTTTTGAAGCTAGAAGATGAGAAGAGCAAGTGGGAGCTACATCTGATGCAGACTGCACTGATCTTGTCCAACCTGCTTTATGTCCATCTGTTCTGTATAAGCCAATATTCTTACCACTGTAAGGTTCTGAACTACATGGCCATTTTCTTCTGTTCCCTCTGCAATGTAGTATGGGACTTCTTTTCACCAATGCCACCTCTAGTGATTCCCCAAAGTTTTAATAATCCGAGAAAAACCACACTCCCAGTCTGGAAAGGAAATTAGCATCCACAACTCAACCGCACAGCCAAATATTGCATGTGGCCACCACACTGGAAGTCCTGTCCTTGGAGGTCAGCTATATGATTCCCAATGAATTATCAGCTAGTAGAAACAGCCGGGAGGGCGATAGTCCTCAATCCATGCTTTACAACTTTGGAGTTGTTGAGGTCTGCTCCCAAGAGATTCTCTGGCCATAACTACATTATCCATACAAAGGTAGAAATGGACATAGATGTGCACATGGAAGCTGCGGAAACTTCAAGATTGAGTTACATCCCACAAAATCATCAAAGGCATTTTTAGAGTTCTTCTACCCTCAGAAGGAACCCTTGACATTGAGGACCAGGCTGCCACTGGCAAATCCACTGTGGGGACTTTTGGAGTGATGTGCAACACGCTCAGACAAACAGGAAAATTTGCTGAGCAGTCACTACTCTGGGCTGAGCAACCTGCTCAGCAGATAAGATCAAAGGACTCTGTGACAGAAATTGTTAAGTGGTCTGGAAGGACTGGGAATCCTCCTTTATCTTCTGGAGGAGGCGGCAGTACAGGACCTTGATCTTCCCCTTACTGTTCTGAGCTTGCAAAGGTTCTCTTAGCTAGCAGCTTGATCAACAGATCTGCTGTAAACAGCTGTGCTAGAAGGTCCTTGCTTGGGCCAGGATCTTCCACACAGCTGCAGCGCTGTTCCCTAGAGGCTGTGCACGGCATCAGCATGCACATGGCCAGCATGCATGAGCGCCTGCCATGTGCATGCTGATGCCACATGCAGCCTGCAGGGAAGAGTGCTGAGGTTACACACAGCTTTTGCTCAAGAGAACGCTGCACTTGGAAAAGCAGTGGGGTAGTAAGATCTGCTTACCTGCTCCTTAATGGAACCACTACACACCTCACCTACGCCTGCATGAACAGCTTGTGGACATGCCTAATGTGGGTGTTTGTCACTCCCTTTTGCTTCTGAGGTCTTGGGCAGCCTGCTGAGGTAGACTGAAACAGAATTCCACTGGAAGTCTTGTAGGTATAGGTAGACATATTTGTGTGACTCTGATGCACATTATTAAACATACTTGTGTGACCCTGCTGCACCTACCCACTTTATCCTATACAGTATAGGACTCATCTTCTTGTGTCACTGCAATTAAAAGAACCCCACTTAGGATTCCTGAAATGGAGTGGAATAATATGAAAAGCTATAAAATACAAAAATATAAATGGCGATTTCAAAAGTCAAGTTTAAAACTGGATCCAACCTTATACTTGTGATCTCACTCATGTGCTACCTTCAGTTGTTCTGCTGATAAAGACCGTGAACTAACATACCACAGGATACCATTTCATCCGATTCATCACCACAGTCATCCTCCCGATCACACAGCCATGCGCTTGGAATGCAACGTCCGTTCCCACAAGAAAACTGGTCAGCTTGACATGTTCTTGCTGGAGAAGCAAAAACACATAAACGTCAGAAAGGCTATAGATTAGATGAAGTATAGTTGAGTCATACATGCTTACAATTATATCCATTTCTTACTCTGAGGTTGTGCATAAGACCTCATTGGGGAGGGCAGGCAGGGAGGCAGGTTCCTTCAAGCCTCCAAGCACACCATTGCCCTAGGGCTGTCCAAGTCCGAGTAGGGCTGCCCGTGTGAAGAGCCTCTTCATAAAGTTCATAATAATCTTTACATTCTAAAATTTATTTTATTTATTTGTTATTTTTATTTATTTAACAAATATGTATCCCGCCCAAAACCTAGGTCTCTGGGTGGTTTACAATTTTAAAAGTACACTTTAAAACAGAATTAAAACAATTTAAAATTTAACACAAAGTTAAAACTCTTAAAACTCTTAATATGTAAATCTAATTAAAATCCTGAGTGAGCAAATGTGTCTTAACTGCCTTTTAAAAAGTTGTCGGAAATGGAGAGCATCTTATTTCAACAGGGAGCGCATTCCAAATCTTTGGGGCAGCTAGAGTCCCTGAGCAGCCAACAGACGAGCTGGTGGCAACTGTAGACGAACCACTCCAGATTATTTCAAAGGGTGGTGTCATTGCTTAAATGACATCCTTTAAGCAATGATGTCATTGTGACACTACCATAAATTAATGGCCTCAATGAGTTTCTAAAGCAGCAATGAAACTTATTACTTCTTTTAGCAAAATAGCAAATTATTTATATTTAAAGTAAAATTACAAATCTCATTTCAGTCCATTATATATATAGTGGTCTCAAGACCAATGCATATTGCTGGTCACACGCTTGATCTGGTATTTCACTCCAAACAGAGTGGTGCTCTGTGCGTGGGGATTCCTGTGATTTCCCCATTGTCGTGGATGGACCACCATCTGGTAAGGTTGGACTCATGACCACGTCCCACCTCCACAAGGGCAAAGGGCCCATTAGGATGGTCTGCCCAAGAAGGTCACTGGATCCAACAGGATTCCAAGAAGCCTTGGAGGGATTTAGTGTTGGCTCTGCTGGTGACTCTGTCAACTTTCTGTTGGAGAATTGGAATAATCAACTCACCAGGGCAGTGGACACGATTGCTCCTAAGCGCCCTCTCTGACCTGCTTCAAAACTGGCCCCTTGGTATAGGGAAGAACTACGGGGGCTGAAGCAGCGAGGTAGACGACAGCAAGGTAGTCTGAGAGATTATTACATCAAGAGCATTTGAAGATCAGGCGATACTCAGGCAATAACATGCGGCAAAGTAACGATTCTTTTCTTCCCGTATCACATCTGGTGGAGTTGTTCAGGATTTTGAAGGGGCTAATGTACACCCCTTCCCCTTGAATCGGTAATTGGAACCAACAATTTCTCACTGTGACATTTTAAATGAAGTTTTTGTGGAAAAAATTTCTCATATTCAGGCTGACTTAGATTCAAACTCTACAATTGTTACAGAGTCTCATGCCACAGCAGCTCCTCTTATGTGATGACCCTGAATCAGTTTCAGTTCGTGACTCCTGAGGATGTGGACAAGTTGCTTGGAATGGTGCGGCCTACCATCTGCCCTCTAGATCCTTGCTCAACATGGCTTATACTATCTAGCAGGGAAGTAGTTGTAGAGGGCCTGGTAGAGATTATAAATGCTTTTCTGAGGGATGGCAGGATGCCTCCTTGTCTTAAGGAGGCAATCATTAGACTGCTTCTATAGAAGACTGCCTTGGATCCCTCAGACCTCAGAGTTAAGCAACCACAGGCCTGTCTCCAACCTTCCATGGTTGGGCAAGGTGATTGAGAAAGTGGTGGCCTCCCAGCTCCAGGTGGTCTTGGAGGAAACTGATTATCTAGAACGATTTCAAACTGGTTTTCGGGCAGGCTGTGCGGTGGAGACTGCCTTGGTCAGCCTAATGGATGATATCCAATTGGGAATTGACAGAGGAAGTGTGACTCTGTTGGTTCTTTTGGCTCTCTCAGCTGCTTTCGATACTATTGACCATAGTAGCCTTCTGGAATGTCTGAGGGGATTGGGGGTGGGAGGCACTGCTTTGCAGTGGTTGTGCTCCTACCTCACGGGCAGATTCCAGATGGTGTCTGTTGGAGACTGTTGTTCTTCAAAATCTGAACTTACATATGGTGCCCCTCAGGGCTCCATACTGTCTCTGATGTTTTTTAACTTCTACATGAAACCACTGGGAGAGTTCATCAGGAGATTTGGTGCAGGTTGTTAACAATATGCTGATCACACCCAAATTTATTTCTCCGTTTCAACATCATCGGGAGAAGGCATAACCTCCCTAAATGCCTGCTTGGAGGCAGTAATGGGCTGGATGAAGGGTAACAAACTGAGGCTGAATCCAGATAAGACGAAGGTACTTAATGTGCGGGGTCAGAACTCGGGAGACGATTTTGATCTGTCGGTTCTAGATGGGGTCTCGCTCCTCCAGAAGGAATAGGTACGCAATCTGGGGGTGCTTATAGATCCGAACCTCTCACTGGTGTCCAAGGTTGAGGCAGTGGCCAAAGGTGCTATTTATTAGCTTCGGCTGATATACCAGCTGCGTCCGTTTCTTGAGATGAATGACCTCAAAACAGTGGTACATACAGGTGAAACTCGGAAAATTAGAATATTGTGCAAACGTCCATTAATTTCAGTAATGCAAATTAAAAGGTGAAACTGATATATGAGACAGACGCATTACATGCAAAGCGACATAAGTCAAGCCTTAATTTGTTATAATTGTGATGATCATGGTGTACAGCTCATGAAAACCACAAATCCACAATCCCAGAAAATTAGAATATTACATGGAACCAAGAAGACAGGGATTGTAGAATAGAACAATATCGGACCTCTGAAAAGTATACAGTGTACTGTGCTTGATTGGCCAGCAAACTCGCCTGACCTGACCCCATAGAGAATCTATGGGACATTGCCAAGAGAAGGATGAGAGACATGAGACCAAACAATGCAGAAGAGCTGAAGGCCGCTAATGAAGCATCCTGGTCTTCCATAACACCTCATCAGTGCCACAGGCTGATAGCATCCATGCCATGCCGCATTGAGGCAGTAATTGCTGCAAAAGGGGCCCAAACCAAGTACTGAATACATATGCATGCTTATACTTTTCAGAGGTCCGATATTGTTCTATTCTTCAATCCTTGTCTTCTTGGTTCCATGTAATATTCTAATTTTCTGGGATTGTGGATTTGGGGTTTTCATGAGCTGTACGCCATGATCATCACAATTATAACAAATTAAGTCTTGACTTATCTCGCTTTGCATGTAATGCGTCTGTCTCATATATCAGTTTCACCTTTTAATTTGCATTACTGAAATTAATGGACTTTTGCACGATATTCTAATTTTCCGAGTTTCACCTGTATGCTGGTAACCTCTAGGCTGGATTACTGCAATGTGCTCTATGTGGGGCTGCCTTTGTATGTAATCCAGAAACTGCATTTGGTTCAGAATGCGGCAGCCCAGTTGGTCTCTGGCTCATCTAGAAGAGATCATATTACATATTTTTAAGTAACTACACTGACTGCCAATACGTTTCCAGGCAAAATACAAGGTTGCCTATAAAGCCCTAAACAGCTCAGGCCCTGGGTATTTAAGAGAACGTCTTCTTCGCCATGAGCCTCACCACCTGTTAAGATCATCTGGAGAGGTTCATCTGCAGTTGCTGCCAACTTGTTTGGCAGCTACTCGGGAATGGGCCTTCTCTGTTGCTGGCCATGGACTTTGCAATGTGCTCCCTATTGAAATAAGAACCTCCCCATCTCTGGCAACTTTTAAAAAGGCATTGAAGACACATGTATTCACCCAGGATTTTACTTAGATTTATAGTTTTAATAATTGTAATATTGGGGTTTTAATGTTTTAAATGATTTTAATTGTTAATTGATTTGATGTTTTAAATGATTTTAATTGTAAACTGCCCAGAGATGCAGGTTTTGGATGGCATAGAAATATAATTAATTAATTAATTAATTAATTAATTAATTAATTAATTAATTAATATACCTAACAGTTATTCCTTTTTAAAATATATTAAAGTCAATACTATTTTAGAATTATGTCATATTTCTGATATGAGAATCAGACTTTGGTTTTCTATAGACCTGTTAGAATTATTGCTTTTAAAAGGTTTTAAAAGGTTTTTTAAAAATCATTGCACTATATTATTGCATTTTATTGCAATCTTATTGTAAGCTACCTAGAATTTCTGGGAAAGTAGGTTGGATAGAAATTCCTTAAATACTGGTAAATAAAAGGTTAAAACCACAACTCAATCTTCAGACATAATTCAAGAACGACTATGTTGCATGTACACTCACAGACACACATTTTAATTAGACTGGATTACTGCAATGTGCTCTATGCGGGGCTGCCCTTGTATGTAGTCCAGAAACTACAGTTGGTCCAGAATGCAGCAGCCAGATTGGTCTCTGGGTCATCTCGGAGAGACCATATAACTCCTATATTGAAGGAGCTACACTGGTTGCTGATATGTTTCCGGGCAAGATACAAGGTGTTGGTTATAACCTATAAAGCCCTAAACAGCTTGGGCCCTGGGTATTTAAGAGAATGTCTTCTTCGTCATGAACCCCACCACGCACTGAAATCATCTGGAGAGGTCCTTCTCCATTTGCCACCAGCTCATCTGGTGGCCACTCAGTAACAGGCCTTCTCCACTGCTGCCCTGAGACTTTGGATTGTGCTCCCTACTGAAATAAGAGCCTCCCCATCTCTGACAGCTTTAAAAAAAGTCTTTAAAAACCCATCCGTTCACCCAGGCTTTTAACTAGAATTGTTTTAATGCTTTTAATGCTGTTTTTAAATACGGTTTTAAAATTTTTAAATTGTTGTAATGTTTTAAACTTTTTGTTTTTAACTAATGTTTTACTTTCAGTTTTTATTTTGTGGTAAACCACCCAGAGATGTAAGTTTTGGGCGGTATAAAAATATGTTAAATAAATAAATAATAAAATAATAAAAATAAATTATATACAGTAGGATCTTGATATTCGCAGTGGTTCATTTTGCAGTTGTACCGCAGATACGGAAACAGCAAATATTGAGGCATTGTTCTAATGGTGAATTGGGGGTTAGGTTCTAATCACAGTGAAAATTCAGAAAATTCCTATTTTCAAAATAGGGCCAAATTGGGGGGGGGCACGGGGGGCTCCTTACCATGCTTTGCTGTGTCCCCAGTGTCATGCTGTGCCCCCAAAATGCCCAAAGATTGCAGTTTTTTGTTTAAAATCGCAGCCATTTGAAGGCTCCAAGAAACAAAACAGTGGCCAGAAATGACCTCTGCAGTCATTTCCAGTCACCTCTGACCTGTAGATTCACTATGTCGATGTGTGTGTTTTTTCTTTCCCCACGTATGCCAAAGTTGAGTGTCTTTTACCCAACCATGGATACACAAGTCCACAGGTAATTAATCTGCGGATAACATGGTTTCCCTGTATGTATTATACATGAACAGTACAAGGACAGAGAAAAATAACATTGTATGATGTCTCTCAACACATCCTGCTAAATTTCAAGTGCAATGAAAGATTTAAGAGGGACTAGTTAGTACTGTCAAAGGACTGTACTGCAATGACATCAGACCATGTGGATAGATTAAGTGTCAAATTACTATGGAAAGTGGAGTCAGGCACACAGATTACATAAAATATGATCTCTATTCCAAATCTACTGGCATCAAACTTTCAATTCATTTAAAACTGAAGACATCAGATCAATTTAAAACTGCAGAAATCAGATCATCAGTAACAGTTTGGTTCAAAGTTTAGACCTGAATATTTACTCAGTGTAGGATTAAGATAAAACATAGTCATCTCACAAGAAAAGTTGGGGATTGTTTTGTTTCTTAAGTTATTTTTACCTGCACAAGTTTCATTTGATTCATCTTCACTGTTGCCACAATCATTTGCTCCATCACAAAGCCACCTCTTGGGGATGCAGCGATTATTATGGCACTTAAATTGATTGTCAGGGCAGCTGTGATTAACTAAGAGGGGGGGAAATTACATTTTATATATACAAATATATTATTTCTGAAACACTAGAATATGGTTTACATTAGATTGTATTCACTGAAGAAGAAAAAAGATAAAATTACTATGTTGGTCATTTTCCTGCTTTCGAATCCAGTTGAAATCCAGAGGCAAATACACAATGATTTCAGAAAATAAACTAGAGATTTTTATCCCCCTCATAAAGCAATGAAGACTGCAGAATCAAAAGCAGCACTTTCAATGTAGGAAGATCTGAACCTGAGCAGTTCCTCAAAACTTGTGAAATAAAAGACACAGGCTACAATCCAAAATGGAATTAGGCATGCTTAGCCCTATTTAAATCAATAGGATTGATGAACTTTGGTTCTGTGGCCATATTAATTTCCCCCAACAATTTAGATCTGTGTCTCTCTCCACCTCCCTCTCCATGACTCTCTCACTCTCCTAATCTTGTCTTTCATAAATGCTCTCATTCTTGATTAAAATTTTTTACTTGCTTGGGTAAAAAACATCACCTAAACAATAATTATGCAGATATTTGTAAGTACATGAAAACATTTTCTCAAAGGGTACAATAGTAAAACCTTTAAATCACATACTATAGTTTGTTACAATGGCACTTTTGAGGTTGAATAGCAGCTTGAGGGGGTTTGATTTCTGATGGAAAAATGGCTCAGAGCTAAAAGGTTAAATACTCCCCTACCTCTGTGCTGCAGTCCTGATCCAAATCATGGCTTTGTACGACTGCTACTTGCAAGAGAAGTGAAACTGCTAACTACATGCTGTCACATTTAACATCAAATATAGTTTGCCTCTTAAAGACAGAATTCCTGATAGTGGTGCAGTCAGTTAAAAAAAGTAGGGGGAGACATCTCATTTAGGTGTGCAGTTAGGGGAAAGGGGGCTTGTATTTGCCCCCTTCCTGGTGGCCTCTTGCACACATTGTACACAGGGGCATGTCTAGGACCCTGAAGGTCTGGCGTGGTCCATCCAGAGCTCATTTCCTAGCTGACTTCGTTTCTCAGCTGGGTACTTTTTTTGTTCTCTCCCTCAGTCCGAGAAAGAGAGAGAACAAATAAAAGAAGTGGGTAGTGAAATCCAAATTTTTGGATAGTGAAATCCAAAACGGATTGTGAGGAGCTCCAAAAGGATCTCTCCAAACTGGGTGAATGGGCGACAAAGTGGCAAATGCGGTTCTGTGTTGGCAAGTGTAAAGTGATTGGGACGAAGAACCGCAATTTCAAGTATATGCTGATGGGATCTGAGCTTTCGGTGACTGACCAGGAGAGGGATCTTGGGGTTGTGGTGGACAGCTCATTGAAAGTGTCGATTCAATGTCTGGCAGCTGTGAAAAAGGCCAATTCCATGCTAGGGATCATTAGGAAGGGGATTAAAAATAAAATGGCTAATATTATAATGCCCTTATACAAAACTATGGTGCGGCCATACCTGGAGTACTGTGTACAATTCTGGTCACCACATCTAAAAAACTAGAAAAGGTGCAGAGAGGGCAACCAAGATAACCAGGGGACTAGAGCACCTTTCTTATGAGGCAAGGCTACAATACCTAGGGCTTTTTAGTTTAGAAAAAAGACTGTGGGGAAACATGGTAAAGGTCTATAAAATCATGCATGATGTGGAGAAAGTGGATAGAGAGAAATTCTTCTCCCTCTCCCATAACACTAGAACCAGGGTCATCCCATGAAATTGATTGCCAGGAAATCTAGGACCAACAAACGGAAGTACTTTTTCACGCAATGCACAATTAACTTGTGGAATTCTCTGCCACGGGATATGGTGACAGCCAACAACCTGGATGGCTTTAAGGGGGGTTTGGATAACTCCATGGAGGAGACGTCTATCATCGGCTACTAGTTGGAGGGCTACAGGCCAGCTCCAGCCTCAAAAGCAGGATGCCTCTGAGTACCAGTTGCAGGGGAGTAACAGCAGGAGAGGGGACATGCCCTCAACTCCTATCTGTGGCTTCCAGCAGCATCTGGTGGGCCACTGTGTGAAACAGGATGCTGGACTAGATGGGCCTTGGGTCTGATCCAGCAGGGCTGTTCTTATGTTCTTACCCAGCCAGCAACAAAGCCACCTTGTAAATTAGCTCTGGAAGGCTAAGCTGGCCATTCCAGGTGCTGGCCACACTCCCTGCACATGATGTCATTTGCAGAGGGTGTGGCCAGCATGCAGGAGGAGTCCCCAAAGCCCAGAAGGACCGGCACAGCTCTCCAGAGCTTTTCCCAGCCAGCTTCGTTGATGGCTGGGTGATTTCTTTGTTATCTCCTTCACTTGGAGCCAGGGGTAGAAGTAAGAAAATACCCAGTGGACAACAAAGCAGGCTGGGAAATGAGGCCACCAGAGGTCAGGGGTTGGGGTGAGTCAGATGCCCCCCAGGAGCTGGGCAGGTCAGATTCTTTAAACCCATCCACCCAATTATAACTCTGCCCCTGCTCTCATTTTCTTTGTCATTTGTCATGATGATACATTGCTGTGACTCTCTGGCAAGGGTGGGCAATTGATTCCTTTTTCACTGAAGGGATGTATATGTGTCTGTGTGTTTTCAGAAGACAGGATAACATGGATGGAGATCAGTCAGTCCTAAATGTATGAAAATATATTGTTATTCAGTCCATCCCATCTTAACAGCAGCAAAAATCACATGAGAATATTCTTTATAACATAAGCATTAAAAAATAAACACCAGGGCAAAGCCAGTATGATACAGTGGTTAGGGTACTGGATTAGAAGCAGGTAGATCTGGGTTCAAATCTCCACTCATTCATGAAGCTCAACTGGCCATTATCTCTCAGTTTATATGGGTATGTGATCATATAATACACAGATGATAATTATAATGACTATCTCTCATATCTCTCTAATAATTGTTACATGTTGATTTATTTTAATGAGGAAATTACTGATGGCTCAGCATAGAAAAGGCTTTTAAAAAGCTATTAGTTGCTCTTCTCTTATTCAAAAATGCTAAGATGGAAGCTTACCACGATGTTCTCTAATCAGTTTTAGTATACAATTAAAAAAAATTACACTGTCAAGTTAATTATCATTAAATATTGTTTATGATGCTGGTTCAAGACATCATTCCATATTTAAAACAGATTTTTATGATGCCAGAACCTATTGCTACATGTGTTCACAATAATTATCTAAGCATACATATAAAATTAATGTAGTCAGGGCAATGCATCTCAACCAATAAAAGAGTTTACAAGGGCTCTTCTAACTTGAATTAACAACAATAAAGAAAGTTGAAGCATTCTAGACAGATTTATAAAGGCAAAATGGTTCACAGTGAAGGATTGAACTTCCAGTAGCTAGACACAGCAGGGAGCTGCCTGAATGCTAACCTACTGTGCTCCTTATGTTTTAAGACCCAGAGGCTAAATCCTTAACTCAGTGTTCATGCTTTTGTCTATTTATCCAAAAATGTTAACGTTCTTTAGAAGTCATTTTGGTGTGCATATTAGATACTACTAAATCTAAGAAAAAGAACACTTTAGCAATAAAAAAAATATTAACGGCTTTTCCTGCCTTTGACCCAGCTCTGCACTTGATGATGTGGGTTTTTACTGCAAGCTCCCCGTATTGTGCTCAGATAAGAAACTTGTATGCCATTGCTGTTTATTATTCAGAAATATTTTATTTTAGAAATGTCCAGCCCTTCAGTTATACTTCTATGACATGTATGAAATAGGGAGTATGCTATATCTGAACATATTTTCATGACCAGTTTTTAAAATTCAAGCTAGTTTCTTTTGGCTTGTTCGGGTATGAGTAAATTGATCCATTACTGATTAAGCACAGGGTAAGATGTAATAATGCATTTTGCAATCCTATTTTATTTATATACTATCACAGGCAATCACTTCTCAGTGTATATTACAAATTAGCACCAAAAACTCCTCAGAGCGTGTACTTAATAGTGTATATTACAAATTAGCACCCAAAACTCCTCAGAGCGTGTACTTAAATCTTTTCTGCTGAAATTAATGGGATCTTAAAGCACTTAATTTATGGTTGGATCATGCCCTGTATTTGTAATGAAGCTATCCATTAGCTTTATTTTGAGTGATCACATTTTGAATAGTTCACGGGGCTTGTTACTTGTAACTAGTCAGATACATTTTTATATAAATAATACAAATGAAGATGAGGGAGGAAGCTTATCTGAAGATAAGGCTTCCAGATCTGTTTATGCTAGCTAAATCTGAAAGAACTATAGATTCTAACTTAGTCCAGCTGATATGACAGAATAAATGAAGGGCTAAGCATCTGAGATGCTAAAAAAACTGCCTATGGTTCAGCAACTCTTCCAGAATGATAAAAGGAAACTTTTATATGTGAAAAATATGTAACACAAAACTATCGTTTCTACAAAGCATGAAATTAATCAAGATCTAAAAGTTATAAAAAGCTAATGCTTTGGCTGTAAAGTTTTTATATTGTGCCAAGAGCCAGCAATAAAACTCTCTTTTCACAATACTCACCAGAAGAAAATGACCATTGTAAACAATGCCTCAAGATTGTTTTATATTATCTCCAGTGCTTAGAACACTGCTTGTACTTATCAAGTGTTTGTTAACATCCTTACCTTGAATCCACAATGGGGAGGTAATGGGAATGAGAAGGAATAAAGAAACAAGTGATTCACACCACTGAGCACTTCCCATCCTCTGGGCCATGCCTATTACCCAGTCTGGAATCTGTCCTTTCAGGTAGGGATGTGCAGAATGTTTCAATGGTAAAACATTTCGACTTGAAATGGGCCATTTCAAGTGTTTTGAGCTCAAAACAGAACACACTCTAAATAAAGGGCCTGTTTCGAGCTCAGAACAGAACAACCCCATTTCACTCAAAATGTTTCAATGTTTCAAGTGACATTTTGGAGGCCTGTTTTTCCCTTGCTGATTGGTTTGCTGGCATTGGCTTCCGACTGGTTTGTCATCTCCTTGCTTCTTGGTTGGCTTGTTATCATAAAAACCAAGTGTTGTCATGGGCAACTCTGCCCCCATCAGCTGAGTGGGGGAGGAAGGGGGACACAAAAGGAAGAAATTTAAAATTAAAAATGTATTCAAAGGGAGACAGAGAGACCCTTATGCCTCTCTTGAAGAAGATACATCAGGAGGGGAGGAGAAAGGAATCCAGGAAGGTTTGATTTTCTTTTCTCAGCACTGAGTATAATATGCTGTGCTATAACTGTCTGGTTTTGCTGGATCTCAGATTGACAGAGGCAGAACTTGGATGCACTCCTTCCTTGATTTTTGTTTTGTTTTGTTTGTTAGAATAGTGTTGACAGTGGCATCTCTCTCTCTCTCTCTCTCTCTCTCTCTCTCTCACTCTCGCTCTCTCTCACTCTCGCTCTCTCATATATTGGTGATTGCTGTGATGAGCTCCATGTCTGGCCTTGAGACTAACTTGTGCTTCACTCACTGCTGTGCAACTTGCATTGCAAGATCTTGTACTCAGTCCAAATGTGGCTGAAGTTGTTCTACTTGAGCTTATGGCTATGCTTGCTGCTAAATAAAGGTGCTGCTATAGTAGCTGTTGCAATCCTAGGAAGGGAGGTAGGGAGTCATAATAGTGTATGAGAATGCAACTTGTGCTAACGATGTTACTGCAGCACAGGCACTGTAGCTGCAAAGGATTCTGGGATAATGATGCTTTTGGGGCATTTTTGGACTGTGTTTGAAAAGGCAGGTTTCTCACCTGTAACTGTAGTTGTTTGAGTGGTCTTCTATGCATTCACATGTGGTTTGCGCCTGCGCAGATCCACCATCCATAAACTTCTAAAGCTTTACCTTATTAGGAAAAAAGAGCGGGGAAACCAGCTCCCCTTATCTGACAGTTTGCCTCACTCCCTCAGTCCAGCAACCTCCGCAGCTCTAGACCTAGGTAAAAGTAACACAACAGTATGCTGCAGCAGGGAGGACAGTAGGAGTGTGCATGGAACCAGTTGGCCCAGTTTGGTCCAAGTCCAAATTGGACCTGTATCAGACCGGGCCAGTTCAGTCCAGCAACCCTTGAACCCCACCCCCAGTTTGGTTTGGTCTGGGGGCGGTCCTCGATTTCCCCCTTCAGTATATTTTTTTAATCACTTACCTCCTCTGGGGGATTTCCTCTATGTGGTGGGGGGTCCATGGGGGTTCCCCCTCCCCCACTGGCCTTCTTGCCACCCTAAACAGCCATTTGGCTGGCTCTTCGGCCCATTCGGGCCTTACCCCTCCAGTGTGTTGGCCATTTTGGAGGCTGCCACGTCTGTGTGATATGCAGAGGCCCATTGCACAGGAGCGGTGGCGTCCAAAATGGCCACCACACCAGAGGTGAATGGCCGGTTAGGGTGGCAAGGAGGCCGGCGGGGTGAGGGGGAACTCCCACAGACCCCACCACTACCTAGAGGAAGTCCCCTGGAGGGGGTAATTGATTTTAAAAATTGGGGGGAAATTGCGAACCCCCAATGGGGTTCAGTCCAAAGTCAGACCAAACAGGGGATGGTTTGGTTCAGCCCCGGTTCAACGTCAAACCGATTTGACATCAAAACTGTTTGCACACCACTAGAGGATGGGTGGGTTCTTTGAATGCACAGAAGACCACTCAAAGAACTACAGTTACAGCTGAGAAATCTGCCTTTCTCTTTCATGGTCTCTGTGCATCATATATGGGATAATAGCAAGCTATTGTAACAGGATGGAGGGTGCAGCCCAGACCAAGGAGAAAGAACACAATGAAAAAAACTTTAATGAAAGAACTTTATTTTTCAGTGGCAGGCAAAGTGGAGAACAGAGGAACCAAACATCGCTTGAGACCTAGAGTGAAAGTCCAAGGCATAATCTCTGACAAAGGAAGTTGGGTGGGCCCATATAGCAGCCTTACAAATGTCAGTCATAGAGACACTCTTAGAGAAAGCTATGGAGGTTGCCATTGCCCATGTGGAGTGCACCCTAATTGGGGCAGGCAAAGGTTCCAAGGCTAGTTGATATGCTAGAGAGTTAGACTCCTTGACCCATGTGGCAATCCTTTGAGATGAAACAGGAAAGCCTTTTGAAGGATCCAAATATGAAACAAACAAGGACTTCAACCTGCAGAATGATTGTGTTCTGTCAATATAGAAGGCTAGGAACCTTCTAACATCCCAAGTGTGGTAAGCACGCTTTTTATAAGTGACAGGTGCAGGGGAAAAGGTAAGCAAGGAAAATCCTTGAGACAAATGGAACTCAGAGACAAACTTAGATAAAAATGACACTCCAGGTCTTAAAACAACTCTGTGTTAATGAAATACAAAATACGATGCATCAGAATGCAATGCCCTCATTTCTCTCATTCTTCTAGTTGAAGTAATAGCAACCAGAAAAATTGTCTTCAAGGACAACAATTTAAAAGGACATGAAGCCAGAGGCTCAAAGGAAGTTTTCATTAACTGTCTTAGAACCAGCAACAAATTCCAAGGTGAGGAACATTTGGGACCAGGGGGGAACAAATGGAGAATTCCCTTTAAAAACTTTAAAACTAGCTTATGCAAGAACAAGCCAGGTGTAGAGTAGGAGTGTGTGAACAGGTCGGAACCAAACCGGTTTGACTTCAAGATGCTTTGGTTAAACTGTTCAGGGTCGAGCTGAACCATTCCCGGATTGATTCAATCCCGGACCAGACCTCCTTTGGCTGTTTGGGTGGTTCACAGAGCAAAATGTAAAAAAAAAACCCCAAGAACTATTTCCCCCCAACTTACTCCCTCTGGAGGGCTTCTCTGAAGTGTGTGGGGGGGGTGTCCACAGAGGTACCCCCTCCCCCCACCAGCCTCTGTAATTGCAGGCACCACCCAGTTTCGGTGGTCTTCAGTCCTTTCCAGGCCTTTGCCCCAGAAACAGCCTCTGTGTTCATACCGAACCAGGCCAGCCGGTTCCATGCATACCCCTAGCGTAGAGTGACTATTGGCTATGGCTGCCAAATGAACTCTCAGAGGAGTAGGACAACCCATTGTCCTTCAAAAGCAAGAGATACTCAAAGATTAATTGTAAGCGTGCCTCTGTTGGAGATGACCCCTTGTCATGTACAAACTTGGAAAAACGTGTCTATTTTGCCACACAAGATTTCAAAGTGGATGGCTTCTTTGCCACTGTCAAGATGGCTTGCTCCTGGTCACTGAACCCAGTCACAGTTCTACCCACAAGCTGTAAGGTGCAGAGACTCCACATCTGGGTGGAGACAACGACCCCCGTCAGTAGGTATGACACCAACGGAAGCTGTTGGTAAGTTCTTCACGATAGTTGAAGCGTGGTGAACCAGGCCACCATGGAGCGATCAGAATGCACATGGCCCTGTCCTTGACAATCTTCAGGAGGATTTTCAGTATCAATGAAAAAGGGGGGAACATATACAGGAGCTGATTGCCCCAGTGTAGGAGGAGCTCATCCCCTTCTGAATCCGGGCCCAGTTCTGCCCTGCTGCAGAACCTTGCACACTGAATGTTCTGAGCAAACACATCCAGACGAGAAGTTCTCCACAAGTGAAAAATCTCACGCAGTATGCCCCGATCCAGACGCCACTCATGAGAGACGGTGTTCTGGTGACTCAGTGCATCTACTAGGGCACTGACATTCCCCTGAATGTGCACAGTTGGTGGCCAAATTCTCCAATCCAGGCACAAAAGACAGAGGCACACTGCCAGAATGAGCAGGGAATGGGATGCTGTCCCTCCCTGCCTGTTCAGGTATGACCTGACCATTGTATTGTCCCTGAGAAGCAGTACAAGAGACCCCACTATCCAGTGACAGAAGGCAGCCGGAACATTGCCATGAGTTCGCCATAACTGATGTGAAAGCGCTGCTCAACTTGAGACCAAGTTCCAGCAACCACCAAGTCCATGAAGTGCACTACCCACATGGTGTTGGATGCATCTGTGGTGATCATAAGGGAGGTGATGGCTTTCGGAAGCGAGTCCCCTGAGCGATGTTGGAGTATTTTGTCCACCAGGAAACCACCCTTTGCACCCTGCAAGGAGTTGCAAGCATCCTTTGTTGAGAGTGTACCTGGGGGCGAAAATTGCACAGGAACCAAGCTTGTAAGAGGAGAATGCAGGCCTGGGGTAGCACCGCAGTGGTCGAGGCCATCAGGCTGAGTAAACATTGGATAAATCTTGCCCTGTGTCTCTGATGGGTGCAGAAAGTATGAGCTGCTCATTGTATCGACTGGATCTTCTGCTGGGAAAGAGTGGCCATTTAAGTTCTTGAGTTGAGAATGATGCCCAAGAATTCTGTAGACTGCACTGGTTGTAACTTTAACTTTCTCTGATTTACTTGGAGGCCTACATGACGAAGAAGATGAAAGGAGAACTCTACGTCCGTCACCAGTTGGGCCCTTATGAATGACACCAGAAGCCAGTTGTCTATGTATGGAAAAACTGTAACACCTCAGAGTCATAGGTGTGCCGCCACCACCACCTTGCATTTGGTAAACACGTGTGGGGCAGAGGCCACTCCGAAAGGAAGGACAGAATATTGGTAAGTCCGGGTGGAATTTCAGTTATTTGTGATGGTGAGGGGCAACAAGAATATGGAAGTAGGTGTCCTTTAATAGGATGTGCGAATCGATTTGGGTAGAAATTGATTTGTACCCAAATCTAGCTGATTCGAGTGACTTGGAGACAGAGCAAATCACCCCTGTGGTTCATTGGCTGGATTTGGGTCCAAATAGAATCGTGCCAAATTCAATTTGAATTGCTTCAAGATTTGCATTCCTCCTCTCATTTTCCCCAGTTTCCCAGCTTTCATTGTGGGGAGGGTAGGGGGAGCTAAACTCTAGCCCTTGTAGAAGTGGAGTTATGGAGCAAAATGTGTGGTCACTATTTTTCAAGTGGGATTCTTTGGTATACACTGTATAATAAGTTTTCCTCAATTAATCCCTATGAGGATTCATTACACACGTTCATTTCTTCTATTCATTTTGACTTTCTTTGGACAGTGCCAACTGTCAACTGCCATAGGCAAACTACACACCCCGCCCACTTGCAAGGCAGTGGCGTACTACTCAGTTTATGTTCTAAGAATTTTTTTTAAGTGTTTGGCATCTTTGGTGTCTAATAACCTTTCCTCATAATGAATCCCTATGAAGATTCATTACACACCAAAGAATCTAAACACCTCAAAAAATTCCTAAAACATAAACTGAGTACCCAGTGGCTTGCGGATTGGGGGGTAGTTGGCACATGTGATGCCACTAATTCCCCACCCCCACATGCAAAGCAGTGGGGTCAAAATGAACAGAAGAAATGAAGGTGTGTAATGAAGACACCAAAGAAACGAAACACTTCAAAAATTCATTAAAAAAAATAAACTGAGTACCCCAATGTATGTGTGTGGGGGTGGGTGGGAGTGGAGAGTGGGAGTGGTGTAGTTAACACATGGCAGTTGACAGTTAACACTGTCCAGTGACAGTCAAAATGAACAGAAGAAATGAAGGCATATAATGAATCCTCATAGGCATTCATTATGAAGACAAAATATTAGACACCAAAGAATATAAACACTTCAATATTCAAAATAAAATAAAATAAACTGAGTACTCCACTGCCTTGCAGGTGTGGGTGTGTGTGGGGGGTGTAGTTGGCACATGGCAGTTGACAGTTGGCACTGCCCAATGACAGTCAAAATGAACAGAAGAAATGAAGGTGTGCAATGCATCCTCATAGAGATTCATTATGAGGAAAGGTTATTATACACAAAAGAATACAAACACTTGTAAAATAGTGACCACACAATTAGCTCCATAACTCCACTTCTACAAGGGCTAGAGCTTAGCTTTTTTTAAAATGAAAGCTGGGGATCCATGGGGTTAGGATAGGGTGACTTTGAATCCCCATTATTTCCTATGGCGGAAGTATACAAAATCAGTAAAAACTAAAAAACATTATTAAACATCAACCAAGTGCCCCATAGTCTTGAAATTTGGGTGGTAGATGGCACCCATGGTGACCTGCCCACCACCCACAGTTGGTGCCCCTAGGACCTTTATACGTGGTTTCAATCAATCCAAATCCAAATTGAATCTGGGAGGACAGATTCAGACACAAAATAAGTCAGGGGTGATTTGATTCAGGCTCAACTCAAATAAAAAAATCAGTTCATGCGCATCCCTACCTTTAAGTCTATGGACGCGAACCATGCACCTGGAAAAAGCAGATGGAGGATGGTAGGGATGGTCACCACACAAAACCTTTTGTATTTCATGAAGCAATTTACACTCCTTAAGTCAAGAATCAGCCTCAGTCCTCTGTTTCTTTTGGAAACTGTGAAGTATCTTGAGTAGAAACCTCTATTTTGGTTGTTGCAAACCCTATGAACAGCCCCTTTCTGGAGGAGAGTCTCTACTTCTGCCACTAGATGATGAGAAGGAGGCGTGGTGCAGATCCCTGAAAATGGGGATAGGGAGTCAAACTCTATCTTGTTTCCATTCCTCACAATGGCAAGGACCCAGGCATCTGCTGTTATCACCCTCCAATTCTTGTAAAAAGATGACAGGGGCTGCCTCACAGTGGTGTCATTGTCGCTTTGGGGTAGGACGCCATCGGTTTGAAGTTTGACTGGGGTCTGGAAGTGGAGCCTGACACTGGGGCCCTTTGGTGCTGGAAACACTGCCATTGACAAAAGGAATCCCCTGGGTGGTAAGAGGACTGCCTGGACTGAGTGTAACGCGGCCATGGCTTTCAGCTCGTCTTACTAGAAGTGGAAATGGAAGATTGGGAGAAACCCATTGATCTCACCATGGTGCATAGCTTCTGGATCCTCTCAAGCCTATCAGTCTTATCACCAAACAGGGCTTCACCATCAAAGGGCAAGTCTTGTATGCACATTCTAGCCTCCTGAGACAGGGAAGAAGACCTCAGTCATGCATGCCTTCTCAGGGAAACCGCAGAAGCCATGAAGTGTGAGCTACAGTCAGTGCAGTGCCTACAGGAGTGCAGCTGTTGTTTTGCCACACAGAGCCCTTCATTCAGAAAAGCTAGTGCAGCATTTCTCTGGTCCTGCTGAAGATGCTGGAGGAAAGGTGTCAACCTCTCCAGGATGAAGTGTTGGTAATGTTCTCAAGAAACTGGTGGTTAGCTACTTGCACTAGGAGACCAGACGTTGAATATACTTCCCCCAAAAATGAGTCTAACTTCTTGCCTTCTCTATCCACAGGAGAAGTCAGCAAGTGATGCTTGTTGCACTACTGGACTGATTCTGGACTACTGAGTTTGGTAAAGGTAAAGGTAAAGTGTGCTGTTGAGTCAGTGTCGACTCCTGGTGAGCACAGAGCCCTATGGTTGTCTTTGGTAGAATACAGGAAGGGTTTTCTATTGCCATCTCCCACACAGTATGAGATAATGCCTTTCAGCATCTTCCTATATCGCTGCTGCCCAATATAGGTGTTTCCCATAGTCTAGGAAACATACCTGTGAGGATTCGAACCAGCAACCTCTGGCTTGCTAGTCAAGTCATTTCCCAGCTGTACTGGGTGTTTAACCAGAAAACCCATGTCCTTTGGTTGAACCCTGTACATTTTCTCCAACTTCTTCAAAATTGTGGAGATAGAAGCAGGCTTCTCCCAAGTCACCTTGACTACTTGGGCCAGTGTGGATATCAGAGGGTTCTGGTACACTGGACTCCCTCTGAATGAACTGAAATATAGGATCCCCAGGCTGGGTGGTTTGTTGTTGAATCACCAAGCCCAAAGACATCACCATGTGGATAAATGGGTCAGCTTAGTGCTTAGATTCTTCTGGCGAGAGGTTTTCCACCAATTCCTGCTCACCCTCTTCAATACTAGGTGTGGGCACTCCTTGAACTCCTCTGAGTCTGATGAACCTGAACTAGTATCCGAAGATTGATCCGGCTCCTCTGGAGCAGAATTTTGTAGTGGAGGATGGGTCATCTCCCCCTTAAGGTGGGTCATCTGGGGAGGAAAAGAGCCTATGGTTCATTGAAGACAGGCATCTCCCAGAGGAATAGGACTTGTCCCGAGAGCAAGTCCTAAAAAGTTATAAAAACATTTTGATAACCTGAGCCCTATGATCCTATGATTAAACTGCCACACTGCAACATAAATTCCTTCCAAGTGGTAGTATGAGCCACATACAAACCCAGTGGCATTGGACCCACTTCCCCATGATGTGATACCATGCCACTGAGAAGTGTATGTGTGAAACATGTAGATGAGCACAATCATGTTGGACTTTCGCATTTTTCAAGTCGTGGTTCTCAGAAAGGGGGACAGAAGCCCTATTCATTTCAGCATATTGTTTCTTCCAGTGGCTCCTTGCTGTCTTCCTTGTATCTTTTTTAAATTTAACATTACATAACAAAAGTCCTGCAGGCTCAGGCCAAGACTTATCTAGTCCAATGTCCTCTTCCCCATAGTGGCCAACCAGATGCCTCTGTAAAGCCCACAAGCAAGAGATGAAGTTACTCCCCTTCTTCTGCTGTTGCTCCCCTGCCATCGGCATTGAGAGACTGCCTCTAAATCTGGAGGTAACATGATTAATCAAGACTAGTTGACATTAATAAACTTATTTTCCAGCAATTTGTCCAATCCCCTTTGAAATCACCTAAGTAAGTTGATGAAATTAAGATTTCATTGTAAGATGGTGTTACTATTAATTTATTAGTGATCCAACTAATTACTGTTACAGAAAGCAGTATGTGGGCAGAGTACAGAACCTTATTAATGATCTACTAATCCTTTAAATGCCATCTAAACCCTCTAATTTGTCTAGTCCCCCTTTAAATCCATTTAAGCTAGTGGCCATCATCACATCTTGTGTCAGTGAATTCCACATATTAAAAATGTACATTGTCTGTCCTAAGTCTCCTGCAAAACAGGACATCTAATGACCCTGGTTTAGTATTATGAAAGAGGGAGATTTGTCACTATATACTTGCTTCACACCATGTACAATTTTATAAGCCTCAATCATGTTTCCCCTCAGCTGTCTTGATTCTAAACTAAAACTCTCCAAATAGCATGATATTTCCTGTTGAGGAAGGTAATTCAGCTCCCTGATCATTTTGGTTGCCCTCTTCTGGACCTTTCCCAGCTCTACAAAATCCTTTTTGAGATGTGGCAACCAGAACTATACATAGTATCATAGATTGAATAAGGGCATTATTGCATTAGCAGTTTTAGTTTTGATTCCTTTCTTCATGATTCCTAGCATGGAATTTGCCTCCCACACACTGGCCAACATTTTCATTGAGCTATTCATACAACTTCAGGATCTCTTTCCTGTCTATGAGCCCCTTTGGGAGAGGGAACTGATTTCTCATTCTTTTTGCTCTCCAAATTGCTTTGCAAACTTGGTTCTTGTTGGAAAGTAATATATAAATATCCCTAACAACAACAATATCAGCTGATCTGTGACCATATCAATAAAGATTGATTGATTGATAACTATCAATCAGAACACCAGTCATTCGATGGGAGAGGTTCATGACTATCCTGCCTACTATAGTTGGAATTGCATGGGAGGAAGTGACCCACACCAGCATTTGTGTGTGGCCTACAGACATCTATGAATTTGGTAAAAAAATATTTTTACCTTGAGTTTATAATTGAAATAAAAATTAAAATCTCTGTTTTAATTATTGATTGATTTTAACTGCTTTTGTTTTATTTGTAAACCACCCTTAGCCATTTTATTATTATTTATTAGTATTATTTATTCAATTTCTATACCGCCGTTCCAAAAATGGCTCAGAGTGGTTTACAAAGAGAAATAATAAATAAATAAGATGGATCCCTGTCCCCAAAGGGCTCAGAATCTAAAAAAAAATTTTTTGGGAAGGGCGGTATAGAAATTGAATACATAAATTGAATACATTGAATAAATAAAAAGTTAAAATATTTTGGAAGCTCTTTAAAATTTTCATATGAGCAAAGATGCTGCAGAATGTTGCTGACTGCTGCTGCCATCCTCGTGAACATAAGCCTTTCTTGTTCTTACAATGATTTTTAAATTGTAAAGTTGTGGCTAACATGAACATCACACTGTCTTGCTTGTATTTCAGCTTGCTTATGTCTCCTTTTACAATGTACCAAGGCAGCAAAAGCTGTACAACATCTTCCAAACCTATGTCTGCTTTCTTGGACACCCTTCAAGACACCATTGCCAAGAAGCAATGAACTGTTTAGCAACCTTCTGCACAGTAATTCTGTCTTCGGGGTATTTAAATTGATTTTCCTTATTTTTGCAAGCCTCCAGCCCAGCAACCACGAATGGGCAACGGAACATTAGTATCAAGGAAGAAAGGCTGGAACATTAGAATGTGATGATCATTAGCATGAGCAGCATCCACCCAGTATGCTACAGAAGTATAGAGTCAATGTGCCCCTATTCCCCACAAATGTGGGACTGCTGTTGCTTGCATTAAGTAGATGAAGTTGTTTCCTCAGATACTTACATTTTAGTGAACTTCAACATACTAACAGGATTTGAAGTTAGAAAAATATGCACTACACCTTTCACCGATACGTACAGCAAATCTCTGAATGCTCATCAGAGCCATCCAGGCAATCATCGTCACCATCACAACGCCAGCGATCTTGGATGCAGCGCCTGTTCTTACACTGAAATTCTCCCAGCTTGCATAACTTGGTTAACACTTCTCTAGAATTAACTAAAGGGACAAATGTATAAAGAAAAAGAAGTATTAGCTGCCTATAAGAAGCCACACATTATACTTTCTTTTAAGGGATCTATAGGCATCTGAAGATTGTTTCTCTCTGCATTTACAAGATAAAAATGCCTTGACTCTGTATTTCAAAGTACGTTGGAAACCCATCAAAATGGAAGGAGAGCCCTGAAGCAAAGCAAAATAAGGCAGAATGAAATGACACTACAGAGAAAGCACCCTGCCAGCATGTTAAAGAAAGAAAGAAAGAATAAGGAAACCCAAATGGTGTTTGCTTTAAAGCAATGCATGGTGTCCCTTGTTCATGCCTTTGTGGGGAGGGATACCTCTGATATGTTTTGCTTTTGCTGCAGGGCTCTCCTTTTATTTAGAGGAATATAATGCATAATAATAAGGAAGGAAGTTTTCCTCATTGGATATGTCTATATCTGCCCTTGCTCATTGGGCAAAGATGCACCTGTTCAAGTGGTGACTCTCCTACTTACTAGAGGGAGAGCAACTGTCACTGTTCATCCCAGCAGAGCATCTCTGTTTAATGGTCTCTCCCTGCCTTGTGTCTTTTGTCGATTGTGAGCCCCTTTGGGACAGAAAACCACCTTCTTATCCTTTGCTATCTAAACCAATTTGAGAACATGTTTTGATTGCCATTTTAATCCAGCATATAAATATTCTAAATAACAATATTTTGTCTATGAAAGTGTATGATTTTCAGCCTTCTAAAATCTTTATTTATTTATTTGATTGATTAATTGATTGATTGATTGATATATCAGCCTTCCAAAACTGGCTCAGGGCAATTTATATTAAAATTAAAACAATCAAAGTCAATTAATGGTTAAAAACAAAAACTATAAAAACAACATAAAACCAATTAATTATTAAACATTTAAAGCAGTTTTAAAACCCTGAAGGACCAGGCTGAACATTTACAACAACTTAAAAACCCTGGAAGGCCTGGCCAAACAGATAGGTTTTAATAGCTCTCTTGAAAACCAGTAATGAATTCAAATTATGGATTCCTGCTGAGAGTACATTCCACAGCCCAGGAGCAGCTACAGAGAAGCCCTGCCTCTGAGTCGCCACCAGATGAGCTGGTGGTAACTGAAGATGGACCTCCTCACATGACCTTAATGTGCAGTGGGGATCATGCAGAAGAAGGCACTCTCTAAGATAATTCAGACCTAAGCTGTTCAGGGCTTTAAAGGTAATAACCAGCACTTTGTATTATGCCTGGAAACATCAGCAACCAGTGTCTGTTTCAAAACAGGCATAACATGATCTCTCCGGTTGCCCCAGAGACCAATCTGGTTGCCATATTTTGAACTAACTGAAGTTTCTGAACTATGTACAAAGGCAGCCCCATGTATAGCGCATTGCAATAGTCAAGCCTGGAGGTTACCAGCTGATGCATTACTGTTTTGAGGTCGTCCTCTTCAAGGAATGGATGCAGCTATCAAATCAGCCAAAGCTGATAGAAAGCACTCCTGACCATAGCCACCACCTGAGATACCAGGGTGAGGCCTGGGTCCAGGAGTACTCCCAAGCTGTGCACCTGCTCCTTCCAGGGGAGTGTAACCTCATCCAGCAAAGTAAGATCTAACTCATCCCTCAAATTCTGAGCCCTTACAATGAGCACCTCCAACTTGATTGGATTCAGTTTCAATTTGATTTCCCTCATCCAGCCCATTACTGCCTGTAGGCAGGCATTTAGAGAATGAGTGCCATTTCATGATCATGATGATGATGATGATGATGATTTATATCTACATAGAACTGAAGTGTTTTCATTTGTTCCTGGAAATTTAGAATGACACAAATGGGAATTAAATTACTTATTGCTAAAAGACAGGAGTGATTCTCATGATCGCCCTGGGCAGGTGGGGAGGGCTCCGGGGGAAGGCTACTTTGCACTTCCCTTCCCTTCAGACAACCAAGCAGGTCGGCTTTGGCACGCCTCCTGGGTGCCCACACGGACAGCCCTGCTTCATGCAGCTCCATGAAGCATGGAGGAGGACAGAGAGATATGGGTCTGGAGCTTGTTGTTCCAGCCTCCAGGCATCCTTCAATGCAATGCATGGCACACGTGTTGCATTCGGGATTTTCCCCCTCCAATGGGTGTTATGCACCCGTCTCTGTGATTCCTGGTAGCTGGGTTAAGGATGCAAGAGCACCCTTAACCTCGGCTAAAAGCCAGGGTTATTATGGAGGTTAGGCAGGAGGGGAGCGGAGGGATCCACGGGGATCCCACCACTTCTCAAGAGCAGCCTAACTCTGTTTGGGGCAGCACAGGCAGGTTTAGGCTGGTTGTGAGCAATGCCTCCGAGAATAGTTTTTACTTTAAAGCAAATTGTGTTTGGTTTTACTTGTCTACTTGTAGGTAGGGATGTGGGCCTCTTTGCCTTCACAGTTTTGTGTTTTGTGTCACACTTTGGTAATAGAGCAGCAGGAATTCTTTTTTATTTTCTGGTGTGTGGGTGGGTGTGGAGGGGGGAGTTTCCCTTGTGTTTGTTAAAGATAATTAAGCAAGAACATTTAAATACAGGAGAATCAGGGCAAAATTCCACTGAAGCCTTTGGAATTTTGGATAAAAATGCACAGCTGGCTAAAAGGTATGTGGAATTTCCTTTGAAATTTCTCAGAGCGATTTCCTATAGTGCATACAATTGCAAGATTATCTTGCAACCCTAAGAGGAAAGTTGAGTTTGTAGGAATGCTGACTACTGTACCCAGTACAGAGTTCTGCTCTTTTTCTCTGCTTGTGAAGACCAGTAGAAATACATAGATTTCTGCCTACTGGACATTTACAATTTTGACTTTATCTTTCCTGCAACAGTAATATAAACTCAAATACTTTCTAGGAAAATCATACTCATGCAGGTTGTACTATTTTCTTCCAAATGCTGATTATCAGCACAAGCGCACACTCTGCCTCCGGGAACAGCTAAGCAGAGAATGCTGCAGCCTCCATTATTAACACGACATGCGTTGTCACCTGCAATAAAAAAGAAAGCAACCTTAAGAACAAACGGCTCAAACAAAAACATGCTGGAAGAAGAGAACATAAAGAGAACATGAAGGAAATTGCTTTATCCAGCAGACACACTGCTCTGATCAATGCAGTCTCCTACACGTACAGCAGCTACAACATGATCAAATTTGGTCATAGTCTTTTTTCTTACTTTTTAAGTACAGGACTTCGATGCAACTTGATATATGGAGTGAATAGAGTAATACATGTATTATATTTGTATCCAACTCTTCCTCATTTACCTTCTCAGGGTGGCATAAGTAATTTTGTGGAATAATTTAAAATGATGGTCATTATGAAGGGTGGGATGTGTAGAGTTTGTTTATTGTGAAAGCCCTAGGGCAGAGATTTTCAGTGTTGGGTCCCAAGATGTTATTGGATTTCAGCTCCCTTAATCCCCAACCAAAGGCTGCTGGGGATCATGGGAACTGAAGTCCAATAACATCTGAGGACCCAATGTTGAGAATCCCTGCCCTAGGGGATCCCTATCAGTGAAAGCCAGGCAGAGCAGCTCTTGCCCTGCTCTGAGAAATAAAGGGGTGTACTTGAGTGGAGAGTAAGTCTACTCTCTTGGATGAGATTGTGTTCTAGTGTTGCACTATAGGGATGTGCATGGAACTGGCTTGTCTGGTTCAGTTTGAGTCTGAACTAGACCTGAACTGGGCCAGGCCAGTTCGGTCCGGCACCCCCCTCAAAACTCCCAGTTTGGTTTGGTTAGGTGGGGGGAGTTCAAGATTTTTTAATTTAAAAAATAAATTTTAAGTCCTTACCCCCTCTGGGGGAGTTGTTCAAGGCAGCAGTGGGGGAGGGGAGAGTCCCGTGGAAGTTCCCCCTCCCACCTCTGGCTTCCCTCATGCACCTAATCAGCCGTTCGGCCACTCTTCAGCCTTCCCCCTTGGCACAGTGGCCATTTTGGAGGCTGCCATGCCTGTGCAATGGGCCTCTGCGTGGCCTGGGTCATCCCAGGCCATGCAGAGGCCTATTGCTCAGGCAAGGTGGCCACCAAAATGGTCACTGCTCCAAGCGGGAAGGCTGAAGAGCGGCCAAACAGCTGATCAGGCTCATGGAGGTTAGCGGGAAGGAGGGGAAAGCTTGGTGGATCCCCTCGTGCCACCTCAAACAACTCCCCAGAAGGGGTAAGTGCTTAATTTTTTTAAAATTGTGAACCCCCAGTGGGGTTCGGTCCAAATTCGGACCGAACAGGGGGTGGTTTGGTTCGACCCTGAACGGTCAAACTGAATTGGTTCTATGTCAAACATGTTTGACGTCAAACCTGTTTGCACACCCCTATTGCACTACCACAAGTATGCTTGCACTTGTGCAACAGTGCACAACTGCGTGTCCCATTTGTTTTAAAGGGAATTATTGTGAAATTGCAGAAATCCCTATTTTTTGAGCAACTACTGATTTTCTTGCATAATACAACTTTGCTTGTTACTCAAGTGTTTCATTAGTTAGGATGTCAGCCCCTGTCTTTAAGAATCAAGCCTGCTTCTGTTTGCAAATTTCTGCCCTGGGTTCCAGTTACTGAACAAGAAGTTCTGAATACTAGGAATTGGCTCCTTTGTATAGATAGATTGTTTTAAAATGCACAGGAAACGTTGATGCAGATAGCAAAATTTCTCAGAAGGGGTTTGAACACACGTAGGTCATCAGTAAATTACACCCAAATCACAATTTGTGATAAATGTAGAGCTTCTTGCTGAGACAAAATCATTTCAAGAATTTCAAGGGAAGCTTAAAGAGTTTAACTAAGGCTAGCATGCAACATTTCTCAGGGACTTTTGAACAGCCTAGATGTGACCAGATAGTTGATCTGACTGATTGAAACCACGTTTTTGTTTGTTTATTATATTAGTACACCACTCCAAACTTCCATCTCTGAGTGGTTTATAGCAACATAATAAAATAAAATAAAAATTAAAACCTTAAAACAATCTAAAACTACAAGTCCAGTTAAAAAGTTTTGGTGAATAAATATATCTTGAGCAACTTTTAAAAGTTCTCAGAGATGGCTCTTATTTCAGCAGGGAGCGCATTCCAGAGTCTTGGAGCAGCAACAGAGAAGGCCTGTCCCAGTGTAGCCACTAGAAGAGCTGGTGGCAACTGTAGACTAACCTCTTTGGTTGATCTCAACGAGTGATGGGTCTCATAGTGAAGAAAATGTCCTCTTAGATACCCCGGGCCTAAGCTGTTTAGGGCTTTATAGGCTATAACTAGCACCTTGTATTTTGCTCGGAAAATTATTGGTAGCTAGTGTAATTCTTTTAATATAGGAGTAATATTGCCTCTTTGAGACGACCCAGAGACCAGCTGGCTGCTGCATTCTGTATCAACTGCATTTCCAAGACTAAGTACAAAGGCAGCCCCACAGAGAGTACATTGTAGTAGACAAGACTGGATATTACCAGCATATGTACCACTGTACTGAGGTTGATTATCTCAAGAAATGGACACGGATGGCGTTAACAGCTGAAGCTGATAGGAACCACCTCTGGCCATTGCCTCAACCTGAGACACTAGGGAGAGGTTTGGATTCAGAAGCACTCCCTGACGGCATAGTTTTCCTTCTGAAGATCATAAGAATAGCCCACATGGATCAGGCCAGAGGCCTTTCTAGCCCAGCATCCTGTTTCACACAGTGGTCCACCAGATGCTTCTGAGAAGCCTACAGGCAGAGGCGTATCTAGGGAAAATAGCACCTAGGGCAAGCACTGAAATTGCGCCCCCTGTCCAAATATCTGACAACCATCTTTCAGATAACTTTACCATCATATCAGCTGAAAAATGCACATCAAGCTCATTAATCTTTTAATATTTCAAAAACTATTTAGCAGTGGATGTAGCCAGACCAAAAAATGCTGGAAAACTACAATTTCAGTATGCTGGGGTTCATGAAATACCCAAATACTATGTGGAGGTGTACTTGGAAAACTAAACAGAAGTGCCTGTCTAATTCTCTACTATGCATTGTAGCATCACTATTACATAAGTTTTAAAAATAAATGGAGAATTTGACTTTTCGCAGATACTCTGAAAATAATTAAAGGATATGCAGAGTAAACTGTGTCACTGCTTGGAATATATTCTAGTATTTCAGAAAGACAGTTAAAATGAGAGAAAGAGAGCAAGAAACCCCCAGTGGGCCATAATACTAAGGATTTAACACTGATTCAAAGACAAACTCACCATTAATAGCCATATTAGCAAGACATCACATTTAACTCACTTATCACTTATTCACAAGCCCTGATTCTCTGTACATAGTGCCAAACTGAATATGTGTACAATGACTTATATTATATTAATTTTTTTAAAATTACCTGTAGCCCCTTTGGGGGCCTTCCTAAAGGCCATGGGGGATGGCTCTGCAAAGGTTCCTCCTACCCCCACTGGCCTCTAGGGCTTCACAGGGACCATTTGAGCATGTGTGGTGGCCATTGTTTACAACAATTTTTTTTTAGAAAAATGGCCGCTGAAAACAAAACGGCCACAATGCATGCTCAAATGGCCTCTGCGAGGCCTGGCATGGCCTAGGGCCTCACAGAGGCCATTTGAGCATGTGTGGTGACCATTTTATTTTTGGTGGCCATTTTTAAAAAAATTAATTTTAAAGAATGGCGCCCCCCTTCAAGTGGTGCCTGGGGCACATGCCCTGCCTGCCCCACCAGGTATATGCCCCTGCCTACAGGCAAGAGGTGAGGACAGGCTCTCTCTCCTGCTCTTGCTTCCCTGCAACTGGCATTTAGAGGCATCTTGCCTCTGAGACTGGAGGTGACCTATAGCCACCAGACTAGTAGCCATTGATAGACTTCTCCTCCATGAATGTTCTATAACCACAAATAGGAAGTGTGACACCATACAGAACCAGCAGATCAAAATGTCTCCCGAGTTCCAACCCTGCACAATAGGTACCTCCATCTTATTTAAATTCTACGTCAGTTTGTTAAGAACATAAGAAAAGCCCTGCTGGATCAGGCCCAAGGCCCATCTAGTCCAGCATCCTGCTTCACACAGTGGACCACCAGATGTTTCTGAGAAGCCCACAGAAAAGAGCTGAGGGCATGCCTTCTCTCATACTGTTACTCCCCTGCAACTAGTATTTAGAGGCATCTTGCTTCTGAGGCTAGAGGTGGCCCATGGCCCTCAGACTAGTAGCCATTGATAGACCTGTCCTCCATGAATTTATCTAAACCCTTAGTATAGGCATCCAGGCTCTTGGCTGTCACCACATCTTGTGGCAGAGAATTCCATAGGTTGATTATACATTGTGTGACAAAGTACTTCATTTTGTGTGACCTAAATTTTTTGGCAGTCACCTAATGGAGCAGTAGGGAAGTAACTTGCCTAGGGAGCAAATGTCTGCTGGTTCAAGTCTCCGCTGGAAACATCTATATCAGGCAGCAGAGATATAGGAAGAAGCGGAAAGGCATCATCTCATACAGCGTGGGAGATGGCAATGGTAAACTCCTCCTGTATTCTACCAAAGAAAATCACATGGCTCTGTGGTTGCCAGGAGTCAACACCGACTTGACAGTACACCTTTACTTTACTTTAAATTTATTGGCAATAGGTTTCATGGGATGACTCCTGGTTCTAGTGCAGGCCTGCTCAACTTAGGCCCCCCAGCTGTTTTTGAAATACAACTCCCATAATCCCCAGCCACAGTGGCCAATTGCCTGGGATTATGGGAATTGTAGGCCAAAATCTGAAGGAGGGACGAAGTTGAGCAGCCCTGTTCTAGTGTTATGTGAGAGGGGGGGAAATTATCTCTATCAGCTTCCTGAAAATTTATTTCTATCAGATTTTATAGACCTCAAACATATCTCCCCTTAGTTGTCTTTTTTCCTAAACTAGAAGGCCCCAAATGTTGTAGCCTTTCCTCCTAAGAAAGATGCTCTAGGCCCCTGATAATCTTAGTTGCCTTCTTCTGCACCTATTCCAGTTGTACAATGTCCTTCTTAAGATGCGGTGACCAGGACTGCACATAGTACTCGAAATGTGGCCACACCATACTTTTGTATAAGGGCATCGTCATATTAGCAGCTTTATTTTCAAACTCCTTCCTAATTGTTCCAAGCATGGAATTGGCCTTTTTTCACCACAGCTGCACATTGAGTCGACACTTTCAACGAGCTGTCCACCACAACCCAAAGATCCCTCTTCTGGTCAGTCACTGACAGCTCAGACCTCATCACTGTATATGTACATTTTGGGGAGGTTCGCATCACTTTACACTCGTTAACAATGAACAGCATTTGCCCTCTTGTTGCCCACTCCCCCAGTTTGGAGAGATCCTTTTGGAGCTTCTAACAATCTGTTGTGGATTTTCACTACCCTAAATAGTTGTATTGTTATCTGAAAATACGGCCACCTTGCTGCTTACCCCAATTTCTAGATCATTTGTGAACAAGTTAAAGAGCATTGGCCCCAGTACAGATCCCTGGGAGACCCCACTTCTTATTTCCCTCCATTGTGAAAACTGCCCATTTATTCCTACCCTCTATTTACTGTCCTTCACCAGTTACTAATCCACATATGAACCTGACCCCTTATCCCATGACTGCTAAGTCTACACAAGAGCCTTTGGTGGTGAACTTTGTCAAAGTTTTATTTTGGAAGTTCAAGTATACTATGTCGACTGGATCGCCTTTATCCACATATCTGTTGACACTCTCAAAGAACTGCAAAAGGTTCACAAGGCAAGATTTACCTTTGCAGAAGCCATGCTGATTCTCCTTCAGCAGGGCCTGTTCTTCTATATGCTTAACAATTTTATGCTTGAGAATGCTTTCCATCAATTTGCCTGCAACAGATATAAGCTAACCGACCTGTAATTTCTTGGATCTCACCCACCCCCACCACACCCCCTACTCTCTTTTTGAAAATAAGTGTTACATTGGCTACTTTCCAGTCCTCTGGGACAGAGCCTGATTGTAGGGATGAGTTAGATATTTTTGAAAGGAAATGAGCAAAATTGGTCTTTAAGGACTCTCAGATGGATGCCATCTGGCTGCAATTTGTTAATTTTTCTCCACACACAGTTTAGAACATAGTCTTTTGTCACATATATCTGACTCAATTCCTTATCCTCTGTCCCTGAGAAGTCCAGTTTAGGCACAGGTATATGCTCAGTATCTTTTGCTGTGAAGACAGATGCAAAGAATTCATTTAGCATCTCTGCAATATCCTAGTCCCCTTATCCTTTCACTCCCCCATCATCTAATGGTCCAGCTGTCTCCCTGAGGTTTCCCGCTTCTGATGTATTTAGAGAGGTTTTTGTTATTCCCCTTGATACTTTTGGCTAAATGTTCCTCAAACTCTCTTTTTGCCTCCCTTATTTTCACCTTGCATTTCTTCTGCCAGAGTTTGTATTCCTTTCTGTTCTCTTCATTTGGGCAGGCCTTCCCATTTATGAAGGTAGTCTTCCATTTTGTAACTTTCTTGACTTTGCTTGTTAGCCATGTTGGCATCCTCCTGAACTTGATGGTACTTTCCCTCCTTTTGGGTATACATTTTAACTGGGCTTCTAGTATTGTGGTTATAAATAAACTCCATGCATTCTGCAGCAAAGTGACTCCCCTGCTTTTCCCTTTCAGTTTTCTTTTCACCAAACTCCTCATTTTACAGAAGTTTCCTCTTCTGAAATTCAGTGTCTATGTTAGACTTCCTAGGCAATACTCTCCTTGCATGTATGCTGAATTTGATCACACAATGGTCACTGTTCCCTAAAGCTCCACAACACTGACATCTTGTACCAGGTCATAACACCACTCAGGATTAAGTCCAAAGTCACGTTCTCTTTGGTTGGTTCCATGACCAACTGTTCTAGGACACAGTCATTCAGAGTGTCTAGAAATGTGGCTTCTTTGTCATTACCTGACTGTGAATTTACCCAATTTTACCAAATGTGTGGATGATTGAAGTCATCCGTTATTACAGCTCTGTCTCTCTTTGATGCCTCCCTGATTTCCTTCTACAATTCCCAGTCACTGTCAGTGTTTTGATCAGGAGGGCGAAAGCACGTCCCTAGCAGCACATTTCCTTTCAGGCCTTGTAATGTAACCCACAGAGTTTCTGTGGAGGACTCTAGTCTTCCTAGATTTTCTAGCTTGTGAGATTCTATCCAGCCCATCACTGAGATTGTGAGATTCATCCAGCTCATTACTGTTTCCAGGAACCTTTACGACAGGGCTTCCAGCTCTCTGAGTATCCGGCCAGCAAAGCCGCTTTGAGTTAGACTTGCAGCATTCGGGAAGCAGACGCTCCCCTCTCTGCTCCGAGTTTTCTTTTGTATAAGTTCATACACAGCTCGCTTCCCTGTTTTGCTTATGGCCAATGGTCTCCTAGAGGCGGAGGGATGTCACGGCTTCCTTTTTTCCAAGCACTGTAATTAAAATACCCTCTGTGATCTGACTTTGTTGAAGTGCACACACACACTTACTTGCTTATGCTTAATTAGCCATAAGCCATGGCTTTCTATCCCCCCCCCCTTAACCCCCAACACAATACACATGTCCCCAGCATGTGTCAGCCTTCCTGCAGCATTGTCTCTGCTTTTTGCTTGGATTTTATGATCCCTGGATAGCAAGGAAATGCTCATTTGGGCCAGCCTAGCCCAGTTTTGACCAGCCCAGTTTGGTTCCGAACCCCATCGAACCCACCCACCCCAGTTCGGTCCAGTCTGAGGGGGGTCCACAAATTTTGTTGTTATATATTTTTTAAAAAAACATTTTAGCCCCTTCAGGGGGCTTCATCTAGGCTGCGGGGGTGGTGGTGTGTGTCCGCAAAGATTCACCCTCCCCCCGCTGGCCTCTATAATCAATGCCGTGGCCCGTCCATCTTGGTGTGGTGGTCATTTGGGATGCCACCGCATATGCACAAATGGCCTCTGCAAAAATGGCTGCCAAAAAATGGTCGCTGCGTATGCACAAATGGCCTCTGTGAGGCCCTGGGCAATGCCAGGCCTTGCAGAGGCCATTTGTGCATGCGCAACATCACCAAGAAACAGAGGCCCGATCAGGCCAGAAAAAGTGGCTGGTTGGACTGTGGTGGTGATGATGGAGGCCGGCGGGGAGAGGGTGAACCTTTGTGGACCTCCCAGCCTAGATGAAGCACCCCGAAGGGGCTAAAAGGTTAAAAAACAATTAAAATGTGCAAACACACAAGGGGGTTTGGTTCTGGTCCAGACAGAACTGGGCGGTTCTCACCGCTTCAGCCCCTTAGTTCTTCCGCATACCAAGCGGCCAGTTTTGAAGCAGGTTGGAAAGGACGCTTAGGAGCAATCATGTCTACTGCCCCGGTGAGTTTGCTGTTCTAATTCTCCACCAGAGCATCAACAGGATCACCAGCAGAGCCAACACTAAATCCCTCCAAGGCTTCTTGAAACCCTATTGGATCCAATAACCTTCTTGGGCAGACCATCCTAATAGGCCCCTCACCTCTGCGAAAGAGGGAAGTGATTATGAGTCCAACCTTAACCAGATAGTGGTCCGTCCATGACAATGGAGAAATCACAGGATTCCCGACCCACAGAACACCACGCTGATCAGAATGAAAGACGAAATCACGTGTGTAACCAGCAATGTATGTTGGCCCCGAGACCACTTGAGATAATCATCATGGCTGCTATGAAGTTGAACTCCTGAGCTGCCCCGGACAAATTGGTCCCAAAGTGAAAGACTGAAGTCCCGAAGTACCCCAAGCCTGCGGGACTCCAACACCAAGTCCAAGACCAAGTCCCTCAGCTCAGTTGTCGACTCAGTTGAGCAGCAGGGAGATCGGTACACCAACAGAAGTCCCAGTCTATCCGTGGTCCCCAGACTTAAGTACACACATTTGATATGGTCCAACCCTCTAACAGGGATCCTGGTAAGGGAAAGGTTATTCTAATAGATCACAGCCACTCCACCTTACCTCCCACGGTCGCTCACCTGCTCCTCAACAGATATTCCGGAACAGCCATCTTACAGTCAATGGACCCACATACACACTGCTGTCTCCCCATCTCCAGACACATTGTAGACTAACTTCATCCAAGAATCAACAACAGAAGCCTTACCAATAACAGCTTCAGCTTCTTATACAACCATAAAATGATATACTCTGACCCAGCCCTCAGTCCCACACTGAAGGCCCCGTACCAAAGGCCAGCCTCCTTTGGCAGCCAACTGCAGGCCAGCCATGCACCCTCATTCCTTTTAAGCCCCAGAAACCCAGAGTCTATCATCTCACGTGAGATTCTGGGACAGGGCTGATGTAATTAGTGCCAACAGGCGTCAATTATCAGGCAATCAGGAAAGTAAGGCCACAACTCTAACGAAGACAGCAGAGCGAGAGCTGAGCAGCTTTTCATCATTTTGAAACCTAAACTTTACAGATTAATTCCACATCTGTCTAGATATGAATTAAACCAACAGTAGAAAAACTTCAGGAGTTTACAAGCTCTATAAGATCATTTAGCTTCTGAGCCTTGTTTCAGTAAAGACTAATTCAGATTTAGACTGCTCCATCCAACACAACTTGCCACTGTCGAAACAAAGCTTCCAGATAGGCCATGTTGATTCAACCTTGTTGCACGGCCTTCGAATCAATAAGGCTATCCAAAGTCTCAAAATAGATTTTTGGGCCAGCACCAGTTACATCTTCATGTATTTACTTAGAAATCTCTTGTTAACCTGGAAAGGTACAAGATGTATAACACTCCAATAAATCAAGGTGTCCAACTGGCACCAGATAAGGCAGCATTCTCTGCCTAGCAAGTAAGAGTCATCCAGCTTCACTCTGCACATTGCAGAAACGTTCAAAACCATTTTACTTGGGAGAGATCCAGCTCCATTATTATGGCAAAAATGTCTGCTCCAGGAGTAGCAGACTAGCCCTTACTGTGGCTGTTAAGGAGCCATCCTTACAGTCATAGCTGCTGAAAAATGGGACATAGGAAGCTGCCTTCTGCCACATCAGATCATTGGTCCATCTAGCTCAGTATTGTCTTCACTGGCAGCAGCTTCTCCAAGGTTTCAGGCAGGAGTCTCTCTCAACCCTATCTTAGGAACATAGGAAACTGCCATTTACTGAGTCAGACCATTGGTCTATCTAGCTCAATATTGTCTTCACAGACTGGCAGCGGCTTCTCCAAGGCTGCAGGCAGGAATCTCTCTCAGCCCTCTCTTGGAGAAGCCAGGGAGGGAACTTGAAACCTTCTGCTCTTCCCAGAGCGGCTTCATCCCGAGGGGAATATCTTACAGTGCTCACACATCAAGTATCCCATTCATATGCAACCAGGGTGGACCCTGCTTAGCTATGGGGACAAGTCATGCTTGCCAGGGAGACAATTGATTGATTGATTGATAAAATGGAAATTTATATACCGCCTTTCATTAAAAACAATCCCAAGGTGGTTTACAAAAGTTAAAAAACATATAATAAAAATAACAGTTAAAAGTATAAGCTAAACATATGACAACACATCTGATTTAAAATATATAAAATACAAACATAAAAACTGTACACAGATAAAAACACAGAGAAGCAGCAATAAAACAATCATGTAAAGGCCTGGATAAAAAGCCAAGATTTAACAAGCTTTCTAAAAACTGTGATGGAGTCTGAGAAGCGAATGACCACCGGGAGAGCATTCCAGAGTCTGGGGGCAGCAACAGAGAAGGCCCTGTCCCATGTGCACGACAACGGAGCCTCCCTCATTGTCAGCACCTGGAGCAGAGCCCCCTCAGGTGACCTCGTCAAGTGGGCAGCAACCCTTGGGAGCAGGCGGTTCCTCAGGTATCCCGGGCCCAAACTATTAAGGGCTTTAAAGGTCAAAGCTTGGAACCCTGCTGTACAACAATCCTGTAAGGTTAGTGAGTGTTGTTATGCTCATTACAGAATTAGAGCTAGTGTTGTGGTAGCAAGCATGCAGGTGCTCTTTCCAGAGTGGCCCCCATCCCCTAAGTGGAATATCTTACAGTTCTCATACATGTAGTCTCCCATTCAAATGCAAACCAGGGTGGACCCTGCTTAGCAAAGGGGGCAATTCATGCTTGCTACCACAACACTAGCTCTCCTCCTGTAATGAGGATAACAACACTCACTAACCTTACAGGATTGTTGTACAGCAGGGTTCTCAAACCTGGGCCCCCAGATGTTGCTGGATGACATCTCCCATTGAAGGAGTAGGGGGCTTGCATTTTTCAACAAACATATATATGTGCCAGATGTAATCACATTATTCCAATCTTTTGTCACATAAGGGGCTTCAATGATTTGCATGACACATATGCATGTGTGGCAGCCTTCAAAATGGCTGCTGCAAGCTGGGAGAGGGCTGGAAAGGACCGAAAACGGGCTGAACCGGCCCCATAAATACCGGGGGGAGGCTGGCAGGGGAAGCTTCAGACACACACACACACATCCCACAGCTACGGCAGCACCCTCTGGAGGCAGCAAAGTTACCCTGGGCCTGGTGGTGAGGTTATTTATTTATTTTTACTTTTCGAACCCTGGACCAGCTTGATCCCGAGCTGAACTGGTGGGTGGGGGCAGGTTGGGGGTGCACAAAACCAAACATGCCCAGTCCAGTTCAAGTCTGAGAAAGCAGGCAAGAAAGTGGAATTGGAAAGCAGTTGAAAGGGTAACAAGGGATGACTGTGAACAAGTGTGGTAACATGCACTTTTGATGCAGTTGCAGATGAAAAATAAGGGGGTGGGGAATTAAGCCAAAATCTTCATCAAAGTGATAACCAATAGTCTTACTGTCACCTGCTTTGCTATGGCAGGACTAGACATAAAGATTAGGGGTGTGCAATTCGGGTTTTCGGGTGATTCGGCTCGGACCCGAACCGAATCACCCCTGTTCTGTTTTGTGCCCGAATCTGGGTCACCCGAATCACCCTTGATTCGGTTCGGATTTGGATTTAATCTGAATCCGAATTGATTCGGGGGGGTAAAAAGGGGACCAGGGACAAAATTTTGGGGTGGGGTGGTAGTGCCCAATGGGTAGAGCCTACCACCCCAATTTCAGGGGGATTGGGAAAAATCCTGATTTTTGGTGAATTTTTAAAGTTTTAGTGACTTTGGGGCAGTTCAGGGGCATAGCATGGGATCTGGGCAAAAAGGAGTGGGTTTGGGTGGTAGTGCCTAATGGGTGCAGGCTACCACCCCAATTTCAGGGGGATTGGGCAAAGGGCTGATTTTTGGTAAATTTCTGAAATTTTCATGTCTTTGGGGCAGATTGGGGCATATTGGGGCAGAAAGTGGGGCCTGGGGCAGAATAGTGGGGTGGGGTGGTAGTGCCTAATGGGTGGAGGCTACCACCCCAATTTCAGGGGGTTTGGACAAAGGGGTGATATTTTGAGAATTTTTGAAGTTTTAGTGACTTTGGGGCAGTTTGGGGGCAGAAAGTGGATCTGCCCCAAAAGAGTGGGGTGGGGTGGTAGTGCCTAATGGGTGGAGGCTACCACCCCAATTTCAGGGGGATTGGGCAGAGGGCTGATTTTTTGAGAATTTTTGAAGTTTGGGTGTCTTTGGGGCAGATTGGGGGCAGAAAGTGGATCTGCCCCAAAGGAGTGGGGTGGGCTGGTAGATAGTGTCTAATGGGTGGAGGCTACCACCCATCCCCAATTTAAGAGTGATTGGGCAGGGGGTGAATTTTGGTGAATTTATTTTTATGAGGTTTGTCTTCATAAGGTGAAGTGTGCTAAATTGTTTACTTCCTCATATTATTCATAGTAAAGGAAAGTGTGAATAAGTGAAAGTGGGGTCATGAGAGTTGTTTAATTGAAAAAAAATCTCATTTGCTATGATAGAATGAGAATTCACACCTCAGAAGTTTTTTCTGAGGTGTGAATTCTCATTCTATCATAGCAAATGAGATTTTTTTCAATTAAACAACTCTCATGACCCCACTTTCACTTATTCACACTTTCCTTTACTATGAATAATATGAGGAAGTAAACAATTTAGCACACTTCACCTTATGAAGACAAACCTCATAAAAATAAATTCACCAAAATTCACCCCTCTGCCCAATCACTCTTAAATTGGGGATGGGTGGTAGCCGCCACCCATTAGACACTATCTACCAGCCCACCCCACTCCTTTGGGGCAGATCCACTTTCTGCCCCCAATCTGCCCCAAAGACACCCAAACTTCAAATATTCCCAAAAAATCAGCCCTCTGCCCAATCCCCCTGAAATTGGGGTGGTAGCCTCCACCCATTAGGCCCTACCACACCACACCACTCTTTTGGGGCAGATCCACTTTCTGCCCCCAAACTGCCCCAAAGTCATTAAAAGTTCAAAAATTCTCAAAAAATCACCCCTTTGTCCAAACCCCCTGAAATTGGGGTGGTAGCCTCCACCCATTAGGCAATACCACCCCACCCCACTATTCTGCCCCAGGCCCCACTTTCTGCCCCAATCTGCCCCAAAGACATGAAAATTTCAGAAATTTACCAAAAATCAGCCCTTTGCCCAATCCCCCTGAAATTGGGGTGGTAGCCTGCACCCATTAGGCACTACCACCCAACCCCTCCTTTTGCCCAGATCCCATGCTATGCCCCCAAACTGCCCCAAAGTCACTAAAACTTTAAAAAAATCGCCAAAAATCAGCCATGAACCGAATCACCCGAATTTTTTGGGGCCGAAATTCGGGTGATTCGGCTCATGCCCGAAAAATATCGGGGGACATCAGGGGTGATTCGGTTCGGCCCCGAATCACCCGAAATTGTTCGTTTCGGGCACAGATCGTTCTGTGCCCGAAATTTTTTGCACATCCCTAATAAAGATGCTAGTGCTAGTGAAAGTACACAAGTGGTCTCTTTGAACTTGGATTCATGGTTTGTGCAGGAAATGGGTAGGGTTTGCTCAGTTCCAAATCAACAATCAAACTATTGAGTCATGTAACTACTACCACTAATCTTGTAGGATAAATAAATGGGGAATTATTGATTTGGTTATACATGGATTTTTAACAAGCAGTTTATCTAAATTTAACTAGCAACATAGGATTATATCCCACTTCCATTAAAGTAAATTGAAAGAATCAATTTGGCTTCAGTAGAAACCAGACTGATTATGAATAAAGACTCTATTATTCTTCATCAAAACAGATCCCCATACCATTATCAAACAGCAAATCAATTGTCACAGTAATGTTTCTGTTCAATGTCGCTTTGAGATAGACTGGGACTTATAGTGATGGCAGCACTAAAAACACCTTGACTGCTTGCATCACTTAATGCAAAACAATTTAAAATTGCTACATTTTCTCAATAAGACACAAGAATATAACCCTTTGATTCTGCCCCAAAGCACTTACCCTAAACATAAAGAGGCACTTTTCTAAACAAACATTCAAAGTAATGCATAAAAATAAACACATTAAAAACATGGCACGCATAAGATAAATCCCATGAATAGTGCACAGGTTTTCTTATAAAACAACTAACAAACATAAAATTAAACAGCAGAAGCACAAGCATGGTGGAAGGGTATATTTTATAAAGGTATTTTTAATTGGGTACAGGTATATTTTATTGGGGCCTGGAGATCCACAGGGTCCCAGGCCCAGGCTGCACTTTTTACCATGTGGAAAACAATGGAAGCTAAATTGTAGATAAAGCTGAAGGATATTTTGGAAAGTTATAAGGAATGTCCAAGTTGTGAGATTTGCTGGCATCCATCAGAAGCGGTCTTAGAGCAAAAATTATGAATACAAATCAGGCTGGTATTACTGTTGTTGTTGTTGTTATTACTATTATTATTAATTTGATTTATATACCGCCCTTCCAAAAATGGCTTAGGGCAGTTTACACAGAGAAATAATAAATAAATAAGATGGCTCCCTGTCCCCAAAGGGCTCACAATCTAAAAAGAAACATAAGATAGACACCAGCAACAGTCACTGGAGGTACTGTGCTGGGGCTAGATAGGGCCAGTTACTCTCCCCCTGCTAAATTAAGAGAATTGCCACATTAAAAGGTGCCTCTTTGACAAGTTAGCATGGAACAGTGAGTGTGTGTGTGTGTGTGTGAACCCACAATACAACTTGCACCCACATTACAAATTTGTACTGGGCCCCAAAGATTGTGTTTGAGCCCTACCAGATGAACTTCCCTGTGGAGGACACAGAGTGGGCACCACTCCTGAAAAAGCCTACAGATCAAAATTCAGCAAATCATACAACATGGAGCAAAGCTGCGTCTGCAGATCTGCAAAAAGGGACGAAGAGGAGATTATGATCCCTAGGATACCTAGAAACAGACCATTTAGTACTTTAAAAGTAATAAGCAACACTTAAATTGAACCAAAGGAAGCCAGTGCAGGCAAGCAAGAATTGGCTTAATATGCTCCCTATGGCACATTCCAGCCAAGACGTCTGATGACATATTGTATGCTAAGCAGGAGATTTCCAATTCTGTAATGCCCTTCTGATGTTGTAAATGTCTTTCCCCACCCCACTGCTGATTAGGGGTTTATTTCCAATTTTCTAATGTTAAATGTGTAGCAGGGGGGAGGAGAATTCCTGATAGTTTAACTCTGTTACAGAATTTCATGTTGCACTACCTTGTAAAATACCTAGCATACTGTGGTATTTTTAAACTAAGCAGAGAGCTGGAACAGGATAATGGCATCTTCTTGCAGTGCCCATGTAATCATATAGTATTATCCACATCATACGTATTTTCTTAATCCTCTTATTCCAGGAGTGCACTTCAGTATTTACATCATGTAAGCAACTTTATCATCTCTCCATTTGCATTATTATGGCAGCTTGCACCTTCCCACAAACCTAATAGCGTCAAATATTCATCAAAGAAATATATGCTTTATGGAAAACTTCCTTATTATACCGTTCGCACTCGTATCTTGCATGCTACATTATTTTACTTCACAGTGTTTCCCATTTTATGTAATGACCAGGCCAATCACAGATGCTTGAGGGAAGGATTGCTTATGGAAACTCCTAAAGGGATATTTATGGAAGGAAGAGCCTAGAAAGGTGGAGAAGAAAGACTCAAGAAAAGAAGACATTTATTGAAACATAATGAAGAGGGGACAGGCTAAAGAAACTGAGACCAGAGGAACTAGCAAAGCAAAGAGGATCCCTTCAATGTTCTTGAAGAATGACTTAGAACTGAGGCCATCATCTCCACTAGGGGTATGCACAGAACCGGCTGGCCCAGTTCGGTTCGAGTCCAGACTGGACTCGAACCAGAACAGCCAAGTTCGGTCCAGCCCCCATTGAACCCCCCCGATCTGGTCCAGTCCGGGGGGTGGTGTGTGTATCTCTCTCTCTCTCTCTCTCTCTCTGTAGGCCCTGGGGGGGGGGCTTCCTGTAGGCAGCCGGGGGGGTGGGTGTCCACGAAGGTTCCTCCCCCCCCACCGGCCTCTGAAATCACTGCCGCAGCCAGGTAAATGGACTATTTTTGGCCCATTTGGACCTCTGTAACTGCGCGCAGTGGCCATTTTGGCCACCGCCGTGCACACGTAAATGGCCTCTGCAAGGCCTGGCATGGCCCATGGCCTCACAGAGGTCATTTGTGCATGTGCAGTGGCCATTTTGGAAAAAACAAAATGGCCACCAAAAATAGTCCAAAATAGTCCATTTACCTGGCCGTGGCAGTGATTTCAGAGACCGGCGGGGGGAGGGGGAACCTTTGCAGACACACACACACCCGCGGCCTAAAGGAAGCCCTCCCCCTGAAGGGGCTACAGGTATTTTTTTTTAAGTTATTTTAAAAATTTAAAAAATTGCGGACTTGTCTGGAGGTTCGGTTCTGGTCCGGATGGAACCAGAGGGGGTTTGGTTCGATCCCGAACCCTCGGACCTCTGGACTGAACCCCCAAATCGGTCCACATATCCCTAGTTTCCACAGAAGATGAAGTCTGCCAATAGTCTGCCGAGAAACAAACAAGGATGAAGATTCCATGGTAACAGTGAGAGACAAGCGTTTAGAGCAGCAGTCAAGGCTCATGTTCTTAAAGCTACCAAACACTTCATAACCTGCCTGTTGAAAGTTAACACTGGGGAGGAGTTTTAATAGGGAAATTAGCTAAGATATTAATTAGAGGTATGAGCCTAATCTGCATTACAGCTACTGCCTTTAATCATCACAACCATAGCTGATATAATTAGAAACAATAATACAATTTACTGTAAACAATGTACAGATGGACCTCAATATTCGCAGGGATTTCGTTTCTGGCTGCAGCCGTGGATATGGAAACCACAAATATTGAGGCCCTGCTAACAGGTCAAAGAGGCACCCTTTCAACATGATGGTTCTCTTTATTTAGCAGGGGGAGAGTAATTCATTCCTCCCCAGCACAGTACCTCCAGTGACTGTTGCTGGTGTCTATCATATGTTTCTTTTTAGATTATGAGCCCTTTGGGGACAGGGATCAATCTTATTTATTTATTTGTTATTTCTCTATGTAAATCACTTTGGAAACCTTTGCTGGAAAGTGGTACATAAATATTTTTTGTTGTTGTTGGGGCTATGGGATCACAGGGGTTAGGTTTCCGGCTGGCCGCAAATCAGCTGATTTTCAGGGGAAAATGTTTGTGGGGGAGCTCCTAGACCTGCTTTGCTGCTTCCCCCAAGTCGTGTTGTGTCCCGGAATGCCCCCAAATCAATCAACAACCAGCCAAAAGTTGCCCATTCCTTTCTCTTTTTTAAACTTAGACAGAGCTATTTTGTGGCTCCAGTGAAGGAAATGGTGGCTGGAAATGACCTCTGCACTCATTTTGGGGCCCCCCAACCCATGGATATGTGAAGTCAATGTGTTTTCTCCCTCTGTATGCCGAGGTTGGGTGTCTTTTGCCCGACCACAGATACCGAATCCGCAGATAACAAGGTTCTCCTGTATGCCTTGATTAAGAACCTAAAGCTTTAATTAAAAATAAATAATAACATATTTTGTTTTAAATCCTATCTGGTTTCCTTGTTGGTTCTTAACAGGATTTGTAAGCTATCATTATTGCATATGAATTGGAGACTAGAAGTGTGAGCACTGTAAGGTATTCCCCTCAGGGGATGGAGCCGCTCTGGGAAGAGCAGAAGGTTTCAAGCTCCCTCCCTGGCATCTCCAAGATAGGGATTGAGAGAGATTCCTGCCTGCAACCTTGGAGAAGCCACTGCTAGTTTTTATCAGCTTCAGCTGATACATCAGATACTCCCATTTCTGGAGGTAAATGACCTTAATACAGTAGTACATATGCTGGTGATCTCCAGGCTTGATTATTAAAATGCACTCTATGTGGGGCTGCCTTTGTACATAGTTTGGAAACTACCACTGGTACAGAATGTGGCAGCCAGGTTGGTCTCTGGGACAATCCAAATGGCTCATATAACACCAGTTCTGAAAGAATTGTACTGACTGCCAATAAGTTACCAAGAGAAATGCACAAGTGCTGATCATTACCTATAAAGCCCTGAATGGCTTAGGTCCAAGGTACTTACAATATTATCTTATTTTTCATGAACCCTGCTGCCTATTAAGATCATCTGGGGAGGTCCAGTTATGGTTTCCAGCGGCTCATCTGGTTGTGACTCAGGGCCAGAACTTCTCTGTGGCTGCTCCAGGGCTTTGGAATGCAAAATAAGAGCTTCTCCATCTCTGGTTGCTTTTAAAAATACTCTTAAGTCTCTTATGCCTGTTTTCTCAGATGTTTAGTTAAAATTAATTTCAAACTGTTAAATTGTTTTTCTCCTGTGAAAGTTTCTTCTTATTTTTACATTGTAATTGGATTGTGTACACTGCCTAGAGATGTATATATCAGGCGGGATATAAATATGAATTATAAATAAATAAATAAATAATAAAAATTGAAACACCAGGGACATGTTTGGAGGTAAGTGTGGGGTCCTTGAGAGGGCATGCTCCACACATGGGGATAGTGATAGAATCCTTGTCCTGTCCAGTTGCAGGGATATCCTGCACACATGGTGGTAGAAGGAGCTCTATAAACAGATCCTTCACAGAAAGTTATTCAAAAAGAAAACTAAAAAGCAAGGATCCTTTGCTTAAAGATCAGAGGAGTAATCATGTTTACTAAGGAAATGACTATATCTATCTATAGATAGATAGATATAGATATATAGATAAACAAGGTGCAGTAAAGTTTATCCAAGCCAACTAAAAAGAGCTTTTAAACAAACAAATATTTGCAGACCTAACACACAGGGAAATTTTTTATTAAGGAGCACAGAATGATTTCTGTATCATCTTGTCCTCCACTATTTCATAAGGTAAAGTAAAGGGTGCCGTCAAGTCAATTTCAACTCTTGTCACCCACAGAGCCCTGTGGTTTTCTTTGGTAGAATACAGAAGGGGTTTACCATTGCCTCCTCCCGCGCAGTGTGAGAGGATGCCTTTCAGCATCTTCCTATATAGCTGCTGCCTGCTATAGTACCAGTGGGGATTCGAACCGGCAACCTTCTGCTTGTTAGTCAAGCATTTCCCCGCTGCGCCACTTAAGGTGACTCACTATTTCATACCTATCCTTTTTTACCTCTAAATTCAGGTTTTCTTAACCTTGGGCCCCCAGATGTTGGACTACATAATCCCCTACATAATAGATGTTGGACCCATAATCCCCAGCCACAATGGACATGACTGGGGATGATGGGAGTTGTAGTCCATCAACTTCTGGGTGCCCAAGGCTAAGAAACCCTGTTTAATTCTCAGAGCTTTCACAGATAGCAGGCTTTACCACGGGTTTTCTGTGAGGCTTTATTGTGAATTCAAAGTTGCTCCATTACAGCAATTTATGCAACAAAGTAATCAATGCAAAAAGTAGATTTTTTAAAAACCTGGATAAAAAGCGGGCTACCAAGTTGAAGACAGATCATCCTGGAGAGAATCTATTTATGCGGTCACTAAGAGTCGACTTGATGGCACTTATCAGTCAATCAATCAATCACACTCCAACACCTGATGAAAAACTCGATTTTATGTGACGTGCTCCCTGATAGCTCACAGGGACTTCAGGGTAAAATTGGTAGATATGTGAACAAACCACCATTCCATTCCAAAGGAGATGCGAACAAAAAAGCCAGGTGTGAAAAATTTCATGGGCACATCCAGAAAAGGTTAATTAATTTGAAGCACATTCAGTGCTGATTTCCACAGAGGACGTTGCTGACCAAATACATGATTCACGTGAACATCCATGCTTTTCTGGCACAAATGGCCCCCAAATCCATGCTAGGAATTTTAAAAACCCATGGTTTTGAATGTGCAACTCCACTTCTAGCCCATCGGCGGCGGCTGCTGCCATGGCTGCCTCAAGTGCATGCTGGCAGCAAGCATGACACCCCCTTAGCTAAGCAGGGTCTGCCCTGGTTGCATATGAATGGGAGACTAGAAGTGTGAGCACTGCAAGATATTCCCCTCAGGGGATGAAGCCGCTCTGGGAAGAGCAGAAGGTTCCAAGTTCCCTCCCTGGCATCTCCAAGATAGGGATTGAGAGAGATTCCTGCCTGCAACCTCGGAGCAGCCGCTGCCAGTCTGTGAAGACAATACTGAGCTAGATAGACCAATGGTCTGACTCAGTAGATGGCAGTTTCCTAGGTTTCCTATGTGGTGGTGGTTCCTGAGTTTCCCATGTTTGTTGTGGCAGGATCGGTTCCCTCCTCCTGTTGAGGGGCCTTCTGTGGGTGACTCCCATACACACACACTCTCTTTCCTCCTCCTCCTCCTCCTGCTACCAGTGCTGAGAGAGAACAATCGAGGTGAGGCAGGAGCCGGCACTGACACTGAGGGGGCTGGCATACATGGAGTGCGTATATAGCCTGCACTCTTGGATTAAAGTGTGCAAGCCCTTGAATTCTGCCACAGCAAACCTTCTAATTTAGAAAGGCTCCATTACAACTAACTTTTGCTGGAATGTGCCCCACATCTTTGGTGTTGTGCTCAGCAAGCTTCTGGCAAAGATGGAAGCAATGCAGAAAAAAGAGATATATTTTCTGTAACTAATATTGAAACATTGTTTGGTGTGAATGCAGAAAATATTGTTTTCAATACCTTGCTGCTTGTGGGGATCATAAATCTGCAGTCCAAACAGAGGTGATCTCTCACTTCTTAGAAGTGTCACATTTCCAGTTGTCAAATCTAGTTGGAAAATAGAGCCATTCATATAATCTGTCCAGAAAATATAATTCCTATGGTGTGACAGTCCAAATGGATGATTTAGTTCTTTTCCACTGTAGACCACCTGTAATTAATTGAAATCATATAAATAGTTGCTAAAGTTCTGTTCACCACTAGAAGTTTTAGAATTCACATGGAAACTAAGATAGAAGAGGAGAGGAAATGAACAACATTGTCCATATATAAAGAGGCATGAGTTCAGTCTCTAAATATATATTTTTAGACAATTTGATGCACTTTCCCCCATTTCAATTATCAGTGGTTTGCTATTGTGAACACCTGCAAGTCTTCAGAATATAAGGGCATTTAGTGTTTGTCAGGTTGCCACATTATTCTAATCAAAACCCACCCTATCCTTCTAATCAAAACCCAGTCTAGCATTGGATGGTAGGGTTCATTTGGCTAGTAGCTATCAGGGTTGTTGATTTTTAATGCCTCAGATAAATTATTATTCACTGCCATCTAGTCAAACATCAGAAAGCCTTGGAGAAGCATCTTCCATTTTAAAAAAAATGAAAACAGTTGAGGAACATTCTTAGCTGGGACACCATAAAAAGTCACAGAGGAGCTGTTCCACCTTCCTGAGATTTTTATTAGCATATTGGCTTCTTTGGTTGGTTTCAGTTTAACCAGAGGGTCAATTAGGGTGCAAACAGTGCTAATGCAACAAAATGTCATAGCACTAGTGGAATGGGGCAAAGGAAACCTGCAATTTTTTCTTTGCAACAAGTCCTCTATGATTTTTCTGGATTGTTATCTCATCCTAAAAGCTAGGGTGAGAATTATATTATATTCAGGGGAAATATAATATGAATTATATATTATATTCAGAGAAGACATGGTAGCAGTGCTCTTACATCATGACTCCAAAACAATCAGAACCTCTGTTTGGGTTTGCAAACTCAGCACCCAGATTAGCAAAGCTCCAGCGGTGGATTTTATTGAAATAGGAGCTGCAAGCTCCACCCCACCTCCACGCATGCCCGTCTTCCCAGCATGCACTGCATTGCGAGAAGACTGAAAAAACCTGTAACAGCAGCATCTGCTCCCTGCCAACCACCTTGGTCTTGGAACTCTGTGGTAGCCGTGTGGGTGGGCAGGCAGCATGGCATTCTGCCGAGTGAAAAGACTGTGTGAACCCACATGAACAGCGGGGAAAGGTTGGGGGGGGGACTCTTTTTTTCCTACACCAGTTAAGAGCAGAGTAGAAACCTGAGTCACCCAGGTTTGAAAAAGCTGTGTTTGAAAGATTCCCAGGCTCCACACAAGCCTGAATAGCTGGGTTTACTGCCTCCTAACCTGAAACTGATGGTTGTGAGAACATCTTATTATTATATGTAAGTATAGTATGAATAGGTTTGTTCATGCTTTCCTAGTAAAAGAAAATGTAGACTACAATTGTATGTACCTGAAAATATGTTCCACTGAACATAGGACTTACTTCTGAATATGCATAGGACTGGGCTACATGGATGGCAGAACCATTCTTCTCTTAATATTTCTGATGTGCTTTAGGTAAGAATGCTTTAATACTTTTTAGAGAGGGCGAGCTAGTACCAGGATTTTTCCTAAGAGGTTAAAACAGCACCAATAAATATTTCCTCTGATGCACAAAAATGTCTGTTAAAAATTAGCTACAACAACATGTATTCATGCTGGGGGGGAATTACATGACTGTGCTAAAGAAGTTTTTATAGTAAAAATTTGCAGTGCTAACATGTATAAAAACACAACACAACTCAGTTTAAACACAGGAGCATTGGATCACAAACTCCCTTGTGTTATACTATTCCTTCTGAAGTGAAGAAATACATTCTGAGCCACATTTTATCTTTCCTGTAGAAGAGTGCCAGCAAAATTACTTCAGTGCTCCTTACACTGGGTACCCTCACAGGGTTAACTAACAAGGCAGCCTTGGAGGGGAAGGAAGCATTTAAAAAAAATTTTTAAGTGGCAAAATAATTCAATGAAATGAAAGTGTGTGGACAACAAACACAGCAGCATATTTTCTTTCACCTTTCTGTCAGTTCCGTTCAAAAATATTCTTTCAATATGATCATAATAGGCATCACACCAGTACAATACATTGCTTCGATAGTCCAAAGTTAATCCATTTGGCCACAACATCTTTGATGTCACAAAAATCTGCCGTTTGTAGCCATCCATCCATGCCTTCTCAATTCTTCCCACGCTATCATCTATTTCATCTTCTTCCCAGTCTGTCCAATACATCCAACTACAAAATGACAAATAAGGGCATTCATTATTATTTGAACCATGTAATTTAGATTGTAGAATGCCTATTACACAAAGGCTGAAATGCCTCTGTGTCTCTAGTTTGATTTAGCTTTCTAAATGTAGTTTTGTTTCTACAAAGAGCAATAAATGAGTAGCAGAAGTAGTGCACCAAGCAGAAAAAAGCCACTTCTACAACTATGTGACTTGAAAGCTGCTCAACATAGAGAATATAATCAATTATGTGATTTAAAAGTGAATTGACTGACATGAGAAGTTGGAGCTTCATTAATGAACTGATCCAGACTTTATTTAGTCACAACAGGGTTATAAAGGCTTTTCCCCTCCTAAAACTGGCAAACTGACTTTATCACAATAGTCAGAATTGTATGATGACTATTCAGCTCATTTTAACTTACTTTTCTAAGACAAATTACCTGAGATTTTCCTCACAAGCTGAGTTCACTTCATGTAAGATTGAGAACTATGGGCAAAATGGCCTTGACACTTTGAACACTGCTCAGATCTCCTGTAAACATTATTTATTTCCATAAAATGTTACAATTGCTTGAATCCTTTCAACAAGTTCATTGCCCCTGCTAACTGGGCAAAGAGGCACCTTTTAACGTGGTGATTCTCTTTATTGAGCAGGGGGAGAGTAACCGGCCCCATCCACCCCCAGCACAGTACCTCCAGTGACTGTTGCTGGTGTCTGTCTTATGTTTGTTTTTAGACTGTGAGCCCTTTGGGGACAGGGATCCATCTTATTTATTTGTTATTTCTCTGTGTAAACTGCTCTGAGCCATTTTTGGAAGGGCGGTATAGAAATCGAATGAATGAATGAATGAATGAATGAATGAATTGTGAAGAAATTGTGGGCTATTGTTATCACCAGGTACACAAACATTTCATACCATACATTTATTGGAAAATGTATTGCTCAAAATTTAGTTTTTTGGCTGAATTTATTCTGGTAACCTCCAGATTTGACTAGTGCAATGCACTCTATGTGGGGCTGCCTTTGTACATAGTTTGGGAACTGCAATTGGTACAAAATGCGGTAGCCTGGTTGATCTCTGGGTCATCTTGAAGATACCATATCACTCCTATATTGAAATAACTACACTGGCTACCAGTATGTTTCCAGGCAAAATACAAGGTGCTGGTTATAACCTATAAAGCCCTAAACAGATTAGGCCAGGATATTTAAGAGAATGTCTTTTTTAGGGATTGGTCCAGACCAGTCCGGAGGCCATTGTAAAGGCCTTCGGATTGTCCGGACCGGTCCGGACCTGGCCAGTTCAGTTCGGGTGGAGCAAGGGGGTAGCTTTAAGGGTGGGGAGGGTTTACTTACCCCTCCCACCGCTTGTCCCCCTCCAGCGCTCGTATTTCTTGTAATAATTGGGGCGGCAGGATACCTCCCTGCCGCCCCTTGTCCCTCTGCAATGCAAAAGGCTCTGGCAAGCCTTTTGTGCATGCGCACGTCACGCGCGAGCTTCACGTCTCCCCGACGCACGCGCTTTGTGGGAGGTTACCTATCTTCCCTGCTCCTGATTTTGGGACTATAGTCCTTTAAAACCAACCTGGAGCTGGCTTGGAGAGGAAGTCTCTCCAAATGACTTCTGGGCTGGTTTTGTTCCAATATTCCTATTGGAAGTAGGATTTCCAATAGGCCAACAGAGATTTTAGTTGGAATTCCTACTATTGGGAATCCTTGCTGTCATATCTGAAATCTTTCTGATAATGCCCAGTAGTGAGCATATCAGCCCGAAATACCTATCAGACGAATATGACTGCACAGCCCTAGTAAAAAAAAGGCCTATGATTGCATTGGCAATCATTACATGGGCAAAATATAACTACACAGAAGATGAGGCCAGCACTGCATAGTTTTGGTGGTCATTGCACCTGATAAAGTGACTCTTTTCTTGACCAGGGAGACTCTAACATTGCAAATGTTAAGACTCCTGCACATAGAGTCATCAACTGAAGTGGTTTTGAGCACAGGGCTATAGCACAATAATAGGTCCTTACCCACACAGGGGCACAAGGCTTAATAGCTTCAATGCCACACACTTGAAGGGAAACCACAGAAGCATAAATAAGAGTTATTATTCAGGTATTTATGGATGATTTCAGTCTGGTTTTCTGCCTGGTTGGGATGGAAATGTTAGTGTTTGTGAATGATATTTGCCAGGAACTAGGCTGAGAAAGTGCATTCTGGCTTAATCTGCTGGACTTGTCATCAACTTTCACTACCATTGATTATGTCATCTTTCTGAATTCTATGGCCAAGATAGGACTGTTCTGTAGTGGTGCTATTCCTTCTTGGACAACAGGATTCAGAAAGAAGTGTTGAGAGGTTGCTGACCAGTGCCAGGGCCTCTGCCATTCCACAGGACTCCATTCACCACCCCCATGCTATTTAAGCTACATGACACTGCTAGAAGATATTAAGGTTATGCACATGCTCCCCGCTGGGCCAGGAGGGCTATGCACACACTCCCCACCAGATTGGAGGTGGGAGAAGCAGGGTTTCATGTACCTTCCCCACAGCTGATTACCTGTATATGTTGCACAAATCACTAGAGACTGGGACTTGTTTTCCCAGCCACCACATATCAAACAAGGCACCACATGGTGAGGGTGGTGCCTTAGGGAACACCCCTGTGAGACGAGCGCTCTAGGCACCCATCTCTGTGTCTGCTTGGGCTGCAAGCAGCCGGAGCAACACACAACCCAGACACTGGGATTAAGGGCGTGCTTGCACCCTTAACTTCTGCTAAGAGCCAGGGTAGAAGGTCAGGTTCAGCTGGGCAGGAGCGCTGGGACTGGGAGTGATCCAGGCACTCCACACAAGCAGCCTAAGCCAGGCTGAGCTGCCCTAGCCTAGCTTAGGCTGCTCAAGAGAACAGCCTTATTATCTGGAGATTTAGAGTATGTTGTTATCAGTATGCTGATGATACATAACATATTTCCATCATCATATTCTAAGAAGGCAGCTGAGATTCTGAACCAGTGTCTAGAATCATCTTTGTTCCTGGATGATCACGTGCTGTTGTGGTCCAAATGTTTTTGCTTGACTTAGACCAGCTGTGGTTGTGGCTGGAGAAGATGGACTTTGCCATGATCACACACACCTTTATTACACCAAGTCTGGATTACTGCAATGTGCTTTACATGGAGCTGACCTTGAAAAGTGTTTGGAAACTTTGGAAACTAGAGAGCTGTGAGTTTTCTGGACCATGTGGTCCCACTGTTATTCCATCTGAACTAGCTTTCACTTGTCAAGTTTTTGCTGGTCAACCACTCTAATACTGTGGTTTCCATGAATGTTATCCCTGCAATATTAGAGGGCCTCTTGGATTTCATTTCTTGAACTTTCCTAGCAGTGTAATCTACGCAAAATTATTTTGCCTGGTCAATGATGGACCTCACCTGCTGGTCTCCTATGAATGAAATATTGTCAGGGTATTCAAAGCACCTTTCTCTCTCTCATTGTTCCAGTCCAGATATCAGAAAAAGAAGGAACTCTAAAATAGAATGGTGGGAAGGGGCAGCAATTATTTTACCTCAGTAGACCACTGAACAAAAGAGGCACATTTTAAAGGCCGTGCTTCTCTTTATTTAGCAGGGGGAGAGCAACTGGCCCTATCCGTTCTTGGTGTCTATACTATGTTTCTTTTTTAGATTCTGAGCCCTTTGGGGACAGGGAGCCAGTTCATTCATTCATTCATTCAGAAATAAAGAAATAAACCACTTTGTAGGGGTGTGCAATTCGGGTTTTCGGGTGATTCGGCTCGGACCCAAACCGAACCACCCCTGTTCTGTTTTGTGCCCGAATCTGGGTCACCCGAATCACCCTTGATTCGGTTCGGATTCGGATTTAATCTGAATCCAAATCTGAATCGATTCAGGGGGTAAAAAGGGGCCCAGGGGCAAAAATTTGGGGTGGGGTGGTAGTGCCCAATGGGTAGAGTCTACCACCCCAATTTCAGGGGGATTGGGCAAAGTCCTGATTTTTGGTGAATTTTTGAAGTTTTAGTGACTTTGGGGCATTTCGGGGGCATAGCATGGGATCTGGGCAAAAGGAGTGGGGTGGGGTGGTAGTGCCTAATGGGTGCAGGCTACCACCCCAATTTCAGGGGGATTGGGCAAAGGGCTGATTTTGGGTAAATTTCTGAAATTTTCATGTCTTTGGGGCAGATTGGGGCAGAAAGTGGGGCCTGGGGCAGAATAGTGGGGTGGGGCGGTAGTGCCTAATGGGTGGAGGCTACCACCCCAATTTCAGGGGGATTGGGCAAAGGGCTGATTTTTTGAGAATTTTTGAAGTTTTAGTGACTTTGGGGCAGTTTGGGGGCAGAAAGTGGATCTGCCCCAAAAGAGTGGGGTGGGGTGGTAGTGCCTAATGGGTGGAGGCTACCACCCCAATTTCAGGGGGATTGGGAAGAGGGCTGATATTTTGGGAATATTTGAAGTTTGGGTGTCTTTGGGGCAGATTGGGGGCAGAAAGTGGATCTGCCCCAAAGGAGTGGGGTGGGCTGGTAGATAGTGCCTAATGGGTGAAGGCTACCACCCATCCCCAATTTAAGAGTGATTGGGCAGAGGGGTGAGTTTTGGTGAATTTATTTTTATGAGGTTTGTCTTCATAAGGTGAAGTGTGCTAAATTGATTATTTCCTCATATTATTCATAGTAAAGGAAAGTGTGAAAAAGTGAAAGTGGGGTCATGAGAGTTGTTTAATTGGAAAAACTCTCATTTGCTATGATGCAATGAGAATTCACACCTCAGAAAAAACTTCTGAGGTGTGAATTCTCATTGTATCATAGCAAATCAGATTTTTTTTCAGACTCTCACACTCTCTTTTTTTTTTAAATTATCTTCATTTTGAAGTGAATGAATCTAAAATCCAAACTTTTAATTTCAACATCCAATCACTAGCCAGATGTTCTGTAAAATAATCTTTAGAATGGATTAGGGTACCTTCACTGCCTCCTCCACAGCTCCTCAGGAAGACAGTGAAGTCTTAACTAAATAGAATATGTGAAAAAGTCTTTGAGAGGCATCCAATTCCTTGGCACAGCGGTGATGGAATCCTTGGCAGAGAGATGATGGAAGCTCCTTTTGTGACCAGAAAGTTGCATGATGCAAGGACCCCTTCCACTTGCAAAACGACTCCTTGCATGAGTTCAACTCTCCTTCCACTCATGGAAGAAGCTTCCATTGATGGTACACCCCTGCAGCAAAAATGTGGATGCTCCCCTCTGGATTTTTTGATATATTAATTTTAAAATAAATCAGGCTGAATTTTTACCAATCATTTGTCAATGGTTGCATATTTAAATTATTTTCAAAAGATTGGCATGATAAGTTGTAATGATCAGCCTCCGATCAGCCCCTCCTTTCCCCTAAAGAGTGAATCAGAAGTGAACCCTGCCCTGACTGACAGGCTGGTCAAGTCCAGGGATCAGCCAATCAGCCCACCAGGTGGGTGGGACCTAGGGGACCATGAGGAGGAAGAGAAGGGTATCTTTGGGCAGTTGAATCTAGGCTGGGGTTGCAGCAGAACGTGTGGCCATGGAAATGGCTTCAGAAAGGAGGGCTGCAGTTCTTGGAAGACAGGACTGCAGGGGCTGGAATTCTCAATCCCAGAGTTTGGGGTGAGTTCAAGGGAGAAGGAAGCCAGGGCTTTTTGGCTTCTGGGAGTTTAGACTAGGGAACAGTTTGTTAGTCAGTTTGTGTTAGACTTTTATTTTGTGTGCTTTGTAAATCCCTGATATTGTTCTAGGATTGTGTACCTGTAATGCAGCTAAGCTAAGAAAACGCTAGCCTGCGCCCATCCATCCAGGATGATGACTCTATCCATCCAGTAAAAGACTCCATAAGCTTTTAAAGGTAATTTTGTGTTTTCCTACATCCCAGTTCTTTGCAACTGGGTAACCACAATTTTAAGTGAGCCACCCCAAATATTATCTGGGGCATTTTCTGAACTATTCTTGCAACTACTGAGTGTTTCTTTTACCTGTAACTAAAAGCTGAGAGAGCCTCAGATGGAAACTCTCTGTAGTATTTTGAATAAAGTTTATCTTTCTTTTTTGTTCTTGGCAATTTTACCAAGTCTCTTTGAGTGGATTTTTAACTCAGGAAAGGGGGGTTTGTGAAGGGTTTTCTCTGGTGCAAAACACGTCTCAGATTGTTCAGCAACCTACTAGTTTTCTAGAAGCTTGCACATGGAAGGCATTTGTACTTTTCCAATAACAGAGGAGAGAGTTCTCCCTGGAAATTCCACCCAAGCCCAGGTGGGGGGTCAAACTCTGTTGATAATTTGGGTGGTGGTTGCAGCATGAACTACTGGAAGTAAAGGAAAGTTTTGGGAGAACAGCCTTTGTTCCGGAAAGCATGGAGGGGATGATTCAGCATTTTGTTTCTCTTCACATGGGCTTGCTCTGAGATAAAGGCTGGGTAAATCCGTTACAGAGGTGCAGGGAAGTTAGTGTCCAAGTTTGGTTCTTGGTCTCAAGCTTTAGCAACCAAGGGACACAACAAACAACAGCATATACACATGGAAGGAATTTCATTTCTTATGGGAGGCAGAATAGCCTTGCTGCAGGGATAGCTGTACTTGTGTTTGTCACTAAAAACACAATGAGCTAACCAATGATGGAGTTGGGGAGCACACAGCATTAAAAAAAGAAAAATAGCTAATCACAACCCTAAAATGGTGCTGAATGTTGGGGGAAAGGAGAAGGGAGCCTCACTTAAATTTGAGAGTTTAAAAAAAATCCAAGATTGCACACTTCAGTGTATAGCATGCAGTTATTAGCTTATAGAGAATGAAATGCTAAAATGTAACTTAAAAAGATCACCAAATGGCAAGATGTTAATTCTTGTCCCTAATGTCACAGGAACTATACAAAAGGTAACAGACATGCTTCCTCGGCCATATTCCTCACAGTGTTTAACCATGAGTACTGACATGATAGCTGAGAGGACAAAAATTGAATCTTCCTAGTGACAAAATATTCATTGCAATTCTGAGACCAAGCCATTGTTTTGTGAAAGAAATGCTATCCTTCTTCTCATACAGATCTGCTCACAACAAATGAGCAACAACTATGTAATTATAGCAGGGTGAAAATATCAACGGTCAACTTCTAGACTTACACAGCAATGATGCAGCTAACACTACTGGTGCTACAAGGGGAGGGGTGATATTCATCCTAAAAATATGCCCCTGAAGTTGTGCAGCCCCCAGAAACATATTTTTTGGGATCACAGTGGAACTTGGATGGAAGGGGAGATGTAACACCAGTGCAGTGTCACTCGACAAGTGCTTAGTTTTTCTGGGTGTCCTAAGGCAAAATTTCCATCTGTCTATAGTTTAATAGTAGAGATAAAACCAAGTTTTAGCACTCCAGACTCATGAACTGTGTAACAAATTTGTACAATATATTATTCTAATTACTATGAATTAGGGCAGTATTAGGCGTGCACAACATAAATTCTGATGTGGCTTTATGTTGAAAGATAACATAACAATAAAGAAAGAGGAACCACAGCTCATGTTTCATTATGTGCTGTCATTTGCAGGGTTGCTGGAAAGGCGCCTCCCCTCCCAACATATGTGGCACTCAGCAAACAAAAGAATGCAATTTCAGACATAGAAAGCACTCATCTGAAAGTCCCTTTAGTGAAATCTTTATGTCAGCTGTCTAGAACTGAGGTAAATAACCAGATCAATATACTCTTTACTCTTCTCAACGGCACAATGAATCAATAGCACTTGCAAACATTTATTTGACTTGTTAAAAGGCCATTACTTAAAAATAGGACTCTTTGTTTTGTGGTTACTGCCTGCTTTCCACATTGCCAATCAGGCTCGATTTAAGTGGCATCATGCTCGCATGTGAAATTAAATTCTATATAACCATTATTCCAACAATATGTATTTATATGCGAGCAGAATTAAAATGTAATTAACCTTCCTTTATTAAATAAACAAATATTTATTTAATAAAAGATTATAAAATGGGGAGGGAAGATTTCCAAATATCAGTCACAGAATGCTCAAATAAAGAAGTCACTGCTCTGGTTCACCAAGTAGTTCTTATTTTATTATAAATATACATATAAATAAATAAATGTATGTTTTATGACATCACAGAAATTCCCAGATATTCCATTCTACAGCAATCTGGGCACAATCAGAGAGCTGGACTTGAGGAAGAGAGCATGAAATGCTCCTTTTGCTAAGCAGGGTCTGCCCTGGTTTGCATTTGGATAGGTGACTACATGTGAGCACTGTCTGCTGTTAGATATTCCCCTTAGGGGATGGGATCGTAGCTCCATGATAGAGCATTTGCTTGCATGAAAAAGATCCCAGGTGCACTATGTGGCATTTCCAGGTAGAGCGGGAAAAGACTCTTGCCTGATACCTTGGAGAGCTGCTGCCAGTCAGTGTAAACAGTACTGAGCTAGAAGGACCAATGGTTGGCATAAGGCAGCTTCCTATGTTCCTAATTTGTAATATTAAGCTATGCTGGCCTTGGGCCGAAATAAACCAATACAGTATACAGTAATATTAAGCTATAAATTGAGCAGACTACAACCCATGAACTGGACATTTTCACAAACATGATTGCCATCACGAAGCTGACACTGCTCTAAATTACATTACTATTTAAGACTGTGCAAGTTGGAAGATTCAGAAGCCTATTCTGGATTCCTGCCCCTCACCATGAGGAGGCACCCAATTGCAGGGCAATTGCCCCAGGTAGTATGGTGGGAGTGGTGGGGTTCTTTAAATGCTCACCGAGCACTGGCGCAAGGAAAGCTGGGCAGCTCCGGTGATACTTCGGCGCATCCAGGGGTAGGCAGGGAGTGACACAGGGGAAGCTGGGGATGAGGGCAGCTGGGAAGAACCGCAGGGATGCCTGCGGCATGTAGTTCCACAGAGGAGGAAAGGAACCATCCTCTGGAAGAAACTACAGCCCCCAGGCATCCCTGTGCTTTGTCCCGGCCATCCATCATTCCCAGCCTCCCTGCTAGCCTCCTGGATGCTCCCAAGAATTTCTGCAGCTGCCCAGCTTTCCCCACACCAGTGCTGAGGCAGCATTTAAAGAATCCCACCACCCCCACGACCCCAACCCCCACCACTGTACTATCTGGGGCAACTACCCCTGGTTGGCTGCCTTCTTGTGGGTGGATGGGGGCATAGGAATTCCGATATGGGCTTCTGAATGTTTTGACTTGCACAATGCTATCACTATTGTATATTTCAGTAGTATTTTTCCATCAGTTTGGTCATTAGCTGTTGAAATTTTTACTAGACCGCCATGAAGAACAAATAAATTTTTACTAGAACATCATGAAGAACAAGACTATACAGTAACTAATTTGCCGACTATGAAAAACAGGTGGAATTTGAGTGATAGCATGGAGAGAGGTTAGTTATGTTGCAACTTATTTCTATTTTCCAAGGCTTTCAATAAGCTTTTTGACATATATTACTTTCAGAACTGATAGGTTTATGGTTTAACTTACAATAAAATATTGAAGGCTATTCCTATAATTGCACTGAGCCTGATGAAAGCAGTTAGGAAAAGTTGTATTATAAAGTACATTCAGTTGACACTGTGATTTATTCATTTTCAGATGAACTGCACTTTGAGTACATGTTCACCACTGACTGCTGTCTCCTGTGTCCACAGCTGACTTTTATGCCAGCTAAAGCAGAGCAAACAGCATTCTAATTAACATGAAGCTCATAACTTCTCAAAAATCTATCATTTCTTGGCTCTGTAAACTACAACACATCACTTTGAGAAAAAAGCCGTTATTTGCACACTGCCAGACCAAGTGTCCTGTATGATTTCCCAAGGGCAGTTCTCTCACACAGGGAAAACTTTCTACAGCCCATTTACTATAGTAGGTTCTTGCTTCCCCCCAAGCCCACTGCACTGCTCTTTGAACAACAACAAAATGGGCAGAAGCTTCAGTGCAATCTCAGCTATTTCTCTCTGCCCATTCAGTCCTTCGCAGCATGATTCGTATTTATATTAGTACAGAACACATTCCGGATATGCACAGCTGATGGATTTCAGAACCTGTTTCAATATATCAGGATGGTGTGCGTATAATTTGATGTATTATTTAGCTTCTTTTGTTAACGCATTCTTTTGCTTTCTTTAGGGTTAGTCAACTCAGCTGCAAACCACATTGTTACATTATCTCAATGGGTTACAGCCAGGAATGGGGTGAGACACAGAAAGAGGTGGTGGTGGGACTTGAAATGCCAATTAATCCTGCTTGAATAAGTGGACCAAATTTCAAGTCAGGTCCAGCCCCCCTTTAGCTGAGAACAACCTGAAATAAGAGTCACATCCTTCATCTGCTACTGTTCTTCCTGCCAGTCAATGCCTTTGCATCCCCATGGGAATTTTTTTTTAATCTTAGGGGAGTGGAAATAACAGAGGGCATAAGCACAGGAGAGACTCCTCAAATGTTTCTCCTTAGCTATAGGTAATGTGCAGAAAGTTATTCCCTACCAGGTGTCAATGAGCTTGAATCAATAATTACAGGGTGGTATAGCTAATTTATTGCTGCTGCTGCTGCTGCTGCTGCTGCTAATCAGCTTTCCAGTCTGTGAGCTTGACTTCATTCAGGCTTTTAAAGATGGATTCATAGAGCTTTTTTGTTTAGTGCAATCTGGACTTTTCCAGTCATTTTGTTTGAATATGCACATGGAGGTCAGGGGTGTAGCAAGGGGAGAGGAGGCCCATGTTCACATATGGGTGGCCTCCCCACTTACAGTGGTACCCCCCATGCAGATCATGTGCATGCACACACACCCTACACACACAGCTGCACCCATCCTCCTTCATCAGCAAGACTCGTGGCTAATGGATGGAGGGTGCGCATGCAACCCATCAAGAGCGTGTGAGCACCCTCCTTCCATTGGCCAAGAGCCCAGATGATGGAAGGAGAATGGGTGAAGGGCAAGTGACTGCAGGAGATAGCTAGCAACACACACCCCTTTTCTGCCTATCCCACTTCCATCGAAGGCTGGGCTCCTGGCTGATGGAAGGAAGATGGGCAGAGCCAGGTGAGCAGGGTGCATGCTGCCAGCCACCTTCTTCAGCTGCTTGCCCTCCACCCATCCTCCTTCCATCAGCCAGACTCCCAGCCTATCGAAGGAGGATGGACAGAGCCAGGCAAACAGCTGAAAGAAGCAGCTGGCAATGGCAGCAGGAGCCCTAGCCAAGGGAAGAGGGGAGCTCGAAGGCTCCTCTTGGAGGCTCCCAGATGCAGGGCACAACAGGTTCTTTGAACTCATCCACCGTATTACAGCTCTTCCCTAGTGGATGCTAGTCTTGTGAATGGGTTCCCTTCAACAACTATTGGGATCCTTTGCCAATAGTCATGTGCACGGACCGGTTCGGAGGCCATTCTAAAGGCCTCCAGACCGGTCCAGGCACGGGGTGGTTTTGGTTCGGGTGGGGGGTTCCACACAAAACAGGGGGGGCTTTACTCACCCCTTCTATTAAACTGCCGTATTTTTTCTAGTAATCCGGCGGCAGGGTGCCGCCCGCTTCAATCTACTCTCAGTGGTCCTCTTATCCATAATCGGGGCGGCAGGATCGCTCCCAGTCCCTGCCGCCCCTTCAAGCTGTCCCCCTCGGCTGGCGGCCGCCCCCTGAAGCTTCCCAGAGGTCCCCCGCCGCCCCCTTCTTTCAAAATCTGCCCCATTATAAAGAGGACGGCAGGAGAACTCCCTGCCGTCCCCTTCCCCCTTGCCGGCTAGGCTGCAAATGGCTTCTAGGAAGCCTTTCGCGCGCCTGCGCGAAAGGCTTCCTAGAAGCCATTTGCAGCCTAGCCGGCAAGGCAAGCGGACGGCAGGGAGTTCTCCCGCCGCCCGCTCGCTAAAGTAAAGTAAGCGCTTACTTTACTTTAGCGAGCGGGCGGCGGGAGAACTCCCTGCCGTCCGCTTGCCTTGCCGGCTAGGCTGCAAATGGCTTCTAGGAAGCCTTTCGCGCAGGCGCGCGAAAGGCTTCCTAGAAGCCATTTGCAGCCTAGCCGGCAAGGGGGAAGGGGACGGCAGGGAGTTCTCCTGCCGTCCTGGGGCAGATTTTGAAAGAAGGGGGCGGCGGGGGACCTCTGGGAAGCTTCAGGGGGCGGCCGCCAGCCGAGGGGGACAGCTTGAAGGGGCGGCAGGGACTGGGAGCGATCCTGCCGTCCCGATTATGGATAAGAGGACCACTGAGAGTAGATTGAAGCGGGCGGCACCCTGCCGCCGGATTACTAGAAAAAATACGACAGTTTAATGGAAGGGGTGAGTAAAGCCCCCCCTGTTTTGTGTGGAACCCCCCACCCCAGTGCCGGACTGCAGCTCTGCGGTTCCGTGCACACCCCTATTTGCCAATAACCCCCCAATAAGTCAGGTTGTTTAAGATATCTCAGGCAAAGCAAGTAGTGTCAAATTCCATCAAATTCAGCATATTTTATTATATGTTGGCCAATTAAGAAAGAAACACTAATTCATTTTATATGGAAATCATGGCCATGAAGTTGGGTAATAATCTTGCAGAGGTTGGGGAAGGTGTTGTGAAGCTGTTGTGAATCCATGGCTGGTTTGAATAAGTCTCTCAAGAAGTTAAAAGAAGGATGTCTGTTGTCAGAGTTAGCTGTCTTCCTGACAGAGTTCTATGAATACTGTTGTGTGTTATGAAAGCTAATCCCGAAGTCAAGTCTATAGCAGATGATAATATTATATTTGTGGAACAGCTTAAAGTTGTAAGACCTCTATATGTATTCATATCCAAGCTCCTAGGGGAACTATTGAGAAGGTGCAAGATACCACCAGTGTTGGACTTTACATATGGGATAAAGGGATATTGAACATGTACAAACATCAAAATAGCTAAACAAACAATTATTAGTGTGATGACTGTCAAGGCTTCAGAGTGCCAGATTGTTTTTAAATTCAACTGTGAAGTTTGAGAAATTGGCTCTTGAACTGCATTTGAGATTAAAGGATATAAACAACTAAAAAGTATTATGGGGTTGTTTTTCATCGATTTCTTCCTACTTTTATAAATAAATATGTATTGTAGCATGTAAGAACATACTCGCAAACTGTCCCACATGCCGCACAGAGTTGCATGGATATTTTTAATCAGAATGCACTGTTGTGGGCATCTAAGAAGGATCAGTGGTCTAGAACAAGAGTGCAAATACTTAAAGTTGTGCACCAAAACTTCAGGACCGCAACTTGCTTTGTTCCGAATGTAACAATGGGACTAGCTCGTGCCACATCCTAGTAACATGTTTGCATAAGAATAATATTAGTCTGGACATGAGCCATTCATCTTTAACGTAAGTTTATTCTGTCCTCAGTTTCAGACCACAAAGAATTAAGTTCCCTGAAACTTACTGATATCTAGAGATGTGCAAACTCCCACTTACTCACCTCAGATTAGTTTACAAAGCATCCAATCTCTTCCACAAATTCAGGAAAAAAATTGGGCCCTTTTACAAACCTATTCAAGGTTTAGAATACTGCTTGCTTTCTTGCTTGTTTGACTGATTTATATCTTGCCTGCTAAAGCAGTTTATAGTATATTTTTAAATAGTTCTGTCCCCAAGGGGCTCACAATATTTTAAAAAGCTAAACTACTAAGAGGGGATGGACCAAGTGGCAGGAGATCCTTCTCAGGCCAACAGAGGGGCCTCATTGCTTTCCCCCCATCCCCTGTTGCAGTCTGCAACCACTCACAAAACCACCCTGCACAACTATATACAATCCATTCAGTTTCTAGAACAGAAAAGTAACACATTTGAAATTCTTAATCATTGTCAGTACAAATTATTTTAGCAGAAACCTTAGGCAATACTGTCGTTCAAACAAAGGAAAACATTTTTTAAAAATTAAAGGCTTGAATGTTCCCTGGACAACTCAAGAGACTGGTTTGTCCAGGGCTCCGGAAACCTTAGTGATGCTTTTGTTTGTTGTTTTTTCTGACCTGGGGTGCTACCTAAGACTTATAAGCTTAAATGTAACTTATTTCACAGTCAAATAACTGTTTTAGGAGCCAAATTAATTTCTCCCCCTTTATTCTCAAAGGGTCAGTTTACTGACATGTGGTTTTGAGGATTAGAAAGAAGAGTGAAGGTGAACTTCTCCAAGCACAAAAGATTGTAGGGATTTAAATAGCTTGGCTCTCCATCAAGCAATGCTTTGTCAGACCCAACTCCCCCCCCCCCCAAGCCTGAGCTTGAAGGTACCCATCAGCATCCCTACTGATGTGGAATCTGTATTGGCTTAAGGCTAAACATTACTATATTTAGTGAAAACAATTTTATTTCTACACATGTTCAATATAGTCTACATTTCAAAATGACAAAAAGTGTTTCATACCCATTCACAGGATCCACAACAATTCCTCGAGGGTGAGACATATCTCCTTCTAACAGAGTTTTCCGACTCTGAGAGGCTTTCTCTAATCTGGCAACGTTAATTGTTTTCCTGTAGCCATCATTTGTCCAAAACAGATTATTTCCAATCCAGTCTACTGCTATGCCTTCCACATTATCAAGATCTGTTTAAACAAGAATCATATCAATTACATATACATTATTAATTGTTTTACTAATGATCACATCTCAAGTGGTCCATATGTTATTAAAGTATATATTTGTTTATTCTTTGATGTGTTTGCACCAGCACACTCCTCTCCAGTGAGAACATAATTATGCTTGCACCATCAGCATGATAGTATGGTCTGATATATTACAAACAAAAAAACAACCCATCAAATTCAGCAATTCTAGAGCATGCCTTAAAATTAACACATCAAAACTAACCAGAGAACTAATTTCATGCAATGGCCAGAGTGCTGGGCTTGGATCTGTGTTCAGTCTTAAAGGTTAAAGGTGGCCTTGGACTAGTTTCCATCTCATGGCTGTTGTTAAGCTAAAATGCTACTGTGAGTTCTTTGGAAAGCAATGGAATATATATGTACGTAATAACACAAATGAATATTTGGTCAGACACTCGCACAATGATTCCTATATAAAATGTGTAGGAAAGCAGTGAGTGAGGTTGTAATTAATATTAATCATTTCTTTAAAAAAAAAGATATATGCATTATTAATACATAGTGAAGATTACATATCCTGTTGATCTAATACAAAGTTAAAATGCAAAGCCAGAAGATATGAACATGTTACCACAAATATAGCCTCACGCATGTAAGAATGCACATCAACATACTGGAGATAGAATGGATAAAGTGAAAAGGAGAAAAAATAAGTGACAAATACATTTTTTAGCATATTCCTAGCGTAATTAACAATGGTTCACCTTAAGGAAAAGGAAAAGGTCCACCTAAAAGCAATTGAGGATTAGTAATTAGCTCATATTAATAACTGCTGTCAAGGGAACAGGTTTTTGCAGGTACAATAAAAGGATTTTAATGAGCCACTCTATGTGTGTGTGTGTGTGTGTGTGTGTGTGTGTGTGTGTGTGTGTGTGTGAAAGCTGAAAGATAAACATCTGAATTAAGAGGAAAAAACTGTGGTAGCACAGGGAGCTACATGGGGGGCATCTATTGCAAAAGATTCACACAATAGAAGCATATCTAAAAATAGCTATTCAAAGAAATAAAATACACAAGACTAGAAGCGGATTAGGTCTTTCAGATCATTAGAACAAAAGCTTTTTAGAACTTGTAACAATATATCAAGTCTTTTCAATGGAAATACTGTTTATACTTTCCATTTTCCAACTTTCCATCCTTCTTGAGAGGAATCAGTCTTGACATTTTCCAAAGTAATTAAACCTAGCAGGTACAGCAGCAGGTTTATTAGAAAACCAAACAAAACTTCTGACATAGTTTATTAATTTGATATACTGTGTTATAGCACTGTTGTTCAGTTTAGAAAAAGTAGCTAAGATGTAGTAATAGACGTTAAAAAAAACCACCCTGGTTTTTTGTAATAAATAGGTTATATTTCTTTTGCACAGCAGCACAATACTAAAACCAAAGGACATGCTATGATATTTTAAAATACTGTTTTAGAATTTTATCTGAATAAAATACTGTTTAAGTATTTTATCTAAATAAAATATTGTGGTCATTCACACAACTGAAAACTGTGTCCTACCCAGGTTTGGGAGCTGTGTGTGCTCCCAATTTTCAGTTGTGTGGAAGCAAGCTGAGAGGAAAATCTGGGTAGGTTTTCCCAGGTTTGGAAAATCACTGAGAAGTGAGTGTGGAATCAAGGTAGGAGGCTTGCTTCCACACAATCACTTCATCCTCCCGAGGGACACCACATAAGAGGAGCTGCTGGACACCTCGGCATCAGACACTGTAACAAGTGTGCAGTTTTAATCTAAGTCGGCCCGAATATGAGAGATTTTTGTCCACAAAGAACTCATTAAAAACATCATAGCGGGTAATTCATGGTTCCAAATTCTGATTCAAGGCAGTTGGGTCATGTACTAGCCCGCTCACAACCCGAACAACTCCAATGGACATAAGCTTGCAGACACAATATGGGCAGAAAAGAATCGCTTCTTTGATGCATGTATTGCCAGAACATAGGTCTTTACATGCGCTCTATGTCATAATTTGTCAGATTTGAGTAGAGTCTTTTTCGAATTGCACTCTAGTCATCCACCTTGCCGTTTCAGCTCCCATAGACCTTCCATATACCAAGAGGCCAGTTTCAAAGTGGGTTGGAGAGACAGACTAAGGAGGTCTACTGCCCTGGTGAGGTGGCTATTCCAATTGTCCTCCAGGGCATCAAGAGGATCACCGGCAAAGCCAACACTAAATCCTTCCAAGCCTTCTTGGAATCTTTTTGGACCCTATAACCTTTTCAGGAGGACCATTCTAATAGGCCCCTCACCCCTGCAGAAGTGGGTTGTGGCTACAAATACTACCTTAACCAGATGGTAGTGTGTCCATAATGGGGAAATCATAGGATCCATGACCCACAGAACATCACCCTGATCAGAGTAAAAGACCAGATCAAACATGTGAACTGCAATGTGTGTCAGTCCCAAGACCACTTGGGATAGGCCCATACAGTAGTTGTCATGTTCGCTAAGAAGGAGCATAGCGAACAGAGCATAGCGAACAGGATGTAGGAGTTTTGCAGGAGTTTAGCGGGAAGTGTGCGGGGGAGCCTGGAACAAACCCCTGCGATCACAAGGATCACAAGGAGCCTGGTGGAGAAGAAAACATAAGTACCTATCCCTCCCTCGTTTCGCACATATTCTTGGGAAAGGCTGTTTGGACAGTTAAATAGTTGACCATTACAGCTGAGACCTATCCTAATAAACTATCTAATAAACGGATAATAAGCTCCCTAAATACTGTAAACAGCCAACAAAAACAGTATGAATATAGAAGGTCAGCAGGGGAAGGAGCACTTCCCAGTGAGCCACATGTATGACTATTTGCCCCATGGGCAGAAGTCATGGGTGTGTGCTCAGTGCAAGGAGCTCCTGGCTCTCAGGGAACAAATCCGTTCCCTTGAGAACAAGGTGGCGGATCTGGAGAAGCTCAGAGAGACAGAGAGGCATGTGGACGAGACCTTTAGGGATGTGATAGAGGCATCCCACTCCAGGGCTGGTAGCTCCTCTGCTGTCAGGGAGAATGAAGGACTTGGGCAAGGAGGACATCGTTCTGAGGAAGAGGGAAATGCTCCTTTAGAAGGGACCCCTTTCGTGGATGATGAGCCCATATCCTCTCGCACAGGGGATACTCCTCTGGGGGGTTGGGGCCTCCTTGTAGTTGGTGATTCGATCATTAGAGGGATAGAGAGATGGGTTTGTGACCCACGTGTTGACCGCATGGTGACTTGCCTGCCTGGTGCGAAGGTTGCCGACATTACACAGCGTCTAGACAGGCTCCTAGGCAGTGCTGGGGAGGAGACAGCTGTCGTGGTGCACGTCGGCACCAACGATGTGGGGAAATGCAGTCGGGAGGTCCTGGAAGCCAAATTTAGGCTGATAGGTAGCATTTTGAAGTCCAGGACCCCCAAGGTAGCATTCTCAGAAATGCTACCTGTTCCACACACAAGTACAGTGAGACAGGCAGAGCTGATGGGTTTCAATGCATGAATGAAACGTTGGTGCCGGGAGGAAGGGTTTAGATTTGTTAGGCACTGGGACACATTTTGGGGCAAGCAAGGCCTGTACAAAAGGGACGGGCTGCACTTGAACCAAGATGGAACCAGACTGCTGGTGCTTAAAATCAAAAACGTTGCAGAGCAGCTTTTAAAAATGACACCTGGGGAACAGCCGATGGGAGCTGGGCAGTATCCCGTTTGGCAAAGCCATCCTTTAAAGTGTGAGGCTGCAAAGAATTCAGATAAAACAGAAGGGGACAGAGCAGAACCGCACAAAGAGCAGACGGGAGCCTGTGCCAGCAGGTCAAAGAGTCAAAAGAATAGCATACATCAGGGGAGAGATTAAGCATATAGGTGTTTATATGCCAATGCCAGAAGCCTCCGAACCAAGATGGGTGAACTGGAGTGCTTGGTTGCTATTGCAGAAATAGATATAGTAGGCAAAACAGAAACATGGTGGATCAGTGAAAACCAGTCGGACACTGTTATCCCTGGGTATAAACTCTATAGAAAGGACAGTGAGGGGCGCCTTGGAGGAAGGGTAGCACTGTATGTTAAAGAAGGGATAGAATCTAACAAGCTAGAAAACCTAGGTGGAATGGAGTCCTCCACAGAAACCCTGTGGGTGACTGTACAAGGCCGGAAAAGGAACGTGCTACTGGGGACGTGCTATCGCCCTCCGGATCAAAATGCTGACAGTGACTGGGAGTTGCAGGAGGAAATCAGGGAGGCGTCAAGGAGAGGCAGGGCTGTAATTACGGGTGATTTCAATTACCCACACATAGACTGGGTAAATTCACATTCAAGTCAGGACAAAGAGGTCAAATTTCTAGATATGCTAAATGACTGTGCCCTAGAACAGTTGGTCATGGAACCAAGCAGAGAGAAGTCGACCTTGGATCTAATTCTGAGTGACACCCAGGACCTGGTGCGTGACTTCAGTGTCATTGACCCTTTAGGGAACAGTGACCACAGTGCCATCAAATACAGCATACATGCGGGGAGAGAATCACCAAGGATGTCTAACACATACATTTTGAATTTCAGAAGAGGAAACCTCTCCAAAATGAGGAGTATGGTGAAAAGAAAGCTGAGGGGGCAAATCAGGAGAGTCACCTCGCTCCAGAGTGCATGGCGTTTACTCAAAACAACAATACTAGAAGCCCAGTTAGATTGTATACCCAAAAGGAGGAAAGGTACCACTAAGCCCAGGAGGATGCCAGCATGGCTAACGGGTACCGTCAAGGAAGCCATAAAAGGGAAGAAGACTTCCTTCCGAAATTGGAAGGCCTGTCCAAAAGAAGAGAACAGAAAGGAACATAAAATCTGGCAAAAGAAATGCAAGGTGATAATAAGGGAGGCAAAAAGAGAGTTTGAGGAACATTTAGCCAAAAGTATCAAGGGGAATAACAAAAACTTCTTTAAGTACATCAGAAGCAGGAAACCTGCCAGGGAGGCACTTGGACCATTAGACAATGAGGGAGTGAAAGGGATTATTAAGGAGGATATGGAGGTTGCAGAGAAGCTGAATGAGTTCTTTGCATCTGTCTTCACGGCAGAGGATACTGAGCATATACCTGTTCCTGAACCAGGCTTTTTAGGGATGGAGGCTAGAGAGCTGAGTCGGATAGAAGTGTCAAGGGATGATGTTCTAAACTGTCTGGAAAAACTGAAAGCTAACAAATCACCAGGGCCGGAGGGCATCCATCCAAGAGTCCTCAAAGAACTCAAATGTGAAATTGCCGACCTCCTTGCTAAAATATTTAACTTATCCCTGAAATCGGGCTCTGTACCAGAGGACTGGAGAGTAGCAAATGTAACACCGATTTTCAAGAAGGAATCCAGGGGCGATCCGGGAAATTACAGGCCGGTTAGCCTAACATCCGTTCCAGGCAAATTGATGGAAAGCATCCTCATGGATAAAATTGTAAAGCACCTAGAAGAACAGGCCCTGCTGGGAGTGAGCCAGCATGGCTTCTGCAAAGGTAAATCTTGCCTCACCAACCTTTTGGACTTCTTTGAGAGTGTCAACGAGTGTGTGGATCAAGGTGATCCAGTTGACATAGTCTACCTGGACTTCCAAAAAGCTTTTGACAAAGTTCCTCATCAAAGACTCCTGAGGAAACTTAGCAGTCATGGGATAAGGAGACAAGTACATGTGTGGATTGCTAACTGGTTGAAAGACAGGAAACAGAGGGTAGATATAAATGGAGAGTTTTCACAATGGAGGGAAGTAAGAAGTGGGGTCCCCCAGGGATCTGTACTGGGACCTGTACTGGTGCTTTTTAATTTATTCATAAATGATCTAGAAGCAGGGGTAAGCAGCAATGTGGCCAAATTTGCAGATGATTAGTATCTTCCAGGTAGTGAAATCCAAAACGGATTGTGAGCAGCTCCAAAAGGATCTCTCCAAACTGGGGGAGTGGGCGACAAAATGGCAAATGCGGTTCAATGTTAGCAAGTGTAAAGTGATGCACATTGGGACGAAAAACCCCAACTTCAAGTATATGCTGATGGGATCCGAGCTGTCGGTGATGGACCAGGAGAGGGATCTTGGGGTTGTGGTGGACAGCTCATTGAAAGTGTCGACTCAATGTGAGGCAGCTGTGAAAAAGGCAAATTCCATGCTAGGGATCATTAGAAAGGGGATTGAAAATAAAACAGCTAACATTATAATGCCCTTATACAAAACTATGGTGCGACCACACTTGGAGTACTGTGTACAATTCTGCTCACCACATCTTAAAAAGTACATTGTTGAACTGGAGAAGGTACAGAAGAGGGCAACCAAGATGATCAGGGGCCTAGAGCACCTTTCTTATGAGGCAAGACTACAACACCTGGGGCTTTTTAGTTTAGAAAAAAGATGACTGCGGGGAGACATGATAGAGGTCTATAAAATCATGCATGGTGTGGAGAAAGTGGAAAGAGAGAGAAATTATTTCCCCTCTCACACAACACTAGAACCAGGGGTCACTCCACGAAATTGATTGCCAGGAGGTCTAGGACCAACAAACGGAAGTACTTTTTCACACAACGCGTGATCCACTTGTGGAATTCTCTGTCACAGGATGTGGTGACAGCCAACAACCTGGATGGCTTTAAGAGGGGGAGGAGAGGTCTATCAACGGCTACTAGTTGGAGGGCTGTGGGCCACTTCTAGCCTCAAAGGCAGGATACCTCTGAGTACCAGTTGCAGGGGAATAATAGCAGGTGAGAGGGCACGCCCTCCTGTCTGTGGCTTCCAGCGGCATCTGGTGGGCCACTGTGCGAAACAGGATGCTGGACTAGATGGGCCTTGGGCCTGATCCAGCAGGGCTGTTCTTATGTTCTTAAGAACTCCTGAGCCGCCCCAGAGAAACTGGTCCCAAAGTGAACATTGAAGTCCCCTAGAACCACAAGTCTGGGAGTCTCCAATGCCAAGCCCGTGACAAAGTCCATGAGCTCAGTTAAGGACTCTGTTGGGCAGTAGGACGATGGGTATACCAACAGAAGTCCCAATCTATTCCTGGTCCCCAAACTTAAATATACACATTCAGTATGGTCAGATACTTTGAAAGGAATCCTGGTATAGGAGATGTTATTCTTATTGACCACAGCCACTCCATCTCCCTGCCCATGTCCCCTCACCTGCTCCTCTACAGAGTATCCTGAAGGGACAAGCTGAGACCAGACTGGTCCACCAGCCTCCCCAGCCAAGTCTCTGTTATACACACCAGATCAGCCCCTTCATCCATAATCAAATTATGGGTGATTTTTGGTTTATTCTGGACTGACCTGGTGTTACAAAGGAGCAAGGTGAGGCTTTGAGCGTAGTTGGCATTGCTCCCCGAGGTCAAAGTGCTGGCAGGACAGCCAGAAGGGGAAACAGCTATGAAATTCCTGATTTTCCTTCCCTTGATATAGCCTGCTGACCCATCAATGTTACTTCTTCTATTCTCCACCACCACCAGAATTAGGGGTGTGCATTTTGTTTTGGATACAAAACGTTTTGTGCCCAAAGCTGGCCATTTTGGCTGTTTTGTAGATGAAACAAAACACCCAGTGCTCAAAACAGAAAATTTTGTAGCTGAAACAAAACATCCCTGTTTTGGATACAAACCGTTTTGTTGTTTGGGCTGTTTTGGAACTCCATTTTGCAATCGTGAAAAGTCTTTTTCCTTCAGTCTCCATTTTGAGTTTTGACACCTTTTTGAATTTCTTGCCCTTCCAGCCTGCAGATTGGCCAGCAAAAGCATGGGTTGATCTGCTGGCAATTGCCTCATTCCATTTAAGGAAATTTAAGGATAAAAGTTACCCTCATTGGCCAGTGGGGCAGTGTGCACACTGCATGAAGCAGTGTGCATTTCATTGCTGTTCTTTCACACTGTTGTGTGTAGACCAATTGCATTTCGGGGGTGGGGGTGGATGTGCATGACCTTTGGAAATCTGCTTGGTTCTTTGCAAAGCTCTGCTGTTGTTGATGATGTGTGATGTTAATGATATTTGGGGTAGATTTGGGGCATAAAGGGGGCTTTGGGGGCAGAAGAGTCGGTCAGGTGGTAGTGCCTCAATGGGTGCCTGCTGCCATCCAGATTCCAAAGGAATTGGAGAAAGGGCTGATTTTTAAAGAATTTCTGAAGTTTACATGTGTTTGGGGCAGATTTGGGGCAGAAAGGGGGCCTGAGGGGCAAAACAGTTGGTTGGGTGGCAATGCCCCAAGGGGTGCCTGCCACAACACAGATTCCAAAGGAATAGGGCAAAGGGCTGATTTCTTAGGAATTGTTGAAGTTTACACATCTTTAAGGTTCCCCCCCCCAGGGAATAATGGAGGTTTCAGAAGACCCATAACTCCATCGGGGGGGCACTGGGGTGGCCCAGTGCAAGTGGTGGTGCAGTGCCATAGGGTTCCAACCACCCCCATGAGTTCTAACCCATGAGGTGCTGGGTTCTGTTGTTTCTGAGTTGTTCTGAGTGTAGATTCTCTGGTAGCATATGAGATTTTCAATGACAAACCATGAATCCACTCTCATATGCTACCAGAGAATCTACACTCAAAACATCTCAGAAACAACAGAACCCAGTACCCCATGGGTTAGCAATCCATGGGGGTGGTTGGCACCCAGCTCTACACCACCACTCACACCACCACTCTACACCACCACTCACTCTGGGCCACCCCGGTGCCCCCCAATTGCCATTATGGAACTGATGAAACCTCCATCATTCCCTATGGGGAAGAACTTTAAAGATGCATAAACTACATTTAATCTTTAAAAAATCAGCCCTCTGCCCAATTCCTTTGAAATAATTCTGGCAGCTTCCTTGCCCCCACTGGGCACTACCACCCATCCTACTCTGCTGTGGGCCACCCCTTTCTCCCCAACATGAAGCATACTTTTGCTGAAACCTCCATTATTCACTATGGGGAAAATCTTAAACTTCAAAAATCCACCAAAAATCAGCCCTTTGCCCAATTCCTCTGAAATCTGGGTGGTAGCTTCCACCCATTGGGCACTACCACCCCCACCCACTAGTTTTGACCCAGGGCTGTTTTTTTAAAAAAATCCAAAACATTTCAGATTTGGATTTTGCAATTTTCAACCAAGAACAAAATTGGGGTGTTTCAGATTTGGGCCAAAAACAAAACAGGGGGGAAAACACACAACCCTAACCAGAATAGCTGCCCCACAGAAAATGAACATGCCACCTGTCTCCCCATCTCCAGATAAACCCAAACACATTATATTTATTTATTTAGTACATTTGTATACAGTCCTGGTTTTTTTTGTTTTTTTTTAAAGGTCCCTGGGAGGTTCACAATAGCCTAGTTATAGACTAACTTCACCCAAGACTTAGTGACTAAAGCTAGCTAGACAGCAGTTTCTGTTCCAAGAATAGCCATAAAGAAATATATTGTTCCCCAGACCTCAGTCCAACACAGAAGGCCCATCAACAAAGGCCTTCGGTGTCACGCACCTTCCTTATAAGCCCTCCTTATAACCCCTCCAAACACTGCAGTCCCCTTCCTTATAAGCCCTCCAAAAAATGCAGAATCTCTCCTCTAGAGAGGGACTCTGAGGCCGGGCTGGAGTAATTAGTGTCCACAGGTGGAGTGGTGTAATTAGCAATAGCAATAGCAATAGCACTTACATTTATATACCTCTCTATAGCTGGAAGCTCTCTAAGCGGTTTACAATGATTTAGCATATTGCCCCCAACATTCTGGGTACGACAGCCATTAGAGACGGCCATGTAATTAGAGACCCTCTCTACTGCGTCCAGCAACTAGGTTGCTTCTGAGCATGAATAACACACACTGCCCCCTCCATTGAGCCCAGTAGCCTTAGCACCCAGCAGCAACTCAGCTCCCAGGCTCCACAGAGGCGATGTCAAACAATCCTTGTGCCCAATGGCAATCTAGCTGCTGGGCTAATTAGAGGGAATGACATGCAGCCCTCACTTCCAACCGCAAACCAGCTTCTGGGCACCATTGAGGGGGAAGCTAATGGCCCTTGTGCCCAGCACCAACCCAGCTGCTGAGCTCTGTAGTGGGGCCTAGGCAGCCATTGTGCCAAGCAGCAACCCGATAAGAACTACTGGGCTGGGCTCAATGGAGGCTGCAGTAGCCTGAGTAAGATGGACCAATGGTTTGTCTAAGAAGGCACATTCACACATTATGTTCAACACTCATATGAGTGTACTGTGTACACAGGGACAGATCTTTACACAGGTAAGTCATTCACATGCTATACTGAACACACAGGTACAGAAGTACACTTCCTATCTGCACCATGCATTCGAAAGGTGTGTATCCAGGTTCACTTTTTAAGTGAACACAGGTACAGTCATTTACACAAACATCAGTACACTCATACAGCATAATGTCTGGATCAGGCTAGTACAAAGCAGCTTTCTATGTTCTATATTCAAGTTGCTCAGCAGACCCAGCAGGTCCCTAATGCTGATATAAGGCATTACCTGCTATATAAGCCACTGTTATCAAATTTTGTCATTATTCACATCTCTAAAAGACAAAATGGCATAGATATATCTTAAAATGAAATTTATATCCCTATAATTGGCAAGAGACACCTCTAAAAATTGTGTCTCTCTCATAGTTAGTGGGGAAAATAGCACAGTATCCCTCCCAGTGGCTGTTCCTGGTGTTTCTTCTCATATTTCTCCTTTACATTGTGAGTCCCTTTGGAGGCAGGGAACCATCTTCTACTTTCTTTTGTTGTGTTGACCATTTTGAAAACTTTTTGTTGGAAACCATTACATAAATATTAAAATATAATATAATATAATATAATCATCATAATCATCATCCCCCAGTGAGGCACTACCTTGGCGTGGCTGTGGGGCTTGCATGCTCTGAGGATGGTGAGAGCTATGCCAGAGGTCTAACCATACTGGACAGGTCTCACCAGAGGAGCCAGACAAAGACTGCCTCTCCCATCAACAATATGGTGAGACGTAACTTTAATAAATCTATGCTGGATCAGTCGTCGCCCTGGTCAACAAAGACTGCGTTAGGTGCTGGAGTCCCTGGAAATCTGGTGGCAAGTAGGCTACAGGACTCAGGATCTTCAGTTGAGCAACCAGAGCTGGAGACTGCAAGGTAACTGGAAGAAACGTTGCTTAACCGGAAAAAATATACGTAAAATGCCAATAAGGAAATAATGATCTGCTATTACAAGTCTAGTCCAACTAGAAGAGGTTATTTAAAAAGAATGTACCAAATTTGGAAATAGAAGCATGAAGATACAGAAATAACAGAACAAAGGCTAGGAGACCAGAGAAGATACATAATGAGAAATAAAGTATTCACAGGAGTTGAGCTGGAAGAACTGCAAAGAGCAACACAGGCTCAAGATATGGAAGAAGAATTACCAGCAACTGAAGAAGTTGCTCAGGCGCAGGTGGAGGAGGTGATGGAAATAGAGGATGCCACTGTTGCTGAACTGTTTCAAAATCAAAACCAGGCAACCTCCTCTTTGCCTTCACCTCAAAAACCCAAATGCCATTTAACAGAAAAGCAACAAGAACTAAAGCAAAAAATAACTGAGCACATGAAACAAACAACCACCAGGGTTCGACTTCCAGCTCTAAAAACAGTTGCCAAAAAACAACTAGCTCAGGCATTAAAAGATGTCAGTGCTGCACTTGCAGAAAGAACAAACAATAATTTGCAAGAAACAAACCAACTAATGTACAGTGCAGCAACAATAACAACACAAGAGCTCGGATATAAGATCAGTGGACCTGTAAAAAAAGAAAGCAGTACATCACCTAAATGGAAGATTATATTAGAAAATAAAATCTCCAGGCTTAGATCAGATGCTAGTAAATTGAAAGATATGAAAGAAAAGAAGCTGAAGAATGAAAACACCAAACAGTATATGATCCAAAAATACCGCCTAGATTTAAGGAAAATTAGAAAAGTCCTGGAAATAATAAAGGAGCAAATAACAGCAGTGTCAAAGAAGATTAGCAGATACGAAGCCAGAATTACACAACACAGGCAGAATCTCCAATTCCAATCGAATCAGAGACGTTTCTACCAAAGCATAGAAGGAGAAACCACAAGAAACATAGAAACACCAAATAAAGAAGAAACAGTGCACTTCTGGGGGGAAATTATGGGACAATCCAATAGACTATAATAAAAAAGCAGGCTGGGTGAAAGAGGTCGAAAAATATAACCAACAAATGCAAGATCTAATAATAACACCAGAATTAATAAGTGAAAGAGCAAAGAAAATTAAAAATTGGACTGCACCAAGCAACGATGAACTTCATGGCTTTTGGCTTAAACACCTAACAAGCCTTCATAAACAACTATCAAAACAGTTCAATCACATTTTGCAAGGAGGTGATATTGAACAATGACTAACAACTGGGAAAACTCATTTCATCATGAAAGACCCAGCAAAAGGTGCAGTTCCAAGTAACTATAGACCAATAACCTGCCTGCCAACCATGTTCAAATTATTAACTGGAATAATAGCAGATGAAGTGATGCAACACTTATTAGCGAACAAACAGCTCCCAGTTGAACAGAAAGGAAATTGCCCGAACCCCAGAGGCACAAAAGACCAGCTGCTGATTGACAAAATGATTTTAGAAATGGATTGCATGGATTGACTACATGAAAGCCTTTGACTCATTGCCTCACACATGGATACTAAAATGTTTCGAAACTACTGGTGTCAGCAAAAACATTCAGATATTTATTTAAAAAGCAATGAGCATGTGGAGTACACAGTTAACAATTAGTGGAGAGACACTTGGACAGGTTAGCATTAGAAGAGGCATTTTCCAAGGGGACTCACTATCCCCTCTGTTGTTTGTAATCGCCATGACTCCACTTTCACAAATACTAAACAAAACAGGCCTCGGATACCAAACATCTAAAACATCAAGTCAAATCAACCATCTGCCATACATGGACGATCTGAAGTTGTATGGAAAGTCCCAGCCAGAAATTGAATCACTGCTAAACACTGTCCGTATATTCAGTAACAATATACCAATGGAGTTTGGACTAGACAAGTGTGCTGCATTAATAACGAACAGAGGAAAAATAAGAAAAACAGAAGGAATAGAACTGCCCAATGGAAGCAAGATCAAGAACCTGGAAGAGAAAGAACATTACAAATACTTGGGCATTCTCCAGGCTCATAACATTGCACACACTGAAGTGAAAAGAAAAATAGGAAGTGAATACATCAGGAGAGTTAGAAAAATCCTCAAGTCCAAGCTCAATGGTGGGAACCCGATACAAGCCATAAACCCCTGGGTTATACCTGTTATCAGATACACTGCAGGAATAATAGACTGGACCCAGGCAGAGCAAGAGACGCTAGATCGTAAGACCAGGAAAATAATGACCATCAATCATGCTCTACACCCCTGCAGTGATGTAGATGGGCTATACCTCCCTTGCAGCTCAGATGGAAGAGGAATGCTGCAAGTCCATCAAACAGTAGAGGAGGAGAAAAGAAGCCTTGAAGAATGTATCAAGGACAGTGAAGAAGATGCACTTCAAACAGGGGCGTAACGATAGGGGGGGGCAGGCAGGGCACGTGCCCTGGGTGCCACCCCGGTGGGTCACATGTGTGGCGCCAAAAAGTGGCTTCCCCCCGTCCGCCCCTGGATCACCCGCTGAGTGTGGTGGCGAGCGTGCGGCGGCGATTTGGCGGTGGAGGGTGGTGGCGGCGTGTCGCCTGCGGCCCGCCGAGTGCTCCGGTGGCTGGTGGCTGGCGTGGCAGCGATAGGCTGTAGCGCGGCCCGAGCGGGGGCGGTGGATCACCCCCCGAGGACGGAGTGCAGGCAGAGCGATGCCGAGCCTCCCTCCTGGCCCGGCGTCGCTTCCCAACTGCGCAGGCACGCCCGAAGCCGGGCCAGGAGGCAGGCTCGGCATCGCTCTGCCTGCACTACGTCCTCGGCGGGCGATCCACCGCCGCCTCTCAGGCCACACTACAGCCCATCGCCGCCACGCCAGCCACCAGCCACCGCCGCACTCGGCGGGCTGCGGGCAACCCGCTGCCACCGCCAAATCACTGCCACATGCCTGCTGCCACACTCGGCGGCGGGCGACCCGCCGCCGCACGCCGCTGCCGAATCGCCGCCACCGCTGGCCATCTGCCGCCAGGGGGGCGCCGCCGTGCCCTCACAGGTATGTGGGGGCCGGGGGGTACTATTTCAGGGCCAGAGCTTGCCCTGGGCACCATTTCCCCCCGATACGCCACTGACTTCAAATGGTCAATAATGAGAAACTATTCAACACCAATGAAACAAAGCAGGCCTACAAGAAAGAACAAGTCAAGAACCAAGCAGAAAAATGGAAAAATAAGCCACTGCATGGTCAATATTTGCACAATATAAGTGGAAAAACAGACATCACCAAGACCATGCAATGGCTTAAGAATGGCAACTTGAAGAAGGAAACACAGGGTTTAATACTTGCTGCACAAGAACAGGCACTAAGAACAAATGCAATAAGAGCAAAAGTAGAAAAATCAACAACTAACAACAAGTGCCACCTTTGTAAAGAAGCAGATGAAACAGTGGACCAAAGTAGTAGAAAATGATGATGCAAAAATATTATGGGACTTCCGACTACAGACAAACATCTGCCACACAATACACCAGATATAACTGTAGTCGAGAAGAAAGAAAGAAAAGTCAAAATAATCGACATAGCAATACCAGGGTATAGCAGAATGGAAGAAAAAGGAATAGAAAAAATCACAAAATACAAAGATATACAAATTGAAATTGAAAGGCTGTGGCAGAAGAAGACCAAAATAATCCCAGTGGTATTTGGTGCCCTAGGTGCAATCCCAAAACAACTTGAAGAGCACCTCAAAACCATAGGGGCCACAGAAATCACCATCAGCCAATTAGAAAAAGTAACTTTACTGGGAACAGCCTATATTCTGCGATGATATCTATAACAACAGCAACAACATTGATAATAAAATTCAGCCATCCCAGGTCCTTGGGAAGGACTCGATGTCTGGATAAAACAAACCAGTCAATAACTCCTGTCTGACTGTGTAAATAAATAATAATATCTTTTTGCACCTTTTTGATGAATGCAGGAGAGTTGAAGTGGGTACAAGAGGTTTGAAATGCACCCCTTAGTTATACTAATACTAAGGCTATTCACAGGACTGCTGGGCGGGCAGGTTTTTTTTTTGGGCGGGGGTGAGAAGGCTGCGCAGAACTTACCTTACCCTGAAACAATCCTCCCTCGTTGGTGGGATGCAAAGATCGCACTCCCACATGATCTGTCCTGCTTGAATTTAGCCCAGGCTTTAACCTGGGTTCAAGGGCATGAGCATTCCCTTAACCCTAGGTTTGGGGTTGTGTGTGGGGGGGGGCTACAAGCTGCTTGCACACAGACAGAGCCAAGTGCCAAGAGTATCCGGCTGAGAGAGGATCCTGGTGCAGTGCACTGAGGGATGCTGGAGGACTTCCTCCTCCAGCTCCCTAACCAAGCGCTCTGGTGCAACTGGTAACAGACCTCCCAAAATGATCTTAATAGGTGGCCGGGTTCAAGAAGAACACATCACTCTCTTAAATAACCTGGGCCCAAGCCATTCAGGGCACTATAGGTAATAACCAGCACTTTATATTTTGTCCAGAAACTAATTGGCAGTCAGTGTCATGTGTCAGTGTTTAAAAGTTTGACCTTTTAAAATAAAGAGTAATATGGTCTCTACAGGTGGCCCTGGAGACCAAGCTGGCTGCAACATTCTGCAGCAGTTGCAGTTTCCGAACTATGTACAAAGGCAGACCAACGTGGAGTGCATTGCAGTAATCAAGCCTGGATGTTGCCAGCATATGAACCACTGTTTTAAGGTCGTTTATCTCAAGAAATGGATGTAGATGGCATGTCAACCAAAGCTGATATAAAGCACTCCTGGCCACTGCCTCAGCCTGATTTATCAAAGAGAGGTTAGGGTCCAGAAGTACTCCCAAGCTGCATCCCGGGAGTGTAACCCCATCCAGAACAGGCAGATCTAAACCACTTCCTAAGTTCTGGCCTCCCACAAGTACCTCCAGAGAACAAACTTCAGTTTGTTCTCCATCATCCAGCTCATTATCGATCTGCCTTATCCAGCCCATTACTATTTTTTTTTCTTTGTGGCAGAACTCCATCTCTTTTCATTCTCCAATACAAACAGTCTTCTTCAGAGGCAGCTGTTATATACATCACTATTTTGTCATTTCAATTTTAAGAATCATCCCAATGATTCAGGAAGATGTCAGAGAATTCAGTCAATCAGGCAAGAAAGTATGGTATTACTCTTGTTTTATAAAATATCTAATGGATTTTTATTTGACCTTAAAAGACATATGCCAGAAATTATCCTGTTTTATATACCAAGATGTATAATGTTAGCTCTGCTTTTAATGGCACTTGATACTAAATTACAGGTCTTAAAATATTGTTTTCCAAGGCTGACCACTGAAGAGAGCCAATTAGATTTAACGGCTGGAATAGAAAACAAAAACATAACCCTTATCTTGTTATTTTTAAAAAATGAATAATAGATGCTTTATGCTTGGAAATTACAAGTTACAAGAACACTTCTTGTATTCTCAAGGATCTTAAAAACTTTCCAAAGGCAGACCCAATTTTAATGTTAAGGGCTGATAAGTCTGATAGTTCACTCTACTGAATTTGTTCTAACTATGTTTCATATACACAAAGATCTCCAAATTCCAGTTTCCCCAAATCCAAAGTTCAACACTGCAGTGTAGGATGTGGTTCTATAGCCCAGAGATTACAGACAATGATCAAATTATCTTAATTTCCTTTTCAGTTCAGTACACCAGTGACTTATGTCTAGCAGAGTAACCAGCAGAACATAAATCCACAGCTTCCTGAAAAGGAATGGACATGCTTAGGTATCACAGTGATGTATTAAATCTGTGCAATCTGCAATTGTTACTTGAAGTTTTGGTATCTCATTCTAAATGAAGAGCTTAATATCATTGTAAGTTGAAATTTAAATATCTTCCTAATTACTGGACAACTACAGATATAGATATAACTTGCTATAAGAACTGTCATGTCACATTTCATGAATTCTTCCAGCTGAACAGCTACCAGACGGATATGCAGATACACGAAAATTTTGCTTTGGAGTCTTTTCTGGTACCATACAAGTTTCAGAAGTACACTGTTTTGCTCAATAGCATGTTTGTCCTATAGTAGTTTAACAGCTTACAGTGATTAAAAAACAGTAGTATGTATGTGTCCTCTATACTAAGCGTGGACAATTAAATCAAATAAGAATAATAAGGCTATTCACACAAGCAGCCCTACCTGGGCTTGAGCAGCCCGACCAGGGTATGGCTGCTTGTGTGAAACACCAGGATTGAGGCTGATCCCAGTGCTGGCCACCAGGGAGCCTGGTAGTGATGTGCACGGAACTGGCTGGCCTGGTTCAGGTCGAGGCCATATCGGCCTCGAACCCAACTGGGCCAGTTCAGTCCAGCACCCCATTGACGCCCCCCAAATCAAATATTGATTTTGAAAAGAAAAAAACCCAAATAAACTTTTTTTACATTTTACTCATCTCAGGGGAGTTCCTGGAGGCGGCGGCGGGGGGTGGTGTCCACGGAGGTTCCCCCTCCCCCTGCTGGCCTTCAAAATGACCCCCTCGGCCAGTTTGGCCACTTTTTGGCCAGTTTTAGGCCTTGACCTAAAATGTAGGTCAATGTAGGTCAAATGTAGTCCTATAATGTCATTATGTAGGCCGTGTGCCTGCACACATGGCCTCTGCATGGTCCGGGCTACGCAGAGGCCATGTGCACAGACTCATGACCTCCATAATAGCTGCCAGGCTGCCCGGTGAAGGCTAAAAACTGGCCAAAGAGTGGCCGAACCAGCAGAGAGGGTCATTTCGAAAGCTGGTGTGGGAAGGGGGATCCGCCGTGGACCCCCCCACCACCTCCAGTAACTCCCCCGAGGTGAGTAAAAGGTAAAAAAAGGTTTGTTTGTTTTTTAATATAAAACAAAATCAAGATTGTGAACCCCCCGAACATTCAGGGGTGTTCGGTCCTGTTTGACTCCGAATGGTCAAACCGAAGAGGCAGCCCGTGCACACACAGAGATGGGTGGCAAGAGCGTCTGGCTGAGGGAGAATCCCACAATGCACCATGCTTCTGGCACAGTGCATTGAGGGATGCCAGAGGACTGTCTCCTCTGTCTCCTTGCTCCGCCACTCGCTGCTGCAAAGCAGAGCCTTGGAAATAAATTTGGACATGTACGGGTATGGGCTGGGAACTGCCAGCCCTCTCCCTGCACCATCTTTTCTGGTGGTGTGAATGACCTTACATAGGAACATAGGAGGCTGCCATATACTGAGTCAGACCATTGGTCTATCTAGCTCAGTATTGTCTTCACAGACTGGCAGCGGCTTCTCCAAGGCTGACCTTAATTGCTACAACATTATGTTATGGCCCAGAACCCATATAAAACCAATGAACCAGAATCATAAATGTAGGCAATTACATTTTAAAAACACAGCAGTCTGGAACAATTACTAGCCTTTAAATAAAGCAGCAATTTTTGGATTATACTAATTTATACTGCAAGAGGATATGTCTGTTCAAACTTATTTCATATCTTGGATGATATCATGTTAAATAAAGCTCCCTCCTTGCATGTAGTAAATAAGCACAACATGTAGAGGGCTCTGCTAATACTTTTCTCATTGTACAATAAGACATATATAGTTTTAAACAAGTTGTTCTAGTAAGAACTAATCAGGCTACTTTCCTTTCACTATCTCTACATCTGGACTAAATTTGGTGCAAATCATGGTCCACAAGTCCCTTGCACCTCAAATGTTCACGTCTGCCATCTTGGATCGGGGTTGGTGACATCATCACAAACTACACCATTGAGGTGTCTCTGTGTGTCACCCACTACAACTGTACATCATTTTGTTAAAATCAGTTAGACAGTCCACAGATTAGTGTACTTCCACCTCAAATGTTCATGCCTGCACCGTCTTGGATCAGGGTGGATGACATCATCATAAACTACACCACTGGGACATCCATATGTATCCCTACAGCTGTAGCAAATTTGGTTCAAATTGGTTAGGAGGTTCACAAGTTAGCCCACTTGCACCTCAAAAGTTTACATTTCCGGCATCTTGAATCAGGGTGGATGACATCATCACAAACTACATCATTGAGGTGTCCCTGCGTGTCACTCACTACAACTGCACCTAATTTGGTTCAAATCGGTTAGACAGTCCACAAGTTAGACCACATTTGCCTCAAATGTTCATGCATCTGCCATCTTGAACTGGAGCAAATTGACATCATTACAAATTACACCATTGGAGCATCCCTATGTGTCCCTAAAGCTGTAGTAAATTTGGTTCAAACTGGTTATGTGGTTCACAAATTAGCCCACTTGTGCCTCAAAAGTTTACACGCCCACCATCTTGAATTGGGGTGGATGACATCATCACACAAACTACGCCACTGAAGTGTCCTTATGAGTCCCTACAACTGTACCCAATTTGGTTCATATTGGTCCAGGTGTTGCGAAGTTGATATGGGTGATACACACACACACGAACATAGAATACAGGGTGAACTCAAAAACTTACTGGAAAGTAGGCTAAAACTTGCCATGGCACTCGGAATAAATCTCATTATCATATGAAATGTCTATTAAACAAAAGCATCAAGACCCAAAATTAGCCACAGTGCTAATGTCTTGGTCATCTCAGCAAGGGACACGAGGGGCAGCAAATTAGATCAGCAAGGGAGGAACTGGGCTTGAGCCATAGTGCTCAAAAATGTTTTTCTTTGAAAATAGTCTCGATATAATCCTCCAATGAACACAGCTGCTTAGATGATTGGCCATAAAATTCCTTTGATATGTACTATTTAGACTAGAGAGAGCTTGAAAACAGGCTTCCTTGTGAGTTTGGTGTCACTTGCTGCAATTATGTCAAGAGAAGTTTCTTTCAGGCTATTTTGATATGTAGGATATGCTAAAAGCTAACAATAAACAAAAGAGAAATCTAGACTAACAAAACACTTGTACAATGAACAAATTTGCACTAGTGAAGAAGATCAAATTACTGTGTGAAGACATGGAAATTCTCAAAACCGCACTCTCCTCTCCTGCACAAAAGTTCCCAGCACAACATATGAGACATGCCACAGGATCAGTAGTGCAGCTACATAATTTTGTACCCTGGACCTAATGAGCATATGCTATCCCACCCCGCCAAAATAAACATCATATCTCTCTCTCTCTCTCTCTCTCTCTCTCTCTCTCTCTCTCTCTCTCTATATATATATATATATATATATATAACCAAAAACTCACCAATCTGAGCTCAAGTGCATTTGAGCTATGCAAGCCCTAATAGATTCACCTGGCTTCTTGACCATTCACAAAGTAACTGGGACACAATGGAGCTCTTTTCACGATCACATAGAAGAGCTCTTTGGTGGCCTGCTGGGAGAGCAGGTTTGCCCAACCCTTCCCACAGACAATCACTCACTCATCACCGGGCAGGCGGATTGCCCACCCAGACGAGCAGCGGCTCACCTGCAGCTCTCCCATGCCTCGCCCAGCCGCTCCGGGAGTTGGGTACAGGGAAATGCTGCTGTGTGATGCCCACCCAACCCCCAGGGCCCAAATAATGCAGCATGCAAGTATGCGGTGCATTACTTGGATCCCCCTTCCCCCTCCCAAGTGTGCACGATAAGAAATATAAGGCCAAGGGAGTGCTCTCTCCCTTAACCTCATTTAATCAGGAGGCAACTTAGGTGGGTTTGCCACCATGTAGCCACCAGGATCGGCTGTGATCCTGGTGGTTCACACGAGCATGCAAAACCAGGCTGGACTCCTTTAGCCCGGTTTTGCACGGATGTGTGAATAGCCTCAATATGTGTCTCTTGCTCCACAGTTCAATCACAAAACCAACTTGGACATACCGTGCATTTTTAAGGGGGGAAATCAAAACCACAATGCATGCACATTGCTTTGTAGTTCTCATGCAGACCTTTTGGATCACAAACCAACTTGAGCATAGCACATTTCTAGACAAGTTGTTCTAGTAAGAACTAATCAGCCTACATTCCTTTCACTGTCTCTACATGTGGACTAAATTTGGTGCAAATCAAGGTCCTCAAAAGTTAGATCTCTTGAGCCTCAAATGTTCATGTGTCCGCCATATTTGATTGGGGTGGATGTCATCATTACAAACTTCACCATTGAGGTATCCCTGTGTGTCACTCACTACAGCTGTTCCAAATTTGGTTCAAATCAGTTAGACAGTCCTCACATTAGTGCACTTGTACACATGTCCGCCATCTTGGATCGGGGTAGATGCATCCACCATCTTGGATTGGGGTAGATGACATCATCACAAACTACACCATTGAGGTGTCCCTATGTTTCCCTACAGCTGCAGCAAATTTGGTTCAAATAGGTTAAGTGCTTCACAGGTTAGTCCACTTCTGCCTCAAAAGTTTATGCATCCTCCATCTTGAATCAGTGTGGACGACATCATCACAAACAATGCCATTGAGTTCTTCCTGTGTTTCACTCACTGTAGCTGTACCTAATTTGGGTTAAATTGGTTAGACAGTCCACAAATTAGGCAGCATGCACCGCAGATGTTCACGCAGCCTCCATCTTCAATTGGAGTGGATGACACCATCACATACCATGCCATTAGGGCATCCCTATGTGTCCCTACAGCTGTAGCAGTTTTGGTTCAAATCAGTTAAACGGTTCACAAGTTAGCCTACTTGGGCCTCAAATGTTTACACGTCTGCCATCTTTGGTTGGGGTGGATGACATTGTCACAAAGTATGCCGCTGAGGTATCCCTATATTTCCCCTACAACTATACCTGATTTGGTTCATATTGGTCCAGGAGTTGTGAAGTTAATAGTGGGGGGACACAGTGACTGACACACAGACACACACACAGAATGCCAGTTGATCTCATAAGCCTACTGGAAAGTAGGCTAAAAATCCCAGGTCTACTCAATCTGTGTACTATATGCAGAAAAGCGGACACAGGGAATCGTGGGAGAAGTCACTTTTATCTTCTCCCCCAGCCACAGGGCAGTGGGCTCAACTGCAGGGGCCACAAGCAAAGGCGCACCTGTACACAGGTGGGGATGGCCAGTCAGGAGGCTTATTTCCATGGCACTTTGGCCACTCTCCCCAGGTCTAGGAAAGTAATCTCTGGGAACCCCTGCCCACTGCTTTCCAATGCACAGCAGCACAGTACATGGCCTGACATTCTCATGAGCAGGCATAGTCAGAATGGGCTTTGGTAACCATCATTGTAAATTGCTTGTTTATTCAGATGTAAGGTTAGTTCCACTTTCACTAGGGAATGTGTGCCTCTCCATCTGTTGATGAACTACAACTCCCATCATCCCAGCTGTAATAAATTTTACAGAGAGCCAATAAATTCTGGAGAGCCGTAATGTTGCCTACCCTTGAGCTTGTGTAGCACAATACAATTGGATGTGGCACATTACAACCATTTCTGTTTCTGCAGCTCAGGCAGGCCTATCCCAGAACAATGAAAGCATGCTTTTTTAGTTTGTTTTTAGTTTGTTTGTTTTACAAAAACAGCAACTTAACTGTTGTTTTAAAGCAGGGGATCACAGTGATTTAAACTATAGAAAGAAATTAGTGGGTATGATGTTCTTGTAAATGCTTAGGTGAAAGATCTCAGTGATTCTGCGAGTAACCCCCACCCCCACCCCGGTAAAATCTTTCTGAGCTCCACCTACCATCCTTTAAGATTGTCTCACGCCCTGAGCCATCAATTTTCTGACGTCCAATCAGGAAGCTGGTAGTATCAGCAAAGTATATGTAATTGGTCTCAGCATGGAAGTCCAAAGCTCGAGGATTAACCAGGTTTTCTATGGGGATCATGTATTCATCAGCTACTTTGGTATTCAGGTCCATTCCCCGTATGACTCCTGGGCGTCCCTTCCCATAAAACAGGAACAACTCATTCTTTGGCCCTGCACAAGAAAGATTACATACATAAACCACCAATTCTATCTAATTTCTTTACACTGAATCCTGTCACTGTTTAATTAACTGGTGCAATTAGTGGGTTTTTTAAAAAAAAATTCAATACATGAAATTACCTCTCAAATATTTTGAATGTATTTAAATTCAAGATGACTGCTTAATTGCATTATCTTAATTAAAACACAAATTACTTCTATGATTGAGTTATATCTAATTAATCACTACCTTTTCTGTAACAATACATGTTTAGGATAACGTTAGGATAACAATTTAGCCAATGTAAAATGAGAATTTATAATCTTGCAAGCATTTTATAGTTCATTAGGATCTACTAGCTGCTGTAGGCAGCATGTGGTATCCATTAACTCTACCAATACTGTAAACTTCAGCAAATTGACTATACTATGCCAGATCTTTCTTTTGAAGCTGGAGTCTAAGGAAAGGCAAGGCAACGATTACACTTTCCGTTATTTGAATCTATGGAAATGATTGATTCCGCCATCATGAAAAATATAACACACAAATCCTCGTCATATGTTAAATGTTAGACACTTGTTTGTTAAATTATTGCAAATGTTGTACCTTAAGGCCTTGATAACAGTGTGGAGGGCTCCCTTTAAATATACTTTCCAATTTGTTTCTAAGGCCCTTCAATTAAACTACAGCTATATTTATTTAGATTCAAACTGACCAGTAATTATGTTGATCATCAGATAAGAGAACTGTATAAGGGGATGTACATCTTCAAATATCTGCCCATTTATCAGCTCATTGCCTTTCATTAGTCATTTTCCCCCAGAAGCTCTCAAAATCAATTTGTTGATTCATTTCTTCATATATATTATTCTTTCATATTCACACCCAATATGATTTAAAAGTTCCACTAGAGAACAATAATTGAGAGGGGTCAATGTAGTTATTGGGCTGGTAGGAAGTGCCAGAGGAAATATATTGATCAAATCTGAATACTAAAGAATAGATGTACCTGAACAGGGTCATGCCCTTTCTCCATCTCATTGGAAAAGATAATTCAATTATTTATTGACATTATTTTGTGAAGTAAAAGATAATAGCCTTTGGCAATTTGTGTCACACCATTACTAGCTTTTGTTCACTGTAGGTGGGTTTCCATACTAACTCTAGCCAGGACAGAATTACTACATTAAGCTTGAAGCATAAACATGTTACTGGCCATAGCCAAAATCAAACATGTAAAAGAAAGAAAGGACTTCAACAAAGTTAATGGAATATTTTCATTTAGCAAATTTTGGGGATATAAACCTACTGTTGATGCTGCTGTTTTAGCTCTGGAGTAAAATCATTTGGAAAACACTCAGATGAACTGATATGGCTTTCTACAATTTGCACAGGTGGATCAAATCCAGTTTACCTTATAGAGGTAAGTATTAGTAAATCAAGAAGGATTGAGACCTTTTAAGATTATAAATCAATAATGGCTAAAAGTCTTTAATGCAGCTTGGAAGGGCTCTTAAAGGATTAGGGCAAAGACTGTTGCAATCGCATGTTGCAGGAGACAGGTACCAGTGTATTGCTGAATATTTTAATGGGGTTTTGCTGCTGTTGTTTATAACATTACTGTCACAACTCTGATTCAGTCACCTCTACTGCTGTAGGACCAAACCCCAGCCAAAAAGATTACAAAAGGAAATAAAAAATGGTTTGAGAACAAAATGGCAGGTGCACATTGCCAAACTCATTGCCTAACTGAGGTTAGTGCTGCTGCTGCTCTGCTGTTGATGATGATGTTAATTAACACTCAGAATTCCACTCTGAAATATTAGCTGCTGGCAAAGTGTTTGATTTTAAACAACATACTTTTGCATGACCTGCCGTCGCTTCCCAAGACGAAGCCCATCCTGCAGCGACAAGTCCTGGTTTTGTAGCTGCTGCTGAGCAAACAGATGTGCGAACATCCCCCTGGCATTCCATATGGGTCTAGTTCACATGCATGGCTCCTGACTGCAACAAATGAAAAACAGCAGATTGGAAATTCTTCAAAAGCAAGGCTGTCATACACATCAGTATTAAAAGAGAGCTTAGGAGAAAGAACAAATCTGCACACTACCACATCTTTTCCACTCTCCCAGAAGCAAAGAACTTTAGAGTGGTGCTTAATAAAAGGCAAAACAGTAGTAGTTTACTGTTATATACCACATATTTGGATAGGGCACAGATATAAGCTTTATTGTTAAAACCTTCTTGACACAATATCATGAGGATGCAATATAAGAACTCATTGCAATGAAAAATATGAGATTTTTAAATGATGTACACTTCTTGATTACTTCAGTGCTGCTGGCTAAATGAGATTTTTTTCCCTGGCTAGCACTATCATTATCTATCTATTTATCAAATTTTTATACCAAATTATATGTAATTTCTAGGCAGTGTGTCAAATTTAAAACACAATATAATCCAAGTAAATACTATATTTCATGTCTTGACCCACCCCCCACAATCAGTACCTCCATCATATTTGGATTCAACACCAGTTTGTTATCCCTCATCCAGCCCATTACCACCTCCAGACAGGCATTTAGGGAAGTTATGCCGTTTCCTGATGAAGTTGATAGGGATAAATAGATTTGGGTGTCATCAGCAAACTGATAAAGCTCTGCACCAGACCTCCAGATGAATTCTCCCGGTGGTTTCATATACATATTAAAGAGCACTGGAGGCAGTATGGAGCCTTGTGGAACTTCACACTTTAATTCACACTTTGCAGAGCAACAGTCTCCAAGCAGCACAATGCAATTAGGGACATGAATGTGTATGTCCTGCTCCCTATCTCTATACACCATTCCATTTTTTATAATTGCATGGGGTGTGTGTGTCTGAACTGTGTCCTCACATGCAATTTGAATATTAATAATATAGCATTTAAATTATGTGTGAGGGTAGTTCAGAAATTAAATTGTGTGTGAGGGTAGTTCAGAAAAACTATGCCCTCACACAATTATGAAAAGCACACCAGGAGGGTGATAGGAATATGAGTGGTCATGACTCTCACCACATGGTGGTGGGGTTGGTTTTCTGAACTGGCCCAGTATGTAGCTTTAAAGGGACAAAATAAATCTGCTGGTTGTATCCTAGAGATTCTAGGATATGACTTTAAGTGACAAATATTGTTTGTCACTTCTGTTGTCATTTCTGCAGCGAAGAAGGAAATTTTTAATGAAAAGTTTCCTTCTTCACTGCAGAAATGCTCTGTCAGTTATAGTCTCCCTTTCTCTTCTATGAAAGGGAAGCAGTCTCTCTCAACTGCATTGAAACAGGTATCTGGTGTGTGTGTAACAGGCTTTTTCTCTGCCACAAGGCTGGGCCTCATGAAGCAGAGTTGCTGCCCTCTTAATTACTTACCAGTAATTACTTTGTTCTGACCATGGTCCAAGGATGTTCCAAGGGTGCAGAATTAACCTTATTGGAAATAAGTACTATGGGAGAACTAATTCCCACTGCCAAAAAAAGAATTACTGCCTGTATAATAGGTGTTTGGAAACATAGTCTCAAAGTAATTTTTAATAATATTCAAATGTATTTATGAAAAGTGATAACTTAAGATCTCCTTAAAATGTTACAGTAGGGGAGCTGCTACCAGCATCTTACTCTTGCCAAAATTTATAATGGAGCACATCGCTCTAGACCTTTCATTTCCCCAGCACTTCTGGCTTTATAAAATACTATGATTTCTATGGATTCTATGCATTTGTATACTTCCTGAAAACTACTTATTTAAATGTATACTTAGCAATGTATCATCATACCAAATGTTCAGATAAGAAATATATGAAAATATATAGGAAAAGGTGGATTTTTTGCAAAAGAAAATGGAGTTAAAATTATAGGAAAATGAGCAAAATTTGGATGAAAGAGAGAGATCCACCCATCATCATATTTAAATGCCCTCCACCACATAAGTAGTGCAAACTGTTCTATTGCCCCATCTTCAGCCACCAGTCCTGGCTGGGTGGAAATTTCATGGTAAGGGCCTGAACAACCTGCTCTCAACACTGTGAGATGAGGCTATGGGAAAATAGCTTCAACAACACTACTTTAATATTTAGAGGGAGCATATTATGAGGAGAAATTAGTGACACCATGGCCAGGTTCAGATGTAGCATGGAACTGCAGGTCCAATGGAACTGCAGTTCTGTGCCCCGCTCCTGTCTGCATTGGATGCTGGGGAGAGGGGCCTCTCTGCAGTCAGAGAAACTGCTGAGAGGCAGGGGAGCTGGCTGAGTGGGCTTCCTTTTTGACAAAAGGACAGCTCGCACAGCCAATCGGGTCAGAGTGAGGGAAGAACTTCCTCCCTCAACTCTGGTCCTGTCAGGCCCAAACTGTGGTGCCAGCATTCGAATGTAGTGCTGGTTTCACTGAACTGGAGTTAAGGGCGATGAAACTCCACTCTGACCTAAGGTACAGAGTAGAGTTTGGCGAGGAAAACTGCAGGTCCCTTTTTGCCATTCTCCGGTTTGCCAAGTTCAGATGTGCAGCTTCGGAAACCGGAGGTGAAGGGACCTCCGGTTTCCCAGTACATCCAAACTCAGCTCATCTGTATTTTTCGAAAGATGTCAAACTGCAAGAATCCTACTTAGGATTCTTGCATAATAAAATACTAGGTAAAGTGTGCCATCAAGTCGATTTCAACTCTTGGCACCCACAGAGCCCTGTGGTTTGCTTTGGTAAAATACAGGAGGGGTTTACCATTGCCTCCTCCTGCACAGTATAAGATGATGCCTTTCAGCATCTTCCTATATCGCTGCTGCCCAATATAGGTGTACCAGTGGGGATTTGAACGAGCAACCTTTTGCTTGTTAGTCAAGCATTTCCCCACTGCGCCACTTAAGTTTACATAGTTTTTATTATGGTACTAAGAATTATTGTAAGTTATCTTGGTTTAATAACTCTTGACAGCAGGGACAGTGAGATAGCATAATCACAAATTATTGATTCATTACTATGCCTATTTTCTTTCAATGTATACAAATTATTTCCCCTCATTTAAGCTCTTCTAGCTTTTGAAAAGATACTAAAGTATCAGGATGAATATAAAATTCTTCCAAAACAACAGAATATGAAATCACCCAAATTGAATGCTAAATTAAATCCAAGTTATGAAAGAACAGTTGGGAGTTTGTGCTCGGAAATGGTTCAGTGTAATGAGAGGTTTTTTTAAAACCTTAGTCTATAAGATGCCCAGATTCCTGTTTAGAAACAGAAATGGTACAGGAATGTCTTCTTCCACTGTTTTACTCAGGCATGGGGAAGAAAAAAAAAAAAGCTTTGTTCTCTGTAACACAAGCATTAAAAAAAGAGAGCGTATTAGCACTCCAGTACATTACAGCCACATCTTAGAATTCTAGATAAAGTCATCATAAGCACTGTGAGCTTCACATATTCAGGGCCTCAGGTCAACTCAGAGAGAGGAGTGAAGACAAAGACAGCAGTCATTAAGGGAGATTGGAAACTGGGGCAGCTGAAATGTTCCAAACCATCCACAGCTAGTCCAACAGAGCATGCAAAGGCCTATCAACCCTATTAATTTCCTGGTTCTTGACCCAATGACATTTGGAGTGCAGCTTCCTAAATTGCAGAAATAGTTTGAGGCAAAAATCCATTATGTCAAACAGTTTATAAAGACACAGAGGAAACTTGCTTGCAGTTCTTGATACCATATCTGAGGACTTAAGTAATTTTTTATATGAGGGCTCTTCCTCATCTGACAAGCCACTGGTTGCTAGTGAATATTTTTAAAGGCTTAAAAAAAAAAGTTCTTGGATACGACAGGGTTTGTTTTGTTGCTGGAGCAATGAATTGCCAACAGATGGTCATGTCACACATAGGAAGTATGACACGATACTTTCACCAGCATATCATGGTGATAACAGAAGTACGGCCCTTCTTGAGAACATACAGTATTGATTTATGTAGCACTGCTGCAGCTGCTGCATAAACAAGATCCAAATAATTCAAATGGGCACAGACTTGGCAATCACTATTTCCTGTAGTGTGGGTTTGTAATCAAATTTTAAGTAACTTGTGATGGCCTCAAATCATCTCAGGCTTGTTGTTTCAGGGAAGCAATGATGCCCCAAATGTGCTTCCCACAGTTCCTGCATTATTGGCATGAAACACACCAAGCAGCATAAGCAGTCCAAGATATGCTTTCAATTCTGTTCGCTCAAGGGGCTTCCAAATTCATGTTTTCTCTGGATGGCCCTCCTTCCACTGTGTGAATACATGTTAAACCTCTCAACTGGTTTCCATGAGATGATGTGTAAAACATCTTCTGAGACTACAAACATTAAGGTTAGATCTATAGTGTTTCTGACTGTTGTCCCTGAACGTTCAAGTATGATGTCTACATTCAGCCAGAGGCTGTGGTACTGTAGTAGACCATCTTCGACCGTTCTTATCTGTCATGTCACAGCCTTTTCACTGGCAAGGTACAACACACTGTTCAGTGCCATGCATTCCACATCTTCCTGCTCTTCCATCTGGAGCCAAGCTCCACTCAATTCCTTTTGCTGTTCTCTGTCCCATCAGGGGAAGTGGGAAAAGACTAGATTAGTACTGTTGACAGCTGATCCACTGATGCAATGCTTAATGAAACGGAGTTGTTGTAGGTGCTGTCAGTGGTGATTCTTCTAGTGGCTAAAACCCCTTACGTGAGATCAAAAGCTTCTGAATGATTTACACATTCCAAACACTAGATCTGACATTCTTGGAGAAGCTGATTTCATCTTCCCAAATTAGGGAGAACAGAACTATGCAGCGCCTCAGGCTACTGGATAAAGACCTTCAAGGTCAATTGAGCTTTCAAGGGGAAACAAGGTTCCTTACTTTCCTTACTTTCCTATACCAATTAGTTAACTGGTTGGTGCATTGGGTTGGCACCAAGACTATCCCAATGGAACGAGTCAGCGTGGTTTGGAGTGGTCATCCTCCCACTTGACCTAACATTGAACCGGGATGGAGATTATCCCAATGGAAACAGTCAATGAAATTTGGGATGGTTTTCTACCCTGTCTCGTAATTTCATTAGTAACAGAGAAATCATAACTGGTGAGTGGCTGTGCTTTTGGATATGTTGTGTGCCAAGTTTAGGTGACAATATACTAGAAAGGCAAAGAAGGGAATGCAGTGATTTGCATGTTTACACTGCATTTATTTAGCTTCTTCAGGAGTTGGCATATCCTCCCTAAATGCCTGCCTGGAAGCAGTAATGGGCTGGATGAGGGAGAATAAACTGAAGCTGAATCCAGATAAGACAGAGGTACTTATTGTGCGGGGTCGGAACTCTAGAGACGATTTTGATCTGCCTGTTCTAGACGGGGTCACACTTCCCCAAAAGGAACAAGTTTGCAGTCTGGGAGTACTTCTGGATCAATGTCTCTCCTTGGTTTCTCAGGTTGAGGCGGTGGCCAGGGGTGCCTTCTATCAGCTCCGGCTGATACGCCAGCTACGCCCGTTTCTCGAGATCAATGACCTCAAAACAGTGGTACATTTGTTGGTAACCTCCAGACTGGACTTCTGTAATGCACTCTACGTGGGGCTGCCTTAGTACATAGTCCGGAAACTTCAGTTGGTTCAGAATGCGGCAGCCAGGCTGGTCTCTGGGTCATCTCGGAGAGACCACATTACTCCTTTGTTGATGGAGTTACACTGGCTGCCAATAGATTTCCGGGCAAAATACAAAGTGCTAGTTGTAACTTATAAAGCCCTAGACAGCTTAGGCCCTGGGTATTTAAGAGAGCGTCTTCTTCGCTATGAGCCCCACCGGCCGTTGAGGTCACTTGAAGAGGTCCGTCTCCAGTTGCCACCAACTCGTTTGTGGCTACACAGAGACGGGCCTTCTCGGCTGCTGCCCCGAGATTGTGGAATGCACTCCCTGCTGAGATACAATCCTCCCCATCTCTGGCAATTTTCTGAAAACACCTGAAAACACATCTCTTCAACCAGGCTTTCTCAGCTTTTTAAAACTTGTTTTTAAATTGTTCTTATTATTTAATTGTTGTTTTATGATGTATTTAATTGTTGATCATTGTTTTATGCTTTATAATTTTTGTTTTAATTATTAACTGATTTTAATGGTGTTTTAATGTAAACCGCCCTGAGCCTTTTGGAAGGGTGGTATAAAAGTTTTAATAATTAATAAATAAATAAATAAATAAATAATAAATTTATGGACCCAAGGTCAGCATTTACTCCATAATACCTGTTGTGCAGCACCCAGAGCCTTTAGATGGGGTGATATAGAAGTGTAATAAATAAATAAATAAATAAATAAATAAAATAGGGCAAGGATTAATGCTTTTTATATTGCATAAAGTACTGTATGGGATATTATGTGTGTTTTCATAAGCATCAAAATTAAACTTACAGGATAAATTATCTATGTATAAATAGAAGAAAGCAGAATGAAATTTATGACATAATTAATCTGTGAGGAGAAATGGAAGGATCGAGAAAAATCAGTGCAACCCCACTGAAAACATAACAGTACTTCAGTGTGCATACTTTATTATTATTATTTTATTATTATTATCTACATTTTATATCCTGCTTTTCCTCCAAGGAGCCCAGAGCAGTGAACTACATACTTAAGCTTCTCCTCACAACAACCCTGTAAATTAAGTTAGGCTGAGAGAGAAGTGACTGGCCCAGAGTCACCCAGCAAGTATCATGGCTGAATGGGGATTTGAACTTGGGTCTCTTTATTCATAAGAACATAGGAAGCTGCTTTATACTGAGTAAGAGCATTGGTCCATCTAGCACAGTATGTCTACCCAGACTGGCAGCAGCGTCTCTGAGGCTGCAAGCAGGAGGCTCTCTCGGCCCTATCTTGGAGATGTCAGGGAGGAAACTTGGGATCTTCTGCATGCAAGTATGCAGATGCTCTTCCCAAAGTGGCCCCATCCCCTGAGGTGAATATCTTACAGTGCTCACATGTAGTCTCCCATTCAAATGCATATATGAATACTAATTCCTAACCCCAAAGTGCAATCAGCTACCAATTACTCCTTTGCCAACGGAAAGTTAATTGGATAATAACAAGAGAGAAAATTGTTTGGGATAATTACCTGAGTCAGCAGAACTACAATGAGCTGGATAATACAGACAATACTGCCCAACCAGACATCCATGTAAGGTTAAACTTGTTCACACATGCCCTCCCACCCCACATGCCCCCCGCCCCACTATATGTATGCTGCTTTATTCCCTCATGATCATGTGGAGGAGGAAACAGCCAAACCACTCCCAATTGCCTAGTTTAATCATATGACAAGAGGTGGTTTGGATGTTCTGGCCACCACATGATTATGAAGGGATGGAATGGCATGCTGAAATGATGTGAATGCACATGTTCCTTCTCATGCACTGGACTGTGAGGAGAGCTGGTCTTGTGGTAGCAAGCATGAATTGTCCCCTTAGCTAAGCAGGGTCTACCCTAGTTGCATACGAAAGGGAGACTAGAAGTGTGAGCACTGTAAAATATTCCCCTCAGGGGATGGAGCCGCTCTGGGAAGAGCAGAAGGTTCCAAGTTCCCTCCCTGGCTTCTCCAGGATAGGGCTGAGAGAGATTCCTGCCTGCAACCTTGGAGAAGCCACTGCCAGTCTGTGAAGACAATACTGAGCTAGATGGACCTATGGTCTGACAGTATATGGCAGCTTCCTATGTTCCTATGTTTCCTATGACAGCCAGTTTCATGGTATTGTTCAAAATGGCCCAGTATCTACACTGGAAATTAAACTTGCTGGATTACAGTAACATCTAACAAGAGGCAGAAAAGCGTTGCAATGAAGGTCACTGGAAGCTTACCTGTGGGTTGTATTCTCTTGTGGTACAGATGAATCTCCCGGGCATTTTCCAGTCTAATTAACAACTGTGTATCTGTGCCATTGAACCTATTTATTTGTATGACGCTGAAGTTATCTAAATTTGTTGCATATAAATAGTTTTCAAATAAGGTTAACCCATAAAGATGTCTAACCTGAGAGGAAGAAAATATATAATTATCTGATTTTATCACAATTTGTTCTAATCAAATGGTAATGCAAGGCTACACACAGAAATGAATAATGGGAGTCATATTTAGAAAGTCAATATTTGTTAATGAAAAACTCATTAAGACTCAAACCACAAATGGATTCTGCGTTCTTTTCACTTGCACAATATAATTTTGTTTTAAATTAACTCAGTAGAGTAGGGAAGAGTGTTAGGTAAATAAGAACACACAGAATGCCAAAGGGGTCAGAGCAAGTACAATAAGCTCTCTCAATAGGCAATTTTAATACATGATGTTAAAACTGCCATCCACTGGACTTTATAAACTTGGATAGGCTACATTTCCATGTGTTCAGGATGTGGCTATTAAAATCTAAAACAAAGACATGCTTCTTCTGATGATCATCAGTATTTGAAACGTAGAAGCACAAACGACTCATAGTTCTAACTGCCTGTATATATGACAGCATCTGAATATAAAAAGTATTTTGAAGTAAATAAAAGGAATTTTGCTGTTTGTTTTACATTGTGCTATCTTTTAAGTCGTACGTGTTTATTCACCTGTACTATGAAAAAGTAAATAATAACTCTTTATTTCTTCCTTCAGACATGACAATACAATCATCAAAATGAAAAGGTGTAGAGAGAAAATGTCTATATCCCTCTGTATAATCTAGAAGGTTATGTTGCAGGTTTCCGCAAACAGTGGATCTTCTGAGTCACAATCTGATCCTTTTTAAAAGACAAAGTTTATGCCACTGGAAAATGCCACTGGAAAAGCTGCCCCAAAAGCCAGGGAAGCTTAAGTAGCCTCTGACACAACACAAGCTCCTGTTGTGAGCAAAAGGAGAAACTTTGGTGGTTTTCAACAAGCCCTTAACAGAAACCCAAATGATGTTTACTAGCAGACAAAGTCAGTGACTGGTAGTGACTCTCTATCAAAATTTAATTTTATATCCTACTGGGGGTGGGGGAGTACAATAGTATATTGTGACAGGCTGCTTATATTTGAAAAGGTATTGATCTAATGTTTTGGATAGTAATTAAATTTAACCCATCTGTGTTTATGTTGTAATGGGCAAACTCAGATTTCAAATGGATCCCATTAATATTACTTCACTGATTTTATTGAGTCTGTGGCAGTCATGGCTTTTGGCCAGCCCATGCAGAATTCAGTTTGTGCCAGCTTTTCACATGCCACCACAAATGTTCCAAAAGCAAGCTGAAATTTACTACACATGGATGGCAGGTGCACAACTGCTATAACTGGAAAGATGCTTGTTGCATTTGGGTATTAAGGGCCTGCCAGAGATGTGGATTTGGCAGAGAGCTCAACACATAAGCTTTAGTGTATTCTCACTTGGAGAATTAGTTCACATTAGCCTCTTTGAAATTGATTTGAGAAGCAAAGCTTTATGGGGTCCAAGAGGAGAAAAGTCACTTGCTCCTTTTCCATACACCTGGGCTGTATATTATACACCCTAACTTTTCATGCAGCTGCAATTTTGTTTACTACATGAAATTGTACTTCATGGGTTTTATTTGAGTCCGTGGCAACCATGATTTTCAGTAAGCCTATGATGAATTCTGCATCTATTTTGGATCAGCTTTTGACGTGGCACCACAAATGCTCAAAAGCATGCTGATGTGTGTTTTTTAGTTCACCATGGCAGCAGAAATACAACTTTCTGTAGATTGCCACAGTTTTTTACTATAACTTATGATATAGACTTCCTGTAAAGCTATTCAGTGAGTATATGCATCACCATTAAGAATGCTAAGTCTATGGATATTTACAAACACATGGAGATCCAAATCAATGCTATACAAGTAAATTCAATACTTACTTGCCCGCCTTCGATTATTGTATGCCTGTTGTGCCCTTGATAGTCAACAACTCCTACATAGTCCAAATAGACATCCACCCAGTAAACGTATTTGCTTATCAGATCAAGTGCAAGGGCAGCTGGCTGCTCTATTTTGGACACTACTATCCTCGTTCTGTTCATCCCATCCATGTCACATCTTTCAACTTTAGCAACATTGCCATAGTCTGTAAAAAAAAGTTTGCTGTGGAAAGAAAATAAGGCATATTTTTAAAATTATGCTTTTTAGATAGCAAGGCAATAAGGGTGCAGTCTGCAAAATAAAGTGTTTCCTTTTATTTCAGCACTTAAACACATTAAATTCCAGAGGGGTAGTTGTAACAGTCTATGGTTTAAAAAACTTAGAAAAACATCTAAGTGACTTGGAGAGCCTAAAGACTAACAAAGTATTGTGGCATAAGCCTATGCCACAATACATCTGTTAGTCTTTCAGGTGCAACAAGAGGTGCATCTTAGAGAGCGCCTTATTCTACACGATCCCCACTGCACGTTAAGGTAATCTGAGGAGGTCCCTCTCCAGTTACTGCCGGTTCGTCTGGTGGCGACTCAGAGGCAGCCCTTCTCTGTAGCTGCCCTGGGGCTGTGGAATGCACTCCCGGCAGAAATCCACAACCAGAATTCATTGCTGACCTTCAGGAGAGCCCTTAAAACCTATCTGTTTGGCCTGGCCTGCCAGGGTTTTTAATTTGTTGTAAACACTTGTTGTAAATTGTTTTTAACTGCTGTAAGTGTTCAGCCTGGTTCTCCAGGGTCTTTAACTATTTACATGTTTTAATTGTTAATTAGTTTTATGCTGTTTTTATAATTTTGTTTTTAATTATTAATTGATTTTAATTGTTTTATTTTCATGTAAACCACCCTGAGCCATTTTTGAAAGGGCGGTATATAAATCAAATAAATGAATGAATAACAGGACTCTTTATTGGCCAACATGCTCTACAACGTAACATGGTCACCAATTCATGTGTACTCGCTACTGTGAGTTCCTAACAAGGTAGCCGCTCGCCGCACCTCCGCAGCGCGGCTGTTTTGTCCCAGCCCCCTTACCCGGGGAGCACGTGGGACAGGGAGCTGCCTCTGATTGGCTCCCGGGCACTTCCGGTGCAAACCGGAAGTGCCGAGCATGCAGCGCGCCTGCGCGGGCTCATTCTGCCTCTCGTACTCAGAGAGTGCAGATGTGCCAGGACGAGCTCCGGCTAGGCCACGATAGCATGTGGCCTGGCCTAGCGGAGCATCTGGTGAAGGGGGCAAGTGCGGAGAGTTGGGCCAGAGGCCCGCCCGCAGTGGTCTTTACCGCGCTCCTGGGCAGCAGGCGAGCTAGGCCTGGCCCGGACTAAGCTGACGCCGGGTGCCATCTTGTGGGGCAGCGCGGCCCATCCGGCGGCTTCAGCGGGGTGCCACTGCAACCGCAGCAGCATCGCCAGCCTGGCCTGGCCCTCTCCGGCGGTGGTATTTACCGCGCTCCTGGGCAGTGGGTGAGCTAGGCCCAGCCCGGGCGAGGCCAACGCCGGGTGCCATCTTGTGTGGCCATGCGGCCCGTTCGGCAGCTTTGGCGGGGCGGCGAGTTGGGCCTTTTAATACCCGCCCACCTCACCTGCCCTCCTTCCTCTCCCCTGCCTGGGGGCTGTAGCTTTGGCCCAGCAGGGCCGAGCGGAGATTCGGGCTTAGACGCCCGCCTGCGGCGCCCCCCCCAGTGCAGCCCAATAAACCCGCCTGTCTCGCCTCCCCTCCTTTCTCTCTCCTGCCTAGGGGGCTGTAGTTTTGGGGCCCAGCGGGGCTGAGCAGAGGTTCGGGCTCAGATGCCCGCCTGCAGCACCCTCCCTAATATGCCCCCCCCCCCCGCGAGCAGCACCACACGGCCAGCAGGGTGGCTGCGCACCCATCTCCAGGAACACTTGCTGGGACTACTGGTTGAGGAGCAGCAAGCCAGGTCCGGCCCGGCTCAGGTTTGGGGGACGTGGCGAGGGGGGGCGGGTAGGCCAGGTATAAGGCCTGGGTGGGCACACCTCGTGGGTTTCCACCCCCCTACCCCTTCACAGAGGGCAGTTGGTGGGGTGCTGGGGCGACCTTGCCTGTAACCTACTGGGGCGGGTGGACCCTATTAGGCACCGCACTGTTGTGGGGGATGTCCATGCAATCCCAGCCAATGAGCCTGTAACATAAACTTCAATAAATTGACTGTTCCTTCCATAACAATGTCTCCGTGTTTCCTTGGGGGGTCTGGGCACAAAGTGTCAGTGGTCTTGTGCTTTTGTACAAGAGGGCAAATGCATAAAATAGTGCGGTCATACTCCAGAAGTGTCACTTCAAATTGAAACGTGCTGTATTTCCAGTATCCAGTGCATCTGGAGTGTGGCGTGCTACTTTAAGTATTTGCACTCTTATTCAAAAGTGCAAGATTGCTGGCATTTTATTAGTAGTTCACAGTGGGCAGATCCACACTGCCCATATTAGGCTGCAGAACATATGGGCCATTGTTTTTAAATGTTATTAGATCCATTAACATGATCAACATCAATAATTCATTGTCAGTAACTCCTTTTACTGAATATTAAAAATAAATAACTAAAGATGATATAAATACTTGTTATGTTTGCTCTAAGATTCCCTCCAAAGACAGATTTATTTCTTTTAATATTGAAAAATATATTCTTCAGACTCATTCATTTCATTGTATTGCCTCCATTCTCTAAGTACTTCAAGGCAGTGTACATGAGGTTGTGACAGAACAGCCCTGACACAGTTTAAATATCTGGTGCCACAACTTAGAGACTTTTTTAATGCTTCTATGAGTCTGCAGTTTTGACATGGGTTCTTAGGCATGTGATGTGAACAAGAGATGTACCAGCTGAAAACCAAATAACTAACAGTTAACTTTAAAATAAATATTGTTTAAAGATAGCATACATTTCCAGATAAATTGCTGCCAGCAGCAGTTAACACTGAAATTACAGCAGGGCTATAGTACTCCTGGTTTCTAACTCTTCCTTGTTATTTGTATTCTTCTGCTTTGCGACGTTTATTTTATATTTATATTACCCAAGTCTTCACAATCCTAAATGATCTATTCCTTCCTGCTTGATTTCTTTCTTTCCTCATAAAATACCCTAACCGGCTTCTTTATTTCCAGCCCTAAACCCAAACATTTCTCTCAAGACCTCAGCAGAAAATCTCTCCCTCTCTAACTGCTCACTGCCTTTTCTTTCCCAAGATTTTAACAGGGCTTTCACTGCCTATGTGCCGAGGTTCTTCCCTGTCAATCAGTCATATGGTTTTATTTCCAAAACCAGCTTAATGTTTTACACATTTTGACTAACAGAGAGAGAGAGAGAGAGAGAGACAGAGACAGAGAGAGAGAGAGAGAGAGAGAATCCATTTTCTCCTCAGAGACCTGTGAGAAAGATTTCTGAAACTCTTTTCAGTCAATCCGTGTTTAGAACCTAACTGGATAGGCTGTCCACACAATTACCAGCTCCATCATGGAGCTGGTAGGGACGGCAGGGATCGGAGGCTGCCCAGCCCCAGGAAGTCCCAGAATGCCTGGGGAGACCCCTGAGGCCGGGAGGCTTGCTGTAGCCTCCCAGTCAAGGGTCTCCTCGTGAGTCACCGCAGCGTGGAGCCAAGCCACCTCACATTCAGGAAAATGGGGTTAGCGGAGCGCTCGCTCAATTAATCTCATTTAATGGTGGGGGGTACGTAGTGAGGTTTGCTGCCAGGAGCCGTGTGGCTCACAGCCACAGCACACAGCCGCAGGAAAGCGGACTGGGCTTCCTTAGCCTGCTTTCCTGCAGTCGTGAGAATAGCCTCAGTATCTGTGGAAAATGGGCAGCACCCAGACTAAGACCTGCATAAGAAAAGTGCTTCCACTCATGCACAAGGGGAGGGGCAATTTTCAAAATACCTTTCTTTCCTCTGCAGCCTCTGGTGTCAGCCAAAAAGATGTCCCCGAGGGTTGGGAAACAGAAGGAACATATTTTAAGCCAGCACAGGGGGTTGTCGGCAGGGTGGTGGTGGTAAAAATTGCCCCTCCTCCGTGCATTCGTGGAAGTGCTCCACTTACGGAATTATTACACTGCCCACTGAATGCATGTGTAGATTGGGAGTAGAGCTCCTCCCTCCTATTACATGTATTCATGAATATATATGTATACCCAGATTTATACCCCACTAACTGAGCAAAGAGGCACCTTTTAAAAGTGGTGATTCATTCTCTTTATTTAGCAGGGGGAGAGCAACTGGCCCTATCCATCCGTAGCTCAGCACCCCTCCAGTGGCTGTTGCTGGTATCTATCTTAGGTTTCCTTTTTAGATTGAGAGCCCTTTGGGGACAGGGAGCCATATATGTGTATTAAACCACTTTTGGAACTTTTGTTGAAAAGTGGTATATAAAATACTAATCGTATTTGTATACTGAAGAAGGCTGTGGTGAGTTGCATGAGGCCACACCATATGCTTCATGGTTAATCAAGGATTTGAACACATGCAATCATCCCATCCCCCGCATCTCAAGGCCAACACTATCCCACTATACTATAGCAGTATAAGTAAAAAGTAAAGACATTAAAGAACAGGCACACAGCAGTGTTGTTGATAGTAGAAAAAAAGAACTTTTCACCTAAAGGTATAGAAAAATAAAAAGTACAACCATAAGTGACGCAGTGGGGAAATGCTGGACTAACAAGCAGAAGGTTGCTGGTTCATATCCCCGCTGATGCTATATCAGGCAGCAGTGATATGGGAAGATGCTGAAAGGCATCATCTCATACTGCATGGGAGGAGGCAATGGTAAATCCCTCCTGTATTCTACCAAAGAAAACCACAGGGCTCTGTGGGTGCCAGGAGTTGAAATTGACTTGACAGCACACTTTACATTACTTATCTCAGACCAAGATGTCTGTGTCACATTTGTGCTCATGCTGGGTGTTAATAATTGACAATGCTTTTTTTAATATCAAATGTATTCAGAACACAAGAATTAATTTGTGAAGGCATGAAGATAGTTTTCAATAGTACAAAGCAGCAGACCTGAGAAGTAATTAAGCAGCTGGAAAAGTAAATGTGAGCTATTGACAAATAATACGTGTAGAAGTAATCCAGACTTCATTACCCTCCCATCTAACCCAATGCATACCATCTCGCAGAAGGCAAACTATTGACACATTAGTCCTATCCATTTTGAAAGAGGGAGATAAAAAAAATACTGCTAAGCCCCTAAAAAGCTCTAGAGCATTTATCTCTCCATAGATTTGACTCACTGATTCATGCAGCGTAAGACTAACAGGAATCTATCAAATGTACCTCCAATGCTTCTGAGCTTGATATCTGATTACCAACCACTATGTTTAGTAAACACAAATCAATTTCAATTAACCTGACAATATTTTAACAAGATTACTTTCTCATGAGACTAAATCACATTTGTAAATAGAAGACCGTCCTGCCATGACTTCAACACTATAAAGAATAATCCAATTTCTAACAACTCCGTGTTATATTATTGCTGTAAAAATCAATGAGTTTATTTTCTAGACTTAGAAAAGGCAACTAATGATTGCATTAAAACAGAGAGCCTGTTGATGATTTGAAGGATTTTTTCAAATTGAAAAATTGAAGATTTTTGTTTTTTAAAAATGTTGATACTTCCAAGTATAGTTAGCTCTAAATATTGAGAACTTTCATACCATCTCGCTGGGGAAGGAGGGTGGCCTGCGAGAAAGGCAGGAGCGTGCCTGCATTCCCTGACAGATGAACAGCCCCCCGTCCTCTCCTCCACCACACCACATGCCCACATGAGCAGTGGTGCTGTGGAGGCAGACTCTGGGAGTGAAAGGACTTCCCCTTTCCACATCCCGGGTGCCCCGCGCATGAGCCCGGTGGCTGTTCTTATTAGAGCAGCCGCTAAGCTTGGCATGGCTGCTCCTTCCCCACCCCAACCCCCGCCTCACTGGTGGAAATAGCGGCAGGCTGGGGGAAAGCCATTTAACCAGAGGTGTAGGAAGATTGGAGTGGGCCCAGAGACAAGATTTTAAAATGCCCCCCGTCACTGAAGCTCAGCTCATGAAGTAAAGAAATCTTAAAGGAGGCTAAATAGTGGTAACAAAAAGCATAGTAAATACATACACACACACACACACACACACACACACACACACACACACACACAGGTTGAGTATCCCTTATCTGGACATCCAAAATCCAGAATGCTCCAAAATCTGGACAACACTCCATAACAAAAACATGCAGTCAAAACTTACTTATTTGAGAAGGCTGCACACATCTTATCCCCTTCATTGCCCACCTGGGACATTTCTCCCCTGGTTCCATTGTCCCAAGCCCACTCCCTGCTTTCCTCCCTAGCATAGCCTCCCCGCCGTGGCTCTGGGGTCCACATACATCCCACCTACCTTGGCAACCAACGAGTTCTCTTCTTCAAGGGGGAGCTGCAGATCCCGCGGGCAAGAAAAGACACAAAGGCTCTTTTCTTGGAGGAGGGGCTGGAAGGGAAGGAGCCTGAGATGAATGTTTCTTCCCAGTCACCTCTCTAGGAACCTAGACTCCCTCCTGTTAACCATTAAACTGGCCTATTCCAAAATCTGGAAAAGTTTGAAATCTGGAACACTTCTGGTTCCAAGCAGTCCGGATAAGGGATATTCGACGTGTGTGTGTGTGTGTGTGTGTGTGTGTGTGTGTGTGTACGCGCCACAACAGAACATCATCCTAAATTATTTTTTTTTAAAGGTTTTGTAAATTGTGGACGATGCAAGTCATTTAATGGTACCAGAGAAAGACATGCTGTTCTGGTACAGTAGCTCCAGGTCTTAACACTCACATCAATTTCGGAGGATGAATACAACTGAAGGAAGCCCGGATGGGTGCATGGCTGGGGGAGTCAGTCAAGTGACTTGCCTCTGGGGCCCTGCCCAAGGCAATGGGCCCCCAGACAACTGTCTCCCCTTGCCCTATTATAGTTACTCCCCTGCGTCTAACCCTGTGGCGATCGCCCAGATGATTGCTGGCTGAGGTTAAGTGAACCACAGATTCGCTTAACCTCGGCTCAATGCTGCAAAAATGTGGCTTGGCACAGGGGCAGCACCAGGAGCTACCTCACTCCTGGCCCTTTACACGCACAGCCTAATCGAGGCTGGGCTGCCCTAGGCTGGGTTAGGCTACACATGTGAATACCCTGTGTGAATACATAGAATAACTGTGTTATTCATGAAGGATACAATGCAGCTAAACTTCAACACCTGTAAATCCTATTGATTTCAATGAGAGAGGTTTAAACATATGGTTATCAGACCATAAGTGTTTCAAAGTGTGGGAAAGATCAGTGGAACTCCAGGGTTCCACCAATGTTAAGTTTAGTTATAGCAGAAAGCTTTCCTGAAAGACAGCTTATTATTAATCTCTTCCTGCAATCTGCATCTAAAACAGGGGATTATGTTTCTGCTAGTTAATGTGAGAAAATGGTGAGGTGAAACAATCTGTGCCAGTCGTCTATAGGTTGGTTTAGATGACACTCTCCCCTCTGGAACTGGTTAAAAGGAAGTTGTGCCGATAATGCACCCATCACGACATATTTTATGGACGTCCCAATACTCTCTCTCTCTCTCTCTCTCTCTCTCTCCCTCCCCCCCTCTCTCTTTCACACACACACACACACACACACACACACACACACACACACACTGTGCTGGATGTGTGAGTTGGGACTGTGTTTAAACTAGTATTTGGAGTCTGGCCAGAAAAATATAGGATGGATAGATAGATAGATAGATAGATAGATAGATAGATAGATAGATAGATAGAGTATAGAATATATATTATGAATATAGAATGTACACTAAAACATGCTCCAGAATTTTCTGTAGTATACAATGGATCCATCTGGCAAATATTCAGTGGTTTCTCAGTAGGCACTGAGCCCTTTCTCACAATCTGTCACTGACTGAGGCTCAAGGGAGAGCAGGGAGGAAGGCTGCTTGCACTTACCTCCATGCAGACAATCCCTCTTCTCTCCCACAGACACAAGCAGTGCAGAGGGTAGAGGGCTGGGATGCTTTGTCCCAGCCCCTACAGCTCCCATAATGTGCCGCACAAGTGCATGGTGCATTATTGGGATTCCCCTGATACCAGACAGGAGCCCTGCAGTCTCCCAACCCTGGCTGCAAGCAGCCAGGGCCGGCAAATGATAGACTGGGGGTGGGGCTAAGAAGAGAGTGAGAGCTCTCTTGACCCCATTTAAGAGGCTGGCTGGCTTGGAAGGGTTTACCAAGGTGCCGCTGGGATTGGGTGCAGTCCTGGTGGTTCTCATGCGTGGGCAAGACCAGGCTTAGCTTCGTTAGCCCAGTTTTGCCTGCATGTGAGAACAATCTCACTGACTGACATGGCAAAGAAAATTACTCAAAATAGTTCCACTGGAAATTAAAAGGACAAGTTATGCAATTTAAATGGGGCTACTCTGAGTAATTTCCTTTGTCACATCAGCCATTGATAGCCCCTCTATCAATAATTTGGCTTCTTGGGTTTCAGGAACTAGAATATGACAGTCCTACCAACTGATGTTTAAATTATTTCATCTGTGTTAGTCTTAGTTTATCGTATTTTGTATTAATTTTATTCACTGTCTTTGATATTTAGTGTACAAAGGCAGAACAGACATCTTTTAAGTAATTAATAATTACATAAAGGTATGTAATTATCTATATATTTAATTCTCTTATGGCCGACTGAGTAGAGAACTGCGTGGGGATGCATCTGGATGCCTGGTGGAACTCATGCGAGGTCCTGCAAGAGTTCCAACCATTGCCTTGGAAAGGAATGGCAGTGAGAGAGGCAGGCGGGAAAGTGAGACTTCCGCCGTTGGCTTTGCCCCACCTGTGCCCTGTGGGGGCCAGGTCGGGAGGGGAACGGCTGGTGAAGTGAAGCCCCAGCACCCATTAGAGGCCAGGTCGGGAGGGGAATTGGTGGCAAGGCAAAGCCCCGGTGCCCATTGGAGGCCAGGATTGGAGTGGAACAGGCAGCAGGCCTTCCGGAGCTGTGCTGCCTGCGGCCATGGGAGGCCGGGATGGCAGGGAAACGAGTTGCGGTGCTTCCCTGTTCACCTCTTAGGAGGAGGGGCGGCGACAGCAGGGCCCCTTTTGGCTGCCTGGTGAGGAGCAGCTGCGGTGCCGGCGGCAGAGTCCAGCCTAAAATGGCCGCCCAGTAAGGAGGACCTGCATTTTCGGACGCAGGAAAAAGTGGTGCCGGCTTGGGTGGCTTGTGGGGGAGTGCAGTGGGGCAAGAGAGACTGGGGCAGGAGGCACAGGGGAGGGAGGGCAAGAAGAGAGACTTGGGCACGAGGTGGGGTGAGGGAGGCAGGAAGCAAGACTGGAGCAGGAGTGGTGGGGGAGGGAAGGCAAGAAAGGAGACTGGGCCAGGAGGCAGGGGAGGGAGCAGGAAGAGAGACTGGGGCAGGAGGCGGGGGGATGGAGGGAAGAAGAGAGACTGGGGCAGGAAGCAGAGGAAGACAAGAAGAGAGACTGGGTCAGGAGATGGGGACAGCGCAAGAAGAGAGACGCAAGAAGAGAGACTGGAGGTGGGGGGACTGTATTCCAAGCACACCCAAACTCCTAGCGCACAGATGATCTGTGCGGGTTCCGCTAGTATACATTTATGTCCTGTGACATTATGCAGACTAGAATATTTTCACCATACCATTGCAAACATCTGCAGAGAAAGGTTTGCAGTGGTGTGCTGGAAATCACGAGATCATACAAACAACTCAGCATAAATATATATGTGGACAACAAGGTGGCTGCAACATGACAACTAATATCAACCATAACTTCTCATCAATCAGAACAATAGGACCTAAATCATCCAAACAACTTTCACAACAGACAGATTAAGTTTAGCAAACGTTTTCCCATCTGAGGTAACACAGATGGCTGTTTCTGCTCTGGTTATGGTGAGTGGCCATAAATTTGTAAATTGCTCAAAACAAATCTGGTTTATCACTGTGCTAATTATAATTGTCAATCTATGTATTTAGCTCTTCTCTACTCAGTAAACCAATGAAATGTGACTGGGGGTTGTAGAACATGCTACTTAAGGATCTCACATGCCAAAGTAGTTATAAAATTCACACTCTGCCCTTCTACTGATCAACTGCACTCAGCAGATTACAAAAATGATAGGGGTCGGGGACATATAGATGTTAAGTAAAATCTACCATTTCAAAATGTTGTGACTGAAAAACTGTTCACGTTCCTAGTACTGCCAAATTGCAAAACCAGTTTCTTATCTATGGTTAGCAAAGTCCACAATCAATATATCTTCTGAAAAACAATGGCATCATTCATTAACTACCTTTGTTTGCTCACTCAACCCTTCATTATCATTAATATAGGTCACAACCACTCATTACATGTTTCATGAAGCCTGAGTGGAAATCAATGTAACTGAAATCTGATTACTACCAACGCATTATTTTCATATCTGAGGAAACTGCTCACATAATTAAGAGTGCAATCCTAAGCACATTTACCAGAATTAAGTATCAGCAGAAGCATCCAGACCATCAGCACAATGCTGCTTCATTGTCAGAAGCTCCTTCTGTGAACTAAACAAGAGCTGCACTCACAGAATGATCAGATTTTTCAAGGAATCCTTCAATGAGTGCAACCCTCCTTCCACATGCAAGGGATCATGTTTACCTTCATAAATTAGTCAGATTATTGGAGTTATATTGGATTCTTGTAATGTGAAACATAAAGAAAGACCACAAAATCTTATGGTTATGGGTGCATATAGTTAATGGAAATATCTCTCCTAGCAGTCTGTGTCTTATTCCTTTGATTGATCTAAAAACTTTATTTTCCTAGGACACATTGTACCTGAGACCAGTGGTGGCCAGTGCAAACAGGATGGGGGAGGACAGAGCCGCATGTGTCGTGCTTGATGCGCCTTTCTGCCCCAGTTACCTCTCTCGTCTCATCCTGCTCACGCCAAGCAGGCAGGTAACTCACTCTGTTAGGGATTGAACTCCCCAACTGCCTGGGAAACACTGAGACATAAGCCCAGTTCAGTTGTAATTAAAAAGGAGGCCGTACTTGCATACAGCTTCTGAAAATGCGCTGAAAGTCTGGCCTGGCGCGTCAATCATTCACCCCACTGACAGATTTTGTCTGAAGTAGTGAAGGTTGTAAGCGTGATGGCAGAAGCTTCCATGATAGGCTGCATCAATTTCATATAATAATGTCTGAATAGAGCTATAGTATGCTCAGAAACAAGAATGGGGCCATGTGCCTGCTAGGCATAAGTCTAGCAAAAGAGCCTTTTATTTGTGGAGCCAATGCTAAGATGTTTCAAAATGAGAACTGCTTGGTTGGTGTTTTGCTTTGTTCCATATGTGTGCATGTCAGACTGCGCTTGCCAGAACATGCAGGATGTTTGAGAAATATGTGATTTCCCTCTTGCTCTACATGCCATTTTAACAAAGTACTGTCTTTTTCCATTTTCTTGTTAAAGTGGGAATTTCATTTTAAATAAAAATAAAATCAAAGGCTCACAAAGGGCCAACCATCCAACAATAATTGAAGAACTTTTTTAATAGCAGAATTCTAAGTGGGTGTTGGGGGGGGGGGATGTTTTATGTAGATTGTGTATGTCCCTTCTCAGAGGCACTATCTTTTACAAGTAGTAAAGCAGTCAGGGCCCAAAGAAACGTAATGTATAATATTCACATTGCACACTTGATGCCATGTCCAGTTTGTGGAAGATGCTAATACAAATTAAAACTGCTCAATTCCAGCTTGGCTTAAGTACTGACATTTTTCCTGTAGCTGAGGTAGTTTCAAATGGTCCAGCTTTCTAGAATAATAATAAAAAATGTAACCAAGGTACCACAGAAAGAAAGAAAAAACGTATTCTGATGCAGTCAGGTCATTTGTGTGGATTGCCACTTCACTGTAGTCTACAGTAGTTTTACTCTCGCTCACAAATTCTAGACTAATGTCATACTCTTCAAAATCAAAATGTGCATCTCCATGGAATCCTATTCTACTACCTTGAGCTTTTTCTCCCCATATGGATATAATTGTCTGTAACTGCAGTGAACTAACTGTTATTCAACTGGTGTAGATGGCTAAGGAAATGAAACAAATCACATACAAGTTTTGGTGTTTAGCTGCTGTTGGAGGCTAAAGGTTCACCAGCATTTCATGTTCTATATATGCAAACAATGGCAGCCTAGCATTTTCTTGCTACAGTAGCTAAACCTATTTTAATTCTATCTGCAATAAAGAGATTAAAGATAGGGCATAATCCTGAAACATTGCCCACCACTTTTCTTTTTTTTTAGCAGTGATCAAATTTATTCTTGTTTAATCTGCTACTCTGTCTAAATAGAATTAGATGCCCTTTAAACTTAGGCAGTATAATTAGTTTGAGCAGTTTTGGTGCAGTACTGCTGCATTTTCATCAGCTTCTTGGAGGTCTGAATAACAGAAGAAGGAGACGTATATTAGGTTTTCATTTCTGATATTATATGAAATTGGTTTGTTCTTTTAAAAACACATCTCTTGTGTTTCTACCAGTTAAAGGTTTTTTGTGTGTGTAGAATCTGTTTCACCACCAAGTAAAATATTGAAATAATTATGAAGTTAATGAAAGGATTCAAAACTATTTCAGCCCCTCCCTCAATTTGATACTGGATCAAAGAAGGGGGGAAGTAGAATCTGTTTCACAACCAAGTAAAATATTGAAATAATTATAAAGTTAATGAAAGGATTCAAAACTATTCCAGCTCCTCCCTCAATTTGATACTGGATCAAAGAAGGAGGGAAGTTAAGACAGGACATCATCCTGATTACATGTGCTGGGCTGCAACTCATCCAAACCAGCCCATGATCTCTTTGGAAACCATCCTTGGCCCTAATTCTTCTTGCCATGCCTTCCAGATAGAGGGGCAAGTGGCCAGAAGTAGAACATATCCTCTAGCTCAACTGTGGTCTCCATCCAGATGATAGAGCAGGCCCAGCCCTTAACATTGCACCTCTCAGGGGTGAAGCCACCATGCTCAGGGGCTGTGCCTGGCTTCCCAGCCATACCACCCACGGCTCCATGTTTTAGAAGCTTAGCCAGTGCTGGCTTCCCAGCCTGGCCAGGAACATGGCTCCCTGCCTTTCAAAGCATGGAGAGCCATTCCTGGCCATGCTGCAAACGCGGTGCTGGCCGTAATTTGCTTGCAAACAGGGTGTGTGGCCCCATTTGTGAGCGAAACCATGCCCCCTGGATCTGATGCTCTGTCTGACATCAGATGCAAGGGGCATGGCTAGGGGGGCTGTCAGCGGTGGGCTGAACCAGGGCTGCCGCTGGCCTCCCTACACCACTGGCACCTCCCACAGTTAAATGGAAGGTGAGTGATTGGAGGTAGTGCCCACTCTTCTTTGCAGCCAATTCTGATCCACACTCATGGCTGATTTGCTCACTTTTCTGGACTAGCAAGCAACAGCACTCCGAGTCTGAGTGGCAGGAGGAGCGGTTGAAGTTGATGTACAGGGCACAGAGCAGAGATGAGGAAGGTCCACTCACTCAACAGGACCACAACTTCCCAATTTGGAGTTTGATCAGCTGCTCACAGGTGCCAGCCCTTGATGCCAGCCTTGCTGCTAGATAAGTGCAACGACTGTAGTGTAAATGAGACTTGCTATTTAATACTTTAACAAAAGAGAGCAGTTTGAAATGGTAACAGCTCTTAATGGTGCTTACCAGTTAAATTTGCATAGGTGAAGAGTCAAAGTAGCCAGGAACAGCTGGAAGCTAGAACTAGAATACATCAGGTATTTCTCTCTCCCTTTTAATGAAAATTTTTACTCATTTTTCAAGACATATATAAAGCGTTTTTGTGCCATTCTAAGAGTCCTAAATTAAGGATCTTAAATCCCAAAGATCTGGTGGTTTTACAAGGAATCCTGATTTTTTTTTAAAGGAAAGGCTGAGAGAAGCAGGTATTCAGCCTATCAGCACTTGCCTTTCTGTGCTGCGTGGAGAATGCTGGCTGTGGCCTAAAGGCAGTGAGTCCTGAAAAGGGTTGATTGTTTGTGTCTCTGTGTGTGTGTGTGTGTGTGTGTTTATTTGCATTTATATCCTGCTCTTACTCCAAGGAGCCCAGAGCGGTGTACTACATACTTGAGTTTCTCTTTCACAACAACCCTGTGAAGTAGGTTAGGCTGAGAGAGAAGTGACTGGCCCAGAGTCACCCAGCTAGTCTCATGGCTGAATGGGGATTTGAACTCAGGTCTCCCTGGTCCTAGTCCAGCTCTCTAACCACTATACCACGCTGAGTTTGAAGCAAGATGCAGCAGGGCAGCTTTTGATAGGGGTAACTAATTGTGGGGAATTTGAGCAAAACCTTACAACATAATAGGTTAATTTGGTCATAGCACTGGATTCTATCTTAGGTTCCAGTTGTCTCTGCCTTGGTCTCCTTCTATTCTGAATTCTAGAATGTAACATAACTAAGCATACTACTTGCATATTCATAACCAACACTTAAACTGGTATATATATTTGCAATTAACTTATTTCATTTTTATTCTTTATCCACACATCTCTGTCAGAAGCTTCCCTTCCCAGGCAACTAGCAGACAGGTTGGGGCCTGATCTAGAGGAAACCCTGTTGTGGGAGAAACAACAACATCCTCATATAGGAACATAGGAAGCTGCCTTATACTGAGTCAGACCACTGGTCCATCTAGCTCAGTTTTGTCTACGCAGACTGGCAGAGGCTTCTCCAAGGTTGCAGGCAGGAGTCTCTCTCAGCCCTATCTTGGAGATGCCAGGGAAGGAACTTAGAACCTTCTGCATGCAAGAATGCGGGTTGCATGCAAGAATGAGGGTTCCCCTTAGGGGGTGGGTTCCCAGAGCAGCCCCACCCCCTAAGGGGAATATATTACACTGCTCACACATGTAGTCTCCCATTCAAATGCAAACCAGGGTGGACCCTTCTTAGCAAATGGGACAATTCATGCTTGCTACCACAAGACCAGCTCTCTCTCCAGTTCACTCATTCAGACTCAACACTGATCTAGCTCATTGCTTCAGAAGATTGCAATTTGTCACAATGAGAGATACCCTATGAATTGATCCCACTCGTAACCCACAATAATTGAAACTATAAAAATCCTTACAAATAATCATATATATATAAATAATATTATTTCATTAGAAGTAGGGATGTGCACAAACCTGTTTGGAGACCCTTTTACAGGCCTCCGAACAGGTTCAAATGACCAGCAGTTCGGGCAGTTCAAAGGTGGGAGGGTTACATTTAAGGGAGGGGAGGGTGCTCTTACCCCTCCCTCCATGTTTCCCCCACCGGTGCTGCAAGTTAAAAGGGTCAGGCAGAGTGGCAGCATACCTCCCTGCTGCCATTCCCTCGTCAGACCAGAACTAACCGGAAGTACCCAGTGCGCATGCATGTGCACATTGGGCGTGAGCACACGTGTTGGGCGCATGCTCAACATGTGCATACATGCACTGACATGCGCATGTGCACCGGGTACTTCAGTTACTTCTGGTCTGACGAGGGAATGGGGCAGCCAGGAGGTACGCTGTCACCCCACTGGACCCTTTTAAATTGCAGTGCTGGTGGGGGAAACACGGTGGGAGGTCTAACAGCACTCTCCCTGCCCTTAAAAGTATCTCCCCCTGCCTTCGAGTCACCTCCCGGCAGTACCATGAAAGAAAATATTAAAATATTTTTTTAAAGAATGTGACCTAATTGATGGAAATAGTTAGGAAACATGTCCCACAAGACACAAACAACTACAGGTTACTCACCTGTAACATTGGTTCCTCTAGTGGTCATATGTAATTTTACATCAATGGGCTTTGCGCCTGCTCAGAGACCACGTCGGAATCTAACAAGCTTTAATCTCCTGCTTTTAGGCAGGAACTCCACCCCCAACCGCTATATATGGCTGCGCCACTCCTCATCCCCTCAGTCACGGAGTCCGGCTTCAGGAAACTAGCGGGTAGTATGGGAGGGCATGTAAATTTACAGAAGACCACTAGAAGAACCAATGTTACTGGTGAGTAACCTGTAATTCTTCAATGTGGTCTCTGTATTTTACACCAGCCAATTGTTGAGGTAAGGCAGCACCTGCACCCCTTCTTCCTGGAAGAACACCACCACAGGTGCTACACATTTCATAAAGATTTGCGGTGCTGTCATGAGCCCCAACAGCAGTGCCTTGAACTGGTAGGGAATCCCCCCTATTTGAAATCTGAGATGCCGATGATGCTGTCGAATGGACACATTATAATAAGCATCCTTTAGGTCGATTGACGCCAACCACATTCCTCTTTGCAGGATGCTAAAAATGTTCAGTAACGACAACATCTGGAAGCGCCGGTAGACCAGATAATGGTTCAAGGCCCTGAGGTCCAATATGGGCCACTGGCCTCTGTCCGGCTTCGGTACTATGAAGTACCGGGAATAAAAAGCGGTGCTCCTGGGATCATCAACATGCTCTATCGCATCCTTCAAAAGCAGAGCATCGACTTTGTTGTGGTGAGCAGGCGTAAATGGTGTGGATATGACTCTCGAATATGGGGGAATATCCTGGAACTCGACGGCATAACCCAAACATATCACTGACAGGGCCCACTGGTCCGATGTAATCCTTTCCCACTGCTCTGTAAATGGTGCCAGTTGAGTTTGACAGCCCTCTGAGTCATTGCTTTTTGGGAAGAGAGCCAGGGTGCTGCTTCTGGAAAGAGAGTTTGCTTGACGGCAGACCTTGTTATATCAGTGTTGGGATTTCGCACCCCGAAAGGACCGATTCGAAGGGGACTGCTGCTGGAAGGTCAGCTTATGTTGATATACAGGCCATCTAGAAGTTTTCTGGCCATAGGCAAAGAAAATGACATGGACCTCGCTGTGCTCCTCATTTTTTGTACCTTCTGGAGCATCTGAACTGTCTGCTACGTGAAGAAAGCGTGCCTTCAAATGGAAGGTCTTCAATTCTGGCCCGAGCCTCATAGTAAAGGCTCGAAGACCATAGCCAGGCATGATGCCTGAGTGCCACTGAAGTAGCCATAACCTTGGCTGCACATTCCGCCCAATGGCGAGCCGAGAACAGTTCTTGTTTGGAGACCTGGATCGCCTCTCGAAGAAAGAGGTCTTCACAGGGTCCTTCTTAACCTGCAGTAGAAGATTGAGAAATAGGGCCACCTTCTCCCAAAGGAACTAATTATATCTGGCACTGTATACCTGGTAATTAGGCATGTGTAGATGCAGGGCCGAGGCTGAATATAGTCTTCTCCCAAAGGAGTCCAACTTTCCCCCTTCTCTATTATTCAGTGTCGATTGGCCATGGCCTCTGGACTTTTGCATAGAAGCCTCTACGACCATCAAGTTAGGTGCCGGGTGGCTCTTCAGAAAGGTTGTATCCTCTTGCGACTGGACCCTATAGAAATTTTCTATGCGCCTATTCTGTTGAGACAACGTTGCAGGCTCCCAGTGCCCTTTCATTATCTCCAGCAGAGCAGAGTTAAGTGGCAGACCCACTGGCACCTTAGCCTCCACATTGATAAGGGCAAACAGCGGGCCCAGCTGCATGCCGATACCCATTCCTAGCACGGAAGCCAAACAGCCTACATAGGCCGAATACAATTTTAGGTCCTCTGAAGGGGAGATAGGTTTCGAGTCCAAATGGACCACTAAAGAAGAGGAAGCACATGACATAAGTTCTGAATCCGAAGAGCTCAGGTCACTCTCGTAGTCAGATCCCACAGGGGCATGAGCTTCTTGGACAGCCATCACTTAGTCTGATGGCAAATCCTGCTTGTCAGGAAGATCTGTCGGTACCGAGACCGGGTCTTTAACTTCCTGTTCTGTCTGCACGGTCAACTGCAGAGCTGAGCGCGCTGGAGGTGAGTCGGGGTGCCTAGAACGGTTGCACAGTGAATGGGAATGAGGCCTCCCCTCGGCATGAGAGCATGGAGCCCACAAGTCCCAGGCCGAAGAGGCCTTCCAAATTCCCAAGCCTCGAGGTATCGAGAGTTCCGGTAGAAATGATCGTAGTCATAATACTCAGAACAAGCCTCTCCACGGTATCGATCATACGCTCCACAGTATCGATCATATGAGTTCCTTCAGCCAGCACTCTAGGAGCATGCCAAGTCCTGGAGCGGGAGCGATGTTCAAAGGGGTGGTAGCAGTCTGAAGAGGGATGACAATCCCATTCCCTTTCGTGTCTGTAAACTGAAGAGGTCTCTTCAAGCGACGAGGCCCATTCTGGCTCATTGGACGGTACTGACTGCTCCCTTCGCTCCTCAGTGCCCCTAGGCACCACTGGTACAGAGGGAGGAAGAGTTCTTTTTCAATTTCTTGAGTACCGGGCCCCCAGATACACTGCTAGGCTCTAGGAGTGTGCATCCTTCCGAACCAGTCCGGATGGGCACGGGAGGGTTGTAGCTTTAAGGGCAGGGGGGTAGCACTTACCCCCCTCGCCGCTCTTTCCCCTCCGGCGCTGTGAGAATTCCAAAAGTTTCTGGGGCGGCAGCGTTCTTCCCTGCCGCCCCCGGCCCCGTTGTTAGCTCGCTCGCGCTGCAATAGCCTCCATGCATGCTCCCGTTCCGACACGTGTGCGCTCTTGCGGCGGCCACACGCGCGCTCCCTACACGTCACACGTTGATGTGTGATGTGTAGGGAGCGTGCGCACAGCCGCCACAAGAGTGCACGCACGTCGGAACGGGTAAGTGCTACCCCCCCGCCCTTAAAGCTATAAATCCCTCCGAGCCGAGCCACCGGACCGGCTCAGAACCGGACCGGTTCGGAGGCCTCTAGAGTGGCCTCCGGACCGGTCCAGACACACCCCTACTAGGCTCAGCCTCTTCTTTTTAGGTATTGGGGGGAGATGTTGGACTGCTGAGAAGTCAGGTTGAATGTTTGGCTCCTTCTTTTTCAGCTTTGACACTGCCAAGGCCAGAGACGGTTCCAGCACCTGTGGTGGAGGGTGCCTCTGGGCTTCCTCAGACTTCGCCGCCATCTGTGGAACCGATGGGGGCCCGCCTGTGGAAGGCGTTGATATCAGTATCAAGACCAGAGTTTCCAATGCGTCTGGAGCCAATTCCAGGTGTTTGGCGGACCTAGAAGCGGCCATTTTCACCGAACTTTTAAAGGAAAAGGCTTCTGAGGAACAGAGAGCTAGATCCCGCAGGGCTGCACTCAAGTGAGAAGCCTGATTCTGACCGGCCTGCTTCGTGAATTTTAGCTCCACAGCAGACACGTTTTTTAAAGTTTGTTGTGCCCGGCATAAACGCCAATGGCTGACAGGCCTTCACACTCCAGCCGGGACCAAGGCAGAAACAGAGAACAGAACCGTGAGGAAAAATAAAAATGCCAAGAGAAAAATGCATGGAAACTAAAGAAGAGAGGAAAAAATTGGAAGTAGGAAAACAAACAACAAGGGGATAATTTATCCTACATGTTGCCGAGCTGCAACGATTTTGCCTGAAGCATGGACGACAAAAGACTGACAGGATGAGGAGTGGCGCAGCCGCATATAGCGGCTGGGGGTGGGGTTCCTGCCTAAAAGCAGAAGAATAGAGCTTGTTAGATTCTGACATGGTCTCTGCGCAGGCGCAAAGCCCATTGGTGTAAAATACAGAGACCACGTCGAAGAATTATTGTTATACATTGAGGTTGTTCTCTCGAGCAGCCTAGTCCAGGTTATGGCAGCCTAGGCTGGGCTAGGCTGCTTGTGCAGATCCTGTTGCTCCCGCTCAGCCTAACCATGCTCCCAAGCCCAGTTCTTCGCTGTGGCTAAGGGAGCAAGCCCTCCCTTAACCTGGCTGCTCTATGGAGGCACTGAACTCATTGCACGGTGCCTTGAATGATATCCGGAGGGTGGGAAAACAAGTCCTGGCCTCTAGTGATCCATGTTGCTGGCAGCAAGGTGGGTTGTGTGGGCATTTGCTGAAGCAACTAACATTGATCGTCAGGGGAATGGTAGGTTGAACCCTGCCACCCCACCCACCCACCCAACTGCCCGCCCACGCGGTCATGTGAATAATCCCATTAAGTAACTGCATAAGGGAGGTGTTCATCTGAAGCACCCCTCTACACAAGCTCAAAATAGCCTTTTAAATATTAATTAATAGTAGTTAATTTCTCATAGTATTCTTATAAGCATTAATTTTAGCGCAGTGCAGGACATTTTCAAGACTGTTAACAGAATGACAGAAAGTTGAAACAAAGTTTACAGAGAAAGCTGTGGAAGAAAATGGGAGGTGTTAAAATGTAATTAATTATGTTTATTTCTCTAGTTACACTGGATAAAGATGTAATTAATAGTTTTCATGGTTGCAAAGTTTGAATGTAAATTAGCATAAATTTTGATAATGTGTATCCATGAGCTGATTAGGAAATAATATTAACTCAACATTCAACCATGTCACTTTGGAAGCACTTTTCTTCCTGTCATTTATTTTTCCTCTTGTCACCAGCAACAAATAAAATAAAATAAAATAAAATAATAAAATCAGTCAAGCTTGAAAAAGTCTGGCAGAAACCAAATGATCCCATTTATATCTAGGAAACAGTTAGGCTCCACTAGTCAATCTGACAGCTTTTGTTAGGAAACTATGATGTAATTCACAGTAACATTGTCTGCATGATCCAAATGATTGCTAAGGCTTAAATCATTTCATTTTAAAAGGGAATGCAGTGCACATCAAAGCTGATGAGCTGACACTATCTGACTATGAAGATCTTTATTTAGCCATAGAACAAGGGCAACACAAGGCAATAATCACACTTACCTCTTGAAGAGCACTTGTCAGCAACAGTAAAAGTACCCCCCTGCTGTGTCCCCAGCTCTGACCTGGAAGATGATCCAGTTTAAAGTGCATTGCCATTCAGTCTTTCCTTATTTGTTAACTCCCCTCGCAAGTGTCAATTGTTACTAAATCAATTGGAGGGTCTTAAATCCTAAGAGTACAAGCAATTAGGAATTCATTTTCTGAGATCTCATGCAGTTTCTAGCAAGCTAGACCTATTTCTATTGCAGTATCTCTGTGGTCTTTAATACTGGATGCTTTAACTAAATGGGAGGTTTAGAGATTAATTATAGATGAACATAATGCCCTGAGTGCATTAGGCCCTAGGAAATACATTTATTTTTTTTAAAAAAATTAAAGAATATTCATTTTGCATTACCACTAGTGCCAAGTCAAACCAGGAGGGAGGGGCATTTTTTCAATGTGTTCACTCTCACAAACAGCGCAAAAGGTTTACACATGCACATCCATCTTTTGCAGAGATTTTTCACGCACCTTTGTGGCTGCAAGGGAACAAGTGCTGAGGGAAAACATCTCTGTAACCATGCCTATGCACCACTCTCAAGTGCAATCTGACAAATCACCAGTGCAAGTAATTATTCTACTGCCTGACATTCCTCTAGGATTATCGGGGAGGGAGGTATCTTTCACTTCATGGCTGCAACTGTTATATAGAAAAGTGATTCCTAAATTGTGTTGGGCTGTCCAAAGCATCCACATGGATCTTGGTAATAAATTATTAAGGTATAGATAGGTCTGTGTGGATAAACAGTTTAGAAAGCTTGAGAATGAAGATACTGTCTCTATAACAACTCTCCAAAAATTATCCGTTTTGGTAGAGCTAAATAGATTCACCTCTTCCTTAGTCCCTCCTTTTTTTGGAATCACAGTGGTAACCTGCAGGCCAAAAGGTTTCACATTCCATTACGAATGCTATAAGTCTAGATCCAGTTACTGGTTGAAGACTTTCTTTTTGATAGCTTTATTTCTTTCTGTAAAAGTCACTAAGTCTTACACCCTGTCTCTCAGCAACGGAATAGGGTCATTAAAGAGCCTTTTCAATTTCTGTGAAATGAATGAAAAAATTTCGGCTGGTTGCTATGATTTTAACTTCATTAGTTTTTTATTGGTCTTATACAATGAAACACTATTAAATTTCTTGCAATGAATGAATGAGAATAGGATCTTTTGTTTTGGGGAGAAAAAACTGAATTTCTTCAGATACATACAAGAATGAGTCACCCATTTAATTATGCAGCAATAGATTGCAAATTACCCTATTCCAGCGTAGTATAAACTAAAGTATCAAAATGGCCTAGAGGATATAAAAATATCCAGGTAATCAGGAGACTGAGAACGTCGCAGTTCTCTAGAGTTACTGATGGCATAAGGATAATCAGAGTATATTCACACAACCATTATTTCCAGCATGATGGTCTTTTCTACTCTGTCAGACTGAGAAGTACAGAGGCTGCTAATACATTCTGAATGCCAAAAATGTGTTCTGCATGGATTTCTATCATAAGAAAATTAGCAGGGGGTGCGGGGCAAATCCATATAGTTAAAATGGTAATTGTGTGAATTCACACTTAGGGTATGTTCCTTTCCTCTACAAAGAGCTGTGTGACTGAGACAAGATTTCTTGTAATTGTCTTTGTACTAGTGTAAGGCAGTTCATCACTGCATTGGACTCTTATAGCTAGCCACACAATTATACATTATAGTTGCAGCACCATCCATCCATCCATCACCATCCATCCATTCATTATGCAGCTATGCTGTACAAAGCCAAAAGTGTGTCAAGAAACAGGTGGCGCTATGGCTCCCAAGGACACAGCCCTGTCTTTATCCTCCAACTCAGAGTACTCTAAGTAGATTCTGGTCCTGTTACTGGACCTACCAGTAATAGCAGAAGCTCTCCAACATGCCAGAGCCAGCACTTACAACATTGGGCAGAAGCCCTGTAAGAAACAGATCCTTCCCTAGGGCAAGGGCAAGTCAGCCTTAGAAGCTGCTCTAAAAGAACAGATTTAGAACAACACTCTGTTAATGTTGCCATGGCCAGCTGCTATGATCCTGCTTGGCATTAAATGAGGTTCTGCCTCCTGGCACTTGAAGCTGCCCAAGCTCAGTGGCACTCCTGTATCCTCAGTGGCACTCCTGTATCCTGTATTGGTTAAGACTCCAGCTCCGCCCCGAACAGGATACAAGGTTGCTGCCTGAGTCACTATTAGCCACATAGAAGAAACATACAGGCACCTTATATTTTGTACCCCTTGTATTATGAGGAAAATATAATCTATATCATGTTTTACCCTTGGCGGTGTGTGTGTGTGTGTGTGTGTGTGTGTGTGTGTGTGTTTTGATTGAGAATAGGGTGCAGAGAAAAGGCTTAAATCCTCTCTTACAATCCCAACTCAGATCAGCACCCCATGACTGCTTTTAGGAAAAACAAAAACCTAAAGATGCCAGAGATGCATTCATGCATCTCCAATGACACATCTAGTTTGACCATTGCCAAAAATGAACATATGGGGAAATTCTGGGAGTGATAAAAGCAGAGACTCAATGGCCATCATGACAGGTAGCCCTCCTTTGACATTGGCAGCTGGACAATCTGAAAGGTAAGCCCCAATGGTGTAGCACAATGGGGATGCTGTTGTAAAGGGTAAAGTGTGCTGACTGTCGAGTCGGTTTCGACTTCTGGTGGCCACAGAGCCCTGTGGTTGTCTTTGGTAGAATACAGGAGGGATTTACCATTACCTCCTCCTGTGCAGTATGAGGTGATGCCTTTCAGCATCTTCCTATATTGCTGCTGCTCATTATAGGTGTTTGGAAACATACCAGTGGGGATTCGAAGTTGCAACCTCTGGCTTGCTAGTCAAGTCATTTTCCTGCTGTGCCATTAGGTGGCTCGTAGAAGGACTTGAAAATGTTTCTGGTCAGTTCTGCAATGTTACTTCCATTATTTCCAATGCAAGGACACTGTGTAACTTCCCAGACATAGTTTTAAGTCATTCCGTAGCAGCCTTGTGGTGCTATATTGGAAGGGCTGACTTTCAAGTTGTTCTTCAGCCCTGGAAGGTCCCTAACGTTGGCCAGTAATCCAAAGTCAGCCAGTATTCCAAAAACTGCTGAGCTGGCACCAATTTGAGTCAAAGGCAACATTTTTTAAAAATCTATATATAAAACGCTAAGGATGTACATGGCAAGCCCTGCTGCAGCCACCACCAATGAAATTGTGGGGGTGGAACTTGTATGTACAACCTTAGTCTGAAGTGGGAATGGCAACAGAGGGGGCTGCAAAAGCTCCTTCTGTGGGCCCGCATCAGGGTTCTCTGAGAAAGCCATAGGCTGTAAATGGCCCAGCCTGTCATTTGGGTGGCAAGCAGGCCCATGGAAGGAGCTTTCACTGCCACCTTCACCTCCAGCACCCTGTCACTGCCCGTCTTCTCCGCTGCCATGGGGCAGCTTAAGGCAGTGGGGGGAGGCAGAGTGGGGAGCCAAACTGGCTGGTGGGGGGCCAGGAAGGAGGTTTCACCACTGCTGCCATCCCGGATGGCTGGAGGTGGCTGGGACAGGGGGAAGGAGGATCGGCACAAGGAGCAGGAAGGAGGAGTCAGCGCAAGGAGCCGGATCGGCAGTGCAGGGGAAAGACAGGGAGAAGTAGCATACAGATGCTCTGAACTGGGCCAGCTAGTCAGTCTCTCTCTCTCTCTCTCTCTCTCTCTCTCTCTCTCTCTCTCTCTCTCTCTCTCTAATTATTTCACTAAGCCAGTGTGTCGCATGCGGAAATGTGAGGCCAGAAATGTGTGAGGATGTGTGGGGATGTGGGGATGCATGGAGATGTTTGGCAGAGTGGAAGCTGATTGGCTGGGTGGCGGGGACAGCAAGTGACCGATTGGCCGATGTTGCGGCGACAAAGAGGTGGGGAGGAGGGAAGCGGGAAAGGATGAGAGAGGTTCCAGGGCCAGGTAGTGAACAGCTGCTGGAAGAATGTGGCAGTGGCAAAGAGGCGGCAGCGGGGAAATGGATTGGCCAGGCCAGCGGAGGCTTGCCCATGCAACTGGTGGGCCCAGAGGGGGAGACACGCACAAGGGTGGGAGGGAGGAGCACGCGCCAGGAGGTGGATGCCGAGCCACCACACTGGACATTACAGGCCCCGGGAAATGGCTGCAAACGGCCTAACATGGAGGAGCCGCATGGGAAATCAAGCACGGTGGTGAGGGCCGGTGCACTGCCTGCTCGGTAGAAAAATGAAGCATCGCCAAGGGAAGCGAAACGGCTGCAGTGGAAGGCTGCATGGGTATCCTGATGCTGGGACGGGAGAGGAGAGTGCAGGGGAGGCTGAAAGGCAAACACGGAGATGGACTGAGAGAAGGAGGCGAGACTGAAAACAGCTGGACAGAGAGAAAAAGACTGAGGGGAGAGAGAGAGAGAAGGACTGAGGACAGAGAGAGAGAGGCCAGGAGGCGGTTCAGGGCTCCGATGTGGGGAGCAATTAGGCGATGAACTGGGGAGCAATTAGGCGATGTGGGGAGCAATTAGGCGATGAAAGTGACAGCACCGACAAAGCAGTGCAGATGCTCTGCACCAGGTCTGCTAGTGTGTGTGTGTGTGTGTGTATTCTCTTAGGCTAATCCCATGCATAGCAGCTCTTGTGAGTGTTTGCAAAGAAAATGATGACAAACTGTGGGAAATGGCCACGGGGGGCAGGCAAAGAAAACAGCAGCCAATGGCAGCGTGGGGGGTGGGCAAAGAAATCGGTGGTGAATGGCGGCAGGCAGGAGGAAGAAGCGGTGGCAGGTGGGGAAGAAAATGGTGGTGAAGGTGGCAGGTGGGCAGGGGAGAAGGTGGCGGTGGCAGTGGCGAACTAGAGGCTCAGATGCTCTACGCCCAGCCCAGCTAGTTTAGATATAATTTGTTAAAATCAATGGCTGACATAATGGGCCCATGTACCCTTGTGTACTATGTCAGCCATTATGCACACACACACACACACACGCACACACACACACACACACGGCAGCTGCCTTTTAATGGACTGATTGTGACCCATTGCTTTAAAATGATGTAGTTAGGAAAATTAATTCACAGTTTGATCATATAGCAGCACTGCCCTATAGTTAAATTCCATTCCTCTTCTAAACAATTCCAGGCCAAGATAAAGCCTATAACAGACTAACAAAAATTAGGTACTGGTGAATGACAAAAAAGCAGCCAATATGTCACCCATTCTCATGTATGTGAGCATAAAAAATATTAAAACAGTACATAAAATTTGATTCGGTATATTTGTATATTCATATTTGTATGAATGCTATTACCATTCTTAGAGAAGCTATTTTTTAAAAATGAAACAGGTTTAAACTTAGCTGTCCTTGCAACAAATGTTGGGGGAAAACCCATTTGGTTTTCTCCTGGGGTATGGAAATTTATTTGCAGTCAATTAAGCATTGACATGGCTCAGCGTTCAACAACTGGTCAATTTGGCCAAAACATACTCGGCTGCTTCAGAATGTTCATTAGGGCTCAACATTCATACATTTGTCCAGTGCCCTGAGGCAGCACATTGGCTGCATACATAATGTGAGATGAAAGGAGAGAAGTTCAAGGTCTTCCATCTACATGAAATTATTAAAGTACAAGTGTTCAAATACTACACATTTCTTTCTTTTCGTTTTTTTTAAAGATTAAAAGATATTGTGGAACATACACTAAAAAAATAGGTATGTGCTATTTTTAAGAGAAAATAATCCTAATTTAAGAGAATTCTGAATACACAGATATACAAATTTGAATAAGGAGTCTTTTCCTCATGCTACACTCACCAAGTTCTTTACATTGCTCATTCAAATAAAGGCTCTACACATGATCCATGTGTAGAGCTGAAGGGGGTTTGCGGAGAAAGTGGGCTTGACTTGAGGATTGGCCGCCCAGATGATTACCAGCTCTGTCACGGAGCCAGTTGGGGCAGCAGGGTTCAGGGGCCTCCTGGGCCCTGGGAGTCCCCTAAAGGCACCACACGAGTGTGCAGTGCCTTTTGGGGAGCCTCCTGACACTTGGAGGCTCACTCGTGAGTCACAGAGCTCAACTGTGGCAACACACAGTTATTTAACCCGCTTTTCAGGTGCTCTCACGCCTAAAACCCAGGTTACGCAGCGGGCTCCATAAGCGGGCTTGCTGCCGAGTTGCCGCCGGGAACTGCATGGTTCCTGTTGCTGCACATGAGCAGCAGGAACCGGGCTGGGCTCCCTTAGCCTGGTTCCTGCTGCTCGTGAGAATAGCTTCATAATCTTCTCTACCACTGCATGAAGAGGAATTTAGCCATGTATTAAGAGCTGCCAAAATGCTAAAGAGTGGATCAAGCTCACAGCCTTTCTTTACTATTAATCATTGACTATAATGAAAGAGGGCCACTTCTTCCTACCATCACACAAGGAACAGAAGCAATACTTCCTGAAATAACTGAAGCTATCACATAACAGGCTGATACTGAAACTTCTAACATCTTAGCTATTATAGATAGAACTTGTTTTCCATCATTCCAAGCAATACTTCTCACATGTGATGCAGCTGCGGCAAAGGAAAGGGAATGGAAAACAACTCTGAAAAGTTAAGAAAATTATTCTGAAAACGCTACGTGGTGATAAGTGTTTGCACTAAAAGAGCAAACCCCTAAATCCACTGACTGGACCATGACCACTGTGGTTAATACAGAACAACTGCTGGGACAGTAACCAGAATTAACTTGGGAAAAGATACACCGACACTGGCGGTTGTGGCACCAGTAGCAGTGGAAAATGGTCCTGGGACTGCAGTATCATTGGTGCAAACATTGGTATGAGCTGTGGTATTGACAACAGCACATATGACAGTGAGCCCCTTCTCACAGTTGTGTGAGAGCGCTTCAGGGCAGGCAGAAGGGAAGGCAGCAGAACCTTGCCTTCCCTGCAGAAAATGGGGCTGACAGGTCTGGGAGGGCCGGGGTGCCTTCTTGCACTCAGACAAGAACCAGCGACTGCATCTCCCATTCAGTCCCTTGACACATCACCCACCTTCCTTTCCACTCTGTCAGGGTCAAAAATAGAGTCTTGCTGAGCACAGTACATGGAGCAGGAGGGTGGATAAGAGGAGTGATGGAGAAATGGGACACGAGGAACAGAAGCTACATTCTGTCAGAAAGCCAAGAGTTCACAAATTGTGGCTAGTCTCAGTAGCCAACTACTGTTTTCACTAGCCAGTTATGCAACCAACCTCGTCACAATATCGCCACAAATGTTATATCCATTTATAGAAACAATGGCCAACACTCTAACACAGTGTGAGTGCTATGTGAGAAACACCAGTGCTGCTGGTGGGTTCCATTATCCTCAAGGGAAGTCATGTGTGCCATGGGATTATGAAAGAGCCAGCAGTCCTGGTACACAGTCCTCCTGAGCAATAGCATTGCTGCATGTTTGAGAGTTTTGCAGCACTTCAGGTGGGCACCATCATGAAACTATTATGCAGAGCTGTATACTATGACTTCACAAACTCCATTTAGGGTCAGCTATATTTAAGGCATGGTAGATGGCTATTAGAGTGAAATATACTGAAAGGGTTTAACTTTAAAAAGTTATCAACCCAGGATTCTACAGCACAAACTTCTCAATTTCAGCTATAAATCTTCCATTAAATCCACAATTTTGAATTGTTAAGAAAATTGCTATTTTTCAGTTGTATTTATTCCACTAACATTACATTTCAGGTACAGACAGAACAGGAGCTTTCTCCCCCAATAATACAGTTTTTTTTATAATATTAAAATGAATTATAAAAACATTATTTTGCCTTGATATTTTATGACCTATACTAGACTAAATGTCAGCCAAAGTTGGCATTTGAAAGCCTGTCTCATCCATCTTTTTCAGAAAATGCTACAATAAACATCATTATAAAGGATTATATTAAACTAATCACAAACGTGAAATGTACCTGTTCTTCGAATGTCATATGTAGAATTGGAGCAAGCATAAGGCTACACATAGAGATCTAATATTTTATCAAAAGTTTGTGACCCTGATTTTAAAAACAACAACACCATGATTACTGCTGAAATGCATAAAAAGCAGAGAGGAAGAAAGAGACAGACACCCCCCCCAAAATGGGATTAAACAAGACACAACTGTATTGACTTGTATAACAGGTCCCACTGTCATATGTGCTGCCAAAACTCTGAGCTACATCTCACAGATTGCAACCCATTGCCCTTTCATGGAATTGTTCTTGTCCAGGAACAATCTAGCACAGCATTTCTCCAATGGCTGTTGCTGGTGGTGTCTATCTTGTGTTTCTTTTTAGATTGTGAACCTTTTTGGGACAGGGAAGCATTTGACTGCTGTCACGCACTTGCCTGTGGCCACAGACTCCAACTGCCTCCCTCCCCCTTTGCTCTTGTTCAAATTCGATTGAAGTGGCTGGGGAGGTGCTGGGGAGGGGGTTAATTGCACTCTATTCCTCCACCAGCTATCATGGAGAGGGGTCAGACAGCTCTTCACCGGGAGTCTCTAGGTCCAAATTACTCCCATCTCTCCCTGGCCATCCAAACCTTAAATAAAGCCCTGAAATCAGGGCAATCCCAACCACCCTCTCCTGACTCCTCCCTCTCCAATCTAGCTACTTCCATCCTCTGTCCTTCTGCTGTTACCTGGCTGGCTGATGTGGCTCTACCTTCTCCTCTTTGCCACCAGGAGGCAACCTGCTGGGCCATGCTGGCCCACCCACGGTCTGTCGGTTCCCTGGTCTTCGGGCTCTCCCTAGCAACCAGAGAAGGTCCCGGATGGCTTTGATTGTACCTGGAATCGATGTGGCCTCCATCTTCTTAGCCCCGTGACTGGGTGAGTAATCAGGCCATCCCACAGCCGGCGGGAAGGCCTAACCACTGCTTGGAAAATTTTGTTGAAAAGTGGTATATAAAGATCTGTTGTAGTAGTAGGAATAATAGTAGTAGTATGGAGAGATGGGTGTAGAGTAGGTTCCCCAGTAGTCTAAAATCCAGCTGCTTTCCCCATGTCTTCACACCCCTAGATAGCAGCCCTGCTCTAGAGACACTAAAGTCTTCCAAGTATTCTGCCAAAGTAGACATCCCAACTTTCCACTTTCATCATATTGTTGGCATTTTCCATGTGTATTCTTGTCCTGCCATAGGAAGAGATCAGCCAAGGATTTAACTAACCTATTTTAAAAAAAACCCACCAAATCAGTAACCATCACCACATCTTCTGTCATTCAGAGGTAAGCTGAATGCAGAGGCTGACATACTGGCTAAGGTTGCTCAGACACAGCAGGAAGAATGCATGTGCTGAAGAAGGCTTCCTGACTACCGCAACAGAAACGCTGTCTGTGTGTGTGTGTGTGTGTGTGTGTGTGTGTGTGTGTGTGTGTGTGTGTGAATGATCACCTCTTCTCCCAGACATGTCCTGTACCACCTGAAAATATGTCCCTGAGGACCCACAAGGGCATTTTGTGTGTGTGGCACAGGGCACTTCTGCAGGAAGGGGAGAACAGCGAAAATCACCCCCCCACACACACACACACATGTTATTGCCATTGTTGTGTTAGTAGAAGTCTTCTGCTGCATGGCCACATCTCACTTATCATGCGCACAGCATTAGTCATTATGTCAGTCAGTTTCTGTTAAGCCACTATGGCTAACAGCCCTAAAGACCTAAATCCCATTGAATGTGTTTAAGTACTGGCATTAAATATGTATAAATTAGTAGGCTTCACCATAAATGTTAACACACAAAGGTAAACTATCCCTGATCAGAGGTTGAATGCAGCCTCCTCCAACAAGACCACACTACTGTGAACCTGTATAAACCCCTGTTTGTAGAAGCCAATAACTTGGCTTGACATTCAGTGATACACTGTGCCAGAGCATGGAATTTCTTTAACTATCACAACTATTGTTAGACCTATCTCTTATGACAGTGTCAAACCCTTACTACAAAACCCAACCAAGCTCCTGGCTACAATAATCAACTCAATACACTTGCTGTGAACATATATGCTTCTGGGTTATTTTAATCTGAAGGTTCAGGTGGAAAACTCTCTGGGGCATGATTAGAAGAAAGGGACATTTTATTTATGTCTAGTGAAGTCATTTGTTATACGAAAAAAAATCTGACATGACAGGAGACAAACTACAGAAAGCAGATTAAGCAATCTCTGATAATATGACTATGATAATGCTGAAAAACAGTATAATCTTTAAAAAGCACAAATCCCTTTAACAGCACTTAGTACAAAAAAGCTTGTCCGTCTGGTCATCCTACACATTTAGCATGTTTAATCACTCTTGTAATCAAGTGTGTCAGCCTAATTAGATGCTCTTTACAGAGCTCCATTTACTTTCACCACTGGATATTCAACATGCTAAGTTCAACAGGCTTTCCCCCCGTTTTATCCCTGTTGTTTTACTTGGATGCATAAGGCCAATCTTTGTTTTGAGTTGTCCAGAAGAGAGTTTAAGGGCACCTCATGTGAGCAAACCTCTAGGTCTGGAGAGTAACTGGATGGGAGATGACTAGGCATCTTGTGCTACACTCCCACAGCTCTCAGGAAACATGTTTAGAAGTTCAGTTCACGTTTTTGTTGTAGTTCTAACTCAGTAGTGTATGTGGCTAATCCAGGCCAGGTTTTGCAGGCAATCCAGTGAGAAAGAAACTAGGGCTCTGCAGCCTGCCTGTGTAAGTCTAAATAAAAACTTTTTTCTTCAATTTGTTCCTCATACTTTTTTCAAACATCAAGGAAAGCTCTATACCTCAGAAATGGCGATGAGGATGGGATTGCTGACAAGGTGAGAAGACTGCTCACATATTTCCATTTCAAACTAATTGTGCTGCTTATTAAACAGTAAACAGCAAACATGGCTGCTCTTCCTGCATATCTCCATTTTGATACTTATGCGTCCCATACAATATTAGGGCCTTGCTAGAACCAGTGGATTCAGCGTTTAGAAATTTTATTCCATGCCATGGAAGTAGAGAGTGAGTCGAGGAAGAATGCTCTCCTCTTACATCAGGCCTGCTCAACTTTGCCCCCCACCCCCAGCTTTTTTTTTTTTTAACTACAACTCCCATAAACCCCAGCCACAGTAGCCAATAGCCAGGGATTATGGGAGTTGTAGGCAAACATCTGCAAGAGGGACAAAGTTGAGAGATGGGTGAATTTCAGGCATGTTTCAGACATCTTGAGCTGGTCACCTCCACCTCAGCAGTGGCTGTCATACCTCACCTCAACATTTTATCTGCATATGCCACACCTAACAAAATCAAAACATACTATGGCCCTCCTTTCAGCAGATGTATTTTTCACAATGTGCTGCCTATTTACTACTACTACTACTACTACTACTGATGTAGGTGGAGTTTGTCCCTGGGTTTTTGTCTTGTGTTGTGAATTGCAGATGGTGGGGGACTGAACATTAAACAAGAACTTCTATTTCTACGGAATTACAGAATGATTCCTCATAGTACCACAGGAGCTTTCCTTGCAATTATTATTTTTGGGTATCCCATGGGAATACTAGGGAGGGAGCTGAATTCATGCAAACATACTTGAACAACAATGTGCAATCTGTGCAATCAATGTACATGTGTTTTTCTGGGAAATTGCACAAGAATGCAATTTCCCTTGTGACTTTGTGCAGCTATGTGATCTTGCATTAGTGCAACTTTGTAGCACAAGTGCTTTGTTGGTGTGCATATCAGTGTGTGAGAGTTATACTACTGCAAGAATATCATGTAGCTGTGCGAAGTCACAAGGATGCTTGAAATTATATTTTTGCAAACGAGTTCCTTGCAAAACATATGAAATGTGCTGCAGGTTTCACACCTTGTTGCACAAGCATGTTTGCATTAGTTCAACATTAGCCTGAAATGCAGGCTTCAGACTTAACACAACTAGCTAGCTCAACAGCCTTGCACTATCAGAACATGTTTGCACAAACGCTTTGTTAATTTGGATGTCAGCTAGTGGTTGTTAGCAATATACCTCTGTATACCTTGTATATTTTTATAGTATGTTTTACAATATATTTTATACTAATTTATAGTATATTTATTATAAAAGTAGATTTTATAGATTTTATAGATTAGAATTTAATTAATTCTTTAATAATTTAATAATGTATTTAATAATGTTACATTCAGAAAAGTTAGGATTGTGCTTCAGCTGAAACCATTCCTAGCTCAGCAAATGTGCACTGATATTAATGTAATTATAAATGAACAGTAAGTTTAGGTCTATTTATAGATTCCTTGATAAATTGAGAGTTTAGCAAATCTAATAAATGCATCTATTTCCTGGGAGTATGAAATATGCATTTCTTGTTACACATTCATTAAGCTACAATAAATACAATCAGTAGCAGTAGCCAAGCGCACAGCCAATGAAACATATGTTTACCAACAATTTATCTGTCAAATTTAGACCTCTTTTATGTTCACAGGTGGGTGTTTATGTGAATTGGTCGTGACATCAATGAAATTGTTATTGTGATTGTCCAAAGGGTCATTTGTGCAATTGAGATTTACCGCAAACGTTGTCTGAGAGCCATTCACCAAGACTGACATTCCTGCCATAATTTATTTGTACATTGCTGTGTCATCTTATTCAAAAAATAAAGTGTCCCCCTTTCTATCTGTCAGATTACCCAGAGATCTTGATAATCACCTGAAGAAATTACTGCCTGAATGAAATTTTGCAATATGCTTATTACAGATGTCAGGGCAAATATGCTCAGAAGTAATCCACTGAAGCTGATTGTGGGCCAAATATTTCTCCATTTATTTTGAGCCCTGACTGACAGCTTATATTAGCACTACAACTTAATGAAAGTGTTCCTCTCTGGACGTATAAAACATTTTTAGAAGGTAAGAGCCCTTATTGGTTTAAATATGTTTGAGCATGCCTACAGAAAAGCATGCAAAAAACTTTCAGATCAATAAGTCTGTAATGAGCAGTATCATTTGATAACTTTAATATGTACCAGGACATGACTGCATCTTGAGCACCTGCACATCTATGTTTGCATTTAGCATTGCTAGTAAAAAAGTTAAAAGGTCAAAGATAAGATAATTCTTCTTGACTATGAAATTCAGAAATTAAGGTCTTCAGCAATAGTTAGTTAGTTAGTTAGTTAGTTAGTTAGTTAGTTAGTTAGTTATTTTCATTTCTATACCGCCCAAAATTTGAGTCTCTGGGTGGTTTACAATTAAAATCATTCAAAACATCAAAAATGCAATATTAAAAACATTAAAACTATAAACCTAATTAAAAGCCTGAGTGAATATATGTGTCTTCAGTGCCTTTTTAAAAATTGCCAGAGATGGGGAGGGTCTTATTTCAATAGGGAGTACATTCCAAAGTCCAGAGGCAGCAACAGAGAAGGTCCGTTCCCTAGTAGCCACCAAATGAGTTGGCAGCAACTGCAGACGAACCTCTACAGATGATCTTAACACGCTGTGGGGCTCATGGTGAATAAGAAGTTCTCTTAAATACCCCGGTTCTAAGCTGTTTAGGGCTTTATGAGTAATAACCAGCACCTTGTATGTTGCCCAGAAATGTATCGGCAGCCAGTGTAGTTCCTTCAACACAAGAGGAATATGGTCTCTCCTAGATGACCTGGAGACCAAGCTGCCTGCCACATTCTTAACCAACTGCAGTTTCTGGACTACGTACAAAGGCAGCACTACACAGAGTGCATTGCAGTAATCCAGCCTAGAGGTTATCAGCATATGTACCACTGTTTTGAGGTTGTTCATCTCAAGAAACAGACGCAGCTGGTATATCACCCGAAGCTGATAAAAAGCACCTTTTGGCCACCGCCTCAACCTGGGACACCAGGGAGAGATTCAGATCCAGAAGCATCCCCAGACTCTAGAGCTTTTCCTTCTGGGGAAGCATGACCACATCCAGAACTGGCACATCAGTATCGTCTCCCGGGTTCAGACCCCAGCCAATAAGTACCTCCATCTTATTTGGATTCAGCCCCAGTTTGTTACCCTTCATCCAGCCCATTACCGCCTCCAGGCAGACATTTAGGGAGGTTATGCCCTCTCCCGATGATGTTGACATGGAGAAATAGATTTGGGTGTCATCAGCATATTGATAACACCCTGCACCAAATCTCCTGATTATCTCTACCAGCGGTATCATGTAGAATGATGTTTAACATCGGAGACAGTATGGAGCCCTGAGGGACACTGTAAGGAAGTTCAGATTTTGAAGAACAACAGTCTCCAAAAGACACCATCTGGAATCTGCCCATGAAGTAGGAGCGGAACCACTGCCTCCCACCCCCAATCCCCTCAGACATTCCAGAAGGATACTATAGTAAATAGTATTGAAAGTCGGTGAGAGATCCAAAAGGACCAACAGAGTCACACTCCTAGTAAGGAATTTTTAGTTGAGCCTTCAAGTAACCTTGTTTATATTTGGTAGAAATCTCAAACTGTATATGATCAATAGAGGAAGGATAGAATTCAGTTCTGTACTTGCCAATTCGAAAGGGGAGATATTTATTTATTTATTCATTCATAGTTAGGGATGTGCACGGAGCTGCAGAGGTGTGGTTTGGCTCTGAGGGGGTTTCTCTTTAAGGGCGAGGGGTTGTACTTACCCCTCCCGCTGCTTTTCCCCCTCCGGCGCTCCATTTTTCAACAAAGTTTTGGGGGCGGCAGCATTCCTCCCTGCTGCCCCTGCCCCCGTTGTTAGCAGGAAATGGCCATTGATGGCTGTTTTGGGGTGGTTGTTCATATAATTCACGAACATTCCACATTCTTCACTGCTAATGTTCTTTGCATGTTGTCATTGTGAAATTATCTGGTTCTTTTAAAATGAATGTTCAAATTTCTATTAACCATGGACATTAAAACCATAGTATAGTCCTCTTAATCTCTACTTCTAGCTGAACCTGAAGATAGAGATAGACTGATTTTGCTTTCAACAGAGCACAGTATTTCTCCCCCTTTCACAGAACATGTCAATTTTCTGTTCATTTTAAGAAAATATCTCAGACATGGGAATTCCTGTCCTTATCTGAGGATCTGGTCCCAGACATGTACCATCACCTGTCAAAGCTAGTCTCCTGATTGGCCCAGTTGACAGGCAGGTGCCAGACCAAGGAAGAGTGAAGGAACAGCAGTTCCATTGCTCAAGACAATGGGGACATTGTTACAACAGAACCAGGAGGCGGTTGGACCATTAGACAATGAGGGAGTAAAAGGGATTATTAAGGAGGATATGGAGGTTGCAGAGAAGCTAAGTGAGTTCCTTGCGTCCATCTTCATGGCAGAGGATACTGAGCGTATACCTGTTCCTGAACCAGACTCTTTGGGGATGGAGGATAAAGAACTGAGTCAGATAGAAGTGACAAGAGATGATGTTCTAAACTTTATGGGAAAATGGAAAAATAGCAAATCACCAGGGCTAGATGGCATCCATCCAAGAGTCCTCAAAGAACTCAAATGTGGAATTGCCGCCCTCCATTCAAAAACATATAACTTATCCCTACTATCAGGCTCTCTACCGGAGGACTGGAAAGCAAATGTAACACTGATTTTCAATAAGGGATCCAGGGATGATCCTAATTACAGGCCAGTGAGCTGAACGTCTGTTCCATGCAAATTGATCGAAAGCATCCTCAAGGTTAAAATTGTAAAGCACATAGAAGAACAGGCCCTGCTGGGAGAGAAACAGCACAACTTCTGCAAAGGTAAATCTTGCCTTATGAACCTTTTGGAGTTCTTTGAGAGTGTCAACAAGTGTGTGGATCAAGGTGATCCAGTTGACATAGTGTACCTGGACTTCCAAAAAGCTTTCGACAAAGTTCCTCATCAAAGACTCTTGAGAAAACTTAGCAGTCATGAAATAAAGGGACAAGTACATGTGTGGATTGCTAACTGGTTGAAAGAGAGGAAACAGAGGGTAGGGATAAATGGAGAGTTTTCACAATGGAGGGAAGTAAGAATTGGGTTCCCCTAAGGATCTGTACTGGGACCTGTGCTTTTTAATTTATTCATAAATGATCTAGAAGTAGGGGTGAGGTGGCCAGATTTGCAGATGATACCAAACTCTTCCAGTATTGAAATCCAAAAAGGATTGTGAGGAGCTCCAAAAGAATGTCGCCAAACTGTATGAATGGGCGACAAAATGGCAAATGCGCTTCAGTGTTGGCAAGTGTCGAGTGATACACATTGGGACGACAAACCCCAACTTCAAGTATATGTTGATGGGATCTGAGCTGTCGTGACTGATCTGGACAGGGATCTTCGGATCGTGGTGGACTGCTCATTAAAAGTGTAGACTCAATGTGTGGCAGCTGTAATTAAGGCCAATTCCATGATAGGGCTCAATAGGAAAGGGGATGAAAATTAGGGATGTGCAAGACGTTTCGGGCACAGAACAATCTGTGCCCAAAACAGCAAATTTCGGGTGATTCGGGGCAGAATCGAATCACCCACAAAAAGATCCGAGAAATTTTGGGCACGAGCCGAATCACCCGAATTTCGGGCCCGAAAATATGGGTGATTTGGACCTCCATTTTTTTGCCTTCTTTTCCCTCCTCCGTTTTGAGCTATGACATCTATTTGAATTTCCCGCCTTTTTGCATCCCATTGACTTCAATGCAAAAAGGTTGGATGTGACAAATGCTCGAATTTCAGGTGCCAGGGGCAAAATAGTGGGGTGGGGTGGTAGTGCCTAATGGGTGGAGGTTACCACCCCAATTTCAGAGGGATTGGGCAGAGGGCTGATTTTTGGTGAATTTCTGAAGTTTTAGTGTCTTTGGGGCAGATGGGGGCATAACGTGGAATCTGTACCAAAAGGGTGGGATAGGGTGGTAGTGCCTAATGGGTGGAGGCTACCACCCCAATTGCAGAGTGATTGGGCAGAGGGCTGATATTTGGTGAATTTCTGAAGTTTACATGTCTTTAAGGTTTTCCCTGTGAAGGGTGTATCGCTTCATGTCGGGGGGAAAGGGGTGTCCTAGAGCGGGGTGGGGTTGGTGGTAGTGCCGGGTTGGGCCAAGGAAGCTACCTGAATTTTTTCAAAGGATTTGGGCAGAGGGCTGATTTTTGGTTAATTGTTGAAGTTTTCGCGTCTTTAAGGTTTTTCCTCATAATAAGTTATAATGGAGCTTTCATCAGCCCCATAAGTGCACTTAGTGGGTGCTGGGGTGGCCCAGAGCAAGTGGTGGTGTAGTGCACATAGGGTGCCAACCACCTCCATGGGTTTCTAACCCATGGGGTACAGGGTTCTGTTGTTTCTGAGGTTTTCTGAGTGTGGATTCTATGATAGCAAATGAGATTTTCAATGAGACACCATGAATCCACTCTAATTTGCTATCACACTCAGAAAACCTCAGAAACAAATCAGGCCTCTGCCCAAATCCTTTGAAAAAAATCAGGTAGCTTCCTTGCCCCTACCCGGCACTACCACCACCCACCCGGCACTAGGACACCCCTTTCCCCCCGATGTGAAGCAATACACCCTTCATGGAGGAAAACCTTAAAGACACGTGAACTTCAGAAATTCACCAATATCAGCCCTTTGCCCAATCCCTCTGCAATTGGGGTGGTAACCTCCACCCATTAGGCACTACCACCCCACCCCACTCTTTTGAACCAGATCCCACGTTATGCCCCCTATCTGCCCCAAAGACACGAAAACTTCAAAAATTCACCAAAAATCAGCCCTTTGACCAATCCCCCCTGAAATTTGGCTGGTAGCTTCCACCCATTGGGCACTACAACCCCACCCCACTATTTTGCCCTGGGACCCTTTTTTTTTTACCCAAATCGATTCAGATTTAATCCAAATCCGGACCGAATCAGGGGTGATTTGGGTAGCCCATATTCGGGCACAGAACAGAACGGGGGTGATTCGGTTCGGGTACCAAACCGAATTGCCGAAAACCCGAATTGCACACCCCTAATGAAAATAAAATGGCTAATATTATAAATCCCTTATACAAAACTATGGTGCAGCCACACCTGGAGTACTGTGTACAATTCTGGTCACCACATCTAAAAATGGATATGGTGGAACTGGAAAAGGTGCAGAAGAGGGCTACCAAGATGATCAGGGGCCTAGAGCACCTTTCTTATGAGGCAAGGCTACAACACCTGGGTCTAAAGTTTAGAAAAAAGACAACTGTGGGGAGACATGATATAAGTCTGAAATCATGCATGGTGTAGAGAAAGTGGATAGAGAGAAAATTTCTCTCCCACACATAACACTAGGACCAGGGGTCATCCCATGAAATTGGTTGCCAAGAAATTTAGGTCCAACAAATGGAAGTACTTTTTCACACAATGCATAATCAACTTGTGGAATTCTCTGCCACAAGATGTGGTGCTGGCTACTTGTTTGGATGGCTTTAAAGGGTTTTGGATAACTTCATGGAGGAGAGGTCTATCAACAGCTACTAATCAGAGGGCTATAGGCTACCTCCAGCCTCAGAGGCAGGATGACTCTGAATACCAGTTGCAGGAGAGTAACAGCAGGAGAGACGACATGCCCTCAACTCTTGCCTGTAGCCTTTCAGTGGCATCTGGTGGGCCACTATGTGAAACAGGATGCTGGACTAGATGGGCCTTGGGCCTGATCCAGCAGGGCTGTTCTTGTGTTCTTATTAGATCTCACATGTGGTAGGAGGTCAATGAGGCTATTGCCAAGCCTGCTGTCAGGCATTTAAGATCAGACAAGAGTGGAGGAGGCCTCTCTGTTTGATCTCTGGAAGCCCAATGAAGCAGAAGAGAACAACACGGGTGTGTGTGTGTCCTAAGATGCCCTACATCTAACGCTTCAGAGGCATAGGCCATGCTAGGGATTTCTGGTTAACTCCTGGCTTTCTAGTTTGTTCCACAGTTCCCTAAAGAAAAGGCCATTGTTCCTTTTTTGTTAGAAGATAAGAGCCTTACATTGCCCATATACTGTCTTTGAATTTTAAAATTAGATCAGGCAGTTCTAGGTGTGATAATAATAGTACTTGCCTGACTCAAGTAAGTGCTATCAATATGTTTTCTTTGATATAGTAAATTCCCCTTTTCTGACATTTACTGTAACACACACCTCAAAACCTTATGCTCTCAGGGATCCTTTTCACATTAACTTGTATAATGACCCCCTGCATGCCAGTCACAGAATCCCTGCACATTGCAGATAAATTGTATGTGTGCATGGGGGAGGTTTATGTTCTTGAGGGCATTCTCAATTAGTGCAGGTCATCTGTGTCCATCAGGCCCGTTGAGCCTAGAAGTTGTTCTATATCGTCGGAGAATGTACCTTAGAATATGCATAACACTCCCCTGAAGCTATACATTTCAAGGAATGGTTGATAATATTGGACAAGCTGTCTTTCAGGTTGCTTGTCTGTAGCTAGCTACTAATCTTGTGATCAAGGAAATGCTGACACACTTTTTAGGAACCACAGGGACCCAATGAACACAGTTGGAAAACCACTGCATTAAAGAAGCAGGATAGTGGTAACAGTACAGAGCCTTTCTTTCATCCATGTCATGTGATACAGAGACTATATGATAGCATGTCAATTTAATAAAAGCTAAGTCTCCCTGGAGAAAAAAGTTAACAAACATTCGGTTTCAGCCTGTGCATTCTTCATGTTTGGCAGGCTTCTAAAATAATACCACCATCTTTTCAGCTAAATTCATACAGCTAAATTCAATATTAACAGGCAGATGTTGTCTCATCTCCACCCAGAGGAATCTTGTTGGTAGTGTAATTAACATCCTCCCACATTTCAGATATACAGTTGGGAAATCAGAGGCTGGTCATTTGATTCTGGAAATCATTCTGATGTGTATCATGTGTATAACAGTAAGAAGTGGCCAAGAGGATATTAAGCAGGCAGAAAAAAAGTTGCACAGGAGTCTCATCATTTCTGGAACTTCATAGTCAATAAGTGCTTAAAAGTCCATTTTAAAAAGAAAGAAAAAACAAAGCTCGACATTAGAAAACAGTGAGATGAAATGTGGCTCATGTCTTGAGCAAATGTTGTAACTTCCTCTTGATCACAAACCTAGGCCTATCATCTCTCAAAGCAAACATGTATTTGATTCTCTATGTCCATTTGATCTTATGCATTTCTGTTGAGACTTCTAATGAGGAGGCCCATTAATGTTCGCTAGGATGTGATATGTTGTGAGGTGGATGTGATGCAATTAAGAATTGAACCAATAGCATTACATCAATGCAGATCAGTAGTTTGCTGTCCAATACCAATGACTCACTGCCACTATTCAACTTGGTTGTACTTGAAATAATGATCTGTTTGCGAAATATTTTGATCCTTGGCCTCTCCTCCTCAATTCATTTGTCTGTCATCTAGCAAAAAGGGTCATTTTATAGCCCTTATCTCAAGTCAAAATTAAATGATGGCAAACCCATTTCTGTTCTCTTCTGAACTTGGGGCTTCTGAGCACAGTTTACAGGAACATATAAAGTAGATGCATGGATGTACTCAGGCGAATGGTGGAAAACAGGACAAGATCATTTTGTAGATAATGGATTGAGAGTCCAAGCTAAACTGAAGCTGAACCAAACCCAACACTTTTGATAAGCACCAAATATGGCAGGTAAGTTTTCTCTCTCTAAAGTATTGGTGCCTCCACCAGTTTCACTTTCTAGCAAAGTAATAGTGTGATAAGTTCAGTTAAGATTCAACGCCCACAAATTTTGGGTGCTTATTTTAATTCATAAAGTTCTGTGGTTCAACACACACAAATAACAGATGCCTCTGGGGTGATAAGAAAGAGCACAGCGTATGTAATGAACCCAGTGATGCATAATGCAAAGCAAATATGCTGATCAGGTGCTTTCTATGAAAATTGCCAATATCTTTCAAATACGGTACAGGCAGCTAAATGTTTAAATAAATGCACTAGATATTTACAAATTCAATTCAGAAAGATCTATTTCATAAAGATAGAAGACCAATGCGTTGCTGCCTTAATAAAATATTATTAACACTGAACAAACTTTAAGTAAGGTCATAGGGTTCTGGTAATAATTCATCATGAGAATACTGCAATTTATAGAGGTCTATTTACTCATGAAATCATTATCTACCTAGAAATTGTTGCATATTAGACACTTAAGTTTTTGTAAAAATTAGTATTAAACCAACTAAATATATTTTGAGAGCTTATATGCATAGAAATGTCAAGCATACATTTTATTCACGGTTAGAATATTGCCTCTAAATTAGAATTGCTGGATTTTTGATTAACCAAGCACTCAATGACATTTTTTAAAAGAGAGAGAAAAATGTGTATTAAAAAGGTTATACTGGCTTTACAAATTATTATGCTTTAAAAGGTTGGCAACTACTTAAAGGAGAAGCTGGAAATTGACTGGAAATCATGTTGCATTCCTGGCACAGAAGAGGGGGCTCTAACAACTACTTGGAGAGCTGCATACAATGTGTCAATCCTCTGTTCCTCATTATGGAAGATAAGTTTCCAAAAAACTGAATGACTGACATCCACACTAGCACTGTGCTGGTCAGTGGTGGCTCAAGGTCTCAGTGCACCTGAAGCAGGGTACCACATGCTACTCCTCTGTGTGCACCCCCTTCCCCCTTTTAAACGCAGGGGCAGAAGGACATCTTGTCACATAATTGGTGCCCCAGTAATCTGCTCCATGAGGTGACCGCCTCACCTTGCTCATGTTCACTCACCTTGCCTCATGCACCCTGGCTTGGGTGCAACAGTGCTGACATCTAAATGCACTGTCACATGTGGGGCTGTTTTTGCTACTCTCCCCTCACGAGATTACCCGTAACCCTGATCCTAACCTAAAGACAGATATGGACCTAATACAGGAATAAAATAAGCAGAGTGGTAACAATGACTGTGTTTCTGGTCACCGAGGACAGAAGCCTAAGCATAAGGATGAACATTTGACAAAGGATCTACAAACTGCAAGCTTGAAGGGGGACGTTTTCATTTGCTCATCTTTGTTCAATTCAACCAGCTGGAAAAATGTGGACTATGCAAACTTTTGCCATTCCCTCCAGACTTCTAAATAAAGGAAATTTCTGCTAGAGTTCATGATACCTTTGTATATAAAACAAATAATAATAATAATAATGAAGAATAGTATTTGGGATTTTTCTAGTGTTATTTCTTAATGGAATGTCGCAGAGTCACAGTAGGGAACTGTAGAACTGGTTCAACTGGTTTGAACTGGAAATGAACCAGCCTCAAAAAAAGGCGGCTGGTCCAAGTTTGAACCAAACCAGGCCCTGTCTGTTACGGACCAGTTTGACACTGTTTGAAGGGCGATGATTGTATAGGGGAAACTGGCCTTATAACGGTTTCTAAGGGCGGCAGGAGGGCACTTTACCAGCGCTAACAGCTCCTCAAAACCTCAGTGCTTTCCCCAACAACACAGCCTGCATGGCGGCACATTTCCGGCCTCCAGAGATGCCTGGAGATAGGAACCACGCCACCGCCATATGAGCTGTGCTGCTGTGGGGAGTGCCGGGATTTAGAGGAGCTGGCGCTGCTGACAGTAAGGTGCCCTCTTGCCGCTGCCACCACCCCAGCCGCCCTTAGAAAGGGCGGGATTCCCCTTTACAAGCATAGCCCGTTGAATCAGGTCAAACCGGTTTGAACCAGTTTGATTGTATGGACCGGACTGCCAGCCAGTTTGACCGAACTGGTTTTCAGACCAGTCTTTCAGTACAAATTCAGTTGGAATTCCAACCAAACCACCAAAAACGGTTCTGTACACACGCCTTGGTGACAGGTATTTTGTTCTCCCCTATTCTCCCATAAGCAGCATTTGGGGGGGGAAAGAAGTCTAGTTTTAAAACACAGCTAGGGATTTTTTGGTAACATTTCACGTCTGTTTTATCCACTTAGGGAAGTAACTTGACATGCAATCTTGAAGTCAAATCTCTTAAAAGCAGAATCTGCATTATTTTCATATTGACTGCTCAGCATAGGGATGCTGCAGTTTGGAAGGCAACAGACTGCATTGTGCTTCCTTTGCTGGGCGAGTGTGTTGTTCTGAATGTCAGACACTATTGTTGTTGTTTTTGTTTTAAACTTTGTAAAACTATTATTTCTTATTTCAACCTGTACATTCTTCTCTGTTAAACAGCCCAGTTATAACCTGGTTCTGTTCCCAGATGTCTTGGGATGGATCCAGGCTATTCTCCCCACTTATTTTTCAACTGTAAGTGACTCTTTGCAATCATGCATACTAATTCCAGTCTCCTGAATGGTTCAAATGTGTGGTACATGCAAATATTTATTGGACATTGTTGCCTTTGATCCAACAAGATTTGCAGCATTTTGAACCAACAGAAAAAATCCTACAAAACCTGTTTAGAAGAGAAAATGGAATGAGTGTGTACATACTACATGTAGTAATCCCCTGTTTAAGTTACTTACCTTCAGCTCTCTGGGACAACAATAATCTGCCCTCAGTCTAATTTCTCCTCTGATATATGCATCACTTATACCATTACTACTACTACACCTACACTATATGTGGGCATAGAGCTTTACACCAATTTTTTTTTAAAGGTTCCCTGTTCCTAGGGGTTTTAGAATTCTAAGAGGCTGTTAACATGAGCAGCTCTACCCTCACTTCTGAGAAGTGTAGGGATTGAGGATGATCCTGGAGCTGCCTCCCTGGGTAGCCTGGGGAAATTACCCAACCTTTTACTTGGTTAAAAGAGTGAAAGTGTGCCCTTTTACCCAGGTATGGGGTCGTGTGAATGCTTGGGCTGCATGCAGCCCAAGCATGGGCGGATTCACATTTTTGCCGCCCATAGGGGAAAAGGCTTTTTTCAAAAAATGTTGCTGTGCAGCAGTAGGCTGCAGGAAGGGGAGTCAAGGGGACTCCCTTTGCCTGGGGTGTGGCAGTGGCTGATGCAGCAAGGGTGGAGGTGGGGGCAAGGAGAAAGTCCCCCCCATGGTGTTTTAAAGCACACACACAACTGCATGGTGGTGGCAGTAGTTGCGGGGGGGGCGAGGATGGGAGAGTTCCCTTTAACAAATCGTTTACCTTTTACCCATGGAGGGAGGGTGGGACAGGGTGCAGAGCTGGTGGTTGAGGCCTTAGGGAGGGTGGCGCAGAGAGGAGAGTGACTGACTGCATGGGCCTCTCGCATCTCTGCTGAGCAGTCCATTTCCGGCCTTCCTCCATGTGTAGGAAGCAGAGAGACAGGACTAGGGAGGCCCATGCAGTCAGTTGGGAGGAGGGTGGGCAGCTGGAATGAGCTCACCGCCTCCCACCCCAGTAAAAGGGGAACTCTCCACTCCTCACTCCCCCTCCCTGCAGCCTCCACCACCAGCACTGTGCCCGATCTCACCCTCCCTCCCTGGGTACAGGATTTGTTAAGGGGAACTCTCCCCTCCTCACCCCCCACCCTCCCCGTAGCGACTTGCAGCAGTGCTGGCCGTGTGGTTGCATGAGCCACACAGCTGGAAGTGCCTCTGGATCATCTGGGGGGAGGGAGGTGCTCTCCTGCCTTCCCCCTGCCCGGGCCCAGCAAAAGGTCCCTTGAATGACCTTTAAGAGTAGCATTCTATGGGAATGCTATTATGGAATGTAGCATTCTATACACCCTGGAACCCACCCTGATGCCCTTCTCAAGTCCAGGAAGATGAATTGTTTTTATATTGTTTTATAACAACTTAGTCTCCAGGTTCTGGGAATTTATTCAGTTTTTACTTTCTTTCACTGCCAACATATGATTACTTATTACCCAGCTCTAAGTATTCAACACCTTGGTTATGTAGTCTCATGAGTGCAGGATAGGCGCATCTGTTCAGTGTACAAATGAAACAAAAACTGAGGTGTAGAATAAAAACAGGAATACGTTTTTTTGTTCACGACTGTTTAAAATAAAGAACTCTGCAAGGCAGGGCACTTAAATGTCTCTAAAATGTTGCTAAGTACATCAGATGTTTAACTCTCTAAGGAGCTTTCCAGGCTAGCTGCTGGAACAGCAGCAAAATGCCTCCGGGCAAGTCGCATTTGGAACATAAACAGCAGGGGGAGCAATCTCGCAGCAACTAACAATCCCCCAAACCAGCAACTTTTTCATGCCAGATATATACTCCTTACTCTATATCACTGTGATTAAATTCACAACAAGGCATTGGAGATGTGAAGAGCACCCTGCTGTCCACGTAGGGACTGCACAACGCAGGAAGTGTGAAAGCACACTTCCGAGATAAATCCTGACCCCGTTGTAGGGTCTAGTCTGGAAAGTGCCTCAGAGTGGTTTTTTCTTCTTGATAATATGTAACATTTAGTGAGGTGATATAACTGGGAAAGAGATAAAGAAAACTTGGTTTGCAGACTTACTACTACTACCACTACTATAAATATTTATATACCACCAGAGCCCCTGGTGGCGCAGTGGTAAAACTGCCGCCCTGTAACCAGAAGGTTACACGTTCAATCCTGACCAGGGGCTCAAGGTTGACTCAGCCTTCCATCCTTCCGAGGTCGGTAAAATGAGTACCCAGAATGTTGGGGGCAATATGCTAAATCATTGTAAACCGCTTAGAGAGCTCCAGCTATAGAGCGGTATATAAATGTAAGTGCTATTGCTATTGCTATTCAACAAAATTCTCAAAGCAGTTTACATAGAAAAATAAATACTACATAAATGAGATGGTCCCCTGTCCCCAAAGGGCTCACAATTCTAATAAGGTAGACACCAGCAACAGCCACTGAAGGGATGCTGTGCTCGGGTTGGATAGGACCAGTTGCTCTCCCCCTGCTAAATAGAAGAGTAGGGGTGTGCATGAAACCGTCTGGCCCGGTTCGGTTCGAGTCCGGACATGCTGTGCTCGGGATGCTGTGCTTGGGTTGCTGTGCTCGGGTTGCTGTGCTCGGGATGCTGTGCTCGGGATGCTGTGCTCGGGTTGGATAGGACCAGTTGCTCTCCCCCTGCTAAATAGAAGAGTAGGGGTGTGCATGAAACCGTCTGGCCCGGTTCGGTTCGAGTCCGGACCGGGACAGTTCGGTCCGGCACCCCATCGAACCTACCCCTGTTCGGTTCGGTTCGGAGGTTCGGGAACATTTTAATACTTTTAAAAAAAAATTTTTTTCTTTACCTTATTCCCCTTGGGGGAGTTGCTGGAGGTGGCGGGGGTTCCGTGGAAGCTCTCCCTCCCCCCCGCTGGCTTTAATTGTTCCCCCTCCGGCCATTTCGGCGGGCTCTTCATTGGCCACGTTCTTCCTGCTTCCGTCGGTACTTCCGAGTAACCATAGAGTTGCTGGTGGCCAGAGAAGACAGGCCTGGCTTGTTGCCAATGTACCCGCCTCCTGCGCTGAGGAAGGATCTCATCCAGCCGGTGCTCGCGCTCACTGCTCAGCTATGCCTGCCAACTGCAGCCCCTTAACGGCTTCCACTTTGTCTACTAACTCCAACCCAGTCCCGGACTTGGTCTTTGCCGAGGCCGTCACTCAGTGCTGTCCCGCTAAGGGTTGACTCGTTAGAAAGCAGCTTCCTATGTTCCTCAAGAATTTAGATAAAGAAGTGGCTAATTGTAGTTGAGATTGTGCCTTTTATTCAATTAGCTGATTTGCACATTTCACCATTAATTATTCCTGTGTGACCTCCCCTTATATACTATCACTCTCCTTTGACATTTGCATGACTTTTAGCCACGAGATTCCAAACTCTTTTAGGTGGAATAGTCAGAGGACATGGGGCGCTGAAAAGCGCAACCAAGGGGGAAACCTCTAAATCTGGATGTGAATTTAAAAGTGGGAGGGGAGGTTTCCATCACACACACACACACACACACACACACACACACACACACACACACACCTGTGCTGCGCGCTCCTCTGTCCATTGCTGTCATTTGTTTCGTTACTTCCAGCTGCACATTTCTAGACAGATCCTGACATTCTCACACACCACCGCAGAATGTTTACAGATGCATCTGGGGGAAGGAATCCCCCCCCCTTTCTGACAATTGCCTCGTTCACCTGTAGTTTGATTGATTCTGGGCTGTAGCAATTAATCGTTGCCTGGTATTGATTAGTGGAGGGGGAAACTACACAATAATAGCTGTTTGCGCTAATAAAACAAAGCAACCTCCATTGCGCGTTCAGATCTACCCACAAGAGAAGAAAAAACAGCCCGCGCTGCCTGGGAGTCTCTCACCAGAGGAAAAGGGGAAGGTGTTTGGTAATTAAGGAAGGCTGGGCGCTAACTGAAATGACGGCTCCCTAATAGCACTAATATGAGCAGCTGCAGAGAATTCCGGGAGAAAGTTGTCGCTTAACCATCAGCGCCGCAGCCCCGCAGGCAGCAGGGCAAGGAGCGGATGGAAGCGGCTCCCTCCTTGGACTGCTGTACTGAGCGATCCAGAGAGGTTCATCTCTCTCCGTGTGGGCATGCGTTACTGTGGCGATCTGGCCCTCCACCACTCTTGTGATCATGTTTCTCGCCCTAATTGGAAATCATTACCTTTAGGGACTGCAGGGGGAAGAGAGAAGGGGGGGCGGTTTAAAGGCGAGGACAGCGGGGCCGGTTTGCATGCCCACACGGAGAGAGATGAACCTCTCTGGATCACTCAGTACAGAATCAATCAAACTACAGGTGAACGAGGCAATTGTCAGAAAGGGGGGGGGGATTCCTTCCCTCAGATGCATCTGTAAACATTCTGCGGTGGTGTGTGAGAATGTCAGGATCTGTCTAGAAATGTGCAGCTGGAAGTAACGAAACAAATGACAGCAATGGACAGAGGAGCGCGCAGCACAGGTGTGTGTGTGTGTGTGTGTGTGTGTGTGTGTGTGTGTGTGTGTGTGATGGAAACCTCCCCTCCCACTTTTAAATTCACATCCAGATTTAGAGGTTGCCCCCTTGGTTGCGCTTTTCAGCGCCCCATGTCCTCTGACTATTCCACCTAAAAGAGTTTGGAATCTCGTGGCTAAAAGTCATGCAAATGTCAAAGGAGAGTGATAGTATATAAGGGGAGGTCACACAGGAATAATTAATGGTGAAATGTGCAAATCAGCTAATTGAATAAAAGGCACAATCTCAACTACAATTAGCCACTTCTCTATCTAAATACTTGAGGAACATAGGAAGCTGCTTTCTAACGAGTTAACCCTTAGCGGGACAGCACTGAGTGACGGCCTCGGCAAAGACCAAGTCCGGGACTGGGTTGGAGTTAGTAGACAAAGTGGAAGCCGTTAAGGGGCTGCAGTTGGCAGGCATAGCTGAGCAGTGAGCGCGAGCACCGGCTGGATGAGATCCTTCCTCAGCGCAGGAGGCGGGTACATTGGCAACAAGCCAGGGCTGTCTTCTCTGGCCACCAGCAACTCTATGGTTACTCAGAAGTACCGACGGAAGCAGGAAGAACGTGGCCAATTAAGAGCCCGCCGAAATGGCCAGAGGGGGAACAATTAAAGCCAGCGGGGGGGAGGGAGAGCTTCCACGGAACCCCCGCCACCTCCAGCAACTCCCCCGAGGGGAGTAAGGTTAAAAAAAAAATTTTTTTTTTTTAAAGTATTAAAATGTTCCCAAACCTCCGAACAGCAGCGCGGGTTCGGTCCGGGGCCGGACCGAACAGGGAAGGGTTCGGTTCGACCCCGAACTGCCGAACCACACTGGTTCGACGTCGAACCGGTTCGGGGTCGAACCAGTTTTGCACATCCCTATAGAAGAGAATCACCACTTTAAAAAGTGTCTCTTTGCTCAGTTAGCAGGGACTTAGTGAATCAACTCAGACTTTCCTGTCTGTCACTGGGAGTTTTCACTTCTGGACACCTTTCACATTCAAGGTTTCTTTCCCAGGCTTAGCACTCCCTCACTTTCTGAGTACTGCCCCAGTGTACTGCTGGTTACACAGTCTCACCATTCAGGTCTCACACAAACCCCTGAACATTCTCTCTGCTACGCTCTGTCCAACCTCTCACTCCTAATAGTCAGCTCCAATACTCCTACTTCAGCTCCAACTAACTCCAACTGCCTTCTCCTGACCAACTGCCCTTATTTTGAATCCCTCCCCCCAAACATTCCATGCCTGGTTACTATGACAACACGCACCCAGTCTCCAGCTCCCATATATATGTTCCATCACAGATGAGTGCAGTGTTAAAGAGCATGCTTTACATCCTTCTTGTTGCTTTTTTATTTGATTCCACTGAAAGGTTCTTGCCATTAAGTATTAAAGACCTCACACGTGATAAATAATAGGGATGTGCACTTCTCCTCGGATCTATTTATATATATATATATATATATTCAATTTGTGTCTGAATTGAATCACCCCGGTTTGTTTTGTGTCTGAATCTGCCCCCCCAAATCACCCCAGATTTGATTTGGAATTGATTTAATTTAATTCAGATTTGGATCAATTTGGACCACTTATATAGATCCCAGGGGCATCAAATTTAGGTGGTGGGTAGGTCCCAATAGGTGCCACCTACCACCCAGATTTTCAAGGTAGTGGGGCACTTGGTTGATTTTAAAAATGATTTTATTTAGTTTTTACTAATTTTGTATATTTCCACCATAGAAAATAATGGGGATTTGAAGTTACCATAAAATGGACCCCTAGCTTTAATTTAAAAAGAAAAAAACCAAGCTCTAGCCCTTGTAGAAGTGGAGATATGCAGCAAAATGTGCGATCACTATTTTTCAAGTGTTTGGATTCTTTGGTGTATAATAACTTTTCCGCATAATGAATCCCTATGAGGATTCATTTTGACTGCAATTGGACAGTGTTCAACTGCCATGAGCCAACTACCCCCCAACTCATAGGGATTCATTGAGGAAAAGTTATTATACATTTGAAAAATAGTGACCACACGTTTTGCTCCACAACTCAACTTCTTCAAGGGCTAGAGCTTAGCTTCTTTCTTTCTTTCTTTCTTTCTTTCTTTCTTTCTTTCTTTCTTTCTTTCTTTCTTTCTTTCTGAAAGCTGGGAATCTGGGGAAATTAAAGGGAGGAATCCAAACTGAATCTGGTGCAATTCGTTTTGGACCTGAATCTAGCCAATGAACCACGTGTATTCAGATTCAGATATAAATATATTTTTACACGAATCGATTCACACAAACCTAATAAATAAGTTCTCAACGTTATGTAACATTCGAACAGCACACAAAAGGACTAAATGCTTTAATTGAATAAACGGGAAAGGTTAAGATCAACATTTCTACAAATTAGAGTCTGTGTCCTGCTGGGTTCTTGGTAATGCTGTTTTTGACTGTGTTATCATTTTGATTATCATGTGTATTATTAGCCATACCAGGCTGATAAGAATGGTATATAGGGACTGATGTTGGTATATCTGGGCATTACTGTTGTAAGATTTCTAGATTAGGAAAAAAATATTAATAGTTTTGAGAAGTGTTGTTAAGAGACTGGGTTGCCTTGGCCTAGGTTTTTATGCTTTAGAAGAGACAGAAGGCATGTTTTTATGTTCTTGTCAATTCATTTAACTGTTAGTCATGGATAAAGTAGGTAAAGTTTTGCTGTCGAGTCAGTGTCAGCTTATAGCAACCACAGAGAAATGTGGTTTTCTTTGGTAGAATACAGGAGGGGTTTACCACTGCCATCTCCCGTGCAGTATGAGATTATGCCTTTCAGCATCTTCCTATATCACTGCTTCCCAATATAGATGTTTCCCATAGTCTAGGGAACATACCAGTGGGGATTCAAACCAGCATCCTCTTGCTCCCTAGGCAAGTTACTTCTCCACTGTGCCATTAGGTGGCTTTAGTCATGGATAGTTCCTGTCATACAGTAGATGTCTCAACAATGGTTGGTAGGTAGTCATTTGTCAGGAAGTATGAGTCTTAAAACATAGCAGGGACTTGGAGGAAATTCCACATGGACACAAAAAAACAATAGGTGTCACATAAGGAAAATAAGACAAATTTGCATGGTGTAGTGGTTAGAGTGCTGGACTAGGACCGGGGAGACCCGAGTTCAAATTCCCATTCAGCCATGAAACTAGCTGGGTGACTCTGGGCCAGTCACTCCTCTCTCAGCCTAACCTACTTCACAGGGTTGTTGTGAAAGAGAAACTCAAGTATGTAGTACACCGCTCTGGGCTCCTTGGAGGAAGAGCCGGATATAAATGTAATAGTAGTAGTAGTAGTAGTAGTAGTAGTAGTTGTTGTTGTTGTTTGTAATCGCCATGACTACACTTTCACAATTACTAAACAAAACAGGCCTCGGATACCAAACATCTAAAACATCAAGTAAAATAAACCATCTGCTGTACATGGACGATCTGATCTTGTTTCCATTGGGCAGTTCTATTCCTTCTGTTTTTGTTATTTTTCCTCTGTTCATTATTAATGCAGCACACTTGTCTAGTCCAAACTCCATTGCTATTTTGTTACTGAATATACGGACAGTGTTTAGCAGTGATTCGATTTCTGACTGGGACTTTCCATACAACTTCAGATTGTCCATGTACGGCAGATGGTTTATTTTACTTGATGTTTTAGATGTTTGGTGAAGTGAAAGAACATTACAAATACTTGGGCATTCTCCAGGCTGATAACATTGCACACACTGAAGTGAAAAGAAAAATTGGAAGTGAAAACATCAGGAGAGTTAGAAAAATCCTGAAGTCCAAACTCAATGGTGGGAACACCATACAAGCCATAAACACCTGGGCTATACCTGTTATCAGATACACTGCAGGAATAATAGACTGGACCCAGGCAGAGCTAGAGACGCTAGATCGTAAGACCAGGAAAATCATGACCATCAATCATGCTCTGCACCCCCGCAGTGATGTCGATAGGCTATATCTCCCTCACAGCTCAGGTGGAAGAGGAATGCTACAAGTCCATCAAACAGTAGAGGAGGAGAAAAGAGGCCTTGAAAAATATATCAAGGACAGTGAAGAAGATGCACTTAAAATGGTCAATAATGCGAAACTATTCAACACCAATGAAACCAAGCAGGCCTACAAGAAAGAACAAGTCAAGAACCGAGCAGAAAAATGGAAAAATAAGCCACTGTGTGGTCAATATTTGCACAATATAAGTGGAAAATCAGACATCACCAAGACCTGGCAATGGCTTAAGAATGGCAACTTGAAGAAAGAACACAGGGTTTAATACATTGCTGCACAAGAACAGGCACTAAGAACAAATGCAATAAGAGCAAAAGTAGAAAAATCCACAACAAACAGCAAGTGCTGCCTTTGTAAAGAAGCAGATGAAACAGTGGACCACCTAATCAGCTGTTGTAAAAAGATCACACAGACTGACTACAAACAAAGGCATGACAAGGTAGCAGGGATGATACACTGGGACATCTGCAAAAAATACAAGCTCCTGTAGCCAAACATTGGTGGGACCATAAAATTGAAAAAGTAGTAGAAAATCAAGATGCAAAAATATTATGGGACTTGCGACTACAAACAGACAAACATCTGCCACACAATACACCAGATATAACTGTAGTCGAGAAGAAAGAAAAACAAGTTAAAATTATCAACATAGCAATACCAGGGGATAGCAGAATAGAAGAAAAAGGAATAGAAAAAATCACCAAATACAAAGATCTACAAATTGAAATTGAAAGGCTGTGGCAGAAGAAGACCAAAATAATCCCAGTGGTATTTGGTGCCCTAGGTGCAATCCCAAAACAACTTGAAGAGCACCTCAAAACCATAGGGGCCACAGAAATCACCATCAGCCAATTACAAAAAGCAACTTTACTGGGAACAGCCTATATTCTGCAACGACATCTATAACAACAGCAACAAAACTGATAATAAAATTGAGCCATCCCAGGTCCTTGGGAAGGACTCGATGTCTGGATAAAACAAACCAATCAATAACACCTGTCTGACTGTGTAAATAAATAATAAATAATAATAGCCTTGCATTAGGCTTGCGTGCAAAAGGGAATAGCTATTTAGGGGTACTCTTAAATTGAGGAACCTAGATAATACCTAATCAGCAGACATGTAAGTTATAAACAAGCTGTGACGTGGTTGGACAAGGTTTCAGATGAGTGGGGAGGTTATAAAAACATAAGGACATTATGGTAAGCTTCACCAGCTCTCCTTAGGAAACCTGCATGCATTCCTAAGGACTGGTCACCTTTGGCTAGCTCGAAATGCAGTAGCAACTTCTCTACTGTCTCTGAGATTTGTGGTGAGCATAATCAATCAACTGTATGTTTTTTGTAACTGAACAGATGTCCTTGCCGTTTTTTCCTTTGGGCTAAGCAAGCAAATAGTTCTGGAGAACCTAGGTATTTAGTTTCACTGAATTTCTGCTCTGATAGTGGCCACGTCCAGGAGGCAGAAAGTGAGTTTTCATTGTTCAATAATTTGAAGTCCTACACTGTGAAATACTTTGGAACAATGTGGTGCATTCCACCCACATGTGTGGCATACACAGTATGTGGGCTGTTTAAAGATGTGCCTCTCCTCATCAAAGATTACAGCAGGAACACTGAAAACACCCTTGCCCAATTAAGTATGAAGTGGCCCCGAGATATCAATTCTCAAATCCCTTACTGTAAAGTAATGCCACCAAGATCTGTGAAACGGTTCTGAAAACATCCATTGGAGGTATGTGGTGGAATTATCCTTGGGAAGTTGGCATTTTTCTTCGTGTGCTGAAAATCTCTGAAGAGCTTTAGAGACCAGAACATTCTTTCATGTAAACTGTACTTCTCTGTTGTCATTAGGATGTGTAATTTGAACTCCAGTGCCCAATTTAGAATCCAGAAGATGGAGGTCTGAAGGGTGACAGGTATTTTGTCCTACCCTCTTCTCCCATGAGCAGGCAATTATGTCTGTACTCAGAATTTCACCAACACTTTCCTAACCTATTTCAGTACACTTTCAAACAAACAAAATGAATTCAGGAGCTGTTCCTTTTTTACCTCAAAGTACACAAGGTATTGTCTGGGTTCCAACAGCAGCAGCAGCAGCAACAACAACTTTTTGCAGTTTCATTTATAAATTTATTCAAGCCAGCAATTCAAACTAAAACAGGCAACTGAATCTAAGGCTGCTATTTAACAGCAATGGAAGTGAACTTGGAGCCATATAATGTTTACATATAATGTCATATAATGATCACTGTATCTTAATGAGGTACCCAGCACTAATCCCTAATTAATTTGAATGGAAATTAATTTTGATGAAGGCACGTAAATGGAAACAGTAGCTCTATAAGTTGCATTTATTTTATCATTGCATAACAGTTGCTCTTGGAATATATTTCCTGCTATATTACATAATAAGGCCAGGTAGCCTCAATAGCTCCAGCATGACTAACAGGTTTGGCAGGGGTGGGAAGTTCATCACTTCAAAATTATGACTATAATTGTTCATTTATAATATTTTAAGCACTTGGATTGAAAATTATTTTATAACAGATGATTGGTGTCTGTACTCAGATGCAATTTTCTGTAGAAGTTATGTTAAGTCACACTCAACAAAAAGATCACAGGAATGTTTTCATGTCACAAACCTTATCATCAGTTTAGACCAATGTAAGGTTGATATCAGGTCAGGTTCTTTATTATGGTCACTGTCCAGTCAAAAATGGTTTTAGCCATTAAATTATGGGGCCATTCTCACAAGCGGACAGGCAGGTGGGCAGGGGAATGCTGGTCCAGCAAACCTTGCCCCCACCCCCCAACAAGCGCTGCAATTTCACTGGGAGCGCGAACCATACTCCCAGACGATCTACGCTGTGTGGTGAGTTCCAGAGGCAGGGATGATGTGTCCTGGCCTTCAAATATGCCACAATGCACTGTGTGACAAGCATAGTGCATTGGAGGATTTCCACAGGAGATGGGTGCTCTAGATGCTCATCTCTGTGTCCACTCTGGCTAAACAGGCCCAGCGAACATACAATCCCAGCAGTGTTCCCTCTAACAGGGATTCCTATATGTTGTTGACCACAGCTCCCATAATCCCCAAGCAAAGGCTATTGCAACTGGGAATGCTGGGAGTTGTAGTCAAAAACATCTGGGAATCCCCGTTAGAGGGAACACTGAATCCCAGAGCCCAGATTAAGGGCTCGCTTGAGCCCTTAACTCCAGCTAAAATCTGAGTTACAAAGCTGGGCCTTTAACTCCAGTGCTGCCCCACCAGGATCAGGCCCAATCCTGGCAGTTCTCTCACACAGCCTAACCTAGGCTGGGCTTCCCAGAGAAAGAAAGTATCAGGACCTAAGCAAGTAGTTGGACTCAGAAATGAAATTCATAGTCATAAGTCTGGAACACACCTGAGTTCCAACTGAGCAGAGAGGAATCGGGGTCAAATCGGTAGCCAGAGATTAGTAATACACCAGAGGTCCAGACAAGCAGATGGTTAGAAATCAGAGGCTGAATTGGTAGCCAAAGGCCAGGAACATGCCAGAGGTCATGCTGCACAGGCAGATAAATGAAGCAAGTGAGAACAAATGTACTAGGAGCAAGGAGACCTTGATACAGGGGCAAGGTGTGCCTCAGACAGGAAGCCTCATATACTCTTACTCTTACTGCAATAGGGGAGCCTAATGTTGAGCCTAATGCCCACAGGCATGGCTTTGCCAGGGCCTAAATCAGGCCCGCCAGCTGTTGTTGGACTACAATTACAACTCCCATTATCCCCAGCCACAGTGCCAATAGTTAGGGAGGATGAGAAGCTTTGGCTGAATACTCCGCACAGCATCTGGCATCTACTATGAAACTCTGCACTTTGCCCCATGCCAGTGGCACTTCTTTAAGGGGAACGGAGCCCTGCTGACCCTCAGCATCATCTTCAAAGGTGCTCACAGAGCACTAGGAAGTGTGGTCCTTCCCATTGCTTCCCCCATAGAGCTCTACACTTCCCAGCACTCCATGTGTGTCTTGCAAGATGGTGCAATGGTCTCAATTTCTCTTAAACCCCAACCCCCCCCCCCACACACACACTCCTAATGCTGGGGAATGCACAACGCTGTGAGGAGGTCACTGTGGGGGGAAATGGCTGTCACATTGAAGGTCCTTTCAATGCCAAAGTGGTTCATGCCTGAAAAATAGTGAAGATCACTGCATTAGAGAATAACAAATCTAGGGCTGCCACCATTAGCGTTTGCTCACAGCCTGCCAAATCCATCTCTCTGATGGACATACCTGTGTGCTTTCATTCATGTGATTTTTACATTCATGCCCTGCTAACTGGGTGCCCTGCTAACTGGGTAAAGAGGCACCTTTTAGAGTAGTGATTCTCTTTATTTAGCAGGGGGAGAGTAACTGGCTCTATCCACCCCCAGCACAGTACTTCCAGTGACTGTTGCTGGTGTGTGTCTTATGTGTTTTGTTTTTTTAGAATGTGAGCCCTTTCGGGACACGGAGCCATCTTCTTGTTTGTTATTTCTCTTTGTAAACCGCCCTGAGCCATTTTTGGAAGGGTGGTATAGAAATTGAATTAATAATAATAAATAATAAAAATAATAATTCATAAAGGTAAAGTGTGCCGTCAAGTTGGTGTTGACTCCTAGCGACAACAGAGCCATGTGGTTTTCTTTGGTAGAATACAGGAGGGGTTACCATTGCCATCTCCCACACAGTATGAGATGATGCCTTTCAGCACCTCCCAATATTGCTGCTGCCTGGTACAGGTGTTTCCCATAGTCTGGAAAACACACCAGCGGGGATTTGAACCGGCAACCTCTATTGCTAGTCAAGTCATTTCCCCACTTCACCATTAGGAGGCTTGTTACATTTATACTTTACCATTTTTTTGTGTACTCTTTGACATCTTAAATGCTGAAAACATCACTGAAGAATCTCTGTTAATTACAGAATCAAATATACCTAAAATAAAACCAGTTATTCAATTAAGTCTGTATTTAAGCAATGCAGGGATGTTATTTTGAGTGTTATTCAAGACCTGAAATAATATGTTTTGCACTCCTGGGGGCACTCCTAAACCTAGTTTTGCCCCTGGATGGCCAGGTTGTGGCTATAGCCAAGAATGCCTTGTACAGCTTCAGCAGGTGTACCAGTTGCAATCATACTGGCCAAACATATTTGGCCATAGTAACATACACTGGTACTATCAAGTTTAGACTATTGCAACATGCTGTACATCTGCCCTTAAACAGTGCTGCCCTAAAACAGTGTTCAGAAACTACAGCCTGTGCAAAAAGCTTCTGCCATGCTGCCATTGAAAATCCATTGATCACAGCATATCATTTTGATTCTATGTGATCTACATTGGCTTGCAATTTGTTTCCAGACTCAGTTCAAAGGGCAGGTTATGAACATATTAAGTTGCCTTCTATTGAGTCTGACAATTGGTACATCTAGGTCAGTATTGCCTACACTGACTGGCGGCAGCTTTCACATGAGGGTATTTCTTAGCCCTACTAAGAGATGAAAGATATTGAAACTGGGACTTCTTCATACAAAACGTGTGCTCAGCCACTATGCTGAATCCCTTCCCAAGTTAGACCTTAAAAGCCATAAAGGGTTTTGTACCTGAAGCACCGACTTACTCTGTATAACACTGGTAGCCACTGAAGTCACTGGGAGAGGCCCCTGCTCCATGTCCTACCAACACGTTGTCCTTGCTTGCTACACCTAGGTTGTAGAATTCCCTTTCCCAGAAGGCCCATTAGGCTTCCTCTCTTGCCACCTTCAATAGCTGAAACTTTTTCAAAGGGCTTTAGAGTGAAGCTGATTGGTTGGGAGGAATTTTCTCTTGTTTTGGTTGAATTTCTGCTATTGTGCTAGTCTTTATGCTGTTCATTTAACTTTTCTTTTTGTTTATTTGCTTATTCTATATAGATATTTTAAATGCCAATTAATTTTTATATTGGTTTTCCTTTGTATTTTATTGTGATGCAATAAACAATGCATCTTGCCAAACTCTTGTTGATAAAAAACCTGGCATATAAACTTTAATATAAAGAGGTAAAGAAATAAGAGCCAACGGTAGTGTAAGTGTCGCAAGTGTAATAGAGCTGTCTAAAGTTTTATTGTAGTGCACACTAGAATTCAGAAGGTAGAAAACTGTTGTATAACAACAGCAGCTATTGATATGTACTGTATTAATAATAATCTGAAGACTTCACACCAACCTGGCTAGAAGTACTATTATATCAACCATCAGATTTATTTTTTGATTTGATTTGATCTGATTTGTATACTGCCCTTCCAAAAATGGCTCAGGACGGTTTACATCAAAACAAAAACAATTAAAATCAATTAACAATTAAAATCAAAACTAAATTAAACAATTAGAATCATTTAACCATTAAAATCATTAACATGAATGATAATGATTAACATTATGTGAATAGTTAAGTACAAGGTTAAAAACCAACCAACCAGTGGCTGGCATTTAGACTAAATTATGCATTAGTACTACTCAGGAATTATTCTAAAGAATGACTTAATTTCAATAGGACTTCCACTGAGTAATTTAATCAGGATATCAGCCACTGAATGTAACAGATAAAGTTCAGGTGGGGGGAAGGTCTACATTAAGTTCAAGAAATTTATATGCATTGGCCATTGCTAACTCTTTGCCTATAAAAGAAACAAGCATTGTATACATCTTAGCATAAACCAGAAGAGTTCTTCATGCACAGCTGGGGTCCACAGCTGGGAACCTCTTCAGTGAATAGGTGGTCAGCACTGTCAGTTTTGACAGCACTGAGCAAATCCATCAATAATGTCCTTTTGGGATGAGAGGAGAAGAGTGCTGACAGGCCTGACAGTGCTGATCATCTGCTCAACAGGTGCCAAGCAGAACTCCTAGAACTATTTGGCATTTATATGCACAGACCTAATCCTGCAACCCTTCCCCACTACTGTTCTGAGTCCTGGATAAGGAGGGAGGGGGTGTTTCTTCATGCAGCTCCCTTTTGCATGCATGGGACTTAATAATATTTATTCACACAGCACTTCAAAATAAAAAGTGTTCACGCTCTCTCTCTCTCTCTCTCTCTCTCTCTCACACACACACACACACACTTTAAACAAACTAATTTAACAAACAATCAGTCAGACTGACTGCAGGCTTACAATTTACAGGAAACAAACGTTAGGAAATGTTGTTCTTATACTTCAGGTCACGCCTTCATAAATTTGGATATTCTATTTTGAACAAAAAAAGTGGGATCTAAATGTTTAATAATAAATAAGTAAACCCACCAAAATGAATGCAGCCCACCCTCTCTATTGGGGCAGCCTCCTAGGAGCCTGATAAACTTATTTTTGCTGCATAAAGGGGTAAAGGTATCAGTGAGGGGAAAGGGGTTTGCCAAGCACCTTGCAGGTCACAATAAGTAGCTGCTGGCCCACATTCTGCTTGATGAATCAGAAATTTGTGCAGGCCTGTATTATGGAGCAGATTAACATTTGTATCACAGGAAATCATTAGAGGTGTATTTTCCCCCTTTCAGTCACGCATGAATTCTCAAATATGTTTGTCTATGCATTGCTATATTAATCAGCTTACTCAAAGGACAGAAAATGTTACCATGGATTATTTAACAGTTGCCCATTTTTTAATTGCTCTGTGGGTGTTACTTGACATTAAAAGTGGCATTCTTTATCACCAAAATTACACACAGTGGAAACACATACAGTAGTTGGAATCAGATCCATGCTCTTTTGCTGTAATCTTTTAGAGCTGATAGAAAGTGTCTGTTTTTAGCCTCACACAAGATATATTGTTAGAGTGGATACAGTGTCTAATCCAGCACACGCTGTGTTGAAAATATAGCCCAGAGTGTTTCTTATTATCAGCTGTCATTTTTGGTTCCCTTAGGAGGTCTTCATTATCCGATTTTACAGTAGTAGGCTACTGATAATAAGAAAAATAAATAGAAGTCAAGATAAAGAACACACAGGGAATGAATGTGCATGGAAAAGATGATACATGTTGACCACCACAAACACAGTAATCTGTAAAGTTAGGAGGCTAAAATAACATTTAGTGTGAAGAAAATCTACATTAAAGCAATCACCTAAGCATGTTTCAGGCAGCAAAATGTAGCTTGAGTGTGGGACATTCCTCGTCTTCTTTTCCTATCCATCAGTTGCAATTCTAACTATGAGAAGACACCGTTTGCTGTAGCATGATATTGGTCCAACTTCTAATTTTGGTCTCTTATAGCCTTAAAATAGGTTTATATCTTGTATTTAGTTATTGCTCCACAGACCTTTAATATTTGCTATCTTATGTTAGCACCCCTTTTACTTTACGCTGATCTAAGACCATAATAAAGATTGATTGATTGAATGAATGAATGTACTTAGTCTGTCCAGAAACACAATTATGAGTGAGGTATTTCCACAAGCTGTGAAATAGATCTACTCTAGTAATGTTTTCAATTGTCATATACCATTTACTCCTCATATACCATTTAATTGGTGCATGGGGAGATGTACATAGCAGGCAGTATAGAAATGTGATAAATAATAAATAAAATCTTCTTCTTCTTCTTCCTCCTTAGGGAGAGTTTACATAACCAGCATAATGTCTTTCTATGACTGGTGGCTTAGGGCACAGACTACTGTTTAGACAGGCATCCTCTTAAAGTAGAGGATTTTACTCCTTGGCTGCTTTTTTAAATAGAGTGGCAGATATCATGACAGGTGGCAAAACGTCTCAGATTACATACAAAGACAATGTACATGGAAGTTTAGTTTGTATTCCTGCGTAACCAAGGGTGCTGTTAGGCAAGGACCTGGGGGCCCAGGTAAGTGTGCCCACTCTCCTGGAGGGCCCCATGATGTTCCCCAAAAGGGGAAAGAGGTTCCCTTTTATATTTATGGAATGGCTTGACCTAGAGTCCTGAAATTTGGTGCAGATTTAGGACAGATTACTCTGTGTATTCATTTTGAAGCAATTTGATCAATCCATTGATTTTTTAAAAAAGTTTTTTTGAATTTTGAAAAAAACTTTCAAAAAAGTCTTATAAATGCCTTGTTTATTGGCAGAAAATTAAACACACTTCTGAAACTAAAGCCCCCTTTGGACCATAGTACCACCAACAAAATTATGCCCATTGCTTGCCTTCATAAAAAAAGTGCAACACGCCCCTGCTTTGCCCAAACTTTAACATTTCCAGAATGGCTGGGCTTAGAGTTCTGAAATTGGGCACATGTATCCCTAGATGGTAGGACTCTGTGTATTGTCTCTCCCCCCCCCACCAAGAAAATTAGTCAATCCTGTGTTTTTTTACTGATTTCCCCCCTACTGCAGTAAAGCTGCCATAAAGAATTATCTCTATCTATAAAGTACTTCACACCTAAGGACCTATTGAAAGTGGAACTAACATTATATCTGAACAAGCACCCCTCCCGCTTTCTTTTTACAAATGCGCTATACTCAAGTTGTTTTGTGATCCAAAAGGTCTACATGAGAACTCTGAAACAAGGGGTATGTGTTGAGGTTTTGATTTCCCCCCCCTTCAAAATTCACTGTATATCCAAGATGGTTTTGTGTTAGAACTGTGGAGTGACACACACATAAGAACATAAGAACAGCCCTGCTGGATCAGGCACAAGGCCCATCTAGTCCAGTATCCTGTATCACACAGTGGCCCACCAGATGCCTCTGGGGAGCCCACAGGCAAGAGGTATGCACATGCCTTCTTTCCTGCTGTTGCTCCCTTGCAACTGGTATTGAGAGGCATCATGCCTGTGAGGCTGGAGATAGTACACAGCCGCGAGACTAGTCACCATTGATAGACCTGTCCTCCATAAATCTAAGCCCCTTTTAAAGCCATCCAAGCTGGTGGCCATCACCACATCCCAAGGCATGGCAAGGAATTCCATAGATTAATTTTGTGCTGTGTGAAAAAGTGCTTCTACTTGTCGGTCCTAAATTTTCTAACCTTCAGTTTCATGGGGTAACTCCTGGTTCTAGTGTTATGAAAGGGAGAAAATTTATCTCTATCTACCATCTCCACTCCATGCATAATTTTATAAACCAAAATAATGTCTACCCTTAGTTGCCTCTTTTCCAAGGTAAAGAGCCCCAGATGCTGTAGCCTAGCCTCATAAGGAAGGTGCTCCAAGCCCCTGATCATTTTGGTTGCCCTCATCTTCACCTTTTCCAGTTCTACTATATCCTTCTTAAGATACAGTGACCAAAGCTGTACACAGTACTCCAGATGTGGCCGCACCATTGTTTTGAATAAGGGCATTGTAATATTAGCATTTTTATTTTCAATCCTCTTCCTAATGATTCCTGCATGGAATTACCTTTTCTCACAGTTGCTGTGCACTGAGATGACACTTTCAATGAGCTGTCCACCATGACCCCAAGATCTCTCTCCTGGTCAGTCACCGACAGCTCAGATCCCATTAGCATTTATGTGAAGTTGGTGGGTTTTGCCCCAATGTGCATCACTTTACACTTGCTTACATGGAACTGCATTTGCCATTGTGTCACCCAGTCCCCCAGTTTGGAGAGATCTTTTTGGAGTTCCTCACAATCTGTTGTGGATTTCACTACCCTAAATAGTTTAATGTCATCTGCAAATTTGGCCACTTCGCTGGTCACCCAACTTTTATATCGGTTATGAACAAGTTAAAGAGCATTGGTCCCAGTTAAAGAGCATTGGTCCTAGTGCGGATCCCTGGGGGACCACACTTCCTACCTCTCTAAACTGTGAAAACTGTCCATTTATTCCTACCATCTGTTTCCTGTCCTTCAACCAGTTACCGATCCACACATGAACCTGTCCCCTTATTCCATGACTGCACATATTATGTCTCAGTTAGTTTGTGAATGGTCAAGAAGCTGTGTGAATCCATTCTGGCTTGCAGTGTGTGTGTGTGTGTGTGTGTGTGTGTGTGTGTGTGTGTGTGACCATTTCAGTGGCTTTGTTGTGAAATGTATATACACTGAGAGAGGGTGCTTATTTTGCAGGGGGTGGGAGTGGGCATAAGCTCATTAGGCCCAGGATGCACCACTGGGCACAACAAGATATGAGGAGGACTGTGCAGACACTGCATAAAGGCTTTAGTTTCTCCAAATCTCCTGCTGGTTTTAGGAAAGGCTGGCAGCTTCATACCATCAACAGGAAAGACAGCTCTTCCACAATAATAAAAGATTGCACATACAAGACTAGGAAATTAGGAAGAGAGTCAAGCCAGACCCTTTCTTCCTTTTTTACTTCATCTCCATATGCAGGGATTTTTTTTTTTATTAAAAAGAGAAAGTAAAAAAGTAAAACATAAGCAAGTAATGCTGTGTAGGAAGGGCTGTTGTGATTTTTCTGAACATGTAGTTCAAGTTTTACTTCTTTCAGCTCCCTAAATTTTAGTGCTGCATACCCACAGGAGGACACACCATCTTTATCTCTACCTCTTATATGATTGCTTCATTTCTGATGTATCAGTTTTTCAGTGATGCTTGATGCCACTTAGTTACCCTTCCTGCAGGTATTAACTGGAATGAAAGCTCAGATCTCTTCCTCACTCCATACAGAAAGGTGGGGCTCTGAACAAAAGAACTGAGCTTTCTGCTCAGTAGGGAAGCAGTGTCCTGAGGACAGTGAAAAACATGTATTTATAGTTGATAATAAAAAAAGTCCCCTTTAGGGAGAAATGTGTTTTTTTAATACAGACTGTTTTCCCACCAGATATCTCGGCGGGCGGTGGGGGGGGGCATAATTCTGAATGAATAGGACCCATCTCTAACCCCAAGAAAGCAGGGTTTGTGTGTGTGTATATGTGTGTGTGTGTGTGTGTGTGTGTGTGTGTGTGTGTGTGTGTGTATATGCAGGTAAGCCTATTGGAGGCAAGACAATAATAAGCAAACACTGTGAACAAAGTTCACAATGCCGGGAAGAGCAACACTGCCAGGAGGAGGGGTTTAGATTTGTTAGGCAATGAGATACATTTTGGGGCAAGTAAGGCCTGTACAAAAGGGACAGGTTGCACTTGAACCAAGATAGAACCAGACTGCTGCTGCTTAAAATCAAAAAGGTTGCAGAGCAGCTTTTAAAATTATGCCTGAGGAATAGCCGATGGGAGCTGGGCAGTATCCGGTTCAGCAAAGGCCATCCTTTAAAGTTTGAGGGTGCAAAGGATTCAGATAAAACAGAAGGGGACAGAGCAGAACCGCATAAAGAGCAGACGGGAGCCTGTGCCAGCTGGTCAAAGAGTCAAAAGAAAGATAGCATATACCAGGTGAAAGATTCAGCGTATAGGTGCTTATATGCCAATGCCAGAAGCCTCCGAGCCAAGATGGGTGAGCTGGAGTGCTTGTTTGCTAATGCAGAAATAGATATAGTGGGCATAACAGAAACATGGTGGAACAGTGAGAAATAGTGGGACACTGTTATCCCTGGATATAAACTCTATAGAAAGGACAGGGAGGGGCGCCTTGGAGATGGAGTAGCACTGCATGTTACAGAAGGGATGGAAACTAACAAGCTAGAAAACCTAGGTAGACTGGAGTCCATAGAAACCCCATGGAAGACAATACAAGGTCTGAAAGGAAACTATTTATTTATTTATTTATTTATTTATTTATTTATTTATTTATTTTTAAAACTTTTATACCGCCCTTCCAAAAGACTCAGGGCAGTTTACATTAAAACACCATTAAAATCAGTTAATAATTAAAACAAAAATTATAAAGCATAAAACAATGATTAACAATTAAAATCATCATAAAACAACAATTAAATTATCAGAACAATTTAAAAACAAGTTTTAAAAAGCTGGGAAAGCCTGGTTGAAGAGATGTGTTTTCAGGTGTTTTCTGAAAATTGCCAGAGATGGGGAGGATCGTATCTCAGCAGGGAGCGCATTCCACAATCTCGGGGCAGCAGCCGAGAACGCCCGTCTCTGTGTAGCCACCAAACGAGTTGGTGGCAAGTGGAGACGGACCTCCTCAAGTGACCTCAATGGCCGGTGGGGCTCATAGCGAAGAAGACGCTCTCTTAGTGTTACTGGGGACATGCTATCGCCCTCCGGATGAAAACGCTGACAGTGACTGGGAGTTGAAGGAGGAAATCAGGGAAGCATCAAGGAAAGGCAGGGCTGTAATAACAAGTGACTTCAATTACCCACACGTAGACTGGGAAAATTCACAGTCAGGTAATGACAAAGAAGTCAAATTTCTAGATACGCTGAATGACTGTGCCCTAGAATAGTTGGCCTTGGAACTAACCAGAGAGAAGGCGACCTTGGACTTAATCCTGAGTGGCACCCAGGACTTGGTGCGTGATGTCAGTGTCATCGACCCCTAAGGGAACAGGGTGACATTCATCCAAGAGTCCTCAAAGAACTCAAATGTGAAATTGCCGACCTCCTTGCTAAAATATATAACTTATCCCTGCAATTGGGCTCTGTACCGGAGGACTGGAAAGTAGAAAATGTAGCACCGATTTTCAAAAAGGGATCCAGGGGCGATCCGGGAAATTACAGGCCAGTTAGCTTAACGTCCGTTCCAGGCAGATTGATGGAAAGCATCCTCAAGGATAAAATTGTAAAGCACATAGAAGAACAGGCCCTGCTGGGAGTGAACCAGCATGGTTCCTGCAAAGGGAAATCTTTCCTCACAAACCTTTTGAAGTTCTTTGAGAGTGTCAACAAGTGTGTGGATCAAGGTGATCCAGTTGACATAGTACACCTGGACTTCCAAAAAGCTTTCGACAACGTTCCTCATCAAAGACTCCTGAGAAAACTTAGCAGTCATGGGATAAGGGGACAAGTACATGTGTGGACTGCTGACTGGTTGAAGGACAGGAAACAGAGGGTAGGTATAAATGGAGAGTTTTCACAATCGAGGGAAGTAAGAACTGGGGTCCCCCAGGGACCTGTGCTGGGACCGGTGCTTTTTAATTTATTTATAAATGATCTAGAAGTTGGAGTAAGCCATGAGGTGGCCAAATTTGCAGATGATAGCAAACTCCTTCAGCTAGTGAAATCCAAAACAGATTGTCAGGAGCTCCAAAAGGATCTCTCCAGACTGGGGGAGTGGGCAACAAAGTGGCAAATGCGGTTCAATGTAGGCAAGTATAAAGTGATGCACATTGGGACGAAAAACCCCAACTTCAAGTATACGCTGATGGGATCTGACCTGTCGGTGACTGACCAGGAGAGGGATCTTGGGGTCATGGTGGACAGCTTGTTGAAAGTGTTGACTCAATGTGTGGCAGCTGTGAAAAAGGCCAATTCCATGCTAGGGAACATTAGGAAGGGGATTGAAAATAAAATGGCTAATATTATAATGCCCTTATACAAAACTATGGTAATGCCCTTATACAAAACTATGGTGCGGCCACACCTGGAGTACTGTGAACAATTCTGGTCATCACATCTAAAAAAGGACATTGTTGAACTGGAAAAGGTGCAGAGAGGGCAACCAAGATGATCAGGGGCCTAGAGCACCTTTCTTATGAGGCAAGGCTACAACATCTGGGGCTTTTTAGTTTAGAATAAAGACGACTGCGGGGAGACATGATAGAGGTCTATAAAATCTTGCATGGTGTGGAGAAAGTGGATAGAGATAAATTCTTCTCCCTCTCCCATAACACTAGAACCAGGGGTCATCCCATGAAACTGATTGCCAGGAAATCTAGGACCAACAAACAGAAGTACCTTTTCACACAACACATAATCCACTTGTGGAATTCTCTGCCACGAGATATGGTGACAGCCAATGACCTAGATGGCTTTAAGAAAGGTTTGGATAACTTCATGGAGGAGAGGTCTATCACTGGCTACTAGTTAGAGGGTTAAAGGCCACCTCCAGCCTAAAAGGCAGGATTCCTCTGAGTACCAGTTGCAGGGGAGTAACAGAGTAACAGCAGGAGAGAGGGCATGCCCTCAACTCCTGCCTATGGCTTCCAGCGGCATCTGGTGGGCCACTGTGCGAAACAGGATGCTGGACTAGATGGGCCTTGGGCCTGATCCAGCAGGGCTGTTGTTATGTAAGCTAGGTCTGCCCGTGCTGCTTTGGCTGAGGCCTAAATTGTGCCACTTCACATCTTGGATCTGATGTCCCTCTTTTGCCACCTGCGATTAAAGAAACTCTTCTTTTTGGCAATAAAAATTGTAATGGTTTGCATTGTTTCTATCCAAACTGTTCTTCAAGAAAACAACCAGCAGGGAAAGTCAGAGCAGAGAATGAGAAACAGAGAATGAGGGCAGAGAGCAGCAAGGGAAATATTTAGGTTGTGTCAATTAGAAAATGCCCTGCCATAAAAATAAAGTGGTCAGAACACATACCCACACACACGTTAATTAGAAATACAATTGTCTCTATTCTGCTCTTGTTTAATTGCATGCTCTCTGCTTTGCCCTATCGCAGGGCAGAGGTTAAGGAGGCAGAATGGGCACTATTGCACAAAAAGGAAATAAAGTTAATTATGATGATATTTTAATCTGCCCTACATAATTGTAACCAGCAGACTGAATGTTGTTAACCAGCAGTGTATTGTGCCCTTCCACGTGCTTTACAGTCCCATGCAAAAACAGAAACAGAGGTTTATCAAGGGCCCTAGTGAACTAGTGGGTCCCCTAGGGAGATCTCAGGCATGGCTTGTGTAGAAGATGTTTGGCTTGGTGAATCAAAAGGTGTGTGTAGGTCTTAATAGTATTGATTGATACTTAGGAAAGAGAACTTTTATTTTTCAGTGCCTTCCCAATAGGGAAATAACACAGTTGGGCAGCTCTTCTAGATGCCTCTGAATATCCTTTTGTCATAGTTGGTTTATTTGTTTATTGTCTTTTTATACCACTGGATATATAAATCTCCAGGCAGTGTACAAATTAAAACATAAAACAATATAAAACAATTAAAATTCAGAAAACAGATAAAATCTCAAATAAAAACACATTAAAAAATTTAAAACATTAAAATTGTTTGACTTCTTAGCAGAACAGAGAGCACCGATTTCTTTTAATTTACTCCATATATCTCTGAATTTCCAACTTGGGCACAAATACATAGAATTTAATTGTTGCCTGTGAATGACACATGATGGAAATGTGTCATTTGGCCTTGAGACTGCATTTAAAGAAGTTCAGTTTACAATGCAATTGGTTGGAAAAAATGCCAATATTCAAAACAGGATTTCAGACAAACACATTTACCTTGGAAGGTAACTCAGATTTGTGCTTAGAATTATAGTTTGTTTTCTCTGTTCACTGAACATTCATGCAATGTTTCTATAATCAGCTTCATCATCTATTTCCCCCATCCTTCATTACAAGATGCACTTCACAAACTACTTAAGAGCCAAGGTATAAAACCAGTTTAAGTGCCAGCATGCTAAGTCATCTGTGAAATCATGTCAAAGAGTTCTGTATGAAAACTGGACTGTGAAATATTGGGATATAAATCTAATAAAATTAAATGAAAATATCAAGGGCATAATCCAGCCAGCATTAAGGATTTGAGGTCCTACTGAATCCAATGGCTGAATTAAGCACAGGCTCAAATCTTTCCCATAGAAAGCAATGAGATGACAAAGTGCTTCTCTTTGGCTGGATTATGCACAATATAATCACTAGAAAATGCATCAACAGCATTGCTTTCATTTCAGGGGCTCAATCAATACTTTATGCATTCAGTAAACATGTGGCATAGTGGCAGTGCAGTTGAGCTTTATTGTGATTTTAATGACATTAAGCAAACTACAAAGGCTTGGCAGGGACTAAGCAGAGAAAAGACTTGCCCTTTAAAATTTAGCTGATACATAATAGGAAGGTAATGTGCGTGTATATTAATGAAAATATTTTACTGCTACCCTTTGAATCAAGCAAATGTACAAGTTAGAAGATTGTCTTTTAATGCCTCTGTCACATGTTGCCTACATCTGCTAGAAGTACCATTCCTCAGGTAATAGCCATAGTTAAGTCTTCTAAAGACAATAAAAGGCTTTTCAGAACTGTGATGTCACGGAAAGTAAAAGCACCACCCGGCAAAAGAAACATTAAAAACACTATGCAGCATTAAAGACACCATCTGGCATAACTCGAATGGTCAGCAAACACAGAGTTCAAATTAATGTGCACATTACTGCTTAACATAGTTGACCAGTTAAAAAGCATAATTATAATTAGATCACTATTGTAGAGCTTTATAGCTTGTACGGACAAATGAGCATAGACTCGATTAACTAACTACAAACTCAATGGAAAATGTCGTTCAAGCTAATGCTTCTGAAAGTTAAAACCACCGCTAACCAACTCTGAGCAGTCATTTTGAGGATCAGCTTACTTCTCCATGTAATTCATGAAAAATTGTTTATGGGGACAGAAAGTACTTTGAACATGCATTTCTAATCCAGTATTGTGTTTTTATATGCTTTATACATGCTAAAAACATTTTTACTACTCTATGTATATTTATATTAAAACATTCATATGGAAAATACATGATTAATTATATATTTTTTAGATTTTTGTCTCCTTTAAAAAAAAAATTTAGTGAGGAGCAACATCCCTTGGGCTCAGTTCATATAAGGGTTGCAAAATGTGATTGTCATGGATTGTTGCAAATGCTGATTTATTTATTTATTTATTTATTTTTGAAGATCCTGAGCCCTTTGGGGACAGGGAGCCACTTCATGTATAGCTTTTTAAACCACTTAGGGAACTTTTGTTGAAAAGTGGTATAATGTAAGTATTTGTACTATAATCATAAATCACTTGTGGGGAGGGTAGAGGAGGAGGAGAACTTTTCCCCATGAATTTTCAATTGGTTTGCAATGATTTGCACAATTACATTTGAGAATGTGATGTAGGTTGCAGGGAAAACAGCATGACACTCTGGGATTTGGATTTGACTTTGAAACCATAGCCAGCAACCTCAGTTGCTTTGAAACCATAGCCAGCAACACACACACACACACACAGAGAGAGAGAGAGAGAGAGAGAGAGCAAGCAGCTGTGATACATACAAGAAATATTTTCGTAACCTCCAGATATAAACTTTGGTGAAAAAGGCAGCACAGATTCGCTCCCCCCCCCACACACACACCACTTTCCTGGCCCAACTGACTGCCCAGGAGTAATTGCTCTGTAAATACATTCCCATTTTACATTTCAATGTTCAAGGATAATCTCATTTGACAGCAAGGGGTTAAAATAATCATCTTCCTACAAACTAACTGCACAATTCTTGTACATACATTTAGATGTCAATAACAATGAATAAAAGTTTCAAAGCAAGGGAGTTCATACAACTGATACAGTATTTCACACTGGGAAAATTCATATTTAAGGCTGTTATCTATGTTCAACTTTGGTGCAGGGTCGTAACTACCATTAGGCAAGGGGAGGCGGCTGCCTGGGGCCCCCCACGCCTCGAGGGGCCCCCCAGAGGCAAGTCACATGTGAAGTGAGTGTGTGTGTACCAGCGAGGGGCCCATTTTAAAATTTTGTCTCTGGGCCCACTCCAGCCTCGTAACGCCCCTGCTTTGGTGGCATCACTAATTTCTTTTGCTCAGCATTCTCTGTATGTTTTTGTGCTTCTCACTTGGTCCATTTTCTACTGATGTACTTGCTTATTTATTAGTTTCTTTGCTATAGACAGTTGCAGCCTTATTGGCCACAGAGGTGATAAATGATGAGGTACTTTTTAAAAAAAGTGCTCTACTTCATTCTGCAGAAGTATGCACGTTTTGAGCTACTCAGAACTTTCCAGACAGAAGAACTTTGCAATGCTCCCTATAAACCTTAAATATTTGTGTGTATGTCCATTCACCAGTTTTTGGATTTTATCGGGAGCTGTTGAAAGGGAAGCTGTTGGAGGATACCTCCAATCCATGAGAGTGACTTCCCAGTCTGTTTCATTCACCTTCAAAATATTTTGTGGCAAATTCTCAAGCAATTTGGGAAGTGGGAGAAAAGAAAAACTCTGAGAACTGCTCCAATCCACTCAGCAATGTTTCTTGTGCACCTCCAGCCAATGGGGAGGATAGCCTGGAGAGCATACATTCCGCCTCCTATTCCTGTGTGAGTGCCTACTACTCTTCTTATGCAAACCCACCAATCTCAGCATATTTCAGCCCACTTGCTTCAGAAAACCTGATCCCTGAAACTCATTGGAACTCTAAGGGGATATTTACAGCAATAAAATATTGATGCAAATATGTTAGGTCTGCTGCACACCGGCTATGTTCCAGAACTATGAACACACTACAGTTGGGTGAGGTTTCCCTTCCATAACACCCTCAATAGAACATTTTCACAAAGTGCACTGTTAAAAATGTTAGCCTCATGCCACATTAGTTGTGAAAAACCCTGGATTTCTTCATAGTGATCTGTTGTCAGCAAGGACAGCATTAAACACCTGGTTGGGAGTTTGTCCTTCCAAATTGCTCTGACACCAAGCAGCTGGCCACCTCAACCCAATCTTGTGTGAGAGACAGGTGGTTGGGCTGTTCCAACTCTGTGGCCTTTAAACGAAGGAACCTCTGCTGGAGGCGCAGTCTACGGCTTGCAGGTGGCCGCTGAAGCTGACTGCCAAAGGGGGCCAGCCTCTGGTGGTAGCCTTCAGGGGGTGGACTGAGGGGTGTGGTCAATGCATTGTGTTAGACTCCTGGCAGGGACCCTCCTGTTATATTGCTGTTGCCCTGTGATTAGCTGAGCCTGGTGCAGGTATGAGTCTCGGGTCATCCTGAGATGGGGAGGTGGGGGGTGTCCCTGGGGCAGCTATTCCAATGGTAGTGGAGAATTGACCAAGATTTGGTGCTGACAGATCAGCAGGTCATAATAAGGGGAGGTAATTTAGTAATTTAATCATTGGTTTTCCCCTCAATCAGGCCTACTACCTCTCTGACCTTGGACAGCAGTGCCTACAACCCACAGAATCTCACCTTACTGCTTTGTAATACCAGGTTGGTCCAAAATAAGTCTGTGATCATCCATGACTTGATCTTGGATGAAGATGCTGACCTACTGTGCATTACGGAGACCTGGTCGGGAGAAGCTAGTGACCCGGTTTGGTCCCAGCCGTTCCCAATGGGCTACTCCGTTGTGGAGCAGGTGAGAGGATGTGGGCAGGAAGATGGAGTGGCTGTGGTCTATAAGAATACTATTTCCCTTACCAGGATCCCTGTCACAGAGTTGGCCGATATTGAATGCGTCTAGGGACCAAGGATAGATTGGGACTTCTGTCGGTATACCGGGCACCTCAGTGTCCAGCGGAGTCCCTAATTGAGCTGATGGATCTGGCTGCTGAGTTGGCATTGGAGTGGACCAGATTTTGGGTGGTGGGGGACTTCAACATTTCAGGACTGGGTTGTCAGGGGTGGTTCAGGAGTTCATAGTGGCCATGACGACTATGGGCTGATCCCAAGTAGTTTCGGGACTGACGCATGATGATCACATGCTCGATCTGGTCTTGTGCTCTGATCAGGGTGGTGTTCCATGGGTGGGGACCCCTGCTATTTCCCCACTGTCATGGATGGATCACCATCTTGTTAAGATAAGACTTGTAGCCAAGACCCACCTCTGTAGGGGTGAAGGACCCATTAGGTTGGTCCGCCGAAGAAGGTTATTGGATCCAATAGGATTCCAAGAAGCCTTGGAAGGGTTTCAAGCTCGCACTGCTAGCGATTCTGTCGATGCTCTGGTGAAAATATGGAATAATGAACTTACTAGAGTGGTAGACACAATTGCTCCTAAGTGTCCTCTCCGATGTACTTTAAAGTCAGCCTTGTGGTATTCAGATGAACTGCAAAAGTTGAAGCAGTGAGGTAGACAACTAGAACGCAAGTGGATGAAGACTCGGCACGAGTCCAACAGATTGTAACACAGAGCTCATTTGAGGATCTATGCTCTGGCAGTGCTGACGGCAAAGAAGTGGTTCTTCTCTGCCCACGTTGCTTCTGCAAATTCATGTCCAGCTAAGTTGTCTAGGGTTGTGAGGGGGCTAGTTCATGCCCCCTCTGCCTTGAATTTGAACTTGGAACCATCTGTCACTCGCTGTGATGTTTTTAACAACTTTTTTGCAGATAAAATATCTTGTATTTGTGCTGAACTGGACTCCACATTTACTGCAGAGTCTATCGTGGAGGTGCTCAGCAACCCCTCTTGTAGCATTGAATTGGATCACTTTCCGTTTGTTACTTCTGAAGATGTGGACAAACTGCTTCATACTGTACGTCCCACCACCTGCTCTCTTGACCCTTGCCCAACTTGGCTTATTTCATCTGGCAGTCATATTATCAGAGAGGGTCTGGTAAATATCATGAATGCTTCTCTGGGAGAGGGCAGGATGCCTCCTTGTCTTAAGGAGGCTATTATTAGACCTTATTTGAAGATAAGATCCAATTGGCATTGGATCCCTCAGTTGGTTAATTACAGACCTGTCTCTAATCTTCATTGGTTGGGCAAGGTGATTGAGCGAGTGGTTGCTTCTCAGCTCCAGACAGTTTTGGATGACACAGAACATTTAGATCCTTTCTAGACTGGATTCCAGGTGGACTATGGGGTTAAGATTGCCTTGGTTGGCCTGATGGATGTTCTGCAATTGGCGATCGAGAGAGGGAGTGTGACTCTGCTGATCCTTTTGGATCTCTCGGCGGCTTTTGATACCATTAATCATGGTATGCTGCTGGGTTGCTTGAAGGAGGTGGGATTGGGTGCCATTGTTTTAGTGGTTCCGTTCCTACCTCTCTGGCAGATTCCAGATGGTGTCCCTTGGAGACTGTTGCTCTGAAAAACAAGAGCTAAAGTGTGGTGTTCCACAGGGCTCCATACTGTCTCCAATGCTTTTAAATATCTAAATGAAACCGCTGGGAGAGATCATCAGGAAGTTTGGTCTATCAATATGCTGATGACACACAGATCTATTTCTCCATACCAACTTCATCAGGAAATGGCATGACCCCACTAAGTGCCTGCCTGGAGCTGATATTGGGCTGGATGAGGGATAACAGGCTGAAGTTGAATCCTAACAAGACAGAGGTACTATCTGTAGGAAGTTGAGATCCGAGAGATGGTCTAGATCTGCCTGTTCTGGATGGGGTTACACACCCCTTAAAGATCAGGTTCGTAGTCTGAGAGTGCTCCTGGATCCCAAACTCTCCCTGGTTTCTGAGGTTGAGGCTGTGCCCAGGAGTGCTTTTTATCAGCTTCAGCTGATATGCCAGATACATCCATTTCTGGAGACAATTGCCTTAAAACGGTGGTGCATATGCTGGTAACCTCTAGGCTTGACTACTGTAATGCATGCTACATGGGGCTGCCTTAGTACGTAGTTCAGAAATTACAATTGGTTCCGAATGCAGCATCCAGATTGGTCTCTGGGACAACACGAAGGGACCACATAACACCAATTCGAAAATAACTCCACTGGCTGCTGCTATATTTCCGAATGAGATACAAAGTACTGGTTATTAAGACCTTAACAGCTTAGGTCCAGGGTATTTAAGAGAGTGCCTTCTCTGTTGTGAACCCTGGCACCTATTAAGATCATCTGGAGAGGTCCGGTTATGGTTGCCGCCAACTTGTTTGGCCTTCTCTGTGGCTGCCCCAGGACTTTTGAACTCGCTCCCTGCTGAAATAAGAGCATCTCCTTCTCTGTTTGTTTTTAGGAGGACCCTGAAGATGTACCTGTTTTCCCAGGCCTTCAACTGATACCAAATTTTTAAATTTTAATGTGTTTTTATCTATTTTATCTTTTTATGTATTTTTAAATGTTTTATCTTTTATATTATGTTTTAATTCTGTAAACTGCCTAGAGATTTCGATATTAGGCTGTATATAAATTGAGTAAATAAATAAATAATAAAGGCACTAAAGATACCATGGCTAAATATTAAGGTGAGATCATCAGCTCAGTTCTATCACCTCAAGTGATAATTCCCTTGTGACAAAAAAAGTCGTTGTAAAATGTTGCTTAACTAGCAAAGAAGGATAAAAGAACTTTTCTTTTATAAACTCATCCCTCTCTTGCTTAGCAGATGCTAACCTTTTAGTCCTGGACAAAATAAAAAGCTTTTGTCAAAGAAAGAACTCCAGCATTACATTATCTTTCATTTATAGTCAAGAGGAATTATCCATGACCTGAGCTTATGAGTACCAACAGACTTGATAGCTGTAACTGATGTAGAGTGATATGTCAGGCAATCATTTGTGTTACTTGTTGATATGAATAGAACAGGAAAGGAATGGAAGCAAGCAACTAAAGCATTATTAAATTCTTCCAAGTGCAAGGGAAATTGAAGAGCAGAATCACGGTTAAAGAGAAGGAAGAACAATAATAGAGAACCATGATGCAATGGACACACAAAAAACCAATGTGTCGAATCTCAGAACTCTATATTATTGACCCTGTACATAGCCCTGTGAACATATGTAGGCATGGATGGAAGCCCACCAGCTAGCCACTAATGCCCTCCATGGCCACACACACCCAGCTTTCTCCATTTTCAGAGCTGGTCTTCAGAGGCAAGCACTGAACATGGGGGGAACCAGGAGCATATCCACAGAGCTTATCAGCAAGGAGGTGTGACTAGTCTAGAGACTCCTGTTTTTCTCCATTATGTGTTGGCCCTCCTCAGGGCCTTAACATATGAAGAGTGTTACAATGAACAAGTGGAAATACATGAAAATTCATAGTTCTGCTTTAGTGTATGCATGTAATACCTTCTCTTTTCCTATTCCACATTCCCATACACTTGAATAAAATCCACTCACACATCAACACCACACACACACACACACACACAGCAGAAACAACTTACTCTAGGCATCCTTCCCATCACCCTCTAGGATGTGAGGGATTAACTGGATTTTTCACCTATGAAAGTGCTCCCACAATTCTCATTACATCTAGCAAATGGAAAAACAGGGATAACATGGGAGATCTTTTCTTCCCTACTCTCTCAGCAAGAAATGTAAAGAATAAAGGAAACGGTCGAAAATCCCAAATTTGCCCATTTAGAGAGGAATTAAGCATAACAAGCAAGCATAACAAGTAAGGGTCTTCAAATTAAAGATTAGCCTGTTGGCCAGCCATTATTTGTACGCGCCACCAACTCCCTCTCTTCTCCCAAATCCTTTCTAACACACAGGCAGAGGGCGTAGGAGAGCAGAGAGTCCTCTTATTCGAATTGGGATTTGAAGAAGTTAAGAAGTCCTCTACTGCTGCTCAAAAGGAATTCCTGCTATTTTTCTTCTCAAAAGTGGCAGTACAAATGAGACCTCGGAGGAGGTGTCCTGCTCGCCAGAGAGCCAGGGGCACTCACTACTAGTCAGCTGGCAAGTGGCTTTGCGGATGCCTCATGACAAGAGAGGTCCATGATCATGATCTCCCACTGATATTTTTTTCTTTTAAGTTGACAACAGGTGTGAGGGCAGCAGGACTGAATCAGATGTGATACTGAGGAAGTGGGGGCTTAACACTTCCTCTGCACTATTTCCCCCAATTAAAATCAACCTCCTTTTGGGGGGGAAACATACAGGTATGCATATGGAATGTGTATGTTTCCCTTGTGAGGCAAACAGCAGCTTTTAATCATGAAAATGGCACAGTGGAACTTGTCAACAACAACAAATATTTATATACTGCTTTACAACAAAAGTTTTCAAAGCGGTTTACATAGATAGATAAATAAAATGTTGACACTTACCCCAGTACCACAGTCTTGATCCAGTTCAGAAACCTTCAGATGCTATTAACTTTTAAAGAAAAGATCACAGATCTCCTGTGTCACATCTACTTTGACCCTTAGACTATGGTCTACCTTCCTCTTTCTCCTAGTTGATCCTAGTCCTGGTAGTAATTGCCAGGAGTACCAAAGATGCATAGTCAGTGAGTCTATGGGCAGCCTCAAATGTCACATGGAACCTGAGCTACAGCCGAACAACATGCAACCCCCCTTAGCCCTGGAGCACCTCTCATGCTCATGCAAGTGTCTACTGTGAATTCTGGCCATCCCGCCTTCTCACTGCTTTCTGCAAACCTAACTGAAAGTCTAACTGAAAGCCTCGCTGGCTTTCATTTGCGTTCTTCCTGATGAGTAATTTGATACACAGGAGATTCAAGTATCAATTATTCTAAGACCAAGATAATGGTGTTTTCAAAGCACCCCAAAATCTTTAAATGGACAATAAACTGGCATAGTATTGAACAGGTTAAGGTTTTTCAGTATTTGGGGGTAGTATTCCACCAAACTGGAACACGCAAAGCCCATCTTGATTATATATCCCAAGGTGCTCAACAGAAGGCAAATGTGATTAAGTCCTTCTTTTACTCTAGGGGTGCCTTTTTTGTACCAGCGGCTATAAAATTGTTGAAGGCCAAGATATATCCACAAATTCTTTATGGGGCGCAGATCAGTCCTCTTGAAAAATTTTCTCAGCTTGAAACAGTACAATCTAAATTCCTGAGGGCTATTTTTCAGATACCCAGGGGTACTGCAAATGCTGTCCTTTGTAGGGAAGCAGGGGTCACCACCTTGAAAGCAAAAGTATGGTTTTGCATAATTAGATTTTGGTTAAGCCTGGTCTTGCCCTTTTAGTGTTAACAGACTGTTTCGTTTCCAAATGGAAATCAGCTCTGAAATTAAAATTGCATCACTTGGGCACATCTCAAGAAGATCTTATTGGGCAAGATTTAGAGCAGGCACTTTGCTTTGTGAAGCAACGGCTCTGAGATATAGATTTGCAGGAGGAGTCTGCACGGTTACCCAAAGGAATTTACTTAGGTTCTCAAACTTTTAACTATAAACTGGCTGAATATTTAGACCAGATCTTGTTACCAAAATTTAGGAGATTTCTTACCCTCACGCGATTGAACATTCTCCCTTTGGCAGTAGTTGATGGTAAATTCAAACGACTTCCTTATGATCAGCGCTGTTGTCCCTGCGGCTCAGGGGATATAGAGTCTATCACCCATGTTATTCTTTATTGCCAGTTTTATAGGGACGCTTGCACCAAATTTATTGCCCATATTTTAGCCACTTATCCTGGTCACACAGACCAATTTTATTTGGAAATTATGCTGGCCAATTTTAAACCTGTAATTTCAGATAATGTGGCAAAGTTCTGTTTTGTGGCGTCGAAGCTCCGAAAAGACTTTATTAGTAATTTGAACAGTTTGTGATTTTGTAAACTTTTGAAATTTTTGAATTTTCTTATTAATGTTCTTAATTGTTATTGTTTGTTAATCTAGTCTGTGACCACAATAAACACGCTACAAGAAATTCAAGTTCTAAATCACAACGACTATTCGACTAATAATATTCCTACTATATATGATTTAGCAGAATTATAGAGAAATACCATAGAAGTACTTTCTTCAAGTTAAAGTATTTTTAGTGGAACACTGTGGATAACTTTCTCTTCTGTTAGAAAATACAGAAGTGAGGTCATAAAGCATATCTGTTTTCATAGATTTCAGAGTTGAGGGGACCTTAAGAACATAAGAACAGCCATGCTTCTGAATCATCAAACACAATCCAGCACCAGATATATGATTCCTGTTTGTAATAGGAGGCAGGAGTTCAACAAGTTAAAATCCCACAGAAACAGGCCTAACCTAAGGTGAACTGACTCCTGAAATGGCAGGCAGTCCACTGACAAGTAGAGTGTGCCACAACCAGTTCTTCTTCAGTGTCCAAACCCCCATTTTCTCTGCTCCCTGGCACATACTTTGGTCTTCAGAAGGTGTTTCCCACCTCAACCCAAACACCAATTACCACTAAAGACTGTTGACAAATGCAATTTTAAAATCACAGCAAAAAAACTTAAACCAAACATTAAACAAACAAGCAAGAGCAGTAGATAATTACAAAAATCAAGAAAAATTAGGACAAAATAAGGAGAGCACAAGCAAAAACAAACACTAACCTTCATGCAGGCCAAAGGCTTGTATAAATAAAAATATTTTTAGAAGGCAATAAAATACTATCAGAGAAGGGGTCAAATAGATCTCCCAGGGCTGAGAGATCCAACAATACCAGAGCAAACAGCCAGAGTATATAACAGCCAACAATATCCAGAGCAAACAGCTTCACATTCATTTCTTACTGAAAGGCAAAGAAAGTAAAAAATCCTCTATATCATTAAGTATGAAGCCAGCAACTTTGAAGGGATGGACTGTAGAGCACATCTCCAAAGAGTCTCATATAGTAGGCCTGGGGAAGAACTCTGCCTCCATCCATGAAGAACCATTGCCACCAAGGTGAACAAAATTAGACTAGCTATAAAGGCTATCCACACAACTGGGTGGGTGCGTGGGAACACAAGTCCAACTCACCTTCCCCCCCCAGACGAGCATGAAAATGCTTCTGGGATCATGACTTGTGCCCCCAGACAATACACGCTGCTTAAAGTGCTCCCAGTAGAATGGATCGCTGGAGAATGGGATGATGCATCCCCGCCTCCAGATATTCCACAATGTGGAGCCAGTGTGTTATAGTGGTTAGAGTGCTGGACTAGGACTGGGGAGACCCGAATTCAAATCCTCATTCAGCCATGATACCCGCTGGGTGACTCTGGGCCAGTCACTTCTCTCTCAGCCTAACCTACTTCACAGGGTGGTTGTGAGGAGAAACCTAAGTATGTAGTACAAAGCTCTGGGCTCCTTGGAAGAAGAGCAAGATACAAAATGTAATAAATAAATAAATAAATAAATTGCATCACGCGATGCGTATGGGTCTCTGAGTATCTGGATATGCTCCAGCTGCATGCAGCCTGAGCATTCACACAACCCCATATCTGGGATAAAGGGCGTGCTCCAACCCTTTAACCCAGTTAAAAGCTCAGGTACAAACTCTGCCTCAGGGGAGGCAGTTCCACAATCGGGCTTGATCCCAGCGCTGCACTCAAGCAGGCCTTCCCAGGTAGGGCTTCCCTAACCTGGGTAGGGTTGCTTGTGTGCATAGCCTTATTGTCTGATTTACTCACTTTGCAGGATCTTCACATTGCAAGTCAGGAGAGAGGAAAAAAATACATACAGATATAAAATAAAGCCTTAAAGAATAATCCTGTATGAATAGGTCAATTGGCATCAATTTGCAAGTTTTACTTCGTTGTTCAGATTTTAGTAATCATGATTCTTGCCTCTTATTTTAAGAGGCTATAGAAATGAAACAACTGTTAGGTTTTTGGTTTTTTAAACTTTTCGGGAAAGCTTTTGTGTAAAGTTCAGGCTGCTATTTAAGACTGCTATATTTTCTAGTGTCAATACTTAAAATTGCAGTATTCACTGGTGTATGCTAGTTAGCACGTTTATGAAAGAGATTGTGTCAGCACTGTGTTAAATCTCCTTTTGTTATCTAGAATCAAGACCACTTTAGACATTTTACATCATTTTCTGTCAGAGGAAAAAAAATTGTTTTAATGGTTGTGCTTGCTGCCAATTTCTTTCAGTTTCTTCAAAGTTATTCAAAGAGTCCCTGAAGAGAAGCCAAAACATTGTTGTTCCCAATTTATTGCTATTTTTATAATTTCATGCTAAAACAATCTGTGCTGTTTGCTTTTAAGCAAGTAGTGCTGTTGTATCATTTAGGTTACAGTTATTTTACATGGTAGTAACAACTAAATAGGAGATAATGATCTGTGTCATGGTAAATATTTCCCTTTGAATCACAGTTTTGAATCTGATACTGAACACTATGGTCAGGAAGAATACAAAGAATTGGGCTAAGGCTTTGAGTCCCCACAGTCATTCACACCACAGGACATACTGCTTCTGAAACCAAGAAACCAAGAAGATTCTATCACATTTTGAAGGGGGGGGAGGGAAATCCAAATTAGTGCATGACAGTCCCTTGGCTTGATTAAATCCCAAATCAGATGTAACATGAAACTATAGTTCACCATTACAAGCAAGCATGAACTTTTCACCCTGGTTTCAATGCTTGCAGTTTGAACAAATTAGTTCCACGTATTTTGAACAAATTAGTTTGAACAAATTAGTTCCACAAAATGGGAAAGTGTGGTTTATCAAACCTGTGTATACTTTAGGAAGACCCTTTCGAAGGGAGAAAGGGATGTGTGAACCCAACGTTCATGCACATAAGACTAAACCATGGTTTAGCACACCTAAAGTGGGCCTAGTTTTTAGATTCTAACCTATGAGTATGGCTACCAGATATTCATAGTATTCATAGTAAATAGAGAACCTCAGAAGATGTTTGCATCATTAAACAGAGGCGTAACTAGGGAAAACGGCGCCCGGGGCAAGCACTGAAATGGCACCCCCCATGCCCCCCCCGCGCCCCCAACATACTACATTATACTTAGGTTTTTCCTCACAAGCGCCCGCCCCTGCCGCCAACCCAGGCCACTGACTGGCTGCCAGGCGCCAGCAAAGCAATGGGGGGGGCCGCGGGTGGCGTGGAAGGGACCGCTCATGGGGGAGGGGGCGCCGATGCGCTCCCTTGACTGCTGCAGCGCTGCTGCACTGAGCAGGAAACATTTGTATTAACAAAAAAATTTAAAAAATCAAAAAAAAATTGTCATGGCAGCGCCCCCCACATGACCAGAAAAGATGGCGCCCGGGGCACGTGCCCCCCCTGCCCCCCCTATAGTTACGCCTCTGTCATTAAATCCATTTGATTCAGCTTCCCCTATCTCTACAGAACTGCAGTGGGGAAAAACTGTCTGCCAAATGTTCTGCCTTCTATGAAACCCCTGGTAAAGTGGTTTCTCAGGGTCTGGATCTGGCAACCCTACATACAACAGATCAGAGTGATGCATACAATTCATAGGAACATAGGAAGCTTCCATATACTGAATCAGACTATTGGTCTATCCAGCTCAGTATTGTCTTCACAGACTGGCAGTGGCTTCTCCAAGGTTGCAGTTAGGAGTCTCTCCCAGCCCTCTCTTGGAGATGCCAGAGAGGGAACTTGGAACCTTCTGCTCTTCCCAGAGTGGCTCCATCCCCTGAGGGGAATATCTTACAGTGCTCACACATCAAGTCTCCCATTCAAATGCAACCAGGGCGGGCCCTGCTTAAAATTCTTTGAAAGTGTGTACAAATTTCATTTGGGTCTATTCATGCTAAAAAGTTACACAATCATTTTCTGAATGCTGCAAATGGGTAGGGGGAGTTCTGTTTACATATAGTAATAATAATTTTGCTTCTTGGATCCTTATATCTGATAGTGCCTGAGAATTTGGTTTTGAGCTCAGATTGCTAGCTAGAACAATTGAAACCTTCATTTCACACCAGCTAGTGTGTACATCCTTAACATTTGTGTACACATGGACTGAGTAGTCATCAGGACAGTTTCTGAGCAGATTTCCTTCTTATTTTTCTAGTTTTGTATCTGCATTGTTAAGTGACTCTGTACAGCTGCTAAGAGAGGGAAAGAAGATAATTACAACATTTTAAATATGTTCCTTGGGTGATATTAGCAATAATAGTGCAGTTAAAAGGCCTGGTTTATTGCTAAGTAGATCTACAGCTACAATATTGTCCAACTGAATCAAAAGGACCAAGGAGAAAACTTGGGAAAATGTAAAGACAGCCTCATATAGAAGGGGTGGAGGGTGGGGAGGTAATTGTGATTTGTAGCAAAAAAAATTCTTCTTTTTATTCCTAATGAGATATAAGAACATTTCAAATGTCACACACACACACACGACTTGGAACACACAGAGACACACACACTGAATTAGCATAATTAAATTTCTGCAATCCTTGTGTGACAATGTACTGAGCAGCTTGGTTGGATTTTGTTTAAACTTGTTCATCATTGAGGCTAAACCAAAGGAAAATTAATAGTCTCTGCTAGTGTGAAGGTCTGAGAACATGCTGCTGTAGCTATGAAATCACCTGACTGGGGGGATTCTAGTCAAAAACCTAACATTTTAGGTGACTGCCACAAAAGCATGAATAACAATTTTATTGAAGAGATGAGGAATATAAAGAAAAAGACTTACATTGCACTTTCCCTGCTTGAGTGTCCTTGGAGAGCTTCCCTGTTCCATGGAAACTTTCTACCCCAGGAAACCCTTTACTGACTGAATTGTCTGCTGAGAAAAATTTGCACATTGCAGATAATTCTGAAGGAGTGTTTTAATATCTGCATTAAGTTCACGCTGGAAGCTTGTCAGATCTATTGAGCTGACCAAGACCAAGACCAAGAGTGTTGGTCTTGTGGTAGCAAGCATGACTGGTCCTATTAGCTAAGCAGGGTCTGCCCTGGTTGCATATGAATGGGAGACTAGAAGTGTGAGCACAGTAAGATATTCCCCTCAGGGGATCGAGCCACTCTGGGAAGAGCATATAGGTTCCAAGTTCCCTGCCTGGCTTCTCCAAGATAGGAAAAGATTTTTATTTTATTTTTAGGACAAGATTTTTTTTTATATTGAACCAACAAACTACCAAAGCATACAGTACGTTGCCAAAGCACAGTTATATACAAAGTGGTTGTTTGTACATCATATATCTACAAAGATTTACACACAAGGATTTGGAAACCAACAGGGTTATAAAGTATATGCAGGCAGTACTGTAACTCGGGGAAGGGGGGATTACAAGACACATCAGGTAATCGCGGGGGGGGGGGTTTACATCCAACGTCCATTTCCATAATTTGTCCCATTGCTGTTTAGAAGAGATACACTTGTCTTTTTGCACATAACCATACAAACTTTTCCAGAAGAGATTGACTGTCTCATCCACGTGAACCTCTTGGTCACGTCTTCCCTCCCTATTCCTATGTAGGAGCATTGCATAAATGACATACAGGTTTACTAACCTAATTATGAGAAGGGGAACGTTCCAAGATAGGGCTGAGAGAGATTCCTGCCTGCAACCTTGGAGAAGCCGCTGCCAGTCTGTGTTGACAACATAGAGCAAGATGGGCCTATGGTCTGACTCAGTATATGGTAGCTTTCTATGTTCCTATTGGGCACTGCCCTACATGAATGAAAAAAGTGTTCTTGAACACACTACAAACTGGCTATGTATTGAGGGAGAAGTAATGGTGACCAAGCTGTCCTACTGAAGAGTCCAAATAAATTCCAATGAACACTGGGGTGCTCCAGGTCATAGCTTTTAGAATCACTGCTCTAAGGTCTGAAACATTGCTTGGCTATCCATGTTTTGTTTTTAAAGTTAAATAACAAAGAGAGGAGGAGAATCAGGCCTGTGATGAAAGTGTATTTAACCCCTTTCCACCATGCTGTGGTTATGATGAAAATTGTATTGCATAAACTATTAGCCCCAGGAAGGGAAACTTCCTTCCCAGGGATAACAGCTTCAGAGGCATGATTTTCATTGGGATCACAGTGTGGCAGAAAAGAGTTAATTACTGCACACTGTGGACATAATCTTGACCAGGCTACCCTGGCAGTTGCTCCCCCCCCCTTTTAAATAAACATACAGTGCAAAGCTATGCATATAACATAATATGTAGAGGCTCTTCTCAAGATCAGTGAGAAGAGCCATGATGGGGTTTGCGAGGAGAGTGGGCTAAGCCCACTCTCCCCACAGACAAGCAGTCAGTCTGTTCCGGGCAGCCACAGTGGCCGCCCACACAACAGCCGGCTCCGTCATGGAGCTGGCGGGGACTAGGGAGTTCGGGGGTCACGTGGCTCCTGGAAGCTCCAGCATGCCCTGCGCGAAAGTGCAGGGCATGCTGGAGAGACCCCCCCAAGCCGGGAGGCTGCTTTTCAGCCTCCCGGTCAGGGGTCACCTCATGAGTTGCTGCGGTGCAGAGCTCTACACCGGAGAAACTCATGATTTAAAAAAACGGGTTTGCGGCGCACTTGCTATGCAAAGTGGTTTAAGGAGAGGGGTAATTTGGCAGGCTAACCGCCTGGAGGACGCCGGGCTCACCTGTGAGCCCGATGGTTCTCACAGCCCACTGAAATCGGGCTAAGCTCCCCTAGCCCGATTTTGGTGGACCGTGTGACTAGCCTCGTAGTTTCTTTGAAGAATATATTGTTTTTCATTAATGCCATTCCATGGAAGTGTCACTTCCTACTAGTCCCTTTAGATTCATCATTAACATTATCATTTTATTAGATCTTCTTCCTGTCTGTTCTGCTATTTTTTCCATGTCAACAATATTGCATTTTCAAAAACTCTGTTATTACTAATTTTTAATTCTCTCTTATTGTAAATTTGGTTGTGTGGAAGCAAGACGTGATTGTGTGGAAGAACCTGGGTAGCTTTTCCTTGCTTCTATAACTTCTACCCAAGTTTTCCTCTTACTTTGCTTCCACACGACCAAAAATTGGGAGCACACACAGCTCCCAAACCCAGGTAGAACACAGATTTTGATTGTGTGAATGACTTCAATATGTCTTTGTCAGCACACTGGTTCTCTTTTTAAAGAAGTCTTATACTGCTTGGGTATTGCGTGGCCACCAGCTATTATTCGAAAGCAGTCGACCATGTTCACTTTGTTCTAGTCTAGAGATGACACAAAAATCTATCTATCTATCTATTCAATTTCTATACTGCCCTTCCAAAATGGCTCAGGGAGGTTTACATTAAAACAAAACAATTAAAATCAATTAGCAGTTAAAAACACAGGTTGTAAAACACCATAAAACAATAGCACTTAAAACATTCAAAACAGTTTTTAAAAACCCTGAAAAGGCAGGTTACAATGTTAAAACAATTTACAATAATTAAAAAACCCCGGAAGGCCAGGCCAAACAGCTGGGGACGGACCTGTTCAGATGACCTTAACATGTGGTGAGGATCATGCAGAAGAAGGCGCTCTCTAAGGTAACGAACCTAAGCCAGTCAGGGTTTTAAAGGTAATAACTAGCACTTTGTATTTTGCCTGGAAACATATCGGCAGCCAGTACAACTGTTTCAAAACAGGCATAATGTGGTCTCTCCAGGTTGCTCCAGAGAACAATCTGGCTGCTGGATTTTGAACTAACTAAAGTTTCCGAACTTCATACAAAGGCAGCCCCATGTAGAACACATTGCAATAGTCAAGCCTGGAGGTTACCAGCTGGTGCACCACTGTTTTGAGGTTGTCCTCGTCAAAGAATGGACGCAGCTGTCAAATCAGCCGAAACTGATTTGGCCATCCTGATCCTGGCCATAGCCTCCACCTGAGATACCACCTGAGATAGTGTAGCTGCTATTGCACAGACTTAATGTAAGGCCTACTCCAGTGTCTTAAAATGCTAGCTACATTTGGCACCAATTACAGCTCCCAAACTCTCTTGAAAGGCAGTCCCATGAAGAGAACACTGCAACACTCTAGCCTGGATGTGACACAAGCATGGGTCACGAGACAAGGCCACAGTTGGCAGATCAACCTCAGACAGTCTAAGGCACTTCTAGCACAGTTGACATCTGAACCTCCGGGATCAGATGCAGACCCAGGACAACTCTCATATTGCCTACTTGGTTTTGAGGGGAAGTGCAACCCCATTCAGGATAGGTTGTATAACTCCAGTCAGATCAGTAGAATCCTCAACCAGGATGAGTTTCATTTTATCTGTATTAAAGTTTCAGCTTGTTCACTCTCACTCCCTCCATCTCTTCCATGGAACAGGCACCTGTAACAGTTAGTGCACATAATGGCTAAGAGAGTGAGCTGTGAATCAGCTTTTCCTCCTACCTTGGTCAAATTCTGGGTATGAAAGCTGGGTAGGACAGTGCTGTGCTACCCAACTTCTCCTCCTACCTTGCTTCCACACAATCACTTCTCCCTCCTCCTATCTAGTTGTTTGCATCCACACAAGTGAAAATTGGGAGCGAACACAGCTCTCAAACCTGGGTAGGACACTTGTCCTACTCAGGTTTTGGTTGTGTGAATGACCTCATCAATTATCAACCATCTATTATTTCTTTCTGTTATTTTTGACACAGTACTTGTATAGTCCTTGGATTTACTACAGGCTTGGGCTTTTAAGAAATATCCACAAGTACATTAATATAAATATATTTTTCCAATGTTAAAGGTATTGATTTACAATGTATTAGATTTATTACTTGTACATTGTCATTTCCTGTAGAAAAGCTCTATCCTGTTTTTCAAACCTATATGACTGCACAGATTAAATGTTTATTTGTCTCATGAGAAGTGACAAGTACTGGCATCAGAATTAGGGGTGTGCAATTCGGGATTTCAGGTGATTCGGCTCGGACCCGAACCGAATCACCCCTGTTCTGTTTTGTGCCCGAATCTGGGTCAACCGAATCACCCTTGATTCGGTTCGGATTCGGATTTAATCCGAATCCGAATCTGAATCAATTCGGGGGGGTAAAAAGGGGCCCAGGGGCAAAATTTTGGGGTGGGGTGGTAGTGCCCAATGGGTAGAGTCTACCACCCCAATTTCGGGGGGATTGGGCAAAATCCTGATTTTTGGTGAATTTTTAAAGTTTTAGTGACTTTGGGGCAGTTCAGGGGCATAGCATGGGATCTGGGCAAAAGGAGTGGGGTGGGGTGGTAGTGCCTAATGGGTGCAGGCTACCACACCAATTTCAGGGGGATTGGGCCAAGGGCTGATTTTTGGTAAATTTCTGAAAATTTCATGTCTTTGGGGCAGATTGGGGCATATTGGGGCAGAAAGTGGGGCCTGGGGCAGAATAGTGGGGTGGGGTGGTAGTGCCTCATGGGTTCAGGCTACCACCGCAATTTCAGGGGGTTTGGACAAAGGGCTGATTTTTTGAGAATTTTTGAAGTTTTAGTGACTTTGGGGCAGTTTGGGGGCAGAAAGTGGATCTGCCCCAAAATAGTGGGGGTGGGGTGGTAGTGCCTCATGGGTGGAGGCTACCACCCCCATGTCAGGGGGATTGGGCAGAGGGCTGATTTTTTGAGAATTTTTGAAGTTTGGGTGTCTTTGGGGCAGATTGGGGGCAGAAAGTGGATCTGCCCCAAAGGAGTGGGGTGGGCTGGTAGATAGTGCCTAATGGGTGGAGGCTACCACCCATCCCCAATTTAAGAGTGATTGGGCAGAGGGGTGAATTATGGTGAATTTATTTGTATGAGGTTTGTCTTCATAAGGTGAAGTGTGCTGAATTGATTACTTCCTCATATTATTCATAGTAAAGGAAAGTGTGAAAAAGTGAAAGTGGGGTCATGAGAGTTGTTTAATTGAAAAAAATCTCATTTGCTATGATAGAATGAGAATTCACACCTCAGAAAAAACTTCTGAGGTGTGAATTCTCATTCTATCATAGCAAATGAGCTATTTTTCAATTAAACAACTCTCATGACCCCACTTTCAGTTTTTCACACTTACTATGAATATGAGGAAGTAATCAATTTAGCACACTTCACCTTATGAAGACAAACCTCATAAAAATAAATTCACCAGAATTCCCCCCTCTGCCCAATCACTCTTAAATTGGGGATGGGTGGTAGCCTCCACCCATTAGGCACTATCTACCAGCCCACCCCACTCCTTTGGGGCAGATCCACTTTCTGCCCCCAATCTGCCCCAAGACACCCAAACTTCAAAAATTCTCAAAAAATCAGCCCTCTGCCCAATCCCCCTGAAATGGGGGTGGTAGCCTCCACCCATGAGGCACTACCACCCCACCCCACTATTTTGGGGCAGATCCACTTTCTGCCCCCAAACTGCCCCAAAGTCACTAAAACTTCAAAAATTCTCAAAAAATCAGCCCTTTGTCCAAACCCCCTGAAATTGGGGTGGTAGCCTGAACCCATGAGGCACTACCACCCCACCCCACTATTCTGCCCCAGGCCCCACTTTCTGCCCCAATATGCCCCAATCTGCCCCAAAGACATGAAATTTTCAGAAATTTACCAAAAATCAGCCCTTGGCCCAATCCCCCTGAAATTGGGGTGGTAGCCTGCACCCATTAGGCACTACCACCCCACCTCACTCCTTTTGCCCAGATCCCATGCTATGCCCCCGAACTGCCCCAAAGTCACTAAAACTTTAAAAATTCACCAAAAATCAACCGTGAACCGAATCACCCAAATTTTTCATGCCCGAAATTCGGGTGATTCGGCTCGTGCCCGAAAAATATCGGGGGACATCGGGGGTGATTCGGTTCAGCCCCGAATCACCCAAAATTGTTCGTTTCGGGCACAGATCGTTCTGTGCCCGAAATTTTTTGCACATCCCTAATCAGAATGAGAGTAATACTAATCTGCAAGATAGAGAAGATGGAGAACAGTGGTGACAGCTCTAGTTTGTACTTTGTGTTCAGAAAAAAAAAGGGTCCCTTAGTACTATTTATCAAGTAAAGAGTGTTGATTGCAGGGACAGTTTTTTTTAAAAAAAATCTCATTTTGATGAAGTGAGAAAGGTAATATATTATAGGAAAACATGGATTTGGGTCACTGTTTGATCCTGATTGTTAATTTATTTTCTAACAGGGTTGCTTTCTCCCAGTATATCCATCACTGAACATCTTGCACTAAAAAGTTCTCATAATATATGGTTGCCATTTCATTTCCCCCTTGGTAAATGGCCCATAACACAGCTCTCTAAGTTACATTGGGGAATGTGTCCTTATTTGAGATTAATCGTAACAGAAAATAAAGTAGGATGCTGCATAAAGCCTAAGTGGTTACATAATTGTTTTCAATTTATTTTTCTTTTAAACATTCTCCTTTGGTGTCTTGAGAAGAAACCACTATTTGCTTCTTTCGAGGAATTGGATTGGCTAAAAATTATAACTAGAAAATGTATGCCATACAGGAGTTCCTAATTACAATGGGTTATGACCATGTGAGGGCTTTATTGAGGCAGCACATTCTGGATATGGAATGGCAGAGGGATTTAAGGTCAGTTCCTAAATATGCAAGATTAGGAGAGAATATACATATTTATAAGCCAGCTAATTATTTATTTTGTCTTATACTTGTCTTGTCTTGAACTCTGAACCTGAGGGGAATTTTTACAAAGACTCACTGTTATGTTTTACCCTCAGCTGTTCTAAGTGGTAGATTTCATAATATCCTGTAAAGAAACAGACTGCGTCTGTATAGAAATTTAGAAGTTGAATCTATGGGCCATGTTCTTTTGTGCTGTTAATTTTATTGGGATATTGGTCAAGAATGGATTGTCCCTCTTCTGCATCTTGTACATCTTGTACTGCATCTTGTACTCTCCTGCATCTTGCATCCAGGTAGATCTATTGATTTGTGTGTTGTTCTGCTCCTTTAGGATCAACAACCTGAAATTTTTCTTGCTATATTTTGTGTAGTTGCTTGCAGAATTCGGAAATGATGTATTGATCAACATATTAATATGTTAACATGTTAATTTTCTGGTTCTGTTGATAAGTTGTTAATAATTGTTTATAAATTCAGTGAACAGGTTGCTGATGTATTAAAGGTAAGGTAAAGTGTGTTGTAAAGTCGATTTCGACTCCTGGTGCCCAGGTTTGTGGTTTTCTTTGGTAAAATATGGGAGGGGTTTACCATTGCCATCTCCCGTGCAGTGGGAATTCGAACCGGCAACCTCCTGCTTGTTAGACAAGCATTTCCCCACTGCACCACTTAAGGTGTATTAATATACACAGATATATGTCTGGATAGAGGTATGTTGTTCTATTGTATTTCCATTGTAATAATTATAACATACAATAATTATAACATACAATTATGTTTGGTCTGCTCATTGGCTGTAATAATATACTACAAAGTTGTTCAAATGACCGGCTGGGCAGGAGGGTGGGACGAGGGAAGGCTTAGCTTCACTAACCTTCCCCCCAGATGACTGGCAAAATGTTGGTAGGAGTGCCATCTGAACTCTGGGTCCCACACAATCCATTGTGAGAGAGCTGGGACGATGTGTCCCAGCCTCCAGGAATCCCACTATGCACTGTGTGCCAAGCACAGTGCATTGGGGGATTCCCTTGGGAGACAGGCGCTCTAGGCAACCCACTCTGTTTATGACTAGGCTGAAAGCAGCCCAAGTTCGTACATGAGCAGGAAGTCCGGGTTAAGGGAGCCGGGCTAAAAAGCCGGGCTAGATAGCACTGGCCCACTGAAATTGGGTCCGAACGTGGTGGTTCTCACATGCAGCCTAACCCAGGCTGGGCTTCCCTGGCCTGAGTTCGGCTCTGTGTGAGAACAGAAATAACACATTACCTTAGCCACAGACGAATGAAAAGGTTAAAGTAAATGCATAAAGGGTTTACTTTCAGCAGATAAAAAACAACAACACCATCCAATAAACATGTTAATGTAATATAAAGGACCCAATGACTGCATATGCCCTAAGAATTGGAGAACAGCTTCACATGTTACATTTTCTGTTACTGGGGCAGGATCCAGGAAATTCCAAAGCTTAATTTGATTCTGAGAGTCTGGTATCTTACAGTTATCCTCAAGAGTGTTCATACTATTAATAGTGCTTTTGTTCCCTGATGGAAAAACATACCTGCCTACCCAATGACATACTTATTTAGGCATTACTCTCATTTGTACATTACCAGGCCGAAAACGAAAGAACAAACTAAACTAAACTGCTCTTAATATGTGCTTATGAATGATATTATTTGTAATATCAGAGCAATCATACAAATCTTAACCAAAATAAATCAGAATAAATTTTCTTGCCAGGGAAGAGGTGGCTTCTCCCCTATCCAATGTGTGGTGAGGTTCACAGGGAAACTGACAATGAAGGAAATGTTGGGTTCTATTGGAGAGAATATCAGCAGTGAAAGGCCTCCCACAACTTAGTTTTGGTGATGGTAGTAGTGGTGCTACTTTTTAGTCCCAATATATTATAGGGAGGAGACTGTACCTTGAAGAGTTGATCATCTTCCTGGAAACCAGTCTCTGACACCAACTATTTATTTTACCCAGAATGCACCACGAACAACCCTATGTCATGACGTAGTGTTGTTCTTCATTGCATTCTGAGAAAAAAGGCAGCCAGAAGAAGCCAGCCACCAAGAAATGACTGGAATACTCATTAGAGCAGAAGAACTTATTTACCTAAAGCCTGGCTAGGGACAAAGCAAGGTGTCTTTACGTTTGGGCAGGTTTGTTTTATTCTTTTTATAGAATAAAAACACCAGATACTAGAAGTGTAATTTAAAATCTCACAAATATCTGTGCATTCAACAGCACAGAGGAGAGGAGGGGAGCACATTTTCCTAAGTGCATACCAGTGTTCCCTCATTAAAAAATGAAAGCTTTTGAACTTTATGTTTTCTTTTAAAAATTAAGTTTCTGGGATTTCTAAGAGCCTTGAATTTGTTCAAGAAGTGCTGTTCACATAGCAACAAAGAGAGCCAGCACATCCTTGGATTCCTTTTACCATCACCTGGAATGAGGGTGATGATGCAAATATTGACTCTGCCCCCCAACTCTCCCCCCCCACCCCTTTCTCTGCCCTTGAGAAGTGGAGGGAGAGAAGGCCTACAGGTTACAGAATCTTGGGCTTGGTGTATAGGTGTCTATATACCAATGCCAGAAGCCTCCAAGCAAAGATGGGTGAGCTGGAGTGCTTGGTTACTAATGAAAACACAGATATAGTGGGTGTAACAGAAACCTGGTGGAACGGTGAGAACCAGTGGGACACAGTTATTTCTGGATATAAATGCTACAAAAGGGAAAGAGCAGGGAGGATTGGGGGAGGAGTAGCACTGTATATCAAAGAAGGGATAGATTACAACAGGCTAGAAAACCTAGGTGGACCAGAGTCCTCCACAGAATGATTGTGGGTAACGCTAAAAGGACTGAAAGGAAATGTTTTACTAGGGACGTGCTATCGCCCTCTGGATCACAATGCTGAGTGTGACCTGGAGTCGGATAAGCAAATAAGAGAGGCGACACAGAGAGACAGGGCAGTAATAATGGGTGACTCCAACTACCCACACATAGACTGGGTAAATTCATATACAGGTAATAAAAGAGAGGCCAAATTTCTAGACATGCTAAAAGACTATGCCTTAGAATGGTTAGTTGCGGAACCAACCAGAAGGATAGCAACCTTGGACTTAATCCTGAGTGGTGCCCACTCAGATGTCAGAGATGTCCAAGTTGCAGAACCATTGGGTAGCAGTGACCATAGTGTGATCCAGTTCAGCATATATGAAAGTGGAGAACTGCTGGAAAAGAAAAGTTCTCAAAAATGAGGGGACTGGAATAAAGGAAGTTGAAAGGGAAAGTCAGGAAGGTCAAATCACTCCAGATGCAGATGACACTAAACTATTTAGGGTAGTGAATCAAAAGAGATTTTGAGAAACTCCAAAAGGATCTCTACAAACTGAGGGAGTGGGCAACAAAATGGCATATGAATTTCAATGTTAGCAAGTGTATAGTGATGCATATTGGGACAAAGAACCCCAACTTCACAAATATACTGATGGGATCAGAGCTGTTGGTGACTGACCAGCAGAGAGGTCTTGAGGTTGTAGTGGACAGCTCATGAAAGTTTCGACTCAGTGCCTGGCAGCTGTGAAAAGGGCTAATTTTATTCTAGGAATCATTAGGAAGGAGATTGAAAATAAAAATGCTAATATTACAGTGCCCTTATTCAAATCAATGGTGCGGCCACATCTGGAGTACTGTACAGCTTAGTCACTGTATCTTAAGAAGGATATTGTAGAACTAGAAAAGGTGCATAAGAGGACAACCAAGATGATCAGGGGCCTGGAGCACCTTTGTCATGAGGCTAGGCTACAGCATATGGGGCTCTTTGCTATAGTATGTGGTGATGACCACCAGCTTGGATGGCTTTAAAAGGGGCTTAGACAGATTCATGGTGGACAGGTCGATCAATGGATATTAGTCTGCTGGCTGTGGACCCTCTCCAGCCTCAGAGGCACGATGCCTCTCAATACCAGTTGCAGGGGAGAAACAGCAGGAGAGAGGGCATGCACATACCTCTTGCCTGTGGGACTCCCAGAGGCATCTGGTGGACCCAGAGGCAGAGCCACCATTCGGTGAATGGGTTCAAAGAACCTGGGCTGCACCCAATCAGGGGCTGCGAGCGCTGCCCCAGACACACCCCACTCCGAGTCTGATGTCAGACACAGGAGCATTATTTTGGTCCCAAACCGGGCCACACGGCCTAGTTTAGAGCATAAATCAGCCCGTGCTGTGTTGGCAGTGCAGCTGGAGTGACTCTCCCTGCCTTAAAGGCAGGAAGAGCCACTCCTGGTCGCACTGTCAATGCAGCAGGTCCAATCGAGCTCTGGGAGCCATGCAGCCCAGTTTAGGAGAGAGATCGGCCCGTGCTGCTCAAAGCAGCGTGGGCCGATCTGCTTTCCAAACTGAGTCGTGCGGCCCCATTTGGAAGGAAGACCACGCCTCCACGTCTGATGTCAGATGCAGGGGCATGGCTAGCCAGGTGCATCTGACATCAGATGTGGGGGCGGGGCCAGGGGGCTGCGGCAGCGGCCACACATAGGCCACCGCCAGCCTGGCTCCACTCCTGGTTGGACCACTGTGTGAAACAGGATGCTGGATAGATGGACCTTTTGCCTGATCCAGCAGGGCTGTTACGTTCTTATGTTCAAAGGTTGACTTATAGAGGACTGACTTGCAAGTTGTATATTTATTCTGGGATTCTCAGCAGCAAGGCTGATTGTTAATTCTCACTTTACAGATTTGTTGCTCTACATTTGTTTCCTATTGCTACATGCTTTTACATGTTTATATGCATTATAGCAATAGCACTTACATTTATATACCGCTCTATAGCCAGAGCTCTCTAAGCGGTTTACAATGATTTAGCATATTGCCCCCAACATTCTGGGTACTCATTTTACCGACCTCGGAAGGATGGAAGGCTGAGTTAACCTTGAGCCCCTGGTCAGGATCGAACTTGTAACCTTCTGGTTACAGGGCGGCAGTTTTACCACTGCGCCACCAGGGGCTCATGGTGGCGCAGGGGCCCATTATCCACATTAATGGTCAGAAGAGAGTGTTTATTAAATAGTTATCTGTTTATTACCTGTTTACTTCATGGTACTTGGAGGTATTGCATACTTCCACCATTTATAAATTAGTTTTTAATGTTCCATGCATATTTTTAAAATTTAAGTTTTTAGGCTGTTATATGGTGGTGAGTTCTTATTGGGTCCTTTCGTACATCAGGTTGAACCCACCCAGGTCCTCTTCAGAGTTTCAGTAGTTTGTGAAGATGTCATTCACCCCGATCCAAGATTATATAAAAGGAGAGGGGGTTGGCAGGGAGAGCGGGCTTAGCCCACATGACCGCAGCGGCTGCCCACATGACTGCTGGCTCCATCATGGAGCTGGCCGGGGCTGGAGAGTTCAGGGGCCATGAGGCCCCCCGGAAGCTCCAGCATGCCCTGCGTGACTGCGCAGGGCATGCTGGAGAGACCCCCAAGCCGGGAGGCTGCTTTTCAGCCTCCCGGATGGGGGTCTCCTCGTGAGTAGCCACAGTAAGGAGCAAACTCACGAGCAAAAAAACAGGTTTGCAGAGTGCTCGCTCTGCAAACCTGGTTTAAAGAGAGGGTTACTTTGGCAGGTTAACCGCCTGGAGGCCACCGGGCTCGCCTGCGATAGATTTTGCCTGATCGTGGGAATAGCCTGAGTGTTTGAAAGGTCAATGGGAACTGAGAATGCAAATGTAACAGATTCTACATGGTTAGATATAAACCATCTACTCTCATCTATCCAAGGTATCTCGTAATCAAAACTAGTTGACCTGATGATTTCTCTAAGTTTTTGTATAGGAGCCTTGGTGATTTATTTCTTGAAGCACTGCTTTTAATAAATAACAAATATATTTGCTAAGTGTGATTTTTGTGAATGTAGAAAAGATGATGGAAGTAAATACATTACTGGCTGAAGATATCTTGTAAGAGTCCATATATAATATCTAATGAGAACATCCAGTTTAACTTGTTAAATATAAAAATGTACATATTTTGTAATTATATGTACAAGGCTGATAAATGCAGGCAACTTTAATAATGCACACATTTATATACCCCATTCATTTCATGCTCCACTTATAATGCACTCTTATGATGAAATTTTATTAAAAGTCTAATAAAGAAATAAATGAAGCCAAATATCATTATGAAACAGGTAAGGACACGATAACTCAATAAACTCATAAAGAAATTCTACTTTGGTCCTTAGAAAACAAAGGATGCAGATTAAAAATAATAACTTGAAAAAGAGAAGATTGAGAAAGTAGCCACAATAAAAGACACATAATACCTAAGTGCTTATCTATTTCATTTCTGTGCCTTAATGATGATGAGGATGATGATAATAATAATAATGGACAAGATCCAAAGAGCTATTTTAGACAAATCTAAGGGCTTGGGAGTGCCATCCCATCCCATCCCATCCCATCCCATCCCATCCCATCCCATCCCATCCCACAAGACTCACACACAAACACACACACACACCTCCACCCCCCCGCTGAATGGCAGGGCTGACAAAGGGCGTTAATCAGGGTTCAAAAGTGATTTTATATGTAGTGTCCAACTTAAGCAACATAAGCCTATAGCATTCTTGAACTAGTGGTGTAGTCCTTAGGATTCCAGAAACTTATAATGATCTGAAACTATATAGCACTATACAGGAGAACCTCGATATCCATGGGGGTTCCATTCAGGGATGCAGCCGTGGATAGGGAAACTGTGAATATTGAGTCATTGGTCCTATGAGATTGTGGGGGTTAGGTTCCTGGCAGAAAATCTGCCAAATTTCATGGGGGGGTTGCTTCTTACCATGCTCTTCTGCTCCCCCTGAATTGTGCTGTGCCCCCAAATTGGCTGAAAATTGGCAAAAAAAGTGGTCCCCCCCGTTTTTTACAAAGACCAGAGCCATTTGTGTTTCCATTGAAGTAAATGTCGGCCGGAAATGGCATCCGTAGTCATTTCTGGCCACCTCCGACCTGCGGATAAGGGAGGTCAGCATTTCCCCCACCCACCGCATATACTGAGGATGGGTGTTTTTCCCCTGAATGTGGATACATGAATCTGTGGATGTGGGATTAGCGGATAACGAGGTCCATCTGTACAAAAGTCAAAGCACTTCACTTACATTATCTGGTAATCCTTACAACAAGGCATATAAGTATTATCACATATTGCAAATAGGGAGCTGAAGCTGACAGAGAAGTCATTCACTCAAGCGAAAACTGTGTTTACCCAGATCTGGGAGCTGTATGTGCTCCCAATTTTTGACTGTGTGATTGTGTGGAATCAAGGTAGGAAAAAAAGCTGGGGAAAGCCACACAATCACTTCTCCTTCCTACCTAGTTGTTTGCACCCGCACAACAGAAAATTAGGAGCACACTCAGCTCCCAAACCTGGGTAGGACACAGTTTCCACTTGACATCAGTGAATCTTAAGGCCACCTAGTGAGTTAATGGCAGATTTGAACTGAACTTGCCTTATTTGCAATGCAGTGTCAGCCACTCTACTGCACTAGCACTCCTTATACTAACCTTCTTATTGCCAATCTCCATGCTTCCCGATGTATATAACACAATATTTGTGTTGTTAGATATTATTTTATTCGTATTACCACAGTAACCCAGTAAAGGAAGATATGCTGCCACCTGTCATTATCAAGAAAGAGTTTATCGTGCCATACTTTTCATTCATGCTTCTTGATATGAACATCATACAAAAATACGAGTATATGAAGCTACTTTATCCGAGTCAGACCACTAGGGCACCTATCCTAGTACTGTCATTGAGAACACTGGTTCTCCATAATCTCAGGCGGAGGTCTTTCCCAGCCCAGTTACTTGAGATTGTTGTAACTGGAAATGTTGAGGAATGATCCTGGAACTTCAGGCACACACTAGTTGGTTGGGGCTGTTGGTATCTAAAAAGGAAGTGTGTGTGTGTGTGTGTGCATCTGTACACACACACACACACACACACACTCTCAGGCTGTTCTCACGTGCAACCCGGGGCAGATTAAGCCTTTTGCCACCCCCACTGCCGCAGCAAGGGTATGGGTGGTGAGGGCAAAGTCCCCACCCCCTTTCTTCTAAAAGCTGCCACAGCAGCAAGATGGGGGAAGTGAAGGCCAGACAATAGCGGCTGTGGGGAGTGGGGGACGAGGGGCAAGTCCCTCCATTGGGTGTACGTGTGGGAAGGTCCCCCATTTACCTTAAAGCAGCATCCACTGCCACTGCTCAGAGGAGAGGTGAGGGTGAGCTCCTTCCAGCTCTCCTCCTCCCTCCCAAATGAGTGTGAGTGCACACCTCTGTCGCAGCCCATTTTGGACCATTCTCCATGCTGCCCCCTCACCGCTGCTGTGAGGGTAGGGGTGGCCGAGGGGGATATCACACATGAATGTTGGTGTTGCACAGGAACTGAAGCAGCCGCAGATTCCTACGTGATAGAAAGCATTTGACACACTCCACTTCCCTAATTCCTACCTACTTGTACTTTCAATCTCCCGAGCCCTCCATGCGCTCAATTTCCTCAAACATCCTCCAGGATTAAAGAGATAAGAAAAAAGATACACAGCCTTGACTTGAATGCCATCTAATGCGGGGGAGGAACATGAGGGTGAAAGAGCAGTTCCACCCACTCTGCCAAATGCTGCTGCCCACCAATAGCTGGTGTTCAACTGAGAACCAGACATCTGAGCTGCAGGTCTTTCCTCGATCTCTTAAGCATGAGGGCAGTAGAGCAGTTCACTATGCATTAGGTTCCTTCCTTGGATGATATTCAAATGGAAACTGGGAATCAGGGCTGTGCGTCTTGTGATTGCTCTCTTTGATGCCCGGAAGTTGAGTTTGGTTTGTGAGAAGGTGCAGCTTGATACAGGCAAGAAGAGGAGCAGAGTCTGCCCTGGTTGCATCTGAATGGGAGACTTGATGTGTGAGCACTGCAAGATATTCCCCTCAGGGGATGAAGCCGCTCTGGGAAGAGCAGAAGGTTTCAAGTTCCCTCCCTGGTTTCTCCAAGATAGGGCTGAGAGAGACTCCTGCCTGCAACCTTGGAGAAGCCACTGCCAGTGTGTGAAGACAATACTGAGCTAGATAGACCAATGGTCTGCCTCAGTATATGGCAGTTTCCTATGTTCCTAAGGAAGGGGGAATTAAAGGAGCGCATAGGTGGGGAAAACATTTGGCTGGAGAATGTTCCTACCCAAATAAGGAGGTGCAATGGGGCGTGCACTTATTTGGGAGGGAGTAGGGGAGCTGGAAGGAGCACTCCCTCACTGATCCTCCACTCAGCAGCAGTGGACACTGCTTTAAGGTAAACAGGGAGACATTCCCCCTCCAGTGCCTGACATAATTTGGGAGGTGATCGGGCCCACTAGGAACTCTTGCCACGGCCATGCAGCAGCAGTTTTAAAAGTTTTTTTTAAAAAAGATTAAACTTCCCCCACCCCGAGATCTGCCACTCCCCAAGATCTGCTGCCATAGGCAATTGCCTCTGATGTCTATGCAGTAATCCACCTATGTGTGCAGCCTAATCTAGGCTAGGAAAACCCAGCCTGGGTTAGGCTGCACAGGAGAACCGCCGGGATTGCACCCAATCCCGGTAGGGCAACACCACCTAACCTAGGTTTTTAACCCAGCTTTTAGCTGGAGTTAAGGGAGCAAGTGATCCCGTATCCCAGGTTTCCTGATCGTGTGTCCTTGGGCTGCATCCAGCTCAAGGAGACACAGAGATGAGCGCCTAGAGCACCCATCTCCTTGTGGAATCCCCCAATGCGCCACACTCATTGTGCGGTGCATTTTGGGATACCCAGAGGCTGGGATGTGTTGTACTAGCCTCCAGAGATTGGTTCATGTGGTCAACGGTCGCGGCAGGGATTGTTTGCTCATCTGGGGAGAAGGGAAGGACAGAGCAGCCTTCCTCCGCCCGCCTGGTCGTATGAATAGCTCCAATGATTTTTTTATATTTGCATATATCTGAAAAGGTGAATGAAATAATATATACTTTTGAGTTTTAGAATATTGTACTGAGACACAAGGAATTGGCAAAATGTTGGGCCACACTTTATTTAATTAGAACAGGATCTTCAAATGTGAAAATCAATTGGAGTGTGGGTAATGGCACAGCGGGGAAATGACTTGACTAGCAAGCCAGAGGTTGCTGGTTCAAATCCCTGCTTGTATGTTTCCCAGACTATGGGAAACACCAAATGGGGCAGCAGCAATATAGGAAGATGCTGAAATGCATCATCTCATACTGTGTGGGAAATGGCAATGGTAAACCCCTCCTGTTTTCTACCAAATAAAACCACATGGCTCTGTGGTTGCCAGGAGTTGACACTGATTCGAGGCACACTTTACCTTTATGATCTTGGGAGAGGCAGTTTCAGCTGGTTAAAACTGCCTTCCCCCATATTTAGTGAGCCAACTGGGCTCTAGAATCTGTAGTAGTCATGGGATACTCACATCTCTTCAAAGCCACACAGCTTGCAGTGTAGAGAGAGGAAATGCCCAAGTTACACAAGACCCCAAACTCTAAGTGAATGTGTCAAGCAACTCCCCAAAAAGCTTCCATTCCCAGATACACACTTCACTATAGTAGAGTATTCTAGAATACTATGGAAGGGCAGGTTTAACTCAAAGTCATTAAGGGAAACACTTCAACACAGATAGAGCAGAGTTATTAGTTTAGAATTCAGTTAAGTGAAACCCAAACATATGATGTAAGCAAAGATACTTGACAAGGATGTTAGACCATTTGAAAATTTCCCATTCTTCATTCAGAGAATTACTAAACAAATCTGTTTAAATACAACTTCTACTAATTTCTTTTGAAGCATCACTCCAGTCAGATCAAGTCAAGTTTACCATCTGTTGAGAGCACAAATGCAGTTCTATTCAAGAATTATATTACAGCATTTCCTTTGCAAAGTTTACATGCAAGCTGTTCTTGTCAAAATTAAACCCATTGTGATGATTCATCTTAATATTCAATCAGACGTTAAGTAAAGAGTGACAAAAGTCCACATATGGATGACAAGCTGTTTCTGCAGTAAATATTTTCCTATTTATTTAATAGTCTTATGGTATTGTAAGATGTGTGCCACCAGCCACTAAAGACTTCAGCACTTACAGACTAATACAACAAGAATGAAATAGCCACTTCAGAATGCTGGCATCCACACCACTTACCTATTACAATATGTGCCTGTGGCTTCTGCTTTGATTGCTTACTTATCTGACTGATCACATGAAGAAGGAAAGTTTCTTAATATTTTATATCTTTCCATTCTGCTTTTCCACTGTCAGTAAACGTGTTTATACAACCTAGATATAAATTCTTGGCAAATGTGTTTATTTTTTGTAAATGAAAAAAAATGATTTAGAATATTTACAGCTTACTTTCCAAAGCTGCTTGAGAAAAGCATGTTAATGCTGCATATTAATCCACTAATAAATTTAAGAGAGTCCAAATGCTCCCTTAAACAACAACAACAAAAAATTGACAAGGATGTTCCTCCTTTCATATCCATATTGGATAAAAGTGGCACTGCACTTGACAGAGCAGCAAATAAGCTAGGGAGAAACTCTATGTTACTTTAATTTTGTAGTGTAGCCCTGTGTGTGTGCATCTGTTTTTATCTAAATAGCATTGATAGAGGCAGGCATAATCAGGACCTGCTATTAGCTCCTGGAGCTAAACTCCCATTTGCACCACTGGAGCTTCCCAGGACCACAGTGCAATGAAAACAGGATAACTATGCCTTCCCTATGTGCCATGGTCCCAATCCTGATTGGGCCTCACCACTCCTATTTAAATGAACAAACACGTACGCATGCAAGGTCAATTTATGCACTTAACACAATGCACTGTTTGGCCCTTATTTTTCCATATTCCCTGATGTTTGGGAAGGAGGTAAAAGCTAAACTGGGCCCCAGAGACGTGTTACAGTGTTGAAGCAAGCTATAGAAGCACGGATAATTGTATTTTGTAATATTAATCTTATTCCGCTTGTTATCAGCCACGCGACGCTTATTCTACCCGGCTTCCAGGATCCTCCCTGTTTGTAGTTGCATCTCCAGGCCTGGAGATTGCACTTTGTATATGCTCAGGAGCTGCACCGCAATGTGTGCTCCAAGTTTTATAGTATACATGGGGACAGGTCACTTAATTGGTAAAACTGCTGCCCTGTAACCAGAAGGTTACAAGTTCGATCCTGACCAGGGGCTCGAGGTTGACTCAGCCTTCCATCCTTCCGAGGTCGGTAAAATGAGTACCCAGAATGTTGGGGGCAATATGCTAAATCATTGTAAACCGCTTAGAGAGCTCCGGCTATAGAGCGGTATATAAATGTAAGTGCTATTGCTATTGCTATTGCTATTAATTGGTAGTGGGCTAGTTGCCCCTAGATTTGGCTACAAATAAAGCAAATTCGAGGATCAGGTTCATGCCCCCTCCCTATGTGGGGGTCCCAGCTAAGTAGATTCAAGAGTTAACTATAGCAAGTTAACAGGCATCCAAGCCTTGCTCCCGCCTTGCTCCCCTCCCTAATTTAACAATCAATACTGCATCCTATCCTAGGCATTCACTCATTCACATTCTCACTAATACAGCATTTACATAACAGAGTTGTGCTAGTGCAAGAAATACACACAATTCTACTTTAAAAACCCCAGGGATCTGCACAATTGTGCAAAAGTTCCACTGAAAACAAAAGAGACGAGCTGCAGTTCTGCACTGTTGTGCAAGCATGTTTGCATTAGTGCGACTGTAGTCTGGAACACAAGCTCCAGACCTAGCACAAGTAGCTTCTGCCAGCACATTGCACAAGCACTATGTCCTTCCACATGCACTTTGTTAGGGTGTGAGCAATTAGGATTTACTTCTGAGGAAGCATGTTAGGATTACAGAGCATTTGCTTCATGTTGCAGCAACCAACAAGCAACTGCACATCATAGACCATGTTCACTCTTGTGCTATTTTCATTTGTTTTTCCTTCAGAAAAGCAAAGCTCCTCCCTCCCAATACCATTTGAAAACAGACTTAGAAAATTCCCTTAGATTTCTCAAGTGGTTTGCTTTGAGTACTTCACCTACAGTAACTAGGGATGTGAGAGCAGGTTTGGAACTGAACCGGTACAAAGTCAAACCGGTTTGGTTCAAAGGCTCCCTGGTTCGGCTCAACTCCAGACCAACCCCCACTTTGGCCCGTTCAGGGGGTTCACGGACCTTTTACATATATATATATATATATATATATATATATATATATATATATATATATATATATGGATGGGGGGGCTTCTCTGGGGCAGTTCCCTCCCCCCCGCCAGTCTTTCTTCCTTTGAAAACGGCCCTGTTCAGCCATTCTTTGGCCTGTTCGGGCCTTTCCCCTGGTCATGCCAAGACCATGCAGAGGCCCATTGTACAGGTGTGGAGGCCTCCGAAATGACCACCAAGCCAGGGGGAAAGCCCAAATGGGCCAAATGGCTGAACAGGGCCATCTTTGAAGAAAGGAAAGCCAGCAGGGGGGGCCTTGGTGGACCCTCACTGCCCCCTTGGAGAAGCCCCCTGTAGGGGGTAAGTTTTAAAATAAAAATAAATATATATTTCCTGTAAAAGGTCTGTGAGCACCCCCTCCGGACCAGACCGAACCGGGGTGGGGGAGGGTTCGAGGAGGCGCCAGACTGAACTGGTCTGGTCAGGCTCGGGTCTGGTTCAGACTCAGACCAGCTAGTTCTGTGCACACCCCTAACACTAACTACTCAGTTCTTTGGATCCAGGCTGTTAAATTCCTGATTCCTCTTCCTCTACCTCCCTCTCTTATGTACAAAGATATAGTACAAAGATATGCAACAAAACATAAAACTGGATAAACAGTTTTTTTCAAAATATTTGATTAATTTGATTTTTGGATAGCTAACACTCTTTCAAAGTGGGAACGAATTAAAATTTGCTGAGGTTCTATTCATTGCCTGTTCATTCTACATGAAGACTAATGAGATTACACACCAAGCTCAACTACAAACACCATTTTGCATTGATGTCAGCATACAAATATACACTCTAAATGGTGGATGGGAAGGTTTAACATCATTGAAAGTCTTACCCTGAACTTGGATCCACAGCTACTGCCATGGGGTTATGGAGGTCAAGATCAATCAGGGTAACACACACAGTTCCATTGAAGTTGCACACAAAGATTGTGTCACTCATACGATCCACAAAGTAAAAATTTCCAGTAAGCCAGTCGACTGCCATTTGCTGTATATCTATTGTAGTAAAAACATTGTTAAATTAGTTGTGCTACTTCAGTACAAGTAACTGTATTTAGCTATCACACTAAAGGAGAAATACTATACATTTGAAAGGGTTCAAACTGTCAATGAATGGCATGAGCATAAAGTAAAAATAAATATATGTATCATAGCTTCTAAAGTGAAATACAATACAAATACAAGTTATAGTTAGAGTTTTAATTTTGTTGTAAGTGAAGGGTACTCCAGGTACAAATGACATGTTGTAGTAGGTATAACTATGATTACACAACAAAAACCATAGCACTTTCACAGTGGGTGAACATCATAGTAGGAGTAATTATGGCTTTTTCACAGGAACCACAGTTTCACAATCTGAGAACAATGTCGGCTTGTAACTAATGGCTGGAGGTGTGATATAAAATAAGACATGAGAATCACAGAACGTATAACAACGTATTTTCTTTACTATGCAAAAAATAAGCCTTATTCACATGTTAAGTACAACACTCATACAATGAGTTGTATCCTGAATTTCAGGGAGCCCATATGCAGGCTCACCTTTAACATGAATGCAGGTACAGTCATTCACACAAACAGATGTCTGTACACTTGTACAATGTAAGGTTTGAACAGGGTTATACGGCTGATGATTCCAACCACCATGTACTTGTTTATTTTTTATTAAAGTTGTTGCCATATCTGATATATTAATTGCTTCTAAGCAAAACAGCAGTACATTTATCATTCCCGCTAAAACACCACATTTGAAATTTTGGTGGGATGAAACAGAAGGACTTAATCTTTCCCAGCTTTATCCTCTGGGTTTATCTTCAGCAGCAATCTAGCAGGTGGGAAGGTGGAACTGCAGTGATCCATGCAGTGCCCCATGCTGCATGGAGCAGGGCTGATCATGTGGGAGCACGGAGCACACTCCTAATAGGCTTACAAAGCTTGTATGGGAGGAAGGCAAGCCTTGGAAAGACTTCCCCCCCCCACTCACCCACCAGGTCATGTGAATGGCCCAAGGGGTTGCCTTTGAAAGGCATTCAGGCCCTTGCGTTTGAAAGGCCCTTAACCTTGGCTAACAGCTGGGCTTAAAAGCCAGGTTAGACGGTGCTGGCCCACTGGGATCAGGCATGATCCCGGCAGTTCTCACGTGCCGCCTAACCCAGGCTCAGCATCCCGAGACGGGGTTAGGCTGCATGTGAGAACAGCATCCTTGAATAGCATATTAATACAGTAGCCTGATCTTGAAGTAATTAAGGCATGGTGCTCTAAGCTTAAGCTGGGCAAAAGCACTCTTGGCCATGGCTGCCAGGCCCTTCAGAGCAGCAGCAAATGTTCTGACCAGAATCACTATTGGGAACATATTACTGTTCCAACTCCACTGGTTACCAGTCTGCTTCTGAACTCATCTCAGAGTGCTGTGTATTTTCTTTAAAGCCTTAACTGATTCGAGACCACAATACTTACAGAAGTCTTTCTCGTATGATCCTGGCCATCCACTGAAATCAAGTGGGGAGGCCATTTTGTGTGTCTTGTCTCCATCCAAGGTATAGTCCCTGGGGCAACATGAAGGGACATTCTTTGTCCCCATCTGACTCCCTCTCTCATGTTACTTCACAATCTGTTGTCATTCATTGTATTTAGCCTACTTTCCAGTAGGCTTATGAGATCTCCCGGCAGTCTGTGTGTGTGTGTGTCCCTGTGTCCCCACCATCAACTTCGCAACACCTGGACCAATATGAACCAAATTGGGTACAATTGTAGGGACACATAGGGACACCTCAACATCGTAGTTTGTGATGACGTCATCCACCCCATTCCAAGATGGCGGATGAGTAAACTTTTGAGGTGCAAGTGGGCTAACTTGTGAACTGCCTAACCGATTTGAACTATATTTGCTGCAGCTGTAGGGACACATAGGGATCCCCAAATGGTGTGATGTGTGATGATGTCATTCACTCTAATTCAAGAGGGCAGCCACATGAACATCTGAGGTGCATGCAGGCTAATTTGTGGAGTGCCTAAGCTATTTGAACCAAATTGGGTACAGTTACAGTGAGTGACACACACCGACACCTCAATGGCATAGCTGGTGATGATGTCACCCACGCTGATTCAAGATGGTGGACATGTAAACTTTTGAGGTGCAAGTGGGCTAAGCTGTGAACCACTCAACCAATTTGAACCAAATTTGCTGCAGTTGTAGGGACATATAGGGACACCTCAATGGTGAAGATTGTGATGATGTCATCCACCTCAGTTCAAGATGGTGGATGCGTAAACTTTGGAGGTGCAAGTAAACTAACTTGTGGACAGTCTAACCAATCTGAACCAAATTTGCAACAGATGAATGGAAACATAGTGATGCCCCAATGGTGTAGTTTGTGATTATGTCACCCACCCCATTCCAAGATGGCAGGTGCATAAACATTTGAAGCACAAGTGCACTAACATGAGGACTATTTTGAATCAAATTTGGAACAGCTGTAGTGAATGACACACGGGGACACCTCAATGGTGAAGTTTGTAATGATGACATCCATCCCGATCCAAGATGATGGACACATGGACATTTGAGGTGCAAGAGATCTAACTTGTGTACTTCGATTTGCACCAAATTTAGTCCAGATGTAGAGACAGTGAAAGGAAAGTAGGCTGATAAGTTCTTATGAGAACAACTTGTTTTTAATTCTGGCAGGCTTTCAGCCAGGCCAGAGGTTGATCATCCCTGTCTCTCCTCAATAAAACAAGTTAATTTCTCATTGAGGGTGGCCAGGGCTATCTGCCACTCTTGTCTGCTTTTAAACTGGTTTATTTCAGGCTTGGAGTATGTGCACGGTGGTGCAAAGGTCACTGTAAAACTTCCTTATATTCTATTAGCCATAATTCTCCTTCCCAGTACTCCAGCCCACAATTCATGTGCATACAGCCAGGCAGGAGAGGAGCCACCCAACTGCCCCTGCCCATCAACATTTATGCAGCTGTCCCTTTGTGGGGATGAACTGTGCCCTAAGTAATGTTTTAAAAAGTGAGAGAAAATACTAGGGTAACTTGCTTTTGTGAAAACATCTGTACATATTTGAGTTACATCAGCTATATCAATGCACTTTAAAACCTGACCAACAGAAATTGTTCCAGTTAAAAATGTTAGCATTCTTGTATTTGGAAAACAACTCAGATAATGCAATTAATGCAGAAAGTACATTTACATTACAGCCATTTGAACTTAAAAGAGGAGGCCTGTGAAATATGCATATCCTGAAATACAAAAAAATGTGGGGAAGTTGTCTGCTAATATAAAGTGCAGGTGCACATCTGACTGGCCTCAAGCCTCCAAAACAAGTAGAGTCAAATGTTGTTGAAGACTGACTGTTGTGCTTGCTGTCAGAAGACACTGTAAAAAGTTATGTTGTCACTTATGCAAGGGTGCATGACAATATTTGATGTCAGTCAAATAATAAGTGGCCAATAGACTAGCATTCCAACTCTACATAAACAAGGCTTTACTTGGAAGCACAGTATCAGGAGCAAACACTGGCAATATTCCGTTACAGCCATCACAATGTACTTTCACAGCTGTCACTTCTATTCATAACCTTTCTTGTCCTACTCCTTCTTTCCCCTTTGAATTCACAGGTGATATTTTTGACCTCCCTATTGGTGCTGCTGAAAGTGTTAGAAACACAGACCATTACTGGAACAGCACAAAGAAATGTTCTACCTTCTTCAGTTTACTGAATATCGGGTAGCTTAATGGAAGGTTAAAATAATACAAACATGTTATATTTATTTATTTATTTATCTATCTGATTTCTATAAATAATCTATCTGATTATTTATCTATTTGATTTCTATACCTCCCTTCCAAAAATGGCTCAGGGTGGTTTACACAGAGAAATAATAAATAAATAAGATGGATCCCTGTCCCCAAAGGGCTCACAATCTAAAACAACTTAGAGCCAGCATGGTGTAGTGGTTAGAGTGCTGGACTAGGACCGGGGAGACCCATGTTCAAATCCCTATTCAGCCATGATACTAGCTGAGTGACTCTGGGCCAGTCACTTCTTTCTCAGCCTAACCTACTTCACAGGGCTGTTGTGAAAGAGAAACTTAAGTATGTAGTACACCACTCTGGGCTCCTTGGAGGTAGAGCGGGATATAAATGTAATAACAACAACAACAACAACAACAACAAAAAGAAACATAAGAAAGACATCAGCATTCACACAAACTCATGCCACTGCTGGGGAGGACTGAAGGTACAGCAGGAGCTCGCCTGCCTTCCCCAGCAGACAAATGTCATCATCTTTGCTTTTGCCACTCCATGCACCCGCCACCTACCAAGTGGCAGCGTGGAGAATGCAAAAGCTGGGAGCGGGAGTACTTCCTCCTCCAATCTCCTCCCAGAGTGCGGAGGAGGAGACTGCTCCCCCCCACCTCCAGTTCACTGCCGGAAATGGTGGCAGGTCAGGGGAAGCTTATTTACCCAGTGGTGATCGTGCCTATGATTGCCTACCACAGGTTTGTTTTACCTCAGTAAAACCCTAGATAAAAAACCCCAGGGCTACCACATTCTGGAACAGCTGAAGTGGAGGGCTCCCAGCACTTCAGACAGCCTGAGCTGCCTAAGTGGCTTTCCCCAGGCGGCTCATGTCATGTGAATAGCCTGAATATGTTGCATAGGAAGTATGTAAAATCTCATTCGCTGCAGATTGTTTTTTAAATTTAAAAAATGGCTTTAAAAAGATCCAGCTCTTTTTTCTCTGCCATGGGTTAAGTTTTAGGAATAGATGTTGAGCTCTTCTCTAGATCTACAATATTGTATTATCTGCAATCACTTTCCAATAAGGAGTTTTATGAAGGCCAGCACAGGTTCTTCACTGATGATTAGAGAGTTAAGCAACAATTTGCATTGCATGTATGAATGAAACATCACAGACAGAATTGTCATCTCAGTTCACATAACACCAAGAACCTGATAAATGTTGGCCGTCCAATACATTACCTTTTATAGACAATTGTGGTGAACACCCTTGTTGAATTGGGAACAGCACTAAGAGCCCAAAGGGCTAAGCTTAGGCCTGTATCTGGGATTGTCATTTTGTAAGACACTGACATGTGAACTTTAGTTCTGCTGAGCCACAGTAACGGAATGGAATTGTTTATTCTATGTTCAAGGTTTAACAGAGGGGAGAAACTTGCCCCTCTCCACTCTGAAATTTGTCTATGCATTGTGCTATGCCGAGGGTAATCATGAAACCCAGCTAAAATTTGCAAATGTTAAGAGTAATCACATTCAGAAGCCTTAGGAAGTAACACATGGATATCAGTACCTACATATTTTAGGAGTACAGTATATACACACAATTAACTGCTGAAATTCTGTGCATCTTATCTTACTAACACTCTTCTTGGGACCAAAAAGGTGCCTTAAGTCTGCTTTAGGCTGACCACAGACATATCAATCTGGCAGAGACAGGAATGTTTTGAGAACATCAAAAGGAGACAGCTTCATCTGATTCAGTAAACAAGTGCCAAATATGAATCCAAAACACCATGTTCCTTGACCAAATAAGGCAAGAGAGTTCCGGTGGGGAAAGGAGTGTTTACACTCTACTAGAGATACAGAAAGAAATTAAACGGCTGATTCTGATATGAGATATGGATAGCAAACTTGGGGAAAGGTCTAAGAGAAGACACACAATTGCACACAGGGGGTATTCCACTCAACCAATCCACAGGTACCCAACAAGGGAGTACCAGGCAAGGCATGCCCTCACTCCATGGGAGAAATGGCATGTAGCCCCTATCCCAGGCATCCCCAAACTGCAGCCCTCCAGATGTTGCTGAACTACAACTCCCAGCATCCCTAGACACAATTTTTTGTGGCTGGGTATGCTGGAAGTTGTAGTTCAGCAACATCTTGAGGGCTCCAGTTTGGGGATGCCTGCCCTGTCCTGTGAGGCAGCCCTGGCCTAGCAGCCATTCATCCTGGAGGGATCCCTTCTTGATTGAATGGAAGTGGCTTCGGTCTCTTGGAAGATCAGAAGGACCTCCATTCAATAGCTTATCCCCCTGCCAAGCCACCTGCCAAGGTGGGAAACTCTCAGTGCACTCAAGCCTCCCATTCCTGAACATCACATTTGGACATCTGCAGGACCCGGTAATTATGATTCTCAAACGTAGCCTGCGTCCCAGCCTCTTCTGACTAACATTTTAGATTTTTGAGCCCTTTGGGGACAGGGATCCATCTTATTTATTTATTATTTCTCTGTGTAAATCACCCTGAGCCATTTTTGGAAGGGTGGTATAGAAATTGAATAAACAACAACAACAACAACATTCCTGCTCAATTTCCTCCCTCTTCTATGTCTCCCCCTCCTCCCCTTTCTGCTTTCCAGAAAAGCCTCCTTAGCTTTGCCTATCGGCTTTCCAGTGATTTATGCTTGTATCCAACTTACCCTTCCTCCCCCTCCTCCTCTCTCTAACCTCTCTGGATTCTTCATTCCATGCCTAAATGGGCATCTTCCCCTCCCTCCCCTTTCCCTTCACACATCCCTCCTCCCTCTTCCAGCCTCCTCTCCTCTTGAACTGAAACTTTGAATTGTTATGTGGTGGCTAAGAACAGCTGTGAAATAACACAGAATTCATTGCTAGTGAGAGAAAATTATTTTAGCTGCAAACTGGGTTAACCATTTGATTACACTAAACTGGGAAACTGAATGATTGCTTCACTTCCATTGATGGATTCACATTATTGAATATGTGACCAATTGCCAGAAATAAAGCTTACTAGCTGACCCCGCACAGAGCATCTGTGTGCGCTTTGGGGCCGGCAGTTACCTCTTCCCCCCCCCACACCTTCTGCCCCAGTCTCCACTTCCAGGCCCAGCCGCCTCTCCTCCCCACCGCCCCCTTTCTCCCCCACCCGCTCTTGGGCCTTGCCTCCGCGGCTGGGCCCGCCGCTGCCTCTGGCCTCTGCGGCCAGGCCTGCCACTGCCGCGGTGACCAATTCTCCTGGGTGCATCTCAGCCAATCAGGCCCATCCGCCGCCCAACCAATCAGCTGGGTGCCAGGACACACATTCTAAGGCACACTCAGGAGAATTAAATATATAGATTAAAATATAGAATTGTGTGATGCCCTTTTCCCCTCCTTGCCCAGACTGCACATGACCCTCAGCAATGAAAGGAACCTAGCCAGTGCTTTGGCTAATTGGGAAGGGCTGTGTGTGCTCTCCCTCCCTTGCAAGGAGGGCGGTACAGCCTGTTAATCCCTTCATAGAGGAGCTTTACTTCCTACACCTAAATATTCTATACAGAATACACTTAAACTTTGATAGGATGTCACATCTACCAAAAATCTTGCTGTACATATCTTTTCCAGAAGCATCCGTATATGGCTGACTTGTGCATGTAGATGTCCCTTCCCCTTCAATTTCCTCTAATACTATTTTGACAATTATTAATGATGGGCAAATCCCTCCTGGACCCCAGGTCAATTCAGAATTTCAGCAAGCTGAAATATTTTTCCAGAAATTTTGAAAAACAGAGCAGTCAATTCTGAGACCAGTCTGAGCCCAGTTTTGAAGCAGGTTATGCTCATAATGACATCACAGAAAGTGCAGGAAGGCATTAATTGTTCTATTTGCAAGGAAATATAATAATCAAAATGTGAAGTATTTTATCACTATGTGCTAAGCACAGTGTAAGATTGTGGTCAGTATTTTGACTAGATAGGAGACTGAGAAAAGAAAATATAAAATAAGATCAGAAAAAGAAATTATTTCTCTATATATTTTGAATAATTGGTTGGATGGATCGAAATAAAGTCATATTTCCCAATGACTCACAGATACCAAATTTTACATACACAATCCTGTCACTTAAATTATCTGAATGCACCACGCTTTACACCAGAATATGCTCAGTGAAAAATTAAATACTTTTTTGGGGTAGTTGGAATTCTGAATATACTTCCTTGTTACCTACAGATACCAAATGTTGCATGACCAATTACTTAAATTAACTGAATGCACTACTTTTTACACCAGAATATGCTAGGGGAAAGGGTTTTTTAAAAATTAGTATTTTTTTAGAAGAAATCTGTAATATAATCATCATATTTAACACTCTATAATCAGATCTATCAGCCCCACACAGGCTGCTTCATCCCCCCTTATGGTGAGAGTGGATTGTTTAGTGAACTTAACCCCATTTTGGGGGTTAGGACAAGCACTCCAGTTTCCGAAAATGTTACCTCTGCAATATTAGAGGGCCTCCTGGATTTCATTTCTTTAATTTTCCAAGCAGTGTAATCTACACAAAATGACTTTGTCCGGTCAACAATGGGCCTCAC